>NC_084789.1:40281593-40881593 GCF_028858725.1 Colius striatus
TGAACAAGTCCAGGCGGGTCTTGAAGACCTCCAAGGAAGGAGACTCCACAACCCCTCTGGGCAGCCTGTTCCACTGCTCTGTCACTCTCACAGTGAAACAGTTTCTTCTTATATTTAAGTGGAATTTTTTGTGTTCCAACTTCATCACATTACCCCTTGTCCTGTTTCTAGCTACTATAGAAAAAAGGGATGTCCCAACCTCCTGAGACCCATCCTTTAGATATTTATAAATGTTAATAAGAACTCCCCTCAATCTCTGCTTCTCCAGACTAAACAGCCCCAGTTCCCGCAGTCTTTCCTCATATAAAAAATGTTCCAGTCCCCTGATCATCACCAAGATGATCTGCCTGCACTGGACTGGACTGGACTCTCTCCAGACCTTCTCTGTCCCTCTTGATCTGAGGAGCCCGGAACTGGACACAGTACTCCAGATGAGGCCTCACCAAGGCAGAGTAGAGGGGGAAAAAAGCCTCCCTCGAGCTACTGGCCACACTCTTCTTGATGCATCCCAGGATGCCATTGGCCTTCTTGGCCACGAGGGCACATTGCTGGCTCGTGTTCAGTTTATTATCAATCAGGACTCCCAGGTCTCTCTCTGCAGAGCTGCTCTTCAGCAGTTCGAACCCCCAGCCTGTACTGGTGCATGAGGTTGTTCCTTCCCAGATGCACTTGTCCTTGTTGAACCTCATGAGGTTCCTCTCTCTGCCCAACTCTCAAGCTGCAAAAAAGAATACCTGCTTGATAGTCACATTGGTTATTAAGATTGTAATTGCACTTTCATGGCATCACTGGACAGCTGTTCAATTTCCTCTGTCTCCAAGGCAGCTACACCAAAAGCTCACCAATACACTTTTGGGTCCTTGAAATACCCTCTCTTCAGGTAGTCTGTGCCCAGGATGCATGGAGCTTCTGAGCCTGTCACAATGGGGTGTTTATTTCCCGTTAGGCTCTCTTCTGCTTCCCACACAGTGAGCTGTTGCAATCCCCCGTCACTCTGGGAATACAAATTTGTTTACTTCCTTTATAACTTGATGGTATCAAGGTACATTGTGCACCAGTATCCACCAGAGTCTCGTACTCTTGTGGATTTGATGTGCCAGGCCCTCGCATCCACACAGACAAATAGATCCTATTGTCCCTGTTATCCCCCTGGCTGAAGGCAGGGCCTCTCTAGTACTGGTTGTTGCATTTATGGTTCTCTTTTTGTGGGAATGAACTAGAAGTCCCTTCAAGAGGTTCAGAAGCAATATCAAGCATTTTGTCTCTGGGACGCTGCTCACTGGAAACGGAAGCAGCAGTTTTCTATGAATAATCTCCTTTTATTACTCTTTTTGCCTGTAACTCATGTACTCGTGCCTCTAAAGCCAGGCTAGGTTTTCCATGTCACTTCCTCATGTCCTCTCCTTCGCTGCGTAGATAAAATCACAAGTTACCCTGCTGTGTGTACCCTCTGTATCTCCTCTCTTGATCAGAGGAACACCTGCTCCTAATATTGGAGACATGGGCCCGTACAGGTAGAGAGTAGGACATCTCTTTTTTTAAATTGATGGAACTCACAGGACAGTTTCCTTACAGTGAAGACACAGGACCATAAGGAGGAAGACTTCCTTCATATTGCCCGAGTTGGCCAATCACTCCATCCACCATTTGCCCCTCGCCTTCTTTCCAGGACATGACTACCAATCAGTTGGCATAAGATGGTGGTGCACTTTGTAGGAAATTTAGCCACATGGTTTGTGTGCACTGGATTTCATCTGGATCTATAGGTAACTGCATATTATCTGGAACATTTTAAATCACCTCCAGCACAGCTAATTCCCTCAGGTACTGGATGTGTCTATGGTTGTCCACTTGCCTGGGTGACATGTTATATCTTCCTTGAAGGAATACCTTTCCTTCCCACGTGACAGAAGATATCTCCAAAGGCTGATGACTTGTGTCCTTCTTCCTATCGCCTTGTCAATGCCTCCTTCCTGAGACAGGGATCCCAGCCGCTTGGCTTCACTATCCTCCAATTCCAGGCTACTCAGTCAGGGATAGGGATTGGGTGGTAGCCATCTCATTCATGACTTCTGCCTCTTCCTCCTCCTCTTCTTGTGATGGCCCTGCTTCATCTACTTCTTCCCTTTCTAAACGAGCTGACTTTCACATCCAACATTTCTTCTTCTCTATAGAGGCAACTGATACTGGCACAGGTTGTTTTTTCTGATTCAGCTGCAGTGCCTGCCACCAGGGTTTGGAGAAGCTACAGTGCGTGTCAGTGGGGTTGGGGTAGCTGCAGTGCCTGTTCGTCTAACTTTCTCCCCTTCCCCCTGAGGGTGCTGCCTAATGTTGAGCAGTGTTTGGTAGATACTGGCCAGGGTCCAGCACAGTGCAGTCAGTTGTGTCTCTTTTGAAAAGAAAATGTTGTGGCTATTCCAATACTCTATCACTCTATCAGGGTCCTGTTCAGGGAAGCTCCAAATCATTAGAGGACAGAAGTTCTCTAGATACCTGTCCATATTCTCCCATGTGTCATTCCATACATGACTATCCAGCCTTGGGGCAGATCTTTGAGTGAGACTCATAACAAAATTTATGACCTTAAGGAATATGTGAAGCATATTAAGGAGACATATCAGTAAAAGCAGGATGACTGGGATATCCCAAGGGTATTCAAGATCCTCAAAAGTTGTTGCAGCTAGCCAGAGGGAGAAAGGGGAGGTAAAAGGGTGGGGGAAAATATCCCTCCCTGCCCTCTGCATAGGTTGGGTGAGATTACTAATGAATTCTGGAAGGAAAAGCCCAAGGTATGGGAGTGACAACAATGCTGTCTACAAATACTATCTGAGCCCCATAACCAATGATATAATCATATCATAAGTTGACATCACCCAGTGCAACAAAATCATGGTCCTCATCACTCCCAGAAGTGATAAACAATACTGCAGGGAACACATAGAGCATATAAAAGTTTACATAGAATCATAGAATGGTAGGGGTTGGAAGGGACCTTTAGAGATCAGGTCCACCTAGATCAGGTCGCATAGCACCACCATGTAAACAAATAAGCCAGCATTGTGACCAGCCTGCCTCGTTTAACTAATATAAGAAATCTGTATAACAAACTTGTTCCAGCACACTCTGCTCAGATTTGCCCTTCTCTCAACTCTTTGGGCCCCACGTTGTGCACCAAAAAGGACCCTTGTGGTTTAAACCCAGCTGACAATAACCAAGCCACGCAGTTGCTCACTCCTCCCCACCTCAGGAGGATGGAGAGGAAAAATCAGGAGGAAAAGGTAAAATTCTCTGTGTGGCATTACTAATGAGGATTTAAAGCCACTTATGACTCTACTGGGAAGCAGTACTTATGCAGATGATTCTCGAGCTTTGTCTCAGAAGCAACAGCTGGCACTACAATCTATTGCAAACAAAATACCTAGTACGACTGCAAGTCATTTTAAATCACATGTCCCTATAGAGCTCATGTTAATCAATGGGGGAAACGGAAAATATCCCTATGCCCTTATAGCTCAGTGAGTGGAAAGTGAACCTCAGCATTGAAAATTTTGGAATGGATATTTTTAGCTTTTTGATTGTCGAAAACAGTTTTTACTAGATTGGAGGCGTTTGGTCTTTTGATAATGAAAGGCCGCACCAGAATTATTGAAATTGCTGGCAAAGACCCAGATCGAATTCTGTGTCCTTTAGCTCGAGTGTATTTAGACTGGGGATTTTGTCACAGTGAGGATTTACGGACTGCATTGGAAGGGTTTCAGGGATCTATTTCAAATGTATATTATCCACATAAGTTTTATGCAATTTTGCAGAATCAAATTTTTGAGGAAGTTCCATATCAATCAAAAATTCCAGTTGAAGGCCTTACAGTCTTTACAGATGTGAGTAAAAATAATCACAAAGTGGCCATAACTTGGCAGGAGTCAGGAAAATTGAATGATCATATACTTGAGGGACAGACTGGAGACTCTTTACAAACATTAGAATTAAAGGCAATTGTACGGGTTTTTTTCTACCTGCTCAAACATTCCAATTAACATTGTATCTGATTCTTTGTATGTTGTAGGAATTGTGCAGCGCTTAGAGAGCGCTATACTAAAAGAAGTCAGCAACAAGGTTTTGTGCCAACTTTTACAACACTTGTTATCATTACTTAATAACAGACAACATGTTTATGTTATAATGCATATCAGAAGTCATTCAGGACTACCTGGAGGTTTAGCATTCAAAAATGATCGAGCTGACAGGTTGGTAGCTCCAGCCTGGTCAGGTCCTCCGGTAGATGATTTTACTCAAGCCCGACAAGCTCATTCCTTTTTTCACCAAAACACTAAAATGCTACACAAACAGTTTTGAATATCTCTTAATGATGCCATTGGTATTGTACAGTCCTGTCCTGACTGCCAGAAAGCAGGAACAGATGTTGGCGTTGGAATTAACCCTCGAGGTCTTGGACCACTGCAATTATGGCAGATGGGTGTTACTCACATTAATGAATTTGGTCGACTGAAATATGTGCATGTTACTATTGATACTTTTTCTGCTATGATATGGATTACAGTCCTGACAGGTGAATCTGCTAAACATGTGATTAAACATTTGAGAAGTTGTTTTGCAGCAATGGGAGTACTTCAAGAAATAAAGACAGATAATGGCCCTGGATACGTCAGTCAGCGACTTCATTGCTTCTTACAACTCTGGGGAATTCGACATACAACAGCTATTTCACGTTCTCCAGCAGGTCAGGCCATCGTCGAGAGGAGCCATCACACCATTAAACAGATGCTTGAAAAACAAAAAAGGGGAGAAATTGGACTATCTCCTCATGACAGACTACAGAAGGTGATTTATGTACTGAATTTTTTTGTGATTGGCAGGAAATAGGTGTGAACTGCCTGCGGTAGTACATGGACAAGCATTGAGCTCGGGGAGAGAAAACACAGACTCTAAAATACTGGTTCAATAGAAGGACTTGAAGACAGGTCAACGGAAAGGACCTGTACAATTAACAGGACAAGGTTATATGTGTGTCATTACAGATCAAGGATCACAGTGGATTCCAGCAAAGTGGACTAAGCCGTATCAATTGCGCAATGCAGAACTGAATGGCCGGAAGGACAGTGGAGACAATACCTCTGAGGAGAATGCCGACTGCTCCATCCTCAATCCGTTGCCTCAACGAGTGTAAAAACCACCTTTTAAGACCACCTTCTCCCCACCCCTCCCCTCTTCCCGGGCTCAGAGTCCTGATCCCGGTGTTTTTACCTCCTCCCCCTCCTACGGCCCAAGAGGATGGAGTGGATGTTTCAGTCAGTCTGTTCCTGATAGCTTCTGCCATTTGTCTCTCCTCAGGGCAGGTGGGCTCCGCACCAGTCCTCCCTGCAAGTCTGTGGAGTACTTCACACACACGGCAGCCCTGCATTTATCCCAAAAGCTGCAGCTCCTTTCTGCCTCTCGTGTGGGTCTGCTCTGTGGCGTGCAGGCTCTCCAGCATGGCCTGCGCCATCGCCGCCTCCTCACACAGTCCCTTGCCCGTCCGGGTGCACTCATACAGAGCTGCTAGTGGCTCTCAGTCCTGCCATTGCCCTCCATGGGTTGCAGGGGTACAGCCTGCATTCTCACCACGGCTTGCAGAGGGATCTCTGGTCTGCTGCTCCTCGTTCCTTCCTCCTTCTCTGACTGTGAGGTCCACGTGGTTGCCTCCATCTTGTATCACTCTTACCCCTCCTGCCAGCACTTCAAATTCCTGTCCCTAAATAGTGATCGCAGAGGCACTAGATTGGCCCAGCTGGGCCGGAGGTGGGTCTGAACCCAGGACCTGGGGGAGAGCCCAAAAACTCTTTACCGGGTCTTCACTGCAACCCCCTCCCCCTTTTACCAAGCAAAAGCTGTGTTTGATCTTTAGTCAGTGAATTCAAATTGTCCAGTTAAAGTCAGGGTTTTACCACATTTTATACAAAGATATAGCAGGAGATTATTTAGGAGAAATAATCTTGGTCTTGGTATACTCTTCTCTGTAGGCCCAACTTTACAGAATAAACCCATGGCACGTGGAAAGAAAACAAAAGTCTAAAAAACATAGAAGGCACAGTTTTGACCAGACTTTATAGAAGACGCAGGATGTTGGTGTATTCACTTGCTAATTGCTCAGTGACTCTAGGTATATCACTACATGTCTGCTTCAGTTCCCTTTGTGTCAAGTCGAGACTGCTTCCACTTTTTTTTTCCCCCCAAAAAAAGTGTTTTCTCCTAAATAATCTCCTGCTATATCTTTGTATAAAATGTGGTAAAACCCTGACTTTAACTGGACAATTTGAATTCACTGACTAAAGATCAAACACAGCTTTTGCTTGGTAAAAGGGGGAGGGGGTTGCAGTGAAGACCCGGTAAAGAGTTTTTGGGCTCTCCCCCAGGTCCTGGGTTCAGACCCACCTCCGGCCCAGCTGGGCCAATCTAGTGCCTCTGCGATCACTATTTAGGGACAGGAATTTGAAGTGCTGGCAGGAGGGGTAAGAGTGATACAAGATGGAGGCAACCACGTGGACCTCACAGTCAGAGAAGGAGGAAGGAACGAGGAGCAGCAGACCAGAGATCCCTCTGCAAGCCGTGGTGAGAATGCAGGCTGTACCCCTGCAACCCATGGAGGGCAATGGCAGGACTGAGAGCCACTAGCAGCTCTGTATGAGTGCACCCGGACGGGCAAGGGACTGTGTGAGGAGGCGGCGATGGCGCAGGCCATGCTGGAGAGCCTGCACGCCACAGAGCAGACCCACACGAGAGGCAGAAAGGAGCTGCAGCTTTTGGGATAAATGCAGGGCTGCCGTGTGTGTGAAGTACTCCACAGACTTGCAGGGAGGACTGGTGCGGAGCCCACCTGCCCTGAGGAGAGACAAATGGCAGAAGCTATCAGGAACAGACTGACTGAAACATCCACTCCATCCTCTTGGGCCGTAGGAGGGGGAGGAGGTAAAAACACCGGGATCAGGACTCTGAGCCCGGGAAGAGGGGAGGGGTGGGGAGAAGGTGGTCTTAAAAGGTGGTTTTTACACTCGTTGAGGCAACGGATTGAGGATGGAGCAGTCGGCATTCTCCTCAGAGGTATTGTCTCCACTGTCCTTCCGGCCATTCAGTTCTGCATTGCGCAATTGATACGGCTTAGTCCACTTTGCTGGAATCCACTGTGATCCTTGATCTGTAATGACACACATATAACCTTGTCCTGTTAATTGTACAGGTCCTTTCCGTTGACCTGTCTTCAAGTCCTTCTATTGAACCAGTATTTTAGAGTCTGTGTTTTCTCTCCCCGAGCTCAATGCTTGTCCATGTACTACCGCAGGCAGTTCACACCTATTTCCTGCCAATCACAAAAAAATTCAGTACATAAATCACCTTCTGTAGTCTGTCATGAGGAGATAGTCCAATTTCTCCCCTTTTTTGTTTTTCAAGCATCTGTTTAATGGTGTGATGGCTCCTCTCGACGATGGCCTGACCTGCTGGAGAACGTGAAATAGCTGTTGTATGTCGAATTCCCCAGAGTTGTAAGAAGCAATGAAGTCGCTGACTGACGTATCCAGGGCCATTATCTGTCTTTATTTCTTGAAGTACTCCCATTGCTGCAAAACAACTTCTCAAATGTTTAATCACATGTTTAGCAGATTCACCTGTCAGGACTGTAATCCATATCATAGCAGAAAAAGTATCAATAGTAACATGCACATATTTCAGTCGACCAAATTCATTAATGTGAGTAACACCCATCTGCCATAATTGCAGTGGTCCAAGACCTCGAGGGTTAATTCCAACGCCAACATCTGTTCCTGCTTTCTGGCAGTCAGGACAGGACTGTACAATACCAATGGCATCATTAAGAGATATTCAAAACTGTTTGTGTAGCATTTTAGTGTTTTGGTGAAAAAAGGAATGAGCTTGTCGGGCTTGAGTAAAATCATCTACCGGAGGACCTGACCAGGCTGGAGCTACCAACCTGTCAGCTCGATCATTTTTGAATGCTAAACCTCCAGGTAGTCCTGAATGACTTCTGATATGCATTATAACATAAACATGTTGTCTGTTATTAAGTAATGATAACAAGTGTTGTAAAAGTTGGCACAAAACCTTGTTGCTGACTTCTTTTAGTATAGCGCTCTCTAAGCGCTGCACAATTCCTACAACATACAAAGAATCAGATACAATGTTAATTGGAATGTTTGAGCAGGTAGAAAAAAACCCGTACAATTGCCTTTAATTCTAATGTTTGTAAAGAGTCTCCAGTCTGTCCCTCAAGTATATGATCATTCAATTTTCCTGACTCCTGCCAAGTTATGGCCACTTTGTGATTATTTTTACTCACATCTGTAAAGACTGTAAGGCCTTCAACTGGAATTTTTGATTGATATGGAACTTCCTCAAAAATTTGATTCTGCAAAATTGCATAAAACTTATGTGGATAATATACATTTGAAATAGATCCCTGAAACCCTTCCAATGCAGTCCGTAAATCCTCACTGTGACAAAATCCCCAGTCTAAATACACTCGAGCTAAAGGACACAGAATTCGATCTGGGTCTTTGCCAGCAATTTCAATAATTCTGGTGCGGCCTTTCATTATCAAAAGACCAAACGCCTCCAATCTAGTAAAAACTGTTTTCGACAATCAAAAAGCTAAAAATATCCATTCCAAAATTTTCAATGCTGAGGTTCACTTTCCACTCACTGAGCTATAAGGGCATAGGGATATTTTCCGTTTCCCCCATTGATTAACATGAGCTCTATAGGGACATGTGATTTAAAATGACTTGCAGTCGTACTAGGTATTTTGTTTGCAATAGATTGTAGTGCCAGCTGTTGCTTCTGAGACAAAGCTCGAGAATCATCTGCATAAGTACTGCTTCCCAGTAGAGTCATAAGTGGCTTTAAATCCTCATTAGTAATGCCACACAGAGAATTTTACCTTTTCCTCCTGATTTTTCCTCTCCATCCTCCTGAGGTGGGGAGGAGTGAGCAACTGCGTGGCTTGGTTATTGTCAGCTGGGTTTAAACCACAAGGGTCCTTTTTGGTGCACAACGTGGGGCCCAAAGAGTTGAGAGAAGGGCAAATCTGAGCAGAGTGTGCTGGAACAAGTTTGTTATACAGATTTCTTATATTAGTTAAACGAGGCAGGCTGGTCACAATGCTGGCTTATTTGTTTACATGGTGGTGCTATGCGACCTGATCTAGGTGGACCTGATCTCTAAAGGTCCCTTCCAACCCCTACCATTCTATGATTCTATGTAAACTTTTATATGCTCTATGTGTTCCCTGCAGTATTGTTTATCACTTCTGGGAGTGATGAGGACCATGATTTTGTTGCACTGGGTGATGTCAACTTATGATATGATTATATCATTGGTTATGGGGCTCAGATAGTATTTGTAGACAGCATTGTTGTCACTCCCATACCTTGGGCTTTTCCTTCCAGAATTCATTAGTAATCTCACCCAACCTATGCAGAGGGCAGGGAGGGATATTTTCCCCCACCCTTTTACCTCCCCTTTCTCCCTCTGGCTAGCTGCAACAACTTTTGAGGATCTTGAATACCCTTGGGATATCCCAGTCATCCTGCTTTTACTGATATGTCTCCTTAATATGCTTCACATATTCCTTAAGGTCATAAATTTTGTTATGAGTCTCACTCAAAGATCTGCCCCAAGGCTGGATAGTCATGTATGGAATGACACATGGGAGAATATGGACAGGTATCTAGAGAACTTCTGTCCTCTAATGATTTGGAGCTTCCCTGAACAGGACCCTGATAGAGTGATAGAGTATTGGAATAGCCACAACGTTTTCTTTTCAAAAGAGACACAACTGACTGCACTGTGCTGGACCCTGGCCAGTATCTACCAAACACTGCTCAACATTAGGCAGCACCCTCAGGGGGAAGGGGAGAAAGTTAGACGAACAGGCACTGCAGCTACCCCAACCCCACTGACACGCACTGTAGCTTCTCCAAACCCTGGTGGCAGGCACTGCAGCTGAATCAGAAAAAACAACCTGTGCCAGTATCAGTTGCCTCTATAGAGAAGAAGAAATGTTGGATGTGAAAGTCAGCTCGTTTAGAAAGGGAAGAAGTAGATGAAGCAGGGCCATCACAAGAAGAGGAGGAGGAAGAGGCAGAAGTCATGAATGAGATGGCTACCACCCAATCCCTATCCCTGACTGAGTAGCCTGGAATTGGAGGATAGTGAAGCCAAGCGGCTGGGATCCCTGTCTCAGGAAGGAGGCATTGACAAGGCGATAGGAAGAAGGACACAAGTCATCAGCCTTTGGAGATATCTTCTGTCACGTGGGAAGGAAAGGTATTCCTTCAAGGAAGATATAACATGTCACCCAGGCAAGTGGACAACCATAGACACATCCAGTACCTGAGGGAATTAGCTGTGCTGGAGGTGATTTAAAATGTTCCAGATAATATGCAGTTACCTATAGATCCAGATGAAATCCAGTGCACACAAACCATGTGGCTAAATTTCCTACAAAGTGCACCACCATCTTATGCCAACTGATTGGTAGTCATGTCCTGGAAAGAAGGCGAGGGGCAAATGGTGGATGGAGTGATTGGCCAACTCGGGCAATATGAAGGAAGTCTTCCTCCTTATGGTCCTGTGTCTTCACTGTAAGGAAACTGTCCTGTGAGTTCCATCAATTTAAAAAAAGAGATGTCCTACTCTCTACCTGTACGGGCCCATGTCTCCAATATTAGGAGCAGGTGTTCCTCTGATCAAGAGAGGAGATACAGAGGGTACACACAGCAGGGTAACTTGTGATTTTATCTACGCAGCGAAGGAGAGGACATGAGGAAGTGACATGGAAAACCTAGCCTGGCTTTAGAGGCACGAGTACATGAGTTACAGGCAAAAAGAGTAATAAAAGGAGATTATTCATAGAAAACTGCTGCTTCCGTTTCCAGTGAGCAGCGTCCCAGAGACAAAATGCTTGATATTGCTTCTGAACCTCTTGAAGGGACTTCTAGTTCATTCCCACAAAAAGAGAACCATAAATGCAACAACCAGTACTAGAGAGGCCCTGCCTTCAGCCAGGGGGATAACAGGGACAATAGGATCTATTTGTCTGTGTGGATGCGAGGGCCTGGCACATCAAATCCACAAGAGTACGAGACTCTGGTGGATACTGGTGCACAATGTACCTTGATACCATCAAGTTATAAAGGAAGTAAACAAATTTGTATTCCCAGAGTGACGGGGGATTGCAACAGCTCACTGTGTGGGAAGCAGAAGAGAGCCTAACGGGAAATAAACACCCCATTGTGACAGGCTCAGAAGCTCCATGCATCCTGGGCACAGACTACCTGAAGAGAGGGTATTTCAAGGACCCAAAAGTGTATTGGTGAGCTTTTGGTGTAGCTGCCTTGGAGACAGAGGAAATTGAACAGCTGTCCAGTGATGCCATGAAAGTGCAATTACAATCTTAATAACCAATGTGACTATCAAGCAGGTATTCTTTTTTGCAGCTTGAGAGTTGGGCAGAGAGAGGAACCTCATGAGGTTCAACAAGGACAAGTGCATCTGGGAAGGAACAACCTCATGCACCAGTACAGGCTGGGGGTTCGAACTGCTGAAGAGCAGCTCTGCAGAGAGAGACCTGGGAGTCCTGATTGATAATAAACTGAACACGAGCCAGCAATGTGCCCTCGTGGCCAAGAAGGCCAATGGCATCCTGGGATGCATCAAGAAGAGTGTGGCCAGTAGCTCGAGGGAGGCTTTTTTCCCCCTCTACTCTGCCTTGGTGAGGCCTCATCTGGAGTACTGTGTCCAGTTCCGGGCTCCTCAGATCAAGAGGGACAGAGAAGGTCTGGAGAGAGTCCAGTCCAGTCCAGTGCAGGCAGATCATCTTGGTGATGATCAGGGGACTGGAACATTTTTTATATGAGGAAAGACTGCGGGAACTGGGGCTGTTTAGTCTGGAGAAGCAGAGATTGAGGGGAGTTCTTATTAACATTTATAAATATCTAAAGGATGGGTCTCAGGAGGTTGGGACATCCCTTTTTTCTATAGTAGCTAGAAACAGGACAAGGGGTAATGTGATGAAGTTGGAACACAAAAAATTCCACTTAAATATAAGAAGAAACTGTTTCACTGTGAGAGTGACAGAGCAGTGGAACAGGCTGCCCAGAGGGGTTGTGGAGTCTCCTTCCTTGGAGGTCTTCAAGACCCGCCTGGACTTGTTCTTATGTGACCTGATCTAGTGAACCTGCTTCTGCAGGGGGGTTGGACTAGATGATCTCTAAAGGTCCCTTCCAACCCTTACCGTTTTATTATTCTGTGATTCTATGATTCTATGATTCTATGATTCTGTGAGCAGACACAGTTTACAAGTTAGCATCAGCAATTTAGCAAAAGCAGTTTGGTTTATACTTTGTTTCACCAGCCTGCCTGGTCTCTCAGAGGACCCTTCTGCTGTTGGGTTGCTGAGAGTTGAAGACCAAGTACCAATTGCAACCGCAACAGTGCGCTGGCAGCAATATCATACCAACCATGACTCTGTGATTCCAATCTAAAAACTGATTCATCAACTGGAGAGCCAAGGGGCAATCAGCGGGACTTGATCACCCTTTAACAGCCCCATATGGCCAGTACGAAAGCTGAGTGGAGAGTGGAGACTGACAGTAGACTATTGTGGCCTGAATGATGTCACGCCGCCGCTGAGTGGTGCCATGCCAGACATGCTGGAACTCCAATATGATTATTTCCTAAGCTCCACAAGGAAGAGTTTAGGGGTTGTTCCAATTTTTGCAATTCATTAATAATTGCACTTAGTTTATTAGCAAGGATCTTGAAGCCTATTGTATTTAAAACTCCAAGTCCAGTTTCCAACGTGCCAGTTACATCTCGCTTAGAGTGGGACAGTTTTCTAGAATGCAACCAAGAGTACCATCCAGTGTTGGAGGTGCTGAGAAAAGGTGAACATTTTGAGTTATTAGTGGTGATATTAATTTGCACAGACATGTCCACCTTCTTTAGTGATCAAGAAGGATTAAGGAGTATTTGCTGTTGCCCAGTTAGCTTAACTGCATAGGGTCCAATCTTAGTAATTTTTTTGTGTCAATCTTAAAGATATTTGTGAGGTAGATCCAAGGGTAGTTGTAACCGTAGTTGTGGAAGGTGGCATGGTTGAGGATGTATTGTCAATTTTGAATTTAAATGACAGCCCTATTTCCCCTTGGGCCCAGAGGCACACTATATATACTGGTTTGAGCAAAGTAAAATTATGCCAGCAGTCCATTTCTTCTTTAGTAAAATTTTTTCTTATTTCTTCTCAGTTTTTATTTCAGTTACAGAGATTTGATTTACCTGCTGGTGAGTAGTTCCACTGGTAACCCTGCAGCCCACCTTCTCTAGCAGCCGCTGCAGTCTATATGTGTTGTCCCAATGCCATTCGTGCTCTAAATATATTTCTGGCCCATGCATAATCACTGTTGACAAATTTAAGTTTGTGTTGAATTTCAAGCCCATACTTCCCATATATTTCATGTATGCTCGAGACCAGGGCCAATCAATCCGAGTCCTCCAGGTCCAAGAACCTGGTGTCAACAAAATGATTGACAGCATCCATAATTCCATTTTAACGCTTCTGTAGTTTCAGCTTTAAAGGTCCTTGAAGTTCAGAAGTCCACTGTCCTTCTGGGGCCCTTTTCACTCAGGAGTAATGAATCCAGGCAGGTCTCTCCCGTATCTTAATAGCTGTAAATGTTGTCAGCAGCACTTGATATGGTCCATCTCATTTCTCCTGAAGAGGATCATCTGAGAAATTTTTAACATAAACCCAGTCTCCTGGGTTAAAAGGATGTACAAGGTGATCCAAGCCCTTGATTCTAGTTCCCAGTACATTCTTAGTAGTTAGTTTCAATTGCTTTCCCAGAGAGATTATATAATTATGAAGGTAAGAATCTCCCAGTTGACTCAGATTCTCCCCCTTATACTCAGTGTGGTACGGCCTCCCATACAGTATTTCAAAAGGACTGAGATTTTCTTCAGCTCTTGGTTCTAAACGTATCCTGAGCAAAGCTACTGTCAATGCTTGATACCAGTGTAGATTTGCCTCTTGGCATATTTTGACTATTTGTTGTTTTATTAAATGGTTCATTTTTCCACTTGTCCACTCGCCTGAGGCCTATAGGGAGTGTGTAATTGCCAATTAATTTCCAATAGCTTGCTCACCTGCTGCACTATTTGTGCACAAAAATGGGGTCCTCTGTCTGATGAGATGTTTATAGGTACCCCAAACCGAGGTGCTATTTCATTTAACAATAGCTTAGTTACTTCTCTGGCTTTGTTAGTCCTACAAGGGAAAGCTCCTGGCCATCTGGAAAAGGTATCTGTCAGTACCAACAGGTATCGATAACCCCCTTTCCTTGGGAGTTCTGAGAAATCAATTTGCCAATTTTCTCCTGAAGCATTCCCCTTCTGAATTGTACCAAATTGTACCTGATTCCCAGTATTAGGATTATTTTTACATTGTCGTATCACTTGTTGAACTGCTGTATATAAATTTCTCCCTATCCATTTTTGATTAAGGTATTTGTACAGGGTATCCGCTCCCCAGTGGATTTTGTTATGTTCTGCTCTAACTAGACCCCAAATTAAGAAGGAGGGTATTATTGTCCTTCCATCTTCTAGTCACGCCCATCCTTTAGGAGGGACTTTTATCCCTAGGTCTGTCATTAATTCCTGGTCTAATTTGGAATATTTAATATCTTCTTGATCATCCAGTTTGCTGTTTTTGTTAGTTGGGATTAAAGTTGAAATTTGGACTTCACATTCTCTTTCTGCTGCCTGCTTAGTCTCAATATCAGCCAATCTGTTACCTTTTTCTGGATCAGTGTTACCTCTCATATGTCCATGGCAATGCATAATGGCAACTCTAGCTGGTAATTGCATAGCTTCCAGAAGACAAAGAATTTCTTCTGCATGTTTAATTTGTTTTCCATGACTGGTCAAAAGTTCATGTTCCTTCCAGATTGCTCCATGGGCATGTACAACTCCAAAAGCATACTTAGAATCTGTCCATATATTTATCTCTTTCCCTTTTGTCAGTTCTAATGCTCTGGTTAGGGCAATGATTTCTGCTTTCTGAGCAGATGTTCTAACAGGTAAAGATGCAGATTTGATTACCTTGTCGGTGGCAGTTATTGCATATCCAGCTTTACAAGTACCTTGTCGGACAAAACTGCTACCGTCTGTGAACCAGGAATCGTGAGCATCATTCAAAGGCTTCTCCTTTAGATCTGGTCTGCTGGAATATACAACCTCCGTCGCCTCTAGGCAATCGTGGGTCAATGGCTCGGTAGTTGTTTCACTAAGGAAAGAAGCTGGGTTCACAATGTTATTGACTTGTATTGCAACATCATCAGATTCCACCAGGATAGCTTGATATTTCAAAAATCTTGATGGGGAAAGCCAGTGATTTCCTTCTTGCTCCAGAATGGCTGATATAGTGTGAGAGACCATCACTGTCACTTGGGAAAGCAGTACCCAGTGATAACGTCTTGCTGGCTCCTGCTTGTTCACAGATGACACTTTAAAGGCAAATTTTTCACAATCATCAGGGTGCAAAGGAATGGTAAAAAAACAATCCTTTAGATCAATTATCAATAAGACCCAATATTCAGGTAGAATAACCGGTGAGGGTAACTCTGGTTGAAAGGCTCCATTACAGCATTAATGGCTCTTAAAATCATGCAGCAAATGTCATTTTCCACTTTTTTTTTAGGAATAGTAAAAATAGGCGTATTCCAAGGACTCATAGATGGAACAATATGTCCCCTCTCTAATTGCTCTTCTACTAAACTGTGAATTGTGGATAGCTTTTCCGATGTTAGCAACCATTGATCAATCCAAACAGGAGTATCAGTTTCCCATTGAAATTTAAGGATTGGCTGTCCCCCAATGTCTGCAACTAAAAATGCTGGTTAGTCAGTCTCATTCCTAGCTGGCTCAATATATCTCAGCCAACGAGGGCAATATTAACATTCAGAACATATGGTCGTGTCTGAGCAATTGAACCACCTGACATTGTGAAGTTAATAATTGATTTACTGATTTGAGTTGATTGGATACCTCCAAATTCCAAAAATTCCTGCACCCTTATTGTCCAAGGGCCATGTCACAGGCCAAAGAGACTTTGGTACAATAGCAACATCTGCCCTAGTGTCAAAAATAATTTGTACTTTTAACTGCTGTTGATCTGGACCAGTTAGTAATACCAGATCTTCAGGCTTTGATTTACAAATATTCATTGCAAACAGGATCTGAGGATCACCTGTGGATACAAAATCTCCATTCCCTCTATGTTTCTCTCCTTTATTTGGCACCATAGATCTAAACGGTATGAGCTGAGCAATTTTAGACCCTTTTTTAATTGACACAGGTGGACATAGAGTCTGCACCATTATACCAATGACTCCT
This sequence comes from Colius striatus, assembly GCF_028858725.1. NCBI lineage: Eukaryota > Metazoa > Chordata > Aves > Coliiformes > Coliidae > Colius > Colius striatus. The sequence goes on from NC_084789.1 coordinate 40,298,055, forward strand.
TCAAAGTCTGCATCAATTACCCCAGGCAATACAAATATACCTTGTCACGATGTTGACAACCAACCAAGTAACAAAACACATAAATCGGACCCTAACGGGCCTTTCATTTCAGCTGGAATACAATGAACTTGATTGTCTACTATAGTAACGTCTATTGCCATTGCCAAGTCCACTCCTGCACTCCCTGAGGTTGCGGAGGAGAGGCAACCCAGGCACCCTGTACTTGTGTCGTGGTGCGCAAGGCAGTCACGCTGGTTATCAAGTTTCCCAACACCCTGCCATCTCTGAAATCTCAAATGACAATCTCCTACCCTGTGACCAAACTTTCCACAACGATTACGATTTCTTGCAAAGCCAGTATTTCTTGTTTCTGTCGAGTTTGAAACTTTTGCTTTGTTTTTACACTGAGCTTTAGTGTGACCAATTTTTCCGCATTTAAAACACTTTAATCTTTCACCTTCACGCCCTTGATGTACTAAAGGCTTTAATGCTGCAGCAAAAGCATTGGCTAAAAGCTCAGCTTGTTTCTCATCAGACCCTACCTGTGAGTAGGATTCTAACATCTCAGCAAGAGTAGCAGATTTAGGCAATGTATAAAGAATACGTTTGCAGTGTGAATTAGCATTCTCCAGTGCCAGCGATACTAAAAGTTTCTCTTTCACCTCATTATCTAAGTCTGGATGTTTTTCCAAGGCTTCTGTAAGCCTGTTTAAAAAAGACCCATAGGGCTCCTGATCTTGTTGATGGTGCTATATGGCAGAACTCTCTTCCCTAGATCTGGCACACTTTTCAATGCTCACAAAGCTAATGATTGAGAAAGCTGCCAAGACTGAACAACAAGCCTAGTCTCTACTTGTTCATTTACAAAAGGACCTCTTCCCATCAACATTTCATGTGTTATACCAAATAATGGATCATTTTGTCCCCAGTTTAAATTTTCCACGGACACTTCATGACAAAGATGATCCCAGTCATCAGGAAAATGAAGTCTTTGAGCTGGCAACAGTAATAACTGTACTATACGATTAGTATCTGATGGAGTTAACAACTGTGGTAGTTTGACCCTGGCTGGATGCCAGGTGCCCACCACACTGCTCTATCCCCCACCTCCTCAGCAAGCCAGGGAAGGGAAGAAAATAAAATGGGAGTCTTGTGGGTTGAGATAAAAGCAGTTTAATAAAGAAACAGCAAAGCCACGCACGTGGGAAACAAAGAAAAAGTAGATAAAGCTGTTACTCTCTACTTCCCATCAGCAGTGATGTCCGGCCACCTCCCAAGAATCAGGGCTTCGGTACGCGTACGGTTGCTTTTGGAAGGCCAGAAATGAATCTTGCCTCCTCTTCCTGCTCCTCTCCCCCAGCTTATATCACTGAACTGACATCATATGGTATGGAATATCTTCTTGGTCAGCCTGGGTCAGCTGTTCTGGCCGCGGTCCCTCCCAAGATTGTGCTCACTCACAGCTTTTAGTGAAGGTGGGGGAAGGAATGCTGGAGGGATAGCCCTGATGCTGTATGAGCAGCAGTCATAATATTGATATCATCAGCAAGCACAGCACTGCAAGAGCTGCTGTGGAAAATCACTACCATCCCAGACCCACTACAGTCTCCATCCCTTATTCCATACCATTTATGTCATGCTCAGACAAACCATCTTAACAACCCATATACATTTTTATATACTCTCATTAACCAGTACCCTCACTCTTCAACAGACAAACATCATTCTTGTATTCCCTCTTGCATCAAACAGGGGCATCACCCATTTCCAGCACAGTTTGGATTAGACCAAGACAAATAGTAGGACTATGTTTCCACCTCTGGGGCAATCGATTCCAGGTATATTGGACACCTCTCCATGTGAAGGCAAATTTTGGCCTGCACTCTGCTGCCAACGGAATTGAGAAAAATGCATTAGCGATGTCAGTCATAGCATACCACTTGGCTGCTTTTGACTCCAGTTCATACTGGAGCTCTAACATGTCTGGTACAGCAGCACTCAGTGGTGGTGTCACTTCATTCAGGCCACGATAGTCTACTGTTAACCTCCACCCTCCATCAGATTTTTTCACAGGCCATATGGGACTATTAAATGGGAAATGAGTTTTGCTAATTACTCCTTGAGCCTCCAATTGATGAATCAACTGACGGATGGGATCCAGGGATTCTTGGTTTGTGCGATATTGCCTCCGGTGCACCGTCCTGGTAGCAATTGGTACCTGTTGCTCTTGAACTTGCAGCAATCCCACAACAAAAGGGTCTTCTGAGAGGCCAGATAAACTAGAGAGTTGTTTGATTTTCTCTGTATCTACAGTGGCTATACCAAAAGCCCATCGATACCCCTTGGGGTCTTTGAAGTACCCTCTCTATGCCAAGAATACAAGGGGCCTCTGGACCAGTCACAATGGGGTGTTTTTCCCATTTCTCCCCTGTTAAGCTCACTTCAGTCTCTAATACAGATAATTCTTCACATCCCCCTGTCACTCCAGAGATCCAGACAGAATCTGTGCCTCTATACTTTGATGGCATCAATGTACACTGTGCATTGTGTCTACTAAGCCTTGATACCTTTGTGGGTTTGATGTGCCAGGCCATTGAACCCACACAGTCCAGTAGATTCGGTCATCCCTTTCCTCCTTCTGGCTGGAGGCAGGGACCCTCTATTTCTGTTCTTCATCAGAGTATTCGCTATCTGATCATTGCAATTTTAGACCTGAGGTCTCTTCATTGGCATCAAAGGAAGTGGTTGCAGTTCTTCTATGTCTTGGAGATTGTTGATTGTCCTCTTTTGTTCTGGCAGCTACTATACTGACAGCCCTCCTGGGTGGTCCTTTTCTAACAGCTGTCTTCCCGCTTAGTTCACGTACACGCGCTTCCAGCTTAAAAGTGGGTTCACCATCCCATTTCCTCATATCCTCTCCTTGGCCACGTCAAAAGTGGTTCAGAGTTCATTTTGTGGTGTACTCCTGCGTCTGGGACTTCCTTCTCCCCTGGTCAGGGCAGTGGATGAATGAATTCTTGGGACAGTTCTGACAGTCAGGCCATCATCCCACACTGGTGAGGAGGTGCAGAGGCTCTCTTCATAGTTCTGTAACCAAGAAGATACTCTCTCCACTGTTGGTATATCCATGTCTGGGTGATACACCATTGCCAAGATATTAGAATACGTAGCTGGGGCACTCTGAATCACTTTTCTCAACATGGCCCGTGTACACTGGACATCGTCTGGATCTGTGGACGCCTCACCATTATCTAGATCACCATAGATGGCTTCCAACACAGCTAATTCCCTTAGGTATTGGATGTAGTCCACTTTCCTCGGGCATTTACAAGATCTTCCTTGAATGGGTATCTTGCCCTTACACTTGAGAGGAGCCGTTTCCAGAGTCTACAAATTGAGGTCATCTTTCCAATGCCTCTATCAATTCCCCGGACAATAGCAAGAGATCCCAACTGTTGGGCTTCTTTACCTTCCAATTGCTGACTGTCAGCCCCGTTATCCCAACATCGGAGCAGCCAGGCTCCAATCCGCTCACCTGGCTGGCGACTGGAATCTTTTTCTCATATCTCGAAGTTCTGTTGAGGTCAGGGACCGAGTAGTTTCCATTTCCTTTTCGATTTCTTTCACTCCTTCTCCTGATCTCCTTACTGAAGGACCAGCTTCTTCTTCTAACCTTTCCTCTTCCTCCTCTTCTGCCCTTACTAGTTGATGATATGGACTTGACCTCCTTATCCACTGCTTCTTTTTCACTACTGGGGCAACCACTGTGGTGGTGGTTTGATTTCCTGACTCAATCATGGTGGTCTCAGATACAGTTTGAGTTTCCACTTCAACCATAGTTCTCTGAGAGGACTGGAGTGCGGCTCAGTAGGCAGAGGCGAGGCCCCAGTATAGTGCCTGAACCTGATGGGCCTCATTGGGGTAGACAAGACACCCTTCTATCAGGTGGTGTGCCAGTAAAGCAGGGTTTTTTATCTGTTCAGGTGTAAAATCCCAGGTTACAGGAGGTGATAACCGTCCCAGGAATTTGCCCAAATTCATCCACACACCCTGCCACCCAGGGACTGGCCGCTTCAGGGGGCATTTTAACATGTTTCCTTCCCAAATTTGTCCTCTCTGATACCCAGATGAGTCCAGATTCCACAATATATGTAATATACCAGCCATATTAATTAGTAATATTAAAACTCTCATATAAGGGTGACTAAGGACCTGGGAAGTCTGTATAACAAAATTGTCTACATCAGTCTGAGCTGAGGGGAAAGAGATGCTTTGCCCCACAACCTCCAAAAGATAGCTCCCACAGCACAGTAAATCCATCGGTAACAGAATGAGACTCACTATTATTATTTGGGCCATCATGTTCCCAGGCCCTTTCATCCTTTCACAAAATCATATAGCCAACTTAGCAAAGCTATCAAGGTTAGAGCGCAGTACAGAGTCAGTGTTAGTAGCATCATGTTCCCAAACATTACAAAGTGTAAGATAAGTTGCATTACAGCAAGGCTCCGTGACCAGCACAGGAACTTTGCACTCATTGGCTTACTGTAATTACAATGCGGTTAATGTAAAACTGCTATTGTCTCACCCCACGTTGGGTGCCAAAAAGGCCGTGGTAGTTTGACCCTAGCTGGATGCCAGGTGCCCACCACACCACTCTATCCCCCACCTCCTCAGGAAGCCAGGGAAGGGGAGAAAATAAGATGGGAGTCTCGTGGGTGGAGATAAAAGCAGTTTAATAAAGAAACAGCAAAGCCGCGCACGCGGGAAGCAAAGCAAAAGCAGATAAAGCTGTTCCTCTCCACTTCCCATCAGCAGCGATGTCCGGCCACCTCCCGAGAAGCAGGGCTTCGGTACATGTAGCGGTTGCTTTTGGAAGGCCAGAAATGAATCTTGCCTCCCCTTCCTGCTCCTCTCCCCCAGTTTATATTACTGAGCTGACATCATATGGTATGGAATATGTCCTTGTTCAGCCTGGGTCAGCTGTTCTGGTTGTGGTCCCTTGTGGAGAAAAAATGAGGGAGCATGGACATGGATCCCGGGGTATAATGTTAGGCCTGTTGGGGCAAGGCAGCCTGAGCTCTAGTTATATGAATTTAATGCACAATCAAGAGTGATTTCCTTCTTGCTCCAGAATGACTGATATAGTGTGAGAGACCATCACTGTCATTTTTTGGCCTAGAGTAAATTTTTGAGCTTCCTAAATATTCAGTATTACAGCAGCCACAACTCGTAAACATCCTGGCCAGCTTTTGCTTACTATATCTAGTTGTTTGGAGTAGTAGGCCACAGATCTTTTATGAGGCCCTAGACGTCGGGCTAAAACTCCCAAGGCAATGCCCTGTTTTTCATGAGAAAAGAGTCAGGAGGGTTTTGTAATATCTGGCAATCCCAAGGCTGGGGCTCTCATGAGTTCCTTTTTCAGAACATCAAAAGGATTTTGAGCTTCTTTTGTCCATACCAATTTGGCAGGGGTATTTTTCAAAAGTTCATAGAGATTCTTTACTATTATCCCATAGTTATACATCTACAGTCGGCATCAACCTGTCGTTCCCAGGAAGGTTCTGAGTTCCTTCACTGTTCCAGGTAATGGAGTTTTACAAACAGCCTCCTTTCGCTCAGGTCCCAAGTCTTGTCCTCGGAAGACTTCATATCCCAGGTAGGTCACTCACCACTGAACCATCTGGGCCTTCTGTTGAAAAACTCGGTATCCATTTAGTCCAAGTAAATTTAATAGGCTTACAGCCCACTGAATACAGTCTGATTCTGTTTCAGTTGCTATCAGCAAGTCATCTACATATTGCAGGAGGATTCCTTCCTTAGAGGGAGCTTCCCAACTTTCTAATTCTCATGCCACTTGATTACTGGTTTTAAATCCTTGAGGTAACACTGTCCAGGTAAGCTGGGTTTTCCATCCAGAAGTAGGACTTTCCCACTCAAATGCAAACAACTTTTGACTTTCTATGGCTAAAGGCAGGCAGAAGAAAGCATCTTTTAAGTCTAACACTGTAAACCAGATCTGATTCCCCCTAAGTTTCGTAAGCAGGGTGTAAGGGTTAGGTACCACTGGATGTATGTCTTTAGCAATATTGTTTACTTCTCTGAGATCTTGCATGACTCGATTAAATTCTGATTGGCATTCTATCAAGAGTCCATGTGTTATAAAATAATTAATTGGATTTTCTATTACTTTTGATTTTTCAATCTGAATGGATACTGTTTCTTTCAAACAGGGGTGGCACTTTCCTTAAGTTCAATCACTATCAGGGTAGCATTTTTACTTCTCCCTGGAATTCCTGAGGCCCATACTCCTGGATATACCTGATTAACAATTTCTTTGAAGACTGTTGTTACTCCAGCAGTTTTAGCAGGAGTTATTTTATTTAGGCTCAGGATGTCAATTAGTTGACTTTAAATAATATCTCCCCTTGTTTAAATTTTATTTTGGCTTCCAATTGTTCTAATAAATCTCATCCCTGCAGGGATTTAGGAGTGTCTGCAACATATAAAAATTTGTGTATTCCAATTTGTTTTCCCAATTTGTATTTGAGAGGTTCACAAAAGAATGTCCTTTTCTGTTGACCAGTCACTCTCACTCCCACTCTATTTAAGTCTTTGCTTATGGGCAATAATTCAAAATAGAAAAGAGCACCAGTATCAATTAAAATCTAACTCCACTTTTTCCTCCAGTGGATCCACCAGGGTAGATTCCCAGGTCCTTGCCAATTAACTTCAGTAGAGGCTATCTTTCTAGGGTCCTGTAAAAGCTTTGGACATTCCCTCTTCCAATGTCCCTCCTGTTTACAGTATAAACACTGATTCAGTCCTATCCTGCCACGAAACTCTCTTTTACCATTTTTATGAAACCCCTTCCATTATTTCCACTATAACTTCTCATCCAACTCCCCTTCATCTTTCTTCTCTGATTCCTTTCCAATCCAATGCAGTCACTACTGCTCCTGTCACCTTCCTTGTTTCCTCTTCTCCTTTGTTATTCCATCCTAAGCTGTCACAAAACTCTTTATCACTTCCACAAAACCCTCCTATATCACTTTCAACTCCCTCTTTTTCTTTTTCTCTGCCTTTTTTCAAACCAGTACAGCTGTTATCACTCTCATCATATTATCCATACAATGCTCCTCTATGTTACAAGCAGTAATTCACAATTAACTCAGCTCCTTTCTACCCTTTGCAGCCCTTGCACTTAATTTCCACAAACAACTAACTTTCACCTCGTTCAGGCCTCCTTTAAACTCCTTAAAAATCACCTTTAACTCTGGGTTTCCACACAAAGCTATCTAATTGAAACAACATCAAACAACACCCAAGTTACGCCTCTGTTTGGTTCTTTTGGTGTCCTCTTGCTTCCTTCAGTCGTCATTAGGGATCCCTGTTGGATTAAGATCCAAACTTTCCTTGCGATGTATCTTTATTCCTGGATCATTGGACAGGATGAAAACTGGCCTAAAACCTCTGCCATCCCAGATAACAGTTTTCTTTAGGGCTAGGCAGGCCTTGTAATTATCAGTGGTGTACAATGTCCAAATGTTCAAGTGTAGAACTAACGTAATAGCTTCACCGTAATAATTTTGTTTAGGTACATACCTTGAAGCTATCAGCACTAAGCAATAGTTATTTTACAAGAAATAGCTGTGTCTTTCTAATAGCTCTTTTTGTGCCCTTACAAGACCAGGAGTTTCATAAAACTATATGTGCAATTTTCTAAGTAATATTGTAAGTTTTAATAAGCAAGCTTCCATAACCTAAACTTACCTATCCACGTATGAATCACTGCCCATGGCAGGGGTGTTGCAATTAGATGATCTGTACGGTCCCTTCCAACCCAGACCGTTCTATGATGAAAACTCAATTTTTTAAATGTTCCTTTAATGATCTTGTTGTATACATAATAAAAAAAAATCTTTGCAACATTGTTGTGGTTTTGTCCAGCTGGGGACAAAGAGACACGAGGATGCTAGCGAAAAGGGAAAAAAATCCGTGTAGGTTGAAATAAGAACAGTTTAATAGAATAACAAAAAGAAACAAGTTAAGGAAAAAACAGCTGTAGCAATAAATGAGGGGGATATACAAAGGGGATGGTGCATGACGCAGTTGCTTACCACCCGGGACCTGATACAGCCGTTCCGGACCAGCAGCCGAACCTGCAGCTCCCCAGCGCCCCTCTCGGCCAGCTCCCCACCTAGATGTAGTGGGCATGATGTCAGTATGGTATCGAATACCTGTTGACTGTCCTGAGTCAGCTGCCCATGCTGTACCCCTTCCTAGTTCCTCATAGAAGTTAACCCTATCCTAGCCCAGACCAGAACATTCCACCTCTTATTCTATACCATCTACGTCATGCCTAGTTTCACACTTTACAATCATCTAAACACCACACTTCCTCTCCCTGAAAAATATGGACACGCACAGAGGTATATCATTCCCTCAGTTTATGGGCCATCCCTCTAACCTTCCCGTTGAGTTCATTTAGTCCATAACTTCAGATCTTCATTCATCATAGGTCTTTCACAGCAGGAGAGATGAGGGATGTGTGAGGCAGGTCGTCGCATTCGGTATCAGGGGTTTGCAGCTGGTCTATTTGGTGTGTCTTATTTGTAAGTTGAAGGCAGTGATCTTGAGAACGTCACTGGGCGCCAGTTCACACATTCCATCATTCTGTATTTTATTCATCCAAGTCCATTCTCCAGTGATCTGGGTGGTTCTTACTGCAATATCAGTGATAGTGCATAGAGCAACTATGTTAGTGGTAACATATAACAGCAGGATTATTTAACAACTAGCATCATACGGTTCAATTCACGGGCTATTCTCACCCAAAATCAAATTCCCTTGAGGTACACATTGAACTTCTCCATCCTTGCACATCACCCACCAAGTGCATCCACGTCCCTGAGCAAAAACAATCCCACGAACGGGTTTGCCTTTACCCGAGGTAAGACTCACTCAGATTGCTTTCCCTAACAGATCTTTTATGTGCACTAAAGAGACTTTATCCCCTTCTACAGTATGTAAAAAATTCTGATTGGGCAGGGCCAGCTCAGTTGACAGGTCCTCTGGAGTTGACTAACCAGGTGGCCTTTTCTAAATGTGTATCCCAATGTTTGAATGTCCCACCCCTCATTGCTCTCAGTGTGGTCTTCAGTAATCCATTATGTTGTTCAATTTTTCCAGAGGCTGGTGCATGATAGGGGATATGATAGACCCAATCAGTGCCATGCTCTTTGGCCCAGGCATCTATGAGGTTGTTCCGAAAATGTGTCCCATTGTCTGACTCAATGCTTTCTGGAGTGCCATGTTGCCATAGGATTTTCTTTCAAGGCCCTGGGTGGTGTTCCGGGCAGTGGCATGAGTCACAGGATATGTTTCCAATTGGTGGTTGCCTCCACCATTGTGAGCACATGGCGTTTGCCTTGGTGAGTCTGTGGGAGTGTAATGTAATCAATCTGCCAGGCCTCTCCATATTTATATTTCTGCCATCGTCCTTCATACTCTATGGGCTTCAACCATTTTGCTTGTTTGATCGTAGCACATGACTCGCACTCGCACCTGTGCAATGGTGTCTAAGGTTAAGCCCACTCCTCTATCACGAGCCCATCTATAGGTGGCATCCCTTCCTTGATGACCTGATCACTTCTCATTTTCTGGGAGTTCATCATATGATGGGGCCTCTTCAGCACGTGTCACCTCTTTCTCTGGTGATATTTCACAGTCTTCACACTCTGGCCAGTTTGTGATCACTTCCAGAATTCCAGTGCGGCTAGAATTACCTATGCAAGCTCGTTGTGTGATCAATGCAACCCACTTACTCCACGTAGCTCAGTTGCATGATGTGTGGAGGAGGCCCTCCCTTTGAATAGCCAGCCCAGCACTGCAGTCGGGGTGCTGGGAGAAGTTGAATTTTCGTGCCAATCGCTTCTGAGGCAGCTCGACCTCCTTTGTATGCTGCCAGTATCTCCTTTTCAGTTGGAGTGTATGGGGCCTCGGATCCTCTGTATCCCCAACTCCAGAACCCAAGGGGTCGGCCTTGAGTCTCACCAGGTGCTCTCTGCCAAAGGCTCCAAGTAGGGCCATTCTCGCCGACTGTGGTGTAGAGCACATTTTTAACATCTGGTCCTGTCCGGACTGGCCCAAGTGCCATCGCATGAACAATCTCCTGTTTAATTTGTTCAAAACTTTGTTGCTGTTCAGGACCCCATTCAAAATCATGTTTTCTTCTGTGTCACATGGTAAAGAGGACTCACAAGCATACTGTAATTTGGAATGTGCATTCTCCAAAAACCCACAACACCTAGGAAAGCTTGAGTTTCCTTTTTGCTAGTTGGTGGAGACATGGCTGCAATTTTGTTGATCACATCTACTGGGATATGATGACGTCCATACTGCAATTTTATTTCTAAAAACTGGATCTCCTGCGCAGGCCCTCTGACCTTACTTTGTTTAATGGCATGTATTGGACCTGGGGTGGCAGTGATTTTCCACAGCAGTCCTTGTAGTGCTATACTTTTTGTTGGTAGCTAAAAATGTATACTGAGAGCACACAATGTTTTGACTACCGCTCGCACAGCATCAAGGCTGTCCCTCCAGCATTTCTTCCCCCATCTTCATCAGTAGGCTGTGGGTGGGCAGGATCCTGGGAGGGGCCACGGCCAGGACAACTGACCCAGGCTGACCAAGGAGATATTCCATACCATATGACATCAGCTCAGCAATATAGACTCGGGGAAAGGATCAGGAAGGGGGAGGTGTGATTCACTTTGGCCTTCCAAAGCAACCATTACTCTTACTGAAGCCCTGCTTCTCGGGAAGTGGCTGGACATCGCTGCTGATGGGAAGCAGAGAGTAACATCTTTATTTGTTTTGCTTTGCTTCTCATGCACACGGCCTTGCTATTTATTTATTAAACTGCTTTTATCTCCAGGGTCATGGTCCTGCTTTGTATCCTGCCTCTTCCACATAGGATCTTGAACTTCCTTGAAGATATTATATCTTTCCTTCATGCCTGACAAAAGTCGTCTCCAGAGGCTGAGGGCTTGTGTCTTTCTTCCAAATGCCTTGTCAATGCCCCCATCCTGGGACAGGGAGCCCAGTTGCCTGGCTTCCCTGCCCTTTAAGTCCAAGCTGTTGGCCCCATTCTCCCAGCATCAGAGCAGTCAGGTGAAAATGTGCTCACCTGAGTGGTGGCTGTAATCCTTTCGCACATCTCACAGCTCGCTCAGGGACAAGGACCGGGTGGTTATATCTGGCTCTGACTCTTCGTCCCACTCCCATGATGACCCTGTGTGGTAGTTTGACCCTGGCTGGATGCCAGGTGCCCACCACACCGCTCTATTCCCCACTTGCTCAGCAAGCCAGGGAAGGGGAGAAAATAAGATGGGAGTCTCGTGTGTTGAGATAAAAGCAGTTTAATAAAGAAGCAGCAAAGCTGTGCGCGTGGGAAGCAAAGCAAAAGCAGATAAAGCTGTTACTCTCTACTTCCCATCAGCAGCAATGTCCAGTCACCTCCCAAGAATCAGGGCTTCGGTACGCGTACGGTTGCTTTTGGAAGGCCAGAAATGAATATTGTCTCTTCCTTCCTGCTCCTCTCCCCCAGTTTATATTACTGAGGTGACGTCATATGGTATGGAATATCTCCTTGTTCAGCCTGGGTCAGCTGTTCTGGCCGTGGTCCCTCCCAAGATTGTGCTCACCCACAGCTAATGGTGAAGGTGGGGGAAGGAATGCTGGAGGGACAGCCCTGATGCTGTGCGAGCAGTAGTCATAATATTGATATCATCAGCAAGCACAGCACTGCAAGAGCTGCTGTGGAAAATCACTACCATCCCAGACCCACTACAGATGGAGCAGTGGAACAGTCTGCCCAGAGGGGTTGTGGAGTCTCCTTCCTTGGAGGTCTTCAAGACCCACCTGGACATGTTCCTATGTGACCTGATCTAGGTGAATCTGCTTCTGCAGGGGAGTTGGACTAGATGATCTCTAAAGGTCCCTTCCAACCCCTACCATTCTATGATTCTATGAATAGAACCTTGTGATTGTTGACAAATTGATTTTACAGAGCTGCCCAGATGTGGGAGGTATTGATATATTCTGGTAGAGGTTGATACCTTTACTGATTGGCCAGAAGCCTTTCTCTGTCACACCAATCAAGCTAAAGAAAATTAAGTGGCTGTTACAAGAAATAATTCCGAGGTTTGGAGTGCCCCTCGGAATATCATCAGCACTCTCACTGACATTACTGCATGTTAGAGTACAGCCAAGAAGCGGAATGTCAGTCCATATGAATTAATGAATGGAAAACCATACGAATCACCAGAATCCAGTCCAAATATACATGTAACAAAAAAACCCAAAATGTGTATAACTATTTGCTTTCTCTCAGAAAAACTTTAGTCAAACTCTAGAGCATCATAGTGTAGACTCAACCTCTGATCTTGGAGAATCCCATGCATAACTTCCAACCTAAAGATTGCATCTACGGAAGGACATGGACAACAGAGCCCTTACAAGAAAAGTGGAAGGGACCTTATCAAGTGTTACTGACCACATTCACTGCAATCAAGATTGCCCAATCAGATGCCCGGATTCACTATACCAAAATGAAGAAAGCACCATCCCCAAACTGAAGAGTGGTGGGGGACCCAGAAACTTTAAAATTGACTCTGAAACATGATTAACTGTCTGTATTTTGTTTTTCTTTTATTTTTACAGTCTATGATGGTGGAGACATAGATAGAAGAAAGATTATCATCAGGCCTAGTATGAATGACCAAATTCAAACCCATGATCCAAATGGTTGGTGAGTAAATGTAGAAACACATAAAAAAGAAGAAAAAAAATCAGACCATTAAATAGAAAAATTTTTTAGTAGATGTGAATTAAATCTGAGTTCATAGATAAAATCACTGATTGAAACATTGCTCATTTTGATACTAGTATTTATAATAATTGATCTGGCTTGCGCTTGCCTAAAACAACAATTGACTCACAAAGCAAACTTTAATCAAATTATTATATAAACAGTAACGAGAGAACAGAATAAACCAACAGAGGATCCACCATCACATGACAATTCAGCATATAATGATGTTCCATTGTAAATAGGAGAAAATATTGAGTAATGATTATTAACACTTTCAAAGGGGGGAAATGTTATAGAAAGTATAAAATTTAAGGGATTTTATTGAATAGTTTTAAGTAAATTAGTAAGTAAGTTAGCATAATTAAGCAAAACTAGGCCTCCTTTGTGGAGCTGCTCCCAGAGGGAAGAACATGCATGAGAAATCAGGCACCATGGGGATGAGAGTCATAACAAGGTGGATTAATCAGATCCATGCATCTGCAAGCCATAAAACATCCAAGAACAATATTGGGAGTAACTGCTTTGAAGGAAGAAGAAAAGGGTTTTGTTATTAACCATTAAGCTGCTCACTGTCCTGAACCCACCACACCCCCCTCCACCTTCCCCTACCATTCTGGTACAGAACACCAGATAATCAATAGCCTAAATCAGTTAGTTGGCCAAGTGATTTCAAAATGTATATGAATATATAATATAACTTGTGCCATAAGGGACCAATCTGTAAGAGTGATATAATGTGTAAAATTAACAAGTGACCAATCAAGGTCTTTGGGAATGATCCCCATTGTGCATCATCAAATAAAGGATGTCTCTGCTTATCTGACTGTCTAGGTAAGTTTTCTTCCCAGCAGATTTACAACAATTTCACAAAGCTGTCAGACCAAGCAAAAGAGCTTCAACATATTTATCACATGATGAGTAAAAACCCCCTGTATTTATTCTCATTGGTTAGTAATTATTATTTTTCTGTTATTGGTTAGCTCTTTTTAAATTAGCCTCGCCTGCTATGGAAATCAGCATGCATGCTCCTTGAGAAGGGGATGAAGATGAAGAACAAGTCCTTTTGCTCTTGAGTTGGTGGTTGAAATCTCCCCCTGCAGTCTTTGTCTTTTCCTCAGTTAATGCAGATCTTGGGCAAACATCCAACTTGGCTCCTGAGGCAGAGTATTCCCTCCTTATCAAGGGTACAGTCCTTAGCAAGGCATGCATTGTTTATACAAAGTAGTTCAGAATTAGACAGTGCAGCTAATGATTAATGTTCATCATAAATGAAACAGCATCACGAAACCTTAAACATTAACCGTTCAAGGTTTTAACCAAACTTTAGGTTTTAGTGTCACTAAATCACAGAATCGTAGAATCATAGAATGCAGTTTCTGCCAATACAGGATCCCTTCCTCGGGACACGGCCTCTTCTGGGCATAAGTTTAATGAGCTGCTTTGGTGTGGGTTTCTTCCCATAGTTACAGCTTCTGTGAATATTGAGTCTCTTCCACGGGACACAGCCTCCTCCGGTCATAGTGATACAGGGTCCCTCCCTTGGGACATAGCCTCTTCTGGGCATAATTTTAATGATCTTCTTTGGCATGAGTTCTTCCCCACAATTACAGCTTCTGTGAATACTAGGTCCCTCCGATGGGACATGGCCTCCTCCGACCATAGTCACTGTCCCTGGCACGGGGTCTTTAGCAAAATGAGTCTCTGGATATCTCTGGCGTGGGTTCTTCCCCACAGTTGCAGCTTCTGCAGATACAGGGTCCCTCCCTAGGGACATAGCCTCTTCTGGGCATAATTTTAATGAGCTGCTTTGGCGTGGGTTCCTCCCCACAGTTACAGCTTCTGTGAATATTGGGTCCCTCCCACAGGACACAGCCTCCTCCGGCCATAGTCACTGCCCCTGGCATGGGGTCTTTAACAAAGTGAATCGCTGCCCCTGGCATGGGGTCTTCTTTATCAAAATGAGTCTCTGGCCTTGATGCAGCATCTTTAACAAAATGCAAACAAATCACAGCTTCACCAGTCATCTCCACAGGATGCAGGGGAGTCTCTGCTCCAGCACACCTCCTCCTCTCTTTCCTCACTGACCTTGGGATCTGCATGGTTGTTTCTCTCACTCTTCCCGCTCCTTGCACCACCACCATCCAGAGAAGAAGAAGGGGCGGAAGAAGGAAGAAAAAGGAAGAAGCCTCCTCTTCTGGCTTCTTCTTAAAAAGTGACTGTGTAGGCGTCTAATTGGCTCAGCCCCAGCAGTGGGTCTGGCTCAGAGCTAGGGAGAGTTTTGAGCAACTTCTTACAGGAGCCATCTTTACAGCCCCTTCCCCCTTACCAGAAAAGGCTGCCATGTCAAACCATGATGGTGGAATGTTCCTTTTTTTAATCTTCTGTATATTGAATAGAGAACCATCTCTGTGGTCATAACCTTCAGTAGAACATATCTCCATGTTTCATATTTCTTCATGGAAGACTCCAGCTATATTCCATTCATCCAAACGTTCTCACTTTCAAGAGCCACAGGGTTTTCCTCAGTCTTTGTTCAAAATACAGTGAGATTCCTTTCTGATACTTTCCTTTCCAGCGACTTTATTCTGAAAATCCTTCATTCCCTCTGATTGGGTCTTTTACTAGGTGCTGTCTCCATTCTCCCTATTTTAACCCCTTCTGTGCCATCATCATACCATGTTTACCACTTAATGCTTGTTAGACAGCAAGATGATTGTAAAACAGGAAACTAAATACTCTTTAAAGGATAATTTAAAGTGTAGATTGACATCTATGGAGGTAGTTGTAACCAGTAAAGTGCAAGAGGCAACAATACAGTACCCTCTAAAGGGCTCTGCCATAAGCACATTTGATTACTTTGAAATAATCCATGTACCATTTACTATGAACATCGAACTTCTTTCTAGATGGTATGTGTAGTCCAAGTATCTAAAACAAAGAAATAGAAATCAGCATTGGTAGGATCTCATTCTTCCCTTTGTGTGTCACTGGAAGTATTTGTGTAGCACAGAGTCTGTTTAACAAGTCTGTAAAGCCTGGTTCATGAAAGCACAATACAAATACAGTCTTCAGTTTGGTGTAGGTCAAGGACTTCTGTTTCACAGAATCACAGAATCTTAAGTGTTGGAAGGGACCTTAAAAGATCATCTAGTCCAACCCCCCTGCCACAGCAGTGTCACCTAGAGTAGGTCACGCAGGAACTCGTCCAGGTGGATTTTTAATGTCTCCAGAGAAGGAGACTCCACAGCCCATCTGGGCAGCCCATTCCAGTGCTCCCTCACTCTCACAGGGAAGAAATTTTTCCTTGTGCTTCTCTGTAACCTCTTATGTTCCAGCTTGTACCCATTGTCCCTTGTCCTATCATTGGACATCATTGAGAACAGCCTGGAGCCATCCTCCTGACACCTGCATTGACACCTGACATTGTATTTACAAATACAATGTATTTGTAAACATTAATGAGATCACCCCTCAGTCTCCTCTTCTCCAAGATGAAGAGCCCCAGCTCCCTCAGCCTTTCATCAGAAGGGAGATGCTCCACTCCATCTCTGTGGCCCTGTGCTGAACTCTCTCCAGCAGCTCCCTGTCCTTCTTGAACTGAGGGGCCCAGAACTGGACACAATATTCCAGATGCAGTCTCATGAGGGCAGAGTAGCGGGGGAGGAGAATCCCGCTCAACCTACTCACCACACTGCTCTTGAGGCTCTTGATTCACCCACAAAACCCACACTCCTTTGGCTCTTGATTCACCACTAGAGCTTTCTGCAAATGGTCCTGTGAGCTGAACCTGCCTTGAGGGGCAGCTACAGGGAACCTGGCACTAGTATTTCATGTTCCTTTCTAGGTCTGTCACTGCTGGGTTTACTTGTGAGCTGCACAGCCTGTAGTTAACATCTACTCTCTGTTGTCTAGGTGGCAGCTGTAAAATGGACTAAGACTTTCAAATGAGTCTGAGGAGCTCAGATGCTAACTTTTATTAAAATTAACAAAGCTGCGGTTTACAATTTGCTGACTTTGGAAGTTCTCTCTCCCCCAAAATATCATGCACAAATTACTGAGATTTCTCAAATGTGCACAGGAGACTGCTTTGAAAGGCCTAAGATGATACATTTTATTTTCTTTTATCTCTGAATTTCTTGGTTTCCAGAAGACAAAAGGTTGATTTTCAACTAAGTCTCTGGAAATGGGTTTCATCTATGGGGGTGGGCTGCAATGAAACAAGCTACTGTTTGTTTTTATGAATAAAGTTGTCCCAGTCACTGGAGAAAGGTATACTATAATACATATAATTATATGTATCGAAATGACAGCTATTTAAAAAAGATGGACAGAAGCAAATGCAACTCCCAAAAGATAACTAATAACAAGAGAGCGTTTCCTGATTATTTGTTTGTTAAGTTGCTCTGAGCTGTTGCAGCAGCCAACCAATCTTTTTTTTTAAAAAAATGTAGTCAGGTATGTTGTTAAGTAACAATTGGATGTGACTGAGAGAGTTTATGTTAATTTTCTTCACGGTACAGATCTTCCTATATCCAAAAGTAAATATTCCAGGTACCTTCACATGTACTTAATTTGTCATAGGTAGAAGAGAAATATTGCTTTTAGTATTAACATTTTATGGAGGACAACTCTGTAAAGATCCTGTAAATTATATTTCCTTTTATCTTCTTTGTCTTGTCTGTTCAAAAGCAGATCCATAGTTTGTGCATTTCCAGTTTAAACCAGTGTCTGTTCAAGTTTTGCAAATCACAAATTGAAACATTCCTGTAGTCATTCATGTTTCTTTGTGGCAGACTCATTCAATGCCAACTTCATTGGCATTCATATACTGATGAGATTCTGCAGTCTGTTATGAGGTCATAGTCAATCAAGTGTTAGAGCTCAGCTCCACAAGAGTATTTGGCATATTGTTAAAAAACAAAAGCCCAGCCCAGAATACTCCAGGGAGATTATGCTCTGTCCTGAATGCTCAGAAATTGTGCTTTAACTGTAAAGTTCATTATCAACAGTTGTAATGCATCATCAACTTTTCTACCTGGAGGCATGTGTTGTCATGTCTTTATATTTTCTTTTTAAGAGTCTACACTTACAGAGGATTCTGGTTACATAAGGCAGAAATGAAGTTGTATCACCAACATTTTCCTGTTACAGAATGTCATGGTTTGACATGACAGCCTTTTCTGGTAAGGGGGAAGGGGCTGTAAAGATGGCTCCTGTAAGTAGTTGCTCGAAACTCTCCCCAGCTCTGAGCCAGACCCACTGCTGGGGCTGAGCCAATTAGATGCTACCACAATCACTTTTTAAGAAGAAGCTGGAAGAGGAGACTTCTTCCTCCTTCTTCTTCCTGTTTCTTCCTTCTTCTGCCTCTTCTTCTGGCTGGTGGTGGTGCAAGGAGTATGAACAGTGGGAGAAACAACCACGTGGACTCCAAGGTCAGTGAGGTCAAAGAGAAGGAGGTGTGCTGGAGCAGAGACTCCCCTGCATTCTACGGAGAGGACTGGTGAAGCTGAGATTTATTTGCATTTCTTTAAAGATCTCGCATCAGCAGTAGAGACTCATTTTGATAATGACCCCGTATCAGGGGCAGAGACTCATTTTACTAAAGCTGACCCTGGAGCAGGGGCAGCAATTCACTTCATTAAAGGCCCCGTGCCAGGGGCAGTGACTATGGCCGGAGGAGGCAGTGTCCCGTGGGAGGGATCCTCTCACTTCACTACAGACCCCGAGCCAGGGGCAGTGATTTTCTTCTTTAAAACTATGGCCGGAGCAGGCTGTGTCCCGAGGGAGGGACCCTTTAACTGCAGAAACTGTAATCGTGGCAAAGAATTCACGCCAGAGATATTCACCAAGGACTGCGTCCCATGTCCTGGCAGAAGCCACAGCTGCTGGGAAGAACCCACACCAGACTGTGTCCCGTGTGAGGGAACCCGTATCGGAGCAGGGGAAGAATGCAAGGAGTCGTTCTCATCTGAGAAGAGAGAAACGGCAGAGCCCATCTGTGAGAGACTGATCACATCCCCCATTCCCTGCCCCACTGAGCTGTTGAGGGTAGAAGAGGTAGAGATATCAGGAGGAGCGTGGTGGGCTCGGGAAGAAAGGAGGAATGGGGGAGGGAGATTTTAAAGTGTTGATTGTAATTTTTCTCATCATCCTACTCCCTTTTTGCTTTTATTCTATTCTGTTTCTTGTAGAATAAACTTTCCTACTTTCCTCTCTAAGTCGAGTACTGGAGTCTGTTTTGCCCGGAACTGTAATTGACAGTGAGCCCTCCCTGCCCTTGTTTTAATCCACATCATCCTTGGTTATCTTTTTACTCCCATTTCGCTGGGGCCTCTGCCATCCTAACGAGGGTGGAGGTGAATGGAGGCACCAAGAGAGAGACTGTCATGTTGCTGTTTTGCTAGCTGGGCCAAACCACGACACAGAACAACTCAAGTAACAAACAAGTTGAATCTATAAGGTGTCCTGGGTTTGGCTGGGATAGGGTTAACTTTCCCCTAGATGCTGCTATGGGGCGTAGCCAGGCTATTTGACACCATGCTGACAGCATGCTCAGGGTATAAGGGCATCTGTTGGGGTGCAGTGCCCTGTGGGGGAATTGCAGTTTATGTGTTGGACTGTGAGCAGTGTGTAGCAGTTTTGCCTGGGCCAGGTTTTTTGGTAGCGGAGGGGCTACAGGGGTGCTTCTTTAAACAAAGACTTGCCAGAAGCTTTCCCTGTAGCTCATAGGATTAGGGCCAGTCAATTCTAAGCTGGAACCTGCACCTGACCCAGGCCTGGCCAATTAGTGATGGAGGTGTAAGAAACAAACAAGTTTTCTCGCAAATGACTCAGGTCAGACTCTGCAGTGAAACACATTTATTAAGCATTCTTGCAGGAGCAGATGTCCTAGCTAGTAGGCACACCTGATGGATACAACATTTGATTTTGTATTCCATATCCTGTGTCCCTCCCTTGTTTCCTCATTGATTAGGTACTCCAAGGTTTACAACTTCCCCAGGGGCCTACAATCCCCTCAGGGGATGTCTGGTTCTTGTCACCCATACCCCCACAATCTTATCTAAATTTTAAAGCTCATTGGGCATCTATTGCTAACTGCAATACAAAGAAACAGTTATTGATAGAAATTCTTTGTCTTAATCCCCTTGGCTTCATCCTGTAAAAACAACATTAACATTTTCTACAGAGATAATGCCTCTGTGAATAACATATTTGACAAGGAGAAGAAGTTGTTGAGCAGTTGCAAAACTGCAGCAGCAACAGGGAGGGAGAATATGAAAACATCTCCACAGACACTAAGGTCAGTGGAGAAGGAGGGGGGAGGAGGGTGCTTAGGCCCTGGAAGAAAGACTCCCCTGTGATATGTGGTGAGGACCATGGTGAAGCGGGTTGTCCCCCTGCAGTCCACGGAGGACCACTGAGAAGCAGAGACCCACTCACAGCCCATGGAGGACCCCACGCCAGAGCGGGTGGATTCCTGAAGGAGGCTGTGACTCCGTGGGAAGTTCATCCTGGAGCAAGTTCCTGGCAGGACCTGGGAGTCTGTGGGGGAGGAGCCCATGCCAGAGCAGGTTTGCTGACAGGACTTGTGATCCTGTGAGGGACTCACACAGGAGCAGTCTAGGTATCTAGAGAACTTCTCACCTCCAATGGTTTGGAACTTCACCCTTGAACAACTACATGACCCTGATAGTGATGTGCGGAAAAAACTCTATAACATGGTTAAGGGTTATAAAGCAGGTATGTATTGTGCTGGCAGGTGCGAGGGAAATAATTCTGCCCAGCTCGCACACACTATTGTCTAGCAAAGGGCTACTTATAGGGTACAGGTAGGGGTATGCATAAGCGCCTATTACATATTCATGACCTATCCCCACTCCGTATTGTAATAAGTCCTCTTCGAGCTTACACTTGATCAGTGTCTCTGGTAGATTTCCATGCCATGGAGCAAGATGCAAACAATTCTGTTTTCCACATTCCAAGTCCTTCTTATCTGCAGCTGTCTGCACACCAGCTTCTTACTTATCAGCTTTCAGGGTCTTCAAGGCCGTTACTAACCAGCGGTTCGAATTCCAGTGAGCTGAGTTTTCTTATCATGGTGTTAGTTTACAGTGAATCATGTCTTTCTAACTTTCTCAGGTCTTTCCCTTCTGTATGTCTGCTTTTACTCATCAATTCCCCCGTCTTTTAATATGGGCAAATGCATTTGCCAAATGCATTTCTACCTCTCAAAGGGGAATTGGAAAACAATTCACTTGTAGCTCACCTTTTAATGCATTTTCATGGGCACTTGAAATGGAAGACAAAATTGTTAGTTGTCGTTGCATTCTCCGATTCCAAATAAACAGAACAGCAGAGAAAACAAAGCTAACTGAGACTAGTATCAAAAGAACTATAATGGGGTGACACATCTTATTTAGGACGCCAGTCGCGGTGGGGGACCATCCAAACAGCACATCCCACCAATGCTTGTTTGAGTCTTCTCTTACTCGTTTCGGTACCCTGGTTATTCCCCCGGCGTCATAGTGGACTGTTATCAGGGTCTTTTTCCTATTTTCTTGGACCTCGTTTAAAATTTTGATAAAATCCTGATGTTTCTTTAATTGCGTCACCAATGTAAGATTCATTCCAATAGGTACAGGTGATAATTTGGGAAGTGTTGTATAATATGATTTTATCAGCTGGTCAGATACAACTGGTGCCAAATAAGAAAAGTCACACCCAGCAATCTTAACAAAGTTACAAATGCAAAAATTAGAATGATTCTTACTATCCATGATTATCTTACCTATTACTATAGAGGTGCAAGCAGTCCTTAAACACACACAACCTTGGCCAATATATACAATTACAGTCTTCTGATTAGCATCCGGATGGATCTCAAAATAACAGATGCTTTACTTGGTGTCGAGGCAGATGTCTTGAGCATCGAGTGTACTATTTTCACAGATGAGTCCTTGTTGCTTTCGAATAATGCAAGGCTCCAAATTTACAGTTTGCCACTTCCCGTGCACCATTCGTGCCCATGTTAGTCAACATAAAGGCTGTGGCTGTATCAGTGATGGGGTCATAGGTAAAATTTACCAGAGTCCATCAAGACTGAAGCTCCTTCTCTAGGTTTGTGGCACTGTTCCAAACCACTTTCTGAATTTCAGTGGGGAAAATACCTTCACCAGCCTCTCGTATAATTGGGACGGCTGCCAACTGCATCCATAATTGTACCTGTATGCAACTGAGGGCCAAAGAAACATTGTCCTGGACCGTATCAAGTGTGTTTGCTACCCATTCATGGTATTGCTTTTCCACCTTTTCCCACCTTGGTAACCCTTTTGATAAAAGCCACTTGCTAGTTCCTAATGCTGATAGAGAATATTGTAAAGGTTGTTGTAATCTTATCAGACCACTATTTGCAGTGGCTAATCTATTCATCAAAATTTCTGAATCAACTCCATTTAGGACATCCAATCCTGTCCCCGATATGCCGGTTAGGTCTCTCTGCGTTTGGCCCCTAAAGAGCCCTTGTTTCTGCAGCCAACTTGTCCAGTCCTCAAAAGATGTGTTCAGGAAGGGAGAGCATGCCGGCTGAATGTCAGAAACATTGATTCGTATTAGCATCTCAACATGTTTAAGAGACCATTCTGGGTTAAACAACATTTGTTGTTGACCTATATTCTTGGTCACATATGGCGCAATCTCAAAGGTCTTTAGTTCTAACCTCAGGTCAATTTCGACTTTATAGTGCAGTACCTGACCTTCCAATCCTTGCCATAGGCAGGTGACCAGGGCTGGTTCGGTTAGGTTAAAATTAAACCAGCACTCAGGTCTCTCTAGGCACACTTCTCCAAGTTCATTTGAGGATGTCATCATCCTTATACTAATCATAGTTTCCCCTGAAATCACAGTCTCATCATCCTCGTGATATGCTTGACACCCCCACTGTTATCTCATTCCCCATTTTTGCCCATAACCGGGTAATCTCGTCCCACTGACTTTTGTGGTATACCTCATTCCCATGAGAAGCCATCGTAGCCAGCCTTGTTCTTGGATCCACCTTTCCCTTCATCACAATATGGCTCTTCTGAGCATGATTCCAAGGCCAGCCCTTAGGCTCTTGGTTGCAGGCGAGGGAGAAGATACTAAAACAGCTTAAACTCTCCATTTTAAAGGTCTGCCCTTAAGATTGTGAGAGGACCTTTGCCGGAGTCGGAGTCTTAAGGGCCCAGTCTCTGTTACTTCCCAACGCTGCTTATGAGCTTTCTTTACTCTGGTATGATGTATCCACGATGTCTGTTCCCATATCTTAACAGCTGTGTGTGTCGTCAACAGAACCTGGAATGGTCCTTCCCATTTTGGCTCCAGGGGTGAATCTGAAAGAGATCTGACATATACATAATCACCTGGTTCTATATTATGTACTGGCCCATCCAGGCCACAAGCACGGGTCCCTAATACCAGTTTTTCTATTTTTCTGAGTTGTTTTTTTAAGCTTATTACATAGTCAGTTAACACCTCAGCACCAACTTGTGTTGATGTTCCTGCTTGAACGAATAGCATCTTCCATACAGTATTTTGACGGGACTCAATCCCTCCTTAGCTCTTTGTTTGGTTCTTATTCGCAGCAAGGCTAGAGGTGGTGACTGAGGCCAGGCTAGTCCAGCTTCTTGGCCCAATTTTACAATCTGTAAATTAAGAAGGTGGTTCATCTTCTCCACCTGGCCACTTGCTTGGGGTCTGTAGGGAGTATGCAACTGCCAATCTATCCCCAGAACACGACTAATTTGTTGTTTAATTTTGGCCAGAAAATGAGGGCCTCTGAGGATATTACTGCTGGGACCCCAAACCTTGGTATTACTTCATGTAGTAAAGCCTTAGTTACCTCTCTAGCCTTGTTTGTTCGGCAAAGGAATGCTTCTGGCCATCCTGAAAAGGTATCAGTTAGTACAAGTAGATATCGGAACCCCCTTTTTCTTGGAAGTTCTGAAAAGTGAATTTGCCACCACTGTCCAGGGAAATTACTCTTCCCTATCTGCCCTAGCTCCATTATCCGGCTTACCTGTGAGTTATCCTGTAAACAAATCTCACATTGTTGTGTTACTTGTTTGATGGTTGTGTACAAGTTACAGGCGACAATGCGTTTGCTCAGATACTTATACAGGGCTTCGACTCCCCAATGAGACTTTCTGTGTTCAGCCATGATTATAGCCCAACGTAATGTGCTAGGCACCACTACTTTCCCTTGTGGTGTTGTAGCCCACCCATTTTCCTTTGTTTTTTTCCCTAAATCATTATTCAACTTTTAGTCTTTTTTCAAATAGTTGGAAATTTGATTGATGGGGATTTTTCCATCTGGAATCAGAGACTGTATTTCTGCCGTACCTTTCTCAGCTGCCCTCTTTCCTTCCCGGGTCGCCATGGAATTGCCTACCTCTTGTGCAGTTGTTCCCTTTTGGTGAGCTTTGCAATGCATAATTGCCACTTCCTTTGGTAACTGTACAGCTTCTAACAGTTTCAGAATTTCCTCTTCATGTTTTATGTGCTTGGGTGGATGTCCTGGTTTGAGCCAGGATAGAGTTAATTCCCGTGAGGAATCAGGAAAGGGTACAGCCTGAACAGCTGACCCAGGCTGGCTAGCAGGTATTCGATACCATGCCCAGTGTATAGGTGGGGGTTGGCTGGAAGAAGCTCTCTTCCGGGGTCACGGGATCTTGGTCGCCGGTCCGGAGTGGTCGCTTAGGTTGGGTCCCCGGTGGTGAGCAACTGCATCACTCACCAGTTTTCTTTGTAATATCCCCTTGAATTTGTTATAGTTTTTCCTCTTCAATTTTCCCTAGTAAATTATTCTTATTTCAACTGAAACGGGCTCTTTTACTTTTTTTTTTCTCCCTCTCCGATCCTCTCCGCATTCCGCCAGGAGGGGGAGGGGGAAGGGGAGGAGTCGCGTTTGGTTTTTTTTTTTTCCCCTTTGCTCTGGCTGGGCAAAACCACGACAGTGATCCTCTTTCTCTCCAGATCGCTCCATGGGCATAAACCACTCCAAAGGCATATTTGGAATCTGTCCAAATGTTAACCTTCCTGTCTTTAGCAAGCTCTAATGTTCAAGTTAAAGCTATTATTTCAGCCTTTTGTGCAGAGGTGCCTGAGGCAAGGGGCCCAGACTCTATTACCTTTTCTGTAGTGGTCACTGTGTACCCTGCTTTGCGCTTTCCATTTTTGACAAAGCTGCTGCCGTCTGTATACTATGTGTCCTCAGCATCCTCCAGCGGATGTTCCTTCGGGTTTGGTCGGCTGGAGTAGACGGTCTCAATGGTTTCCAGGCAATCGGGAGTCACTGGTTTCCCTGTTACTCCACTAAGGAAAGATGCTGGGTCGACAATGTTAGTTACTGTTATCTGGACATCGTCCTGTTAACCATAATGGCCTGATATTTGAGGAATCTTTGTGGGGATAACCAGTGCCCCCCTTTTGCTTCCAGTACAGTGGACACTGTATGAGACACCAACACTGTGATCTGCTGACCCATCGTGAATTTACGAGCTTCCTGGATGTTAATTACTATTGCTGCCACCGCTCTTAGGCAACTCGGCCATCCTCTGCTTACTTCATCCAATTGTTTGGAGAAGTATGCCACTGCCCTTTGGTCCGGGCAAAGCTCCTGAGCCAGTATTCCCAGTGCAATTCTTTGCTTTTCATGAGAGAATAACCAAAAGGGTTTTGTAGGGTCTGGCAAGCCTAAGGCCGGTGCCTGCATTAGCTCTCACTTTAATTTGTGAAAAGCCTGAACGGCTTCCCCAGTCCAAGCGGGATTCTTTGTGTCACTCTTTAAAAGTTCACAGAGTGGCTTCACCAACAGTCCGTAATTATAAATCCATAACTGACACCAACCTGTCATTCCCAAGAACATACGGAGCTCCTTGACTGTCTGTGGTCTGGGAGTCTGGCAGATGGCCTCCTTCCGTGCTGCTCCCAGGGTCCGTTCACCAGCTGTGACTTCATATCCTAGGTATGTCACTTTTTGCTGGGCTATCTGAGCTTTCTGTGGAGAAACTCGATAACCACTCAGTCCGAGAAAATTCAATAAACTTACAGTCCATGCTATATTTTGCTCCTCTGTTACTGTGCCTACCAGGATGTCATCCACATACTTTAACAGTGCTCTAACCCCATTGCTCTAAGTCTTTAGCCAGCTGGTTGCCAAAGAGAGTTGGGCTGTTTTTAAAGCCTTGTGGGAGCACAGTCCATGTAAGTTGTGTCCTTCTCCCCGTCTCTGGATTCTCCCACTCAAAGGCAAACAGCAGTTGACTCTCAGCTCAGGGCTCAAAGGTATGCAGAAGAAAGCATCCTTTAAATCCAGTACAGAAAACCAGGCCAATTCAGGTTTCAGTTTTGTCAGCAAAGTATATGGATTGGCCACCACAGGGTATAAATTCTCAGTTATTTTGTTCATGACCCTATGGTCCTGAACTATTCTGTAATTATGTAACTCCCGGCACTACTCTCGGTGCTGCTCTCGGCACCTCTCCCGGCGCTGCTCTTGGCACCTCTCTCGGCACTACTCTCGGCGCTGCTCCCGGCGCTACTCTCGGCGCTGCTCCTGGCGCCTCTCTCGGCGCTGCTCTCGGCGCCTCAGTCATTATCACTCTCCCCTGTGTTTTCTCTGTTTCCCCTCGCATACCCAGTCTAACATGGGGTCGTGCTTCCCCAATCTCCCCTGATCCTCCTGCACCGTACTCCCGTCTGACTCCGCCCGCTCGGCATTCCCCGTGTGCTCGACATTCTCTGTCTGCTCTCCCAGATTCTCTACCTCCACGCTCATCCGAGTCTCCTGATCACTATAAACTATCTCCTCTGTCTGCACTCCCCGCTCCTTTTCCCAGAGAGCTTCCTGCACCGATAACTGAGACTGTTTTTTCGCTGTTGACTTTAACAGAACCCTTTTAATATTTCCCCATGCTTCAAAAAGCTGACCCATTCCCATGGCCCCCTCTACGGAAGCCTGACACAACTCCATGTCCACCACTGTCCATTTCTGTGCATTTAATAATTCTATGGGTGCCCATATCACACCTCGCCCCTGCAGCCATGTGATCTAAACGACTGTGGGCATGTACTGAATCTGTTCACCCACCTCAGATGCCATCGTCTTAAGTCCCTCAATCATTTCCTCCAAGTGCGCCATGGCTGTGAACATCCTGCGTTCTGCCGATCACGTCGCGGTCACCATATGTTGCCGCCACCGGCAACACCTTCAGGCCGCTTGCACGGATTACTCAGCCCCCCTGCGGAGGGGACAAGGATCACCACACACTCAGCGTTGATGATACTTTATTCCAACCCCTTGTTTACACCATGTGCTTATATCTGCTACTCCCAGCACCTCCTCTCATTCCACCCCATGCCCACCTCTTCTATACCTTCCACCTCTCACGTTACAACCCGAGATCTTACGGATGCCTACCACATCCGCCTGGACATGTTCCTATATGACCTGATCTAGGTGACCCTGCTTCTGCAGGGGGGTTGGACTAGATGATCTCTAAAGGTCCCTTCCAACCCCTACCATTCTATGAATCTAGAATGTCCCACACCCCAGTCCGTCCAGCAGCCAGGCAGAGAGGGTCTCCTGCCTGAC
The DNA here is from genome assembly GCF_028858725.1 of Colius striatus. Lineage (NCBI taxonomy): Eukaryota > Metazoa > Chordata > Aves > Coliiformes > Coliidae > Colius > Colius striatus. Next base: position 40,325,561 of record NC_084789.1, read on the forward strand.
TCGCCAATTTACATGCGGAAAAAACTCTATAACACAGTTAAGGGTTATAAAGCAGGTATGTATTGCGCCAGCGGGTGCGAGGGAGATAATTCTGCCCAGCTCGCACACACTATTGTATAACAAAGGGCTACTTATAGGGTACAGGTAGGGGTATGCATAAGCGCCTATTACATATTCATAACCTATCCCCACTCCGTATTGTAATAAGTCCTCTTCGAGCTTACACTTGATCAGTGTCTCTGGTAGATTTCCATGCCATGGAGTAGGATGCAAACAGTTCTGTTTTCCACATTCTAAGTCCTTCTTATCTGCAGCTGTCTTCACACAAGCTTCTTAATTATCTTTCTTTCAGGGTCTTCAAGGCCTTTACTAACCAGCGGTTCAAATTCCAGTGAGCTGAGGTTTCTTATCATGGTGTCAGTTTACAGTGAATTGTGTCTTTCTAACTTTCTCAGGCCTTTCCCTTCTGTATGTCTGCTTTTGCTCATCAATAGAGTGATAGAGTATTTGAAAAGAAAATGTTGTGGCTATTCCAAAAAGGCATAACTGACCTCATTGTGCTGGGCCCTGTATAGTATCTACCAAATGCTGCTCAACATTAGATAGCACCCTCAGGGAAAAGGGGAGAAAAATAGACTGCCGGGCACTGCAGCTAACCCAATCCCAATGACATGCACTGTGGCTACTCAGATCTCAGCAACAGGCAGCATGGCTACTCAAACCCTGGTGGCAGGCACTGCAGCTGAATCAGAGAACCAGCCTGTGCCAGTATCAGTTGCCCCTATAGAGAAGAAATGTTGGATGTGAAAGTCAACTCATTTAGAAAGGGAAGAAACTCCAACTACAAAGGAGGAGGAGGAAGAAATGGAAGCAGGATCATCACAAGAGGAGGAGGAGGAGGAGGAAGAAGCAGAAGTCATGAATGAGACGATTACCACCCCATCCCTATCCCTGAGTTGTGAGACATGTGAAAGGACTTCAGCTGTCATCCAAGGAGAGCACATTGTCACCTGGCTGCTCCGATGCTGGGATAATGGGGCCAGTAGTCTGCAATTGGAGGGCAGGGAAGCCAAACAACTGGGCTCCCTGTCTAGGGAAGGAGGCATTGACAAAGCAATTGGAAGAAGGACACAAGTACACAGCCTTTGGAGGCGACTTCTGTCAGATATGAAGGAAAGGTATCCATTCAAGGAAGACATTACATGTCATCCAGGCAAGTGGACTACCATGGAGAAATGTACCCAGTACCTGAGGGAATTGGCTGTACTAGAAGTGATTTATCATGGTCCAGACAAGGTGCAGTTACCCATCGATCCAGATGAAGTCCAGTGCACACCCCCCATGTGGCAAAAGTTCCTCTGAAGCACACCACCATCTTATGTCAACTCGTTGACTGTCATGTCCTGGAAAGGTGAGGGGCAATCAGTGGATGAAGTGTTCAGCCAACTCCAGCACTACAAAGGAAGTCTTTCTTCTTTACGGTCCTGTGTCTCCACTGTGGAGAAACTATCCTGGAAGTTCCATCAATTTAAGAAAAGTATCTCCTCTCTACCTGTATGGGCCCATGTCTCTGCTATTAGGAGCAGGTATTCCTCTGATGGAGAGAGAAGATACAGAGGGTACAGACACTGGGGCAACCTGTGGTTTTATCTACGCAGCAAGGGAGGGGACATGAGGAGGTGGGATGGAAAACCTACTGTGACTCTAGAGACAAGAGTACAGGAGCTACAAGCAAAAACAAAAGGAGTTTCTTCATGGAAAACTACTGCCCCAGTTTCCAGTGAGCAGCTCCTCAGAGGTGAAATGCTTGATCTCACTTCTGATCCTCCTGAAGGGACCTCTAGTTCCTTCCCACGGAAAGCAAGTGATACACATAATCAATATTAGCGGGGCCCTACCTCTAGCCAGGGAGAAGACAGGGACTATAGAATCTATTGATCTGTGTGGATCTGATGGCCTGACACACCAGATGCACAAGAGTACAAGGCTCTCGTGGATACTGGAGTGCACCTTGATACCATCAAGTTATAGAGGATGTGAACAAATTTGTATTTTTGGAGTGCCAGGAAGATCCCAACAGCTCACTGTGTTGAAAACAGAAATTAGTCTGATGGAAAATAAATGATAAAACCATGCCATTGTGACAGGCCCAGAAGCTCCATGCATCCTGGGCATAGACTACCTGAAGGGAGAGTATTTCAAGGACCCAAAAGGGTGTTGGTAGGCTTTTGGTGTGGCTGCCTTGGAGACAGAGGAAACTGAACAGCTGTCCAGCCTGCTTGGCCTCTCAGAGGATCCTTCTGCTGTGGATTTGCTGAGAGTTGAAGGTCGACAAGTGCCAATTGCAACTACAACAGTGCACTGGCGGCAATATCGTACAAATCATGACTGTGATTCCAATCTACAAACTGATCCGTCAATTGGAGAGCCAAGGGGTGATCAGCAGGACTCATTCACCCTTTAACAGCCCCATATGGCCAGTACAAAAGTCTAGTGGAGAGTGGAGAATGACAGTAGACAATTGTGGCCTGAATGAAGTCACAGCACTGCTGTGCCGGACATGCTGGAACTCCAACACGAACTGGAGTCCAAGACAGCCAGATGGTAATGCCACCATGGACATTGCCAATGCATTCTTCTCAATTCCATTGGCAGTAGAGTGCAGGCCTCAGTTTGCTTTCACATGGAAGGGCATTCAGTATACCTGGAATTGATTGCCCCAGGGGTGGAAGCACAGTTCTACCATTTGCCATGGACTAATCCAGGCTACACTGGAAAAGGGTGGTGCTCCCGAACACCTACAATATATTGATGACATTATTGTGGGGGAACTCAGCAAAAGAAGTTTTTGTGAAAGAAAAGAAAAGAAAAGAAAAGAAAAGAAAAGAAAAGAAAAGAAAAGAAAAGAAAAGAAAAGAAAAGAAAAGAAAAGAAAAGAAAAGAAAAGAGAGTTTAAATCCTCCTGAATGCTGGCTTTGCCATAAAACAAAACAAAGTCAAAGGGCCTGCACAGGAGATCCAATTTTTAGGAATAAAATGGCAAGATGTATGTTGGCATATCCCAATGGATATCATCAACAAAAATACTGCAATGTCTCCCCCAACCAGTAAGCACTGTCATTCTGGTGTTGTCAATGTCAAAAAGTATCTTATTAAGGTCCATATTTACATCAATAATCTGAAGGGGAGAGGGCAGATGTTATTTGGTCAGTTGTCTTTTCAGTCAAACATACAGATAGAGGAAAGAAATACCTGTGCAGAAACACACTTCATAATGTCTTTATGATAATGACAAGCCTGACTAGTGCTGCAAGAGCCATACAGAGAGAAAAGTTTATTCCTTCCAGTTCAAACAAAGTGCCTTTGCTGTCAATTTTGTTTTACAAATATCCATTCAAAAAATGGTGGGAAAACGTAATTATCATTGCATTTGGCACCAATCATATTCATGTAGGTGTCATGGTTTTGCACAGTCGGAGCTAAGGGATAAAAAACCCATGACTCCTCCCCCTCCCGGCGGAATGCGGATGTGGGGGGGGGGGGGGATGGGGGGGAAAAGTAAAAGAGCCCGTGTAAGTTGAAATAAGAACAATTTACTAGGGGAAAATTGAAGAGGAACAACTATAACAAAGATAAGGGGATATTACAAAGAAAACTAGTGAGTGACACAGTTGCTCACCACCCAGGACCCGACCTAAGCGACCGCTCCGGACCAGCGACCGAGAAACCGCGACCCCAGAAGAGAGACTCCTTCCGGCTAGCCCCTACCTATATACTGGGCATGATGTTAGGATGGTATCGAATACCTGCTGGCCAGTCTGGGTCAGCTGTTCAGACTGTACCCTTTTCTGGTTCCTCACGGGAATGAACTCTATCTCAAACTCTAGCTCAAACCAGGATATTCCACCCCTCATTCTATACCATCTACACATCATGTCTAGGTTTACACATCATAATCATCTACATATACATAACACAGAGCAACTATAGAAATAATGACATTCTGATGAGACCACTCTGCCTGAAAGGGTAGAATGGCCCTCGAAAGGATTTGCTTGGTAAGGGTTAATCGTTTCTGGGAACCTGCCTGAAAGGGTTGGCTCCTTGAAGCGTAGGAACCTGCCTGAAAGGGTTGGCTCCTTGAAGCGTAGGAACCTGCCTGAAAGGGTTGGTTTCATGAGAACAAAGCCCTGGTTTTACCAAGCACATTCTGTGTTTAGAGTAAGCGATAGTAACAGTACCAGATGTCTTGTAGTCACGGAACATGCATTAAAGATATGTGGTAAACAACATCATAAATTTTGTAAAATAATACTTGATTGTTTTGTAGCATATAGAAACTGCATATATTCATATTGTTTGTTGATGTGAACCGATGATCTTTGCGATATGTAATGACTATAAAAGAGCCTATGAAGAAGTAATAAACTATCACTTGCCCTAAGAGCAGTGGTCCGCCTGTCCTTCATCGTCCTGGAAAGAGCTGGTCTCTGACAAATGGTGCCGAAACCCGGGAAACTCGGTTGCCTTTGACCAGGGTGAGCTGCCTCCGAATCAACAGAACCGCGGTAAGGAAAAGGGGAAATAAAGGGGGGCAGAACTACTAGGAAGGTGTAAAATATAAGAAAGTAGAAATTTATCTCAGTAAAATAAGAACAAAATCCCTTTTTTTGTCTTAGATTTTCCGTTGACCAAGTCTGAGATTAAGTCTGGATCCAGCCGCACCTAAGCCCTTTCTATAAGGTGTCTTAGAAAGCAAGGGGGTCCAGACTGAACCTCGTGACTCAACGGTAGGGCTCCCTCATATTCAGCATTTACAATTTAAAATATGGGACATGTACATAGTACGGAAAGACAGCTGTTTGTAGCTATGGTTAAGACATTGTTAAAAAGTCGAAATATATCTGTAACCACCAAGCAAGTGGGTGGATTTTTAGAATTTATAGACACTGTGTGTCCTTGGTTTCCGAATAAAGGCACTATTAATTTAGAAACATGGAATAGGGTCGGTGAAAACATTAAAGGCTATTATGCTGCTAATGGCCCTGATAAGATCCCTATAGATGCTTTTCCTTTATGGACTTTAATTAAAGAATGTTTACAAGGTGATACTGAATATGATAAATGGCAACGACAAACACGTCCTCGATCTCGTTCAGCGGATTCAGGTTTAAAACCTTCTGCTCTTACTAATCCCGGTTCACAACCCTCTGCTCCACCTGAATATCCAGCAATAATCAATAAAGAACAAAAAGATATTCAGGAATCTAATTTTAAAAATCCCTTTCTTATGTACTCAAATAAGGGAGGTAAAAAATGCCGACCATTAAAACAAAGCAAAAGTACCTTGAAAATTATAGAATTATCTGAAGAATTATCTTCCGATGAGGAAGCTGAATTAGAAAAAGAGGCTGCTCAATATCACCACGATAGTGATGAGATTTTTGTTCAAACACCTTTTGTGCCTAAAAAACACCAAAAAAGAGAACCTATAGTTTTGCCAGCAATAGAAGCTGGTAAGCGCCCTCCTCCACCTGATATTTATCATCAATTGTCACCCCATTCTCCTTTACAATTAACTTTGATGCAGGCTAGACAACAAGGAGAAGACGTTGGCGGATTTTCTAAGATGTTGCATGCATATCCTATAACATATACTCCCCATCCTAATCAGGCTAACCTTAGAATTGCTACTCATATTGCTATTTCTTTTTCCAATCTTAAAGAATTAAAAACAGCTGCTGCTCAATATGGTGCAACCGCACCATATACTACTGCTATTTTAGAAACAATTGCAGCTGAGGTCCTTCCTCCTTGGGACTGGAAAGGTTTAGCTAAAGCTACCCTAACAGGAGGAGAATATTTGCTATGGCTCACGGATTTTGTAGATTCTTGTTATGATTATTCTCAAAAACCACATTTTCGCCAGCAAGGAATTACTCATGAAATGTTGGCTGGTACAGGACCGCATGTTGATTTAGCACAACAACTAGCTTATCCTGCCGCAGCATACGATGCCATTAGAGAAATTGGCTTAAAAGCCTGGAAGGGATTACCTAGACATGGAACTTCTAGGGAAGAATTAACTAAAGTCCGACAGGGACCAGACGAACCTTATCATGATTTTGTATCTCGTTTGTTACAAACTTCATCTAGGCTCATACAAGATACTGATTCAGCAATGATTTTAGTTAAAGAATTAGCCTTTGAAAATGCTAATAATATTTGTCAATCTATTTTAAGACCTTGGAAAAATAAATCAACATTAAATGACTATATCAGATTATGTTCTGATGTTAGCTCTGGGTATATTCAAGGCATAGTCACTGCCGCAGCACAACAGGGCAAACCTGTTGAGCAAGTTTTAGCTGCAATGCAATTTAAGAAAAACAGAAGGGTTGCAGGCCCTCCTGGTAGTTGTTTTCATTGCGGTCAAATGGGACATCAAGTACGTCAATGTCCTAATAAAAAGATTCCAAATAATAATGGAAAAAATCCAGGTTTATGTCCGAAATGCAAAAAGGGTAATCATTGGGCTAATGAATGCCGATCTAAATATGATAAGAACAGAAATTCTTTGATACAGCCGGGAAACTTCTCAATGGGCTTGCCCCGGGCCCACCCAAACAAACAGGGGATGTACCCTGTGCAGGTGCAAACCTCGGAACACCAGCCAAACAATCCATTTCACAACTCCACCGAGCCACCAGTCACAGTGCCGGACTGGACCTGTGTTCCTCCTCCCACTTCGTATTAACACCTGAGATGGGGGCACAAGCCATCCCAACAGGGATATATGGCCCGTTACCTGCAGGAACATGCGGTTTGGTCTTGGGACGAAGCAGTCTGAGCATGAAAGGATTGCGAGTTATACCAGGCCTAATTGATTGTGATTATGAAGGAGAGTTAAAAGTTATGTTACAATCTGAAACTTCTGTCTTTAATCTACCTGCAGGAACAAAGATTGCACAGTTGCTTTTAATTCCTTATATTTCATCTATAGGAAAAGCTGATTCCCGCATTCGGGGAACAGACGGTTTTGGATCTACTGACGTTTATTTTTTACAGCCCATCAATCATCAGAGACCTGAACTTCAGTTAACTATTAACGATAGAGTTTTTACGGGACTCTTGGACACCGGAGCAGATGTATCGGTAATGACTTTAAAACAATGGCCAAAAGAATGGCCCTTACAGCATGTCTCAGCTGATCTAAAAGGAATTGGGGTTGCAAATTTGCCTCTTCAAAGCTGTAAGATTTTAAATTGGACGGATAATGAGGGACACTCTGGTACCATTCAACCATATGTACTAGAAAGCTTACCTCTTAACCTCTGGGGCTGAGACATCTTGACACAAATGGGTGCATACCTCTATACGCCTAGCAGTTAGCTTCATAAATTTATCAGTAACTATGTATGCAGATAAAATCTGTTGGAAATCAGATCAACCTGTTTGGGTTGATCAATGGCCTTTAACTAAAGAAAAGTTGCAAGCTGCTCGTCAATTAGTAGCTGAACAATTGCAATTAGGTCATATAGAACCTTCTACATCACCATGGAATTCACCTGTTTTTGTTATAAAAAAGAAGTCGGGGAAATGGCGACTTCTCCAGGATTTGAGAGAAGTTAATAAAACAATGTGTACCATGGGAGCGTTACAACCTGGTTTGCCCAGTCCTATTGCCATTCCTCAAAATTTTGAAAAAATAATTATTGACTTAAAAGATTGTTTTTACACTATCCCCTTACATCCAGATGACAAATGTCGATTTGCTTTTAGCATTCCATCCATAAATTTTAGTGAACCTATGGAACGCTATCAATGGAAAGTATTGCCCCAAGGAATGGCTAATAGTCCTACTCTTTGTCAAAAATTTGTTCATGAAAGTATAAAAGCGACTAGACAACAATTTCCTGATGTTCTTTGTATCCATTATATGGATGATATTCTTTTAGCAGCCTCATCTATCGATAAGTTGCAACATGCTTATGCTCATATTGAACAGATGTTAACTAAACATGGTTTGAAAATAGCACAAGAAAAAGTACAAAAATCATATCCTTTTCAATATTTGGGGTTTCAACTATATCCTAAATCTTTTATGCCACAAAAAATTGCCATACGAACAAATTCTTTGACAACTCTGAATGATTTTCAGAAACTTTTGGGAGACATTAATTGGCTCAGATCTTTTCTTAAGTTAACGACAGCCGATTTGCATCCTCTTTTTAAAATACTTGAGGGAAACCCTGATCCTACTTCTCCTCGCAAGTTAACAGAAGAGGGAAAACAAGCTCTTCGATTGGTTGAAAAAGCCATAGAAAATGCTCAATTACAATATGCAGACATAACAAAGTCTTTCTCTTTATATATCTTGCCTACAGTAATGACTCCTACAGGAGTCCTGTATCAGGATGGTGTTTTGTGTTGGGTACACGGATCTCACTCTACAAAAGGAGTTCTTGTTTCATATCCTCAAAAGATAGCAGAACGAATTAAACAAGGACGAAAGTTATGTATTACTCATCTTGGGAGAAAGCCAGCAGTAATTGGAATTCCATACACACCTGCTCAAATTACTTGGCTGATGGTCACTGTAGACGATTTTGCTGTAGCTTTAGCTGCTTTTCCTGGAGAAATAACACAAAAGTTCCCTTCTGATAAAATTCTTAGTTTTGCTACCTATCATTCTTTAGCTTTTCCTAGGGTTGTTAAAGGAGCTCCTATAACAGGAGCATTGACTGTTTTTACAGATGGATCATCTAATGGACAAGCAGTTTTGTATACCCCTACAGATCATTATGTTTGGAAATTAGAGAATGTTTCTGCACAAATGACTGAGTTGTATGCTATTTATCAAGCACTGTTGAAATTTTCTGAACCTTTGAATATCTATTCTGACAGTCGTTACATTGTCACTTCATTACAATTTTTAGAAACAGTTCCTGTCATAGCTTCTAAAGTTTCTTTTATACAACGATATTTTGGTTTGATTCAATCTCTCTTAATAATAAGAGATGCACCTCTTTTTGTAGGACACATTCGTAGTCACTCTAAATTACCTGGACCTTTGAGTCACGGCAACAATCAGGCTGATTTGTTAACTCGTTTTACTGTTGCTACTGTTGCAGAAGCCCAGCGTTTGCACTCTCTGCATCACTTACCTGCAGCTACTCTACAACGTATGTGCCATATCTCTCGAGAACAAGCCAGAGAAATTGTTCGAACATGTTCTTCGTGTGTTTCTTTTTTACCAATTCCTCATTATGGAGTTAATCCTCGAGGTCTTTTATCTAATGATCTCTGGCAAATGGATGTTACTCATTATCCTTCTTTTGGCCGCCTCTCTTATATCCATGTAACCCTTGATACTTTTTCTCATTTTGCAGTAGCTACTCCTTTATCGGGAGAATCAGTCGCACAAGTGATCTCACACTTATTACACTGCTTTTCAATATTAGGTATACCAAAGACTATCAAGACAGATAATGGCCCAGCATATACTAGTGCTAAATTTGCAAAATTTTGTGCTCATTTTTCTATCATACATAAAACAGGGATTCCTTATAATCCACAGGGTCAAGGCATGATTGAACGCTTTAATCTTACTCTGAAAACACAACTAAAGAAATTAAAAATGGGGACATGGGGGATTAAGGACACTCCTTTGTCTTTGTTAAATCATGCTCTTTTTGTTTTAAACTTTTTTACTCTCGATGCAGCTGGCCTTTCAGCTGCTGATCGTCATTGGCAATCCCCAGCTCAGCAGAAACCTGCAGTGTTGTGGAAAGATCCTATCGATGGATCTATGAGAGGCCCTGACCCAGTTTTATTATGGGGAAGAGGGTATGTTTGTATTTTCCCAACAGATGAGCCTGTACCTCGGTGGATTCCGGAACGCTGTGTTCGACATGCCAAAAACGAAGAAAGGCAAGTTCCGAAAGAGGTTTCAACACCTAATGCTGACACCACGACAACCTCGACAACAACAACAAAATCTTGATTACTGAGATTTGGTTTCAAGCATGTGTACCAGAATCTTATGTATTTTTGAGTGGATTTACACTAATTATAAATACAACAGATCACTCTGTAAATTGTACAAATTGTGTTTTATCTAATTGTGTTAACTCTTCTATTTTGAATTTTGTTATGTTAAAACAACCACCATATGTGTTTTTACCCGTCAATTTAACACATGACTGGTATGCTGATGAAGGCTCTGAAGTGCTAACTATTGTGACTCAAGCACTTATGCGTCAAAAACGAATTGTAGGTATGATAATAGCAGGAGTTCTTGCGATAATAACTGCCATATCAGTTACTACCATGGCTGCCATATCTTTAACTACTAGCATTCAAACTGCGCAATATATAAACAACATTTCTGAAACTATGATTGATACTTTGAAAGAACAAGCATTATGGGATGATAAGATTGAAAGAAAATTAAATGCGTTATATGACACAGTTAATCTTATGGGTCAAGAAATTCAAGCTTTAGCCATCAAAGAATCACTGTCATGTCATGCGGCATATAAAGCCATCTGTGTGACACCAGTTCAATGGAACCAATCTTGTTATGATTGGCCTAAGATACAAAAACATTTGTCAGGAATATGGAATAATGCTAACTCTTCAATTAACCTAAAACAATTGCATGGAGAAATTCTCTCTTTACAAAATATAGAAAAATTGCAGTTACCTCTTGCCCAAAGTGCTCACGATTTTGTTAGCATATTAAAGGCTTCTTTTCCATCACTATCTTCATTTTATAAAGGAATCTATGGCCTTATAGGAGCAGCTTTATGTATAGTGGTATTGATTGTAGCGTTGCCTTGTATGTTCCGTACAATATATGATATGTTAAAGCAATCAAGTATAAAAATTAAAAAATTACAACTAATGACTACACAACATGTTCCTGCTACAATACATACTGAATAAAAAGAAAAAAGGGTGAAATGATGAGACCACTCTGCCTGAAAGGGTAGAATGGCCCTCGAAAGGATTTGCTTGGTAAGAGTTAATCGTTTCTGGGAACCTGCCTGAAAGGGTTGGCTCCTTGAAGCGTAGGAACCTGCCTGAAAGGGTTGGTTTCATGAGAACAAAGCCCTGGTTTTACCAAGCACATTCTGTGTTTAGAGTAAGCGATAGTAACAGTACCAGATGTCTTGTAGTCACGGAACATGCATTAAAGATATGTGGTAAACAACATCATAAATTTTGTAAAATAATACTTGATTGTTTTGTAGCATATAGAAACTGCACATATTCATATTGTTTGTTGATGTGAACCGATGATCTTTGCGATATGTAATGACTATAAAAGAGCCTATGAAGAAGTAATAAACTATCACTTGCCCTAAGAGCAGTGGTCCGCCTGTCCTTCATCGTCCTGGAAAGAGCTGGTCTCTGACAACATTCAATAGCTATCATTATACCATTTAATTCACGGGTTATTCTCATCCAGAATCAAATTCCCTTGAGGCACACATTGAGTCTCCCCATCCTTGCACATCACCCACCATGTGTACTCAGGTCCCTGAGCAAAAATAATCCCATGGATGGGTTTGCCTTTACCTGAGACAGGACACACTCAGACTGCCTTCCCTAACATATCTTTTACATGTACCACGGGGACTTTGTCCCCTTCTACAATATACAAGGGTTCGCCAGCTCAACTGACCTAGGCCAGCCCAAATCTATTTCCTGCACCTACCACCTCCTTCATCCAGTCCCAAAGGAAATACTTGTCCTTTAGTACCTTCCATTTGAGATTCTTTTAAGTTTTGCCACAGTAAAAGGGCCAGCGCTGCCTTGGCTACCAGTATACATTTTGATTTTTCAGTACATTGTTGAAAGGTAGTTCAACTAAAAAGCCAAAATATTTGGACAGAAAACTTCATAGAATCATAGAATCATAGAATGGTAGGGGTTGGAAGGGACCTTTAGAGATCATCTAATCTGACCCCCCTGCAGAAGCAGGTTCACCTAGATCAGGTCGCATAGGAACATGTCCAGGCGGGTCTTGAAGACCTCCAAGGAAGGAGACTCCACAACCCACCTGGGCAGCCTGTTCCACTGCTCTGTCACTCTCACAGTGAAATAGTTTTTTCTTATGTTTAAGTGGAACTTTTTGTGTTCCAGCTTCATCCCATTACCCCTTGTCCTGTTACTATCTACTATAGAAAAGAGGGATGTCCCAACCTTCTGACACCCACCCTTTAGATATTTATAAATGTTAATAAGATCTCCCCTCAATCTCCTCTTCTCCAGACTAAACAGCCCCAGTTCCTGCAGTCTTTCCCCGTATGAAAGATGTTCTATACCCTTGATCATCTTGGTGGCCCTGCGCTGGACTCTCTCCAGCACTTCCCTGTCCCTCGAGCTGAGGAGCCCAGAACTGGACACAGGACTCCAGATGAGGCCTCACCAGGGCAGAGTAGAGAGGGAGAAGAACCTCCCTTTACCTGCTGGCCACACTCTTCTTGATGCATCCCAGGATGCCATTGGCCTTCTTGGCCATGAGGGCACATTGCTGCCTCATATTTAGCTTATTATCAATCAGGACTCCCAAGTCTCTCTCTGCAGAGCTGCTCTTCAGCAGTTCGACTCCCAGTCTGTACTGGTGCATGGGGTTGTTCCTTCCCAGATGCAGGACTCTGCACTTGTCCTTGTTGAACCTCATGAGGTTCCTCTCTGCCCAACTCTCAAGCCGATTGAGATCCTGCTGAATGGCAGCACAGTCTTTTGGGGAATCAGACAGTCCTTCCAGTTTGGTGTCATCAGCGAACTTGCTGAGGGTACACTCTGTCCTCTCATCCAGGTTGTTGATGAAGATGTTGAACAAGACTGGCCCCAGAATCGATCCCTGTGGAACTCCAGTGTGTGGACAATTACCCCACATCAGGTTACCAAACCCAGACTAATATTAGCTGAAGGAGCTGGAGCAACAGCGTATGTATTACTGAAAGATGATACTCTTTTCCTCTTTTATCACAGACTGGCTTCTTCTGCTTTGTAGTCTGTGCTACAAACACGTACACTGTACATATTTCTGCAAGATCATTAAGGCAATATTTAACTCGGTCTCCACTGTAACTAATTTATCTGCTATTTACTTTGATTCATTTTCTGTGATGATACCTGCCACTGCAGCCTCTGGGGAAAAGGTTGTGTGTATACCAAGTCACTGGTTGAGCTGTTTTGTGAACATGGGGGTGCCGAAAGAAATTAAAACTGATAATGGCCCTGGTTACACAGCTCAAAATATACAACTGTTTTTACAGCAATGGAGGATTTGACATAAGATGGGTGTTTCTGTATAACCCCACAGGACAGACAATAGTCGAACGTGCACATGCTGCACTGAAAGCCCTGATTTTAAAACAAAGAAGGGGGAATTCTCCAGACACAACACAGAATCAGCTAGCAATGGGTTTATATATTCTTAATCTTTTAAACAGAAATTGTTTTGCCCTGACAGCTGTGGAACACCATTTCAGCACTACAATGGACTTTATAGCTAAACCGTGGGTTCTGTACAAGGATCCTGAAGGAGACAGCCTGGAAAGGGACAGTAGATCTGTTGGTGTGGGGGAAGGGTATGCTTGTGTTTTATCACCCACAGGTCCTCGGTGGATACCGGCAAAAAAAGTTAAGCCATATCATGGAAGAATCAACCTTTCAACCCAATACCCCAGACCTCCCCACTGACTATGTGGGAATCGACACAAAGGCAACAGATTCCTAGGAAATCGGCAACTGTGGCTGTCACATGGGGAAGTCTGAAACAACTACAACAGAAAGTAGAGAATATGATGTCATGGGTAGGAGCAATGTCAGTACCAGAAAAATACTTTTTTTTTTTTTTTAACCTATCTGGTCCTTATTTCAACCAACTTGGCAGTAAGTATAAGTTTGCTATTTTTATTTTGGCCAGAAGCAACTGGTCATGTATATTGGGCACACGTCATTGACCCACCATTTTTGCCTTTTTAAGTTGGTGGGATCCCAATATACCAGTATCCAGTAATAACACACAGTAGACTGGAGGAGCTTGGCTTCTCCTCGGAATGTAGAGTCATATCATAATATAACATTGTATGCAGAACCACACAATTTATAGCCTTTGCAATGGTAGTGCCATCAATCACAAGGTCACCATCTGTGCAACTCTGATTGGCTAGAACTCAGGCACAATTAAGCAATAGTGTTGGTCGTTCTCAGACAACCATCACAGATAGAAGTGCTGAGGCCTGAGCAACAGGCCCCAAACCAAAGTTGACCTATAGATGAACCTCCCAATCAAATGTTTTATAAGTCGCTCATCATTAGTGAAATATGAGTTATTGATGAGGATAAAGTTTCCAATTATTAGTGAAGGATGTAGCTAAAATGTTTATAAGAATGTATTATTTGATATGTCTATTTCTGTATGTACAGGGGTTGATGTTTGAGGCAGAGAAATCAGATGTTTAACCTTGGTCGGTAGTACATGAAAAAGAGCCGAATAGATAGGGAAACTCCCTTGGTTCCTCCTGGGGCCCTGGCCAAGCTTCAGGTGGCATCTCAACAGAGAATAAAACCAGATGTTCCACCACAAAAGTTATGTGGGATTATTCAACAGTATAAAAGGCTGGACCCTCTTACAGCGACTTTGGAGACCTCACCTAAGAGTGGATGCATGGCGTAGGACCTCCCAATTTCCAGGACAGGTTCCCCAAATCCTCACTGTAACAGGGGTTCCCTAGCGACTGCGGCTCTGGATGATGGTAAAGTATTAGGGCAATGGGTTGTGTATCTTTCTTAATCACTATTGCTACTCTCGTGTAGTAATGATTAGGTGCATTGCTTTGCTTATGCTTTTTGCTGCTTAGAAATAAGAGATCGTTGTAACCAAATACACTTTGTTTATTCATCGTTGCATTGTGAAAGGGAACATGAGGATATATATGGGAAAGTCATGCTTTAAGAACTCAAGATGTTTACTTAGATGCTGAACAGAGCATTTGTCATTTTGAAATGTATTCTGATAATGATCCAGTCTGTCCTGGAGTATGTTGAAAAAGGTTGTGCACATCTGAGAACCCTTTGTGATAATTTGTTAGTAGACAACCTGGAAGCATCACTTAACAATTACTCAAATATCGTCATTTGCAATTTTACTTGTATTTCAGGGTGTGACTTTACTCAATACTGAGGACTGTGTACCAGAATATACAGTGACAATGCCTTGTCACCGACACCTATGAGAATGAACATCACATTGGTCAAGAAAAGGTCATGCTGTTTTCTAGTGGTGAAAGCCATTACAGATCAGCCTGACTTAACCATCCCCAAGGATAACTTGAAAGGATGAGAAGATTCTTGAGCCAATGGACACTGAAACAGACATCTGTGATAACATTGTTGCAGGAGACTGGATGTTCCTGCTAGTCCTACAGAGATGTAAGTCTAATGACAAGATGACTGACAGTCAGTCACTTTATTCTATAAAAGCCCAGTCCCAGTTCTGTGGGGTGAGAGGATTTCTGCATATTCTCTTTTGGAGTGTGTCTGAAAATTTCCCCCCTTTTTAGCAGGGATACTCCAGAGCTGAGAGATTCACTCGCTCTCTTTGATGTGATTGAATAACATCATTCTCTATGAAATAAAGGCCTAATAACGGTTGATTGTGATGATCTCCATGAAAATGACCTATAAAACAAAAAGGAGGAATTGTGGGAGAGGATTGGACTGCAGGCAGCTTTAACCTTGAGACAAAGCTCTTCCCTTGAATCACAGATAAACAGCTCTGAGAAAGAAGTGATAAGTCAGAAGAATTGAAGCATAAAAACAGGATGCAAGCATACCAAAGAAGCAGCAAGATTGGTGCGTGATAAGTATAGAGTGACCAATAGGCATAGGCACATGCTTTGAGACTGTTATCCCAATTAACATAGAAGAAGCTGTGTGTGATCAGGGGATAAGGGTATATAATAGGGGGAAGCTTTGGCAATAAAATCATCTGCAGCATTACAAACTGAAGCCATCTCTGTGCGTGATTCTAGGCCACTACGACATTCTACTAGTGGCATCTAGTTGTTCTACAATCCCTTTGATTGCATCCCTCGTATAATTTATAAATCACTGCTGATTATAATAAATATAATTTATCCAATCCACATTTTTGTTTGTCATCCACCAAAAAATAGGGATACAAACTCTGCTGCTACTTGATTTTGTGCTTTTTGTCAGGCACCCCTCTGGGGACTCCAATTGAATCAATACGGATTTTGTCATCAAGTGACACCACAGATCCAGACTTCTTTCCAGATATGTGATCTTCTTTCAAATGCCAGGGTGAATGGAATGGCCAATTGAACAAGGGCATACGTGCCTTTCCAATTATTCCTCCTCAATACTTCCACAGATCTGCCCTGGGGATACTCATAGCCAAGTAATTTCCTGCCTTATCCTCAGTCACATTCAATGACTCAGTACACATCTCTAGGTCTCCAAGATACCCAGTGGCCCCTTCACCCTGTTGTGAGGGACAAGCTGTGTGGTTACTGGACACAGCAGAGAAAACAGGAGGTACTTTGATGTCTTTGCTCTGCAGAGCAGGGAATAACAGTGAGAGAGACTTGCAGCTCTCATTTCCCCATGCAGTCCTTTCTTGGTATAGGGCAATCATACATTTCATTCCCTGTGGTTCTCTACTCCATCCTAATGGAAAGGGAACCACTTGTGCAGTGGGTCTTCCTGAAGCACATGCATAGCAATTACTGTGATTCAGGCTTTGCACTGTGTATTTAACCCATTAAATCCAGGCATTTGCATCTCCATATCCTGTTTCCATCTCAAATGTTTGTGTTAAGTTCCTTACTTCAGTTATAGTTACAATCTTTGGGTCATTTGGTGGGTACCATTGTTTTATTTTGGGTACCCTAGTGGGAGTTGTTATCCTTTGGTTTTGTTCTTTCTTTGACTTCCACACTACAGTTCTGAACCTGGCAACAGGATCTCTTCCACTTATATCTGCTCAAAGTCCATAGGTTCTATTAACTAGCCAATCAGCTTCTTTGACAGTAAGCATTATGGGATTACATTCTAAATTGTTACAGACAGGCTTTACTGTCTCTTTAATCATATTCATTCTATTTTTCAGAGGTTTTCCTCTAGAATTTGGAGTGGAGCAGTTGTGAACCAGACATTATTCCATCCAAGACAAGGCAAATCCCTCTGCTTGCTTGCTATTCTCTGGGCACAAATACTTATCATGATTACTAAGTTGACTTTGACTATTCAAATTCTTAAAGTCCAATATTTGACAAGCATCAAACTGTATAGTTTGTGGAGTCTTCCCCTTGGTTACATTTATCCATAGTTTAACCAGATACCACTTTGCCCCACTCCAGTGATCATGATTCTTTAATGCTATCCCTTGGATTTCCAACAAACAATAGTCCATTATTACAATGAACCCCCTCATTTTTCACCAGTTAATGAAATTTCTGTTACCATGTCATGGTTTGGCCCAGCTAGCACAGCAGCACCATGATGGTCTCTCGCTTGGTGCTCCCATTCACCCCCACCCTTGTTAGGATGGCAGAGGCCCCAGCAAAATGGGAGTAAAAAGATAAGCAAGATTGTTGTGGATTAAGACAAGGGCAGGGAGGGCTTGCTGCCAATTACGGTTCTGGGCAAAACAGACTCCAGTACTCGACTTAGAGAGGAAAGTAGGAAAGTTTATTCTCCAAGAAACAGAACGGAATAAAAGCAAAAAGGGAGTAGGATGATGAGAAAATTACAACCAGCACTTTAAGATCTCCCTCCCCCATCCCTCCTTTCTTCCCAGGCCCAGCTCACTGCTCCCAATAGCTCTACCTCCTCCCCCCTCAACGGCTTGAGGGGGTAGGGCAGAGAGTGGGGGATGTGGTCATTCTCTCACAGATGAGCTCAATTGCTTCTCTCTTCTCAGATGAGGACAACTCCTGGCATTCTTCCCCTGCTCCAACATGGGGTCCCTCCCCCGGGACACGATCCTTAAAAAACGTCTCTGGTGTGGGTTGTTCCCAACAGCTGCAGCTTCTGCTGATACAGGGTCCCTCACACGGGATGCAGTCCTTAGTGAATATCTCTGGTGTGGGTTCTTTGCACGGTTGCAGTTTCTGCAGATACAGGGTCCCTCACACGGGGCTTGGCCTCTTCTGGGCATAAGTTTAATGAGCTGCTTTGTCGTGGGTTCCTTCTCACAGTTACAGTTTCTATGAATATTGGGTCCTTTCCACAGGACACGGCCTGCTCCAGCCATAGGGATACAGGGTCTCTCCCTCAGGACACAGCCTCTTCCGGCCATAGTCACTGTCCCTGGCTCGGGGCCTTTAATGAAGTGAATCGCTGCCCCTGGTCCGGGGTCAGCTTTAGCAAAGTGAATCGCTGTCCCTGTTACAGAGTCATTATCAAAATGAACCTCTACCACTAATGCGGGGTCTTTAAATAAATGCAAACAAATCACAGCTTCACCAGTTCTCTCCATAGAATGCAGGGGAGTCTCCAGCACATCTCCTCCTCTCTTTCATCACTGACCTTGGAGTCCACGTGGTTGTTTCTCTCACTGTTCCTACTCCTTGCACCATCACCAGCCAGAAAAAGAAGAGACAGAAGAAGGAAGAAACAGGAAAAAGAAGGAGGAAGATGTCTCCTCTTCCGACTTCTTCTTAAAAAGTGATTGTGGTAGCATCTAATTGGCTCAGCCCCAGCAGTGGGTCTGGCTCAGAGCTGGGGAGAGTTTCGAGCAACTACTTACAGGAGCCATCTTTACAGTCCCTTCCCCCTTACCAGAAAAGGCTGTCATGTCAAACCATGACATACCACCACCTCATCAGTGAGTAATATTAATGAGTGTCCTTGTTTCCATTAGATTCTTATTGCTTCTTTAGTTTAAGACACAAGGGGTTTGTAGTCTGACATACGTGCCACTGTCCATCCTCGAGTGGAGAGTCCACTGGTCCTCTGAGTCTAGTGTAATGAGTCCTGGCTTTTTCAGCTGTTCTTACTGCCATCTCAGTGGCCAGTAACACCTGAAACAGGCCTTCCTGTTCGGATTGCAGTTTGGTTTCTTTTCAGGACTTGATCAAGATCTGCCCTCCAGGCTGGATGATGTGGACTGCTGTTCTGGTTTAGCAAGGAGCAGCTTTTGGCTTAGTAACAGGGGGAGCGGGTTGCAGTGAAGACCCAGTAAAGAGTTTGCGGACTCTCCCCCGGCTCCTGGGTTCAGACCCACCTCCGGCCCGGCTGGGCCAATCTGGCGCCTCTGCGATCACTATTTAGGGGACGCTGTGGTAGTTTGAGCCTGGCTGGATGCCAGGTGCCCACCACACCGCTTTACCCCCCACCTCCCGAGAAGCAAGCCAGGGAAGGGGAGAAAATAAGATGGGAATCTCGTGGGTTGAGATAAAAGCAGTTTAATAAATAAGCAGCAATGCCGCGCGCGCGGGAAGCAAAGCAGAAGCAGATAAGCTGTTACTCTCTACTTCCCATCAACAGCGATGTCCGGCCACCTCCCGAGAAGCAGGGCTTCAGTACGCGTAGCGGTTGCTTTGGGAAGGCCAGAAATGAATCTCGCCTCCCCTTCCTGCTCCTTTCCCCCAGTTTATATTACTGAGCTGACGTCATATGGTATGGAATATCTCCTTGGTCAGCCTGGGTCAGCTGTCCTGGCCATAGTCCCTCCCAAGATCATGCCCACTCACAGCTATTGGTGAAGGTGGGGGAAGGAATGCTGGAGGGACAGCCCCGATGTTGTGCAAGCGGTAGTCATAATATTGATATCAACAGTAAGCACAGCACTGCAGGACCTGCTGTGGAAAATCACTACCGTCCCAGACCCACTACAGTCTCCACCCCTTATTCCATACCATTTATGTCATGCTCAGACAAACCATCTTAACAATCCATATACATTCTTATATACTCTCATTAACCAGTACCCCCACTCTTCAACAGACAAACATCATTCTTGTATTCCCTCTTGCATCTTGCATCAAACAAACAAACAACATTCTTATATCTTTCATCCTCTGTAGATGTTCACTGGAGCAGGTCATAACTTCTGTCTCATCCATCAAGATGAATATCCAGGCCAGGGGAAACAGTATGTTCAGTGTTGGGCACCAGCACCGGCTTGGTTTGTCTACTTGTCCGGTTTTTCTTGCAAAGTTCATCTACAACAGATAACTCACATAACAGGTTATTTTTCCCCCAAGGTTAAGTCTCCTTGAGGTACACATCGAGTTTCCCCATCCTTTCTCATCACCCACCAAGTACAGCCAGGCCCTTGAGCAAAGACAATCCCACGAATGGGTTTGCCTTTTCCCATGGGAGGTGCAACCCATACTGCCTTCCCCAGCCATTTCCCTGGGTGCACTACGGGGACCTTATCTCCTCCCACAGTATGTAGTGGTTTTGTTTGGGCAGGACCAGGACGGTTAGTTGAACCTCTGCTATTGACCAGCCAAGTGGCTTCTGCTAAATTTTTATCCCACTGCTTCCATGCCCCATTGCCCAGTGCTCTCAACATGGTCTTTAGTAACCCATTATATCTCTCAATCTTTCCAGAGGCTTGAGGGTGATAGGGGATGTGGTATATCCACTCAATGCCATGTTTCTTTGCCCAGGAGTTTATGAGATTATTTCGAAAATGAGTTCCATTATCTGATTCAATTCTTTCTGGAGTGCCGTGTCGCCACAAAACTTGCCTTTCAAGACCCAAGACAGTATTTCGGGCAGTGGCGTGGTTTACAGAGTATGTTTCCAACCAACCAGTAGTTGCTTCCACCATGGTGAGTATATACCGCTTGCCTTGATGTGTTCGTGGTAGTGGTCCAACATAGTCAATTTGCCAGGCCTCACCATACTGAAAACCCAGCCATCGGCCTCTGTTCCAGGGAGACTTGATTCGTGTGGCTCGCTTGATTGCGGTACATGTTTCACATTCATGGGTGACCTGTGTGATGGCTTCCATGGTCAAGTCCACCCCTCGATCACGAGCCCATCTATATGTTGCATCTCTTCCCAGATGTCCTGATGTTTCATGGGCCCATCGAGCTATAAATAGCTCACCTTTACGCTCCCAGTCTAGATCTACCTGAGCTAGTTCAATTTTAGCAGCTTTATCTACCTGTTGGTTATTCCATTGTTCTTCATTGGCACGGCTTTTTGGCACATGAGCATCTACATGACGTACCTTCAGAGTCATATTTTCCACCCGAGCAGCAATGTCTTGCCATAATGCAGCAGCCCAGATGGGTTTACCCTTGCGCTGCCAGTTGGTCTTCTTCCATTGCTGTAGCCATCCCCATAGAGCATTAGCCACCATCCAGGAGTCAGTGTAAAGATAGAGTACTGGCCACTTCTCTCGTTCTGCAATCTTTAGAGCTAGTTGGATAGCCTTCACTTCAGCAAACTGACTTGACTCACCTTCTCCTTCAGTGGCCTCAACAACTCGTCGTGTGGGACTCCACACAGCAGCTTTCCACTTACGATGATTTCCTACCACGCGGCAGGATCCATCAGTAAACAAAGCATAATGCCTCTCATCTTCTGACAGTTCATTATATGGTGGTGCCTCTTGGGCGCGAGCTACTTCCTCAGGCAATGCTCCAAAATCTCTGCCTTCTGGCCAGTCCATGATTTCTTCCAGGATTCCTGGGCGATTAGATTTCCCCAGCCGAGATCGTTGTGTAATCAACGCCATCCACTTACTCCATGTAGCGCTGGTTGCATGATGTATAGAAGGGATTTTCCCTTTGAACATCCAGTGTAACACAGGCAGACGTGGTGCCAAGAGGAGATGAGCTTCTGTGCCAATGACTTCTGAAGCAGCTCGAAGTCCCTCATATGCTGCTAATATTTCTTTTTCAGTTGGGGTGTAGTGGGTTTCCGATCCTCGATATCCTCGGCTCCAAAACCCTAATGGTCGACCTCGGGTTTCTCCAGATGTTTTCTGCCAGAGGCTCCAGGTGAGACCATGCTCTCCAGCGGCAGTGTAGAGGATATTCTGCACATCTGGTCCTGTACGGATGGGCCCAAGGGCGACTGCACGAGCTATTTCCTGTTTAATTTGTTGAAAAGCTTGTTGTTGCTCAAGGCCCCACTCAAAACAGTTCTTTTTTCTGGTTACTCTAAAGAGAGGGCTCACAAGCTGACTATAACCTGGGATATGCATCCTCCAGAATCCCACAAGGCCCAGGAAAGCTTGTGTTTCTTTCTTATTAGTCGGTTGAGACATAGTAGCTATTTTATTCACAACATCCATAGGCACATGCCGACGCCCATCTTGCCATTTTATGCCCAAAAACTGTATCTCTTGTGCAGGTCCCTTTACTTTGTTTCTTTTTATAGCAAAACCAGCTTTCAGGAGAATCTGTATTATTCTTTTCCCTTTCTCAAACACTTCTTCTGCCTTGTTGCCCCATACAATTATGTCATCAATGTACTGTAAATGTTCAGGGGCATCACCCGTTTCCAGCACAGTTTGGATTAGACCATGGCAAATAGTAGGACTATGTTTCCACCCCTGGGGCAATCGATTCCAGGTATATTGGACACCTCTCCATGTGAAGGCAAATTGTGGCCTGCACTCTGCTGCCAATGGAATTGAGAAGAATGCATTAGCGATGTCAATCGTAGCATACCACTTGGCTGCTTTTGACTCCAGTTCATACTGGAGCTCTAACATGTCTGGTACAGCAGCACTCAGTGGTGGTGTCACTTCGTTCAGGCCACGATAGTCTACTGTTAACCTCCACCCTCCATCAGATTTTTTCACAGGCCATATGGGACTATTAAATGGAGAATGAGTTTTGCTAATTACTCCTTGAGCCTCCAGTTGATGAATCAACTCACGGATGGGAGCCAGGGAATCTCGGTTCGTGCGATATTGCCTCCGGTGCACTGTCCTGGTAGCAATTGGTACCTGTTGCTCTTGAACTTGCAGCAATCCCACAACAAAAGGGTCTTCTGAGAGGCCAGGTAAATTAGAGAGTTGTTTGATTTTCTCTGCATCTACAGTGGCTATACCAAAAGCCCATCGATACCCCTTGGGGTCTTTGAAGTACCCTCTCCTGAGGTAGTCTATGCCAAGAATACAAGGGGCCTCTGGACCAGTCACAATGGGGTGTTTTTTCCATTTGTCCCCTGTTAAGCTCACTTCAGCCTCTAATACAGATAATTCTTCACATCCCCCTGTCACTCCAGAGATCCAGACAGAATCTGTGCCTCTATACCTTGATGGCATCAATGTACACTGTGCCCCTGTGTCTACTAAGGCTTTATACCTTTGTGGGTTTGATGTGCCAGGCCATCGAACCCACACAGTCCAGTAGATTCGGTCATCCCTTTCCTCCTCCTGGCTGGAGGCAGGGACCCTCTATTTCTGTTCTTCATCAGAGTATTCGCTATCTGATCCTTGCAATTGCAGACCTGAAGTCTCCTCATTGGCTTCGAAGGAAGTAGTTGCAGTTCTTCTATGTCTTGGAGATTGTTGATTGTCCTCTTTTGTTCTGGCAGCCACTCTGCTGACAGCTCTCCTGGGCGGTCCTTTTCTAACAGCTGTCTTCCCCCTTAGTTCACTACCATCCCAGACCCACTACAGACGGGAATTCGGAATGCGAGTCGGGAGGTTTATGAGTGATACAAGATGGAGGCGACCACGCGGACCCATCAGCCAGAGAAGGAGGAAGGAAGGAGAAGCAGTAGACCAGAGACTCCTCTGCAAGCCGTGGCTAGAATGCAAGCTGTGCCCCTGCAACCTATGGAGACCCATGGCAGGACCGAGAGTTACCAGCAGCTCCATGTGAGTAAGCCCGGACGGGCGAGGGACTGTGTGGGGAGACGGCCATGGCCCAGGCCGTGTTGGAGAGCCTGCACGTCGCAGAGCAGCCCCACATGAGAGGCAAAGAGGAGCTGCAGCCTTTGGAATAAGTGCACGTCGGAGCAGCCCGTGCAGGGCTGCCATGCGTGTGAGTTACCCCACGGACTTGAAGGGAGGACTGGTGTGGAGTTCACCCGTCCTGAGGAGGGACAAACGGCAGAAGCTATCAGGAACAGACTAACTGAAACCCCCACTACCTGCCCCCCCGAACCGTTCAGGAGGGGACAGGGTAAAAACCCCGGGATCAGGGCTCTGAGCCCGGGAAGAGGGGAGATGTGGCAAGAAGGTGTTCTTAAAAAGGCTGGTTGGACTCTTCATTGATATATTACTCTGCGTTGTTTCATTTTGGTTATGTTTTGGGGTTTTGGGGTGTGTTTTGGTTGATGTTGCATTAATTTTTTTTTTTTTTCTGTTTTCTTCCCCAAACCGAGTGGCCTGTTCTGTTTTGTCCTGAACCTTAAGCGGCAATTAAGCCCTCCCTGCCCTCGAGCAATCCTCAGCCTCTTCGGTACTCGAGGCTAATCATGGTCTTTGTTCCCTGATGGGCCTAAACCATGACAACTGCAAACTCAAGAGGTGGTGTTTGGGTCAAAAGCCCTTTTTCCTGAGGAAAGACAAAAAGACAAACCACCCAGTATCTAAATCTTTTAATAAATATCTTTGGTTTAAAGGGCCTTAAGCCAGGTTCTCTCCCTCCTGGGAGTTGTTTCCTCAGGATCCTTTTTTTTTTATTCTTACAAATCACACATCATTCACAAATCTGTTTGACCACTGTATACATTGCTACACATCCATATTTTCTTAAAACTAAATCACACATTGCTTCCGTCCCCCAGTGACCTCCTTGACATAAAATAGCCATAATTTCCCTCATAGCTTGTTTATTTAACATTTCTTTTCCATCTGGGAGAATCCACCTCCCCTCTGTCTCAGTGTCTCCCAACTCTCTTAATGTTTCTTTCTCTTTTTCTGTAAATACAGGAGTTGCCTTTGGTGCAGGTACCTGGGGAGTGAGATTATACATACTCACAATCTCATGGCTTAATGTTGCCTCTTTGGCTGCTTCATGGCTTAATGTTGCCTCTTTGGCTGCTTCATTGGCCAGTCTGTTTCCCCTGGCCCTAAAAGAATTCTGTTTTTGATGCCCATTCACATGGACCACTGCAATCTCATTTGGAAGTGATAAATTCTTTAATACCTGTTTAATTACTTCTCCATGTACTAATACGTTTCCCTTGCTATTGAGTAAACCTCTTCTCATGCCTTTCCAAAAGTTTATACCACTTCAGAGGCATACCTTGAATCAGCATAAAATGTTCCTTCTTTTCCTTCTCACAGTTGTAAGGTTCTATTTAAATCATATAATTTACATGTCTGGGCTGACCAGGTATTTGGTAATCGCTCTATTTCCTTTGTCTCTTGACCCATTTCTTCAATAATTGCATAGCCTTTATGCCTTTTTCCTTGAAGTACTCTCAAGGCCTGTATGTAAAGGTATTTCTTTCAATTCAGGTCACACTGATACTCTATTATATATTAACAATTGTGTTCAAGGTCCTCACATTCCATGTCTCCCTTCCATAGTGAGGTGACTAGATTAAGGCATGGGCTGGTAGTCAAGATTAAAGTTGAGATTTTTCTATTTTTTTTTTTCCTTTTAACATTGCCTCATATTTCAATATCCTAGAATGGGTTAGCCATCTTTCAGCCTTCTGGATTAAAATAGTTTTGACTTATTGGGAGATATTTATTACTAATACCCTTCTGAAC
Organism: Colius striatus; assembly: GCF_028858725.1. Lineage (NCBI taxonomy): Eukaryota > Metazoa > Chordata > Aves > Coliiformes > Coliidae > Colius > Colius striatus. The sequence goes on from NC_084789.1 coordinate 40,351,257, forward strand.
GTTAGTTTTCTGCTTTCCTCTACTAAGAGGGCAGTGGCAGCTTTTGCCTGTACACATTCTGGCCATCCCCTTGATACAGGATCCAGAAGTCTGGATATATATATGCTATTGGTTGGTGTTCACCCTGTTCTGGTTTAGCAAGGAGCAGCTTTTGGCTTAGTAACAGGGGGTGCGGGTTGCAGTGAAGACCTGGTAAAGAGTTTGCAGACTCTCCCCCCCGGCTCCTGGGTTCACACCTACCTCGGGCCCGGCTGGGCCAATCTGGCGCCTCTGCCATCACTATTTAGGGAAAGGGAATTTGAAACGCGAGGCAGGAGGTGTATGAGTGATACAAGATGGAGGCGACCACGCGGACCCTTCAGCCAGAGAAGGAGGAAGGAAGGAGAAGCAGTAGACCAGAGACCCTTCTGCAAGCCGTGGCGAGAATACAAGCTGTGCCCCTGAAACATATGGAGATCCGTGGCAGGACTGAGAGCCACCAGCAGCTCCGTGTGAGTGAGCCCGGACGGGCGAGGGACTGTGTGGGGAGACGGCCATGGCCCAGGCCGTGTTGGAGAGCCTGTGTGCCGCAGAGCAGCCCCACACGAGAGGCAAAGAGGAGCTGCAGCCTTTGGAATAAGTGCACGTCAGAGCAGCCCGTGCAGGGCTGCCATGCGTGTGAGTTACCCCACGGACTTGCAGGGAGGACTGGTGTGGAGTTCACCCGTCCTGAGGAGGGACAAACGGCAGAAGCTATTGGGAACAGACTAACTGAAACCCCCACTGCCTGCCCCCCCGAACCGTTCAGGGGGGGCAAGGTAAAAACCCCGGGATCAGGGCTCTGAGCCCGGGAAGAGGGAAGGTGTGGCAAGAAGGTGTTCTTAAAAAGGCTGGTTGGACTCTTCATTGATGTATTACTCTGGGTTGTTTCATTTTGGTTATGTTTTGGGGTTTTGGGGGTATGTTTTAGTTGATGTTGCATTAAATTATTTTCTGTTTTCTTCCCCAAACCGAGTGGCCTGGTCTGTTTTGTCCTGAACCTTAAGCGGCAATTAAGCCCTCCCTGCCCTCGAGCAATCCTCAGCCTCTTCGGTACTGGAGGCTAATGGTGGTCTTTGTTCCCTGATGGGCCTAAACCATGACACACCCCCACCCCATTCTTGAGCTAACACTCCCTTATCTACTGTGACAAATAAGTGGTTTATCTAAGGATGACAGTGCTAACACAGGAGGATCCACACTTTGTTTTAATTCCTGGATTAGCTTTTCTTCTCCTGCAAGTTAAAACATTTGGCTCTTCATTTAGCAATTTTGAATCTAACCCATTTGTTTTCTGTGCATAGCAGTTTACCCACAGAGGACCATAGTCAGTTAATCACAAACATTTTCTTAATTCCTTTTTGTTTGTTTTTTTGCATGAGGAGCAATTCCACAATTCCCTTTATTCTCTCTGGACTAATTCTGTGTCTCCCTTCACTAATCAAATGTCCCAAATACCTTTTGGTTTTGTTTTTTTTTTTTTTTGACAGATTGCAATTTGGGTTTTGATACTCCTTGCTCTCCTAAAAAGTTTAACAAAAAAAAAAAAGTCTGTGGCTTCTTTTATCACATTGTTTTCTATCCCCTAAATTAAAAAGTCATCAATATACTGAAGTAAAATAACATCAGGAGGACTATCAGATTTATTTGTTCTTCATCCCTTTTATGTTAATAAATTCATGGAGATTACAATCTGTTCATTAAAGGTGCCAGTCTCCAACCTCAATTATATAATTAAATCCCTTCCCAATAGATTATTTTTAACTTTGAGAATAAACAATACTCATTCTTATATTCTTTCTTAATCTTAATGACATCAGTTTGAACACAGGGACAGAAAATCTCTCTCCTTTAACTCCTGAGATTGTTATTTGTTGATTTGATAACTTTGCCCCACAGGGTATAAATTTCAATGAGGAATCAACAAGGAGGGGTGTGCTACTGGACCTGGTACTGAGGAATAAGGAAGGTCTGGTTGGAGATGTGAAGGTTGGAGGCAACCACGGCTGCAGCAACCATGAGATGGTAGAGTTCAAGATCCTGTATGGAAGAGACAGGACACAAAGCAGGACCGTGACCCTGGATTTCAGGCGAGCCGACATTGGCCTCTTCAAAGATCTACTTGGATGGATCTCATGGGATATGATTCTAGAAGACAGAAGTGCCCATGAGAGCTGGTCAGTCTTCAAGCACCACTTCCTCCAAGCCCACGATCAGTGTGTCCCAATGCGCAAGAAAGGAGGAAAAGGAGGTAGGAGGCCTCCATGGATGAGCAAGGATCTGCTGGGACAACTCAGGCTGAAAGCAGCCATCTATGAGAGGTGGAAACAGGGACTGGCTTCTTGGGAAGAATATAGGAACATTGCCAGGGCATGCAAGGGTGCAACTAGGAAGGCTAGAGCCCTTCTAGAATTAAATTTAGTCGGGGAAGTTAAGGACAGTAATAAGGCATTTTTCAAGTACATCAGCAGCAGAAGGATGTCGAGGGGGGATGTGGGCCTGCTGCTAAACACAGAGGGTGCCCTGGTGTCTTATTAACATTTATAAATATCTATATGGTGGGTGTAAGGAGGTTGGGACATCCCTTTTTTCTATAGTAGCTAGCGACAGGACAAGGGGTAATGGGATGAAGCTGGAACAAAAAAATGTTCCACTTAAATATAAGAAAAAAACTATTTCACTGTGAGGGTGACGGAGCAGTGGAACAGGCTGCCCAGAGGGGTTGTGGAGTCTCCTTCCTTGGAGGTCTTCAAGACCCGCCTGGACATGTTCCTATGTGACCTGATCTAGGTTACCCTGCTTCAGCAGGGGGGTTGGACTAGATGATCTCTGGAGGTCCCTTCCAACCCCCTAACATTCCATGATTCTATGATTCCTCAGACTTAAAACATCCTGCTGGGGAGGAAAGAATCTACGTTGCCTGCCCAGGCTCTCCTTTACCTCACCCAACACTTCCTCCCCTGGCTACTTTCGTGCCTCTTCCTTGGTTCTATCCTCTCCACTCTTGTCTCCCTTCAGATTCCAATCATACACATCAAATTTCCAACCATTATCCGACAAACTACATCCATTCACTTGACTACCATAATCCCGCTCTAAAGTCATCCTGAGGCTAAATTAAAATTTCATCCCACACTCCTGTCAGTTATTTTCTCTTTATTTTCAGACAAAATAAGTTTCACATACATTTAACATCAACTTTAGATTATATCCTAAGCAAAAAAAAGGATAACAACACACACTGACTTCCTCACACATATATAAGCACATCAGGGGGTTAAAGGCTTCCACAAAAACTCACTCACTGGTTACACAACATTTCACATAAACACACTGGTCTTACATACAGTGAAAATAGGGTATGTGTGTGCAGAGACCAGCTCTGCAGGAGCCTTTGGTTAAGAGTACACACAATTGCTGCAGACTTTTCTGCTACAGTCTGATAAGTATTTAACTTACCAACAAATATTTTGCTTTGATATTACAATATTACAATTTCAGTTTACAAATCACATAGTTATCATTCTATGAGTGTTTTAACACCTACTTTTGTTGGAGCTGGTTTCACTATGCTGTTAAAAAAATCAATTCCCGTCTTCCTGAGCCCACAAGTTCTTTTTCTTTTTCAATAGACTTTTTTTTTTTTCATTCAGGAATGTTAAGTTGAACTGATACATTTAGTTTATATTTTAAAAGTGACATTTTAAACAATCCTCTCTGGGACACTACATTTATTTTGTCAAATGACAGGGACGACGAGAAAGACGCAGACACCAACAAAAAGACCAGTCCCACTTTACTGTCTACTTCAAAATGTCACAGAAAACAAGACAATGCATTAAGCCACCACAAAAAGCCCACTATACTCTAGGCAACAACAACAAAAAAAAATTAAAATGACACACATAATCATTTATATATCATGCAACTTTTCAGGTGAGCTCACTCAATGCCAATAATTGGATGCTTGGAGACAACAAAATCTAAGGTCCACACAGTTGCTGCCAATCACTAACATTTTTAAAACTTGTTTCCTCATGTATTGACAATTTTTTTTATCTTTCCCCATAGCTGCCAGGGTGTTTCTTTAGTCTCCCACTATGCCTACCCAACGTGAAGCATAGTGTGAAATTTACTGTCTGACAGGTCTTACCTTTGTCATCTTTTTCTTGTCCCTGTTCCTTGACATGTCTTCCAACATCATCCCCAAGGACTATCTGGAGGAATGTTCCTAGGACTTTTCCCATCATCCCTTTTATTTTCCCTAGTGTCATAAATTGAGACCACAATGGATCATAAGCCAATTATAATTTTATTAATTGTAGCAAGTAGAATAAGAGCAAAGACAGCGCTGGACGACAGGGGAGTCTGCGCTCCGCCAACTGCCGTACTGATTAGTTTAAACAGTCCTTTTTTATACATTTTGCATCCGTGGCTGTAAAGTAGGAGAACTGCTCTGCGCATGCTTCAGTTACTGTGAGGGGTCTTTTTTCTGTCTTTCGGTGCTTGCTGAGTAAGAAGTTTTCCTTCTTTGTTTTATAATTGATCCCTCACTTAGATAGAGTTGTTTTTCTTATCTTCGCCAGTCCCTTAGAACATCTTGTAGTCATCCTTGAGCAGTATCTCTCCTGTTTACACAAATGGTGTCTGGTATGTGAAGGCAATTGCAGTTATCTTATCTCACATGAGTGATGTCCTGCAGCTGTTCGCATAAGTACTTTCCTTTCTTTTGTCGCTTAACCTTTACATTGAGCTTAACATAAATTTTAATAAACAATACCCTAATTCATAGTTTCTTACAATCCCCCCTTTTTCTTTTATCCTATTATTGTTTATTAGACGCTATTTTCATTTTCGACACTGCAGGCAAAGTTTTTCCACAATCCCGACATGTATCATAACACTCACAAGATAATACCTTACAATTACAATCATAGTTTTCACGTGGCATATCGCATTCACAACAGTCTTCGTCATCTTCATCTTCATTAGTAGGTATACTTTTATAATCTGTCTCAGCTCTCCGTAGTTAGAATGAGTAGTTTAGCTATGTCAAATCGCTCCTTAATAAAATGTAAAATATAGCATAATATGCATGGTCCAAATATAAGCCCCAGAATCAACATAATAAGCGGTCCTGCTAAGGCAAACAATAAAGTGGTTAGCCAGGGTGAAACGTTAAAACCAATTTTCATACCATGATCTGCCCACCTCACGATCCTTTTTACGTTGATCTAACCTTTTCCGAAGTTCAGACATGGTGTTATTCTGATGTCTGAACAAACCCATTTAGTTCCTGGTGTCGGGATAGCCCATTTGTCATATCTGTGTTGTGGTTTCTTACATCCAGGAGGTCCCCAAGTGATGTCTATATATCTATCTCCTGTTGTTTTCCAATCTGAAGCTATTGTCTCACAACCCCAATAAGCACAATAATAATGTCCCGGGTAATTACAATAACTTTTTCCAGGGTTTGAGGCTGGACATATGTACCATGCCTTGCATTGCGCTTGGGTGTAACCCAAATTTAAACAGTTTGTTGGATGACATCCCATTGCTTCAAAAGGTATTAGCGAAAATAAAGATACAGTAAAATTCCAATTTCCTTCCGAACTGCTTCGATTTTGTATAAGCTTACTTTCCTGTAAGTTATATAATTTCCAGAGCACTGGCTCATGGGGGTTCCCATTTGCTTGAGTTAGTATCAATAGCAAAACCACCAGTATACCAGGAAAAACGGTATTTGTCAATTTTACCAATTTAAGTATAATTTTACCAGTCCTAGGGAAGTTTGACCATGGTTGCTTTTGCGTCCCATTGTTTTGGTTCTTTTCTCCACAGTTTGTTCCTCCTCTGCCTCGCCCGTCGACTTGGTTGCTTCGAGCCACGGGGTGTACCATCTTCTCGGCAGCAAGGGAATTCTTCAGGAGACAGCTGTTTCAGGGCCTTTTACCTATTTACACAGGCTTTAATGGGACAAAGCAAGACACAGTTAGCACTTTTCTTTATAGTCAGGATTTCAACTACAAAGGGGATTGGTTCGTTGGAGTGGTTTCCCAACACTGTGTGCAAACTCCTATTGGAGGGTATCCACGTTCACCATTTATCCTGGCATACCTTGCACCTAAAACAAGCAAATGGATACCAATTGCAATTTAAATCATTACACCTAATTCTTATATCTAGAGTGTATATATATACATATTATTTACATCAGTATATTTTCTATATTCAATATGGTGTGGTTGTATGAGTTTAGCAATTCCCTTCAGCACACTTTGTATGCTTCCATATAATAGATAAACAAAGAAATAATTATTGCAAATATAAATGACAATACACTTTATACCAAAAGGTAACGCAGCAAAACAATCAAATAAAGTCTCTATCATTACGTTATCTTTTCAGGGTTATCTTGGTGTCACCTGGAGTACTGATTACTTTCCAGTGGGGTCTCGTTATTGGGCCTTTAATGCGATTGGCATGAGTCCATCCACGCTCAGCAGTCCAGACAGCCGTTTCTGTTGTAAGCAAAACAAGATAAGATCCCTCCCAGCTGGGTCTTAGAGTTTCTTCCTTCCACACTTTAATCAATATCCAATCTCCAGGCTTGACATTATGAATTTTTTTTTTTTAAGTCCAACGGGGGTCGTTGCACAATCAGTCCCTGCTCCCAAAGCTTGTTACGGTGTTCTGCTAATTGCGAAACATAGTCATTAATCATACAATCTCGAATTAAAACATTAATGTGTTAAATGATCCACCATTACTAATAAATATTTGTAATGTCCAACCCTTAGGTAGTTCAGTAAAATCCACTTGTATGTGTGAGAAGGGTCTGTGTGCTGGGGAACGTCCCCCAAGGGGTTTTTGTCTCATGTTATTTCGATTAACCTTTTGACAGGTCTCGCAGGCTGCTGTGTGCATAGTCAAAATCGTATTATAATTGCCTGCCACTCGTTTTGCTTCTGTATCGGTGGCATTATTTCCCCTAACTTGATAACTTGTACCTCACTGGTGTCCCTTTATATGTACAACTGCTATTTTATTCGGCATTTTTAATGCCCCCAGAACTCGCTGAATCAATTCCGGGTGTATCAATTCTTTTCCCTGCGAGTTAACAAATCCTCTTTCCTCCCATATTTTTCCAAAAGTGTGTACTACTCCGAACGCATAGCGTGAGTCTGTATATATAGTTCCGTCTTTTTCCTCCTTTTTACATTTCCCAGCGCTCTGTCTTCCCCGCTGCAGTGCAGCCGGGACGGCATTGCTGGGGGGTGGGGGGGAGAGTGGGCAGCAGCAACAGCAAGTCCTATCCTCATGCCAGGGCGAGCAGGACCAGCTCGGGGGGAACCCTGCACAGCCCTAGGCTGGCAGCCAGGGGAGGCAGGCAGGGCTGTGCCTGGGCATCCCCACGGCAGCCAAAACAATCCTCAGGGCAGCACCCAGGGGCTCTGCACTGTGACCCGGCCATACAGCTCCAGATACCGCCACTGCTGCCAACAGCTATGATCCAGCTGCCCCCTCCAAAAACACTTCTTCCAGGGGGAAGAGGAGCAGGGTGGGGGCACAAGCGGGGCCTGACCTCCTCCATGCTCTCCCAGCACCCCACCACAGCCGAGGCTTGGGGGGGACTAGTGGAGGGCCGGTGGAGTGCTGCCAGGGTTCACCCTCCAGTGACACTAACGCTTTCCACAATGCATATAGCTCACAGGCTTGAGCCGACCAGCTGGCACTCAGGGGGCCTGATTCTATTATCTTAAACTCTCCTTTTTCCAACTTAACGATGGCATATCTGGACAATCGTTTACCTTCCACTATTCGTGATGACCCATCTATAAATAATACTTCTCCATATTGTAGTTCTTCTTCTTCTAAGTCTGGCCTAATATGTGTCTGCTGTTCAATTGTTTGAAAACAATTGTGTAACAGTTCATTATCTTCTCCTGGGTACAAAAATTCAGCAGGATTAACTGCCCCAATAGTTTTTAAAGATAGTTTAGGGGATTCTATAAGTATTCCCTCATACTTTAATAATCGACTATCTGTAAGCCATTTTTCTGCTTTTTGTTGCAACACTCCTCTGATGTTATGTGGAGCATATAAGACAACTTCTCCATTAAAGGTAATACGATTTGTTTCTTCAAGTAATAAGGCAGCAGCAACAATGATTTGTAAGCAGCTCGGCCAACCCCTGCTCACAGCGTCTAACAGCTTTGATAGGCATGCCACCAGTTTCTTTTGTCCGGCTCATTCCTGAGTTAATACTCCGAATGCCGTTCCTTCATGTATGTTAACAAATAAATGGAACGGCCACTTTAAGTCTAGTAAGCTTAAAACCAGTGCTTGACTTAGCTCTCTTTTGAGGCTGGCAAACTGCTCTTGATCCTGAGGGGTCCACTTGGGCGTTTTGTCTTTGGACAGCTGTTCATATAAGAATTTAACTTTAAAGCTATAATTCTCTATCCATTGCCTATAATATCCAAATAGTCCTAATGCCTGCCGAATTTGCCTCTTAGTGACAGGCATAGGTAATTCCAGAATTCCTTTAATGCGCTCTGGATCCAATATCTTTTTTTTTTTTCTGTTAAACAGATAATGTCCTAAATATTTCTCTTTTTCCTCTTAAATCATGTACGAGCCGATATTTCCCATTTGATTTTTTTACAGGCAGAATGGGGGTGTTAAAGGGTGACATACAAGGCTCTAAGATTCCTTGTGCTAATAACCAATCAATTTCTGGTTTTAATCCTCTCCGTCCTTCTAGGGATATGGGATATTGCTTTACCCTCACAGGTATGTGGGGTTCAGAAATTTGGACTTTAATCGGTGGGATTTCCAGTCTACTAATTGTGTCCGGAGAGTACCAGACATCAGGGCTGATTTGTTTTTTTATCCTCCACGGTCAAAGGATAAGCAGACACTGTTAGCTCTTGATTCTTTACTTTAATTTCTGATTGCAATTCAACAATTAAATCTCATCCTAGCAGATTAAATTCTGCTTCAGGAACGAGCAAGAGTTCACCCATTCCGAATTTATTTTCAGTTTCAAATAATACATTTTTGATTTTTGTTTACTTTAAATGGTTCTCCTTTTGCCCCAATCACTTGTACTTTTTCAGGGGAAATTTTACATCCCTCAGGTATTTGTTTAATAGTCGATTTTTTCAGCCCCAGTGTCTACTAAAAAGGTGAACTCTAGTTTATGGGGACCTATTTTTAATTTTATCAAGGGGTCATGATGACTCCGGTCCCCTAAGATATAGAGCCCCTGACTTTCCTATTCCGCTTTCAATATTTCCTCATCCCAGATCCTTTCTCTACAATTCTTCTTTATATGTCCCTTTTTTCCACAGTAAAAACAACATCTCTGTTCCTTCTTTACTACTACATTCCCTTGTTTCGTTCCAGCAGCAGTTTGTCTTTTACGATCCTCTCTGACCGCTGCTACCATCATTTTCACTTGCCGCTTTCTGCTCTCCTCCTCTCGCCTTACATAGACTTTCCGGGCTTCCCTCAATAATTCATCCAATCCTCGCACTTGCCAGTCTTCTAACTTTTCAATCTTCTTTCTGATATCCCCCCATGATTTTGCTACAAACTGAGTTTTGAGGAGTGCTTGCCCTTCGTCAGGATTTACCCCGAGATACAGCTGAAGGGCTTTCCTCAGTCGTTCTAACCACTCAGTAGGGCTCTCATTTTTCTTTTGCATTTCATTAAATGCTTTATTGATATTCTGGCCACGGGGTACTGCTTTTCTAATTCCCTGAATTACTATAGTTTTCAGGTCCTGCATATGAGTTCTATGCACCGGATCCTGGTTATCCCAATTAGGTCTTTGAAGTGGCCACTTAATATCTGCTTGAGGTCCCTGGGCATGTTGAGCATCCCACAATCTCATTCCTGCTTGTCTAATCATGTCTCTTTCCTCGTTAGTAAATAATTGACCAAGGATAGATTGCATTTCATCCCAGGTATAAAGGTTTGGTCCCAAAAGGAGGAGGGGGAGACTCTCGTTCCAACTCCGGTGGGGGAGTGGACACCCTGGGGACCTCTGGAGGGGCTGTGGGAGCGGGAGGTAAAGTCTAGCCCCCGGTCTTTTTAGCCACACTTCCGCATATTGACTTTCTTCCGGGTTAAGGGGCTTTTTATTATTAACCCAGAGATTTAATTGTTGTCTTATCCAATCTTCTTCTGACCCATAGACTGGCCAAAAGACATTTTTAGAAATCTTCTTCTCTCCCCATATCTTAGTACAATATTCTATCATTTTCTGTTTATCTTTTCCTAGTGTTCCAGGGAAATACCTCCAATTGTCTAAGATATATGCCAGAGGGCTATCCTTAGGTACAGTAGGTACCCTTCCCATGGGTGTCGAAGGCTTGCTGCCCTTCGCCCCCATCTTCTGGATTATCCACAAACACACACTCACTTGCTCCCCTTGTTCCTGGCCCAGTCCCTCGTGGGAGATGGGAAACGCAGTACTTAAGGGTCCACACTCGCTTGGTTCAGTATATCGAACCTCTCATTCGTTATAATCCAGGATCCCCAATCCCGCCCGAACGGATAACCCACTAACCAATTTTCGCAATATACTTACGCGTCCTGCGTCTTCGTCCGGACTCCCGTGCACAGAATTTTTATGGGATTTTACCGGTTTCCCCTTTGCTCATTATTCTAGAATTTAGGTTCGTCGGTAAGGTTGAGGTAGGCTGTCAGTCACGGGGCCGCGGATTGCCGCGGGGCGCCTCCCTGGAGGACTGAAGCTCACCGTTCCTTATCCGAGTCACGGCACCAAGATTGTCATAAGTTGAGACCACAATGGATCATAAGCCAATTATAATTTTATTAATTGTAGCAAGTAGAATAAGAGCAAAGACAGCGCTGGACGGCAGGGGAGTCTGCGCTCCGCCAACTGCCGTACTGATTAGTTTAAACAGTCCTTTTTTATACATTTTGCATCCGTGGCTGTAAAGTAGGAGAACTGCTCTGCGCATGCTTCAGTTACTGTGAGGGGTCTTTTTTCTGTCTTTCGGTGCTTGCTGAGTAAGAAGTTTTCCTTCTTTGTTTTATAATTGATCCCTCACTTAGATAGAGTTGTTTTTCTTATCTTCGCCAGTCCCTTAGAACATCTTGTAGTCATCCTTGAGCAGTATCTCTCCTGTTTACACAAATGGTGTCTGGTATGTGAAGGCAATTGCAGTTATCTTATCTCACGAGTGATGTCCTGCAGCTGTTCGCATAAGTACTTTCCTTTCTTTTGTCGCTTAACCTTTACATTGAGCTTAACATAAATTTTAATAAACAATACCCTAATTCATAGTTTCTTACACCTAGGCCTAGCACTTTTATTTCCCATTCTGATTTCCCGAGACTTTTACTGTCTCTCTGTGCTTTCACTTCGCCCTCCTCGATCTGTTTTCCTCGCGGAACAACAGAACTGCGGATTCGGACTCTGCACTCACTTCGTACCTGTTGTACGTCTCATGCACACACACAGAAAGTCTCTCAGAATCCCCCGACCACCAAGGTCCATTTTCTTACCTTGGTCTGTGCACAGAGTTGTCTGGTCAATACAATCGTGGCTACTATTTCTATCCCTCCCCCTGTGGTTCACCGGGTCTGCTTTCAAACTTGGTCTCAGGATCCAGTTGGTGTCCTCTGGAACCCCTGTCGATGATCCAGGAGAGCATTGAAATCAACAGGACACATCTTCCTGTCCTGCAGCGACAAAGGCTCAGCTGGGAAGACAACTTGGGATCCCCAACAAGCCCCCATCCGTAAGAAACAAACAAGTTTTCTCACAAAAGACTCAGATCAGACTCTGCAGTGAAGCAGTTTTATTTAGCGTTCTTGCAAGAGCGAGTGTCCTAGCTAGCAGGCACACCTGATGGATACAACATTCGGCTTTTTATTCCCTATCCCATCCCCAAGGTCCCTACCTTGTCTCCCCATTGATTAGGTACTCCAAGGTTTACAACTTCCTGAGGCACTTACAATCCCCTCAGGGGATGTCTGGTTCTTATATCTTATCATCCATACCCCCACAGTCTTATCTAAGCACTCATACCCCCTCTTATTAAAATTTAAAACTCATCAGACAGACAGCACTACAAAGAAACAGATATGGTTAGAAATTCTTTGTGTTAATCCCCTTTGTTCCATCCTGCAAAAACATTAACATTTTCTACACCTTGGAGTAGGTGTAGAAAATAGAGAAACAACAGAGAAACAAAGGAGGGACCTAGTAGACAGGAATAGGGAATAAAAAGCCAAAATTTGTTATCGATTAGGTGTACCTACTACCTACAACACCTGCTCTTACAAGAACACATAATAAAACTGCTTCACTGCAGAGTCTGACCAGAATCTTTCACAAGAAGACTTGTTTGTTTCTTACACTCCCATTCAACTTCTTTTACAAGAGATGCCATTCCCAAACCATTGTTTCATCACCCTGCTGCACACTTGACACAAACAAAAGATTCCCCAGCACTGCCAGGGCTGTTCGCCTGTCTTTCTCGCCTGCATTTATGGAATTTATTCAGGCCTGGATACTACCCTGTAACATTTTTCCAGACGCCTCCCGACCAGCCCAGGAAACAAAGTCGCAGGACGCCGCCACGCCCTCCCTCACAGGGGCACCAAATGGCCGCGGGCTCTAGGCGCCAACGCCATCCCTCGCCTGCTTGTTCTCGCCTGCAGATTCGTCACCGGGAGACTGCGCTGCTGCTTCTCCCGGCCGGTCCGCTGCCTGCACACTGCCCACGGCCAAACCGCTGCCCAGCGGGGCGACGGCTCCCCCCAGCAGGGCAGGATGCGGGTTTGTCTCTTTGTGAAAAGTGCTGACAGGAATGTGAAGGCGGATACTTTCCCGACTTCAAAGGCATTGCGTCCCACACGATGCCTCAGGAGCACTGGCAATCCCCGCACCAGGAGGGGCGGCCCCTCCTTCCCGGTGATGGTGGGGCCACACCCTGCGCGTAGCGCCCAGGTCGCCTTTACCCTCTACGTCCTATAGTTTAGCCATCACCCTTCCCAACTTCCGCTGTCCTTGGAGAGTCGGCCGGATAGGAGTTCTAGGACGATCAGGGTAGGCAAACTGCTTTCCCCTTAAAAACGGCGGCGGCGGCGTGGTGTCGAAAGTGCGGAGCAGAGGGTGCAGGTTCTGTCCTCGCTGCTTCCCTGCTGTGCTAGGGAATAAAGGGAGCGTGGCTGGCGCTGAAGTGGGTGAGTTGAGGTTGAAGTGTTTGCCTGTACTGGCCCGGTAGCTGGGGGGAGAGCGGACCCTGTGGCTCAGTTACCTAGCTGGAGAGGGGGTGCGGGTGTAGGCCCCGGTCCTGGCCCTGGCCTCCTTTCCATTAGCGACCGTTGAGGTGGAGGGTGACTGTGTCCATCACAGGCGGCTTCGGTTGGGCAAGGGTCTGCCGCGCACGGGGAGCGAGGCGGTGTGTATGTGTCTCTGCTGGGGACCAACGATGCTAGAGCGTCCTCCACTGCCCCCCACCCGCCTCTGGGCGCGCTCCCCATTCAAGCTCCTAGCTGAAGAGTTCGAGTGACCCCGAAGCGAAGTACAATATTAATCGCGAATTTAAAACTGCAACTGCAGTGGAATTATTTGAAGAGAAAGGCCGAAAAATGTATTACCTATTATAGTGCATTTTCCATACGCACTGATGGGCTGATTGCTAAAAGGTTAAGCATGTTCAACATCCCGTGGCCTGTGGTGCTGCTGCTGTTGTCTTCAGGGATTATTTTTTTTGTACCTTGATACGATTTAGTTTGGTCACTTATCCAGTAGTACCAGTTTTCTGAAAGTTGGTGTAAAATAATGGAGTATATTCATTTTATTTCTTGGGGGGGGGGGGGGGGGGGGAATCCTTAAAACCAGTAATACAAAGAAGACAACCCAAGTGTTAACTTCACAGCTACTTAAAGCCAGATTCCTTGGAAAGTATGTTCATTTTTCAAAGAGGTAACACCTTAGTTTTTAGAAACTCTTTTGCCTTCATTTCAAACTTGGCAGACTTTTCAGTAAGTGATTGTAACTATAATAAAGTTTTGAATATTTGGGGAAGCAAAGTCGTAGTACTTGATAGCATGATATTCTTTTGTCTTTCAGAAGTCCAAATATAATGTCAGGTGGCTGAAAATTTGCCTATCAAAATGTCAAGTAAGTTTTCAGATTTTTCTTCCTTTAATTTGATGTATTACAGATCTGGTTCAGCGGATCCTGTTTGTGAGATAATCCTATTATTCTTTATATTACAAGGAATTATATGTAGTCATTTCTGACAAAACTCTTGGCCTTAAATCTTGCTGTGGCTCATTTCTGGCATAATTTTTTTTTCATAGGAAATGCAAATATCACCTCATCTCCCAAATCCTGTTTGACTGCATATTTGCATACCTTCTCTTTAATTGATGTGAATATGAATGGATTTCATGTTCTTATGCCTAAATAAAAGGCTAGCAATGTAGCAATCATGTGGTCTTAAGATATTTTTTCCTTTCTCTTATGTTCTTTGCTTTATGGTTTGCAGTGGCAAAATGCAAAGTCTTTGAGAGTAGGATTTCTGTCTTATTTTTGTAAATTGCCTAAAATTGTTTGTCACAGCACATCCCTTGTAAAGAAATTGTTCAAATTTACAAGAAAAAAATGTTTACATTTATGTCTTAACAGAAAGGCCATCTTATGCCCTACCTCCTACCCCAGCTCCTGCAACTGTAAGTATAACATAGAGCTGTTAATATAGCCTTTAATTACTTACCAGAGCAATAATTTTGCAGTTGCATCACCTTCCTGTATTGGAAACACAAACTGGTTGTATTTTGTTATTAATATGATACACAATGTTTAAATTAATCTCATGATTTTAAAGTAGTTTGTAAAAGAGAAGCTGAATAAACTTGTTTGACCTTTAAGGCTAGATCCTACAGCTTAATTTTCTGTAAGCAGTCAGTTGGTCTGAAATGATTCACAGTAGGTTGCCATAGTATACTGGAATATTGTCGTGGTTTGGCCCAGCTAGCACAGCAGCACCAGGACAGTCTCTCGTTCGGTGCCCCCATTCACCCCCACCCTTGTTAGGATGGCAGAGGCCCCAGCAAAATGGGAGTAAAAAGATAAGCAAGATTGTTGTGGATTAAGACAAGGGCAGGGAGGGCTCGCTGCCAATTACGGTTCTGGGCAAAACAGACTCCAGTACTCGACTTAGAGAGGAAAGTAGGAAAGTTTATTCTCCAAGAAACAGAACGGAATAAAAGCAAAAAGGGAGTAGGATGATGAGAAGATTACAACCAGCACTTTAAGATCTCCCTCCCCCATCCCTCCTTTCTTCCCAGGCCCACCTCACTGCTCCCAATATCTCTACCTCCTCCCTCCTCAACAGCTCAGGGGGGCAGGGAATTGGGGATGTGGTCATCCTCTCACAGATGGGCTCTGCCACTTCTCTCTTCTCAGATGAGGACAACTCCTGGCATTCTTCCCCTGCTCCAACACAGGGTTCCTCCCCCAGGACACAGTCCTTAACGAACTTCTCTGGTGTGGGTTGTTCCCAACAGCTGCGGCTTCTGCAGATACAGGGTCCCTCACACGGGACACAGTCCTTGGTGAATATCTCTGGTGTGGATTCTTTGCCATGGTTGCAGTTTCTGCAGATACAGGGTCCCTCTCTCGGGACAAGGCCTCTTCTGGGCATAAGTTTAATGAGCTGCTTTGTTGTGGGTCTCTCCCCACAGTTACAGCTGTGGATATTAGGTCCCTTCCTAGGGACATGGCCTGCTCTGGCCATAGGTAGTGATTTTCTTCTTTAAAACTATGTCTCGGGGTCTGCAGTGAAGTGGTTGGGTCCCCCCCCCCACAGGACATGGCCTCCTCCGGCCATAATCACTGTCCCTGGCTCAGGGTCTTTAAAGAAATTAAAATAAATCAGCTTCACCAGTTCTCTCCATAGAATGCAGGGGATTCTCTGCTCCAGCACACCTCCTCCTCTTTCCATACTGACCTTGGAGTCCGCATGGTTGTTTCTCTCACTGTTTCTACTCCTTGCACCACCACCAGCCAGAAGAAGAAAAGGGGCAGAAGATGCAGGAAGAAACCTCCTCTTCTGGCTTCTTAAAAAGTGATTGTGGAGGCGTCTAATTGGCTCAGCCCCAGAAGTAGGTCTGTCTCTGAGCTGTGGAGAGCTGTGAGCAACTTTTTACAGGAACCATCTTTACAGCCCCTTCCCCCTTACCAGAAAAGGCTGTCATGTCAAATCATGACAAATATTTAAGAACAAACTGATATATTTGATACTAAAACTTCCCACTTGTGCCCAAATCATGGGTAAACATGCATTTTTCTTCATGTTTCATTTATACCTGCCTGATTTTCAGTGTACTGTAGGAGTATGCAAAATTCTGTTATATTGAGTCAGAATAATGAAGCACTCACAATGCCATCCTTATACAAATTTTTTGAAATCACTAGTGTTTTGGAGTCAAACAAGAAATATTTTATTTTCTAGTACAGCAGTATGAAATGACACTGAGGAAAACACTGATGGTAGCTTTGAATTGTGTCCAGTGGAATTCATGTATGTGTGAAAAGGTACTGAAATACCAGTATGCTGTGGTCAGGAAAGCTTTTGAAAGCAAATGCACCTCTTCTGTAGTGTTCATGTCCAAATAGCTTGCATTTTAGGAGTAATGTGTTCACAGGAGAAAATACAAATACTTTGTACAGAAGAACAACCAAAGATGCTACAGTGAAGTTTCTTGATTTTGTTTTTTTGTTGGTTTGTTTTTGTTTTTTTTTCCAAAGAGAATTTGAGAGCTATTATTCAGTAGAGTGCCCCTGACCTCGGCATCTGGGATGAGAACTGCAGGATGGGCTTTAGATGAAATGTGATCCTTCAAGTTTATTGTGCCATACTTTACATTTAAAAAGAGGCTTGAAAAATTATACATTGTATAAGTTATGTTCTTATAAACTTATATAAATAAAACTTTATTTGCATAATTTGTTCAGAGTTTTCATTTTACACACCACTTAAATATCTCTGTGCCAGTATCAGAAAAAACATGACAGCATGATTCTATGATTCGCTCTTACTGGATTCCTGCATTGAGACCTGTGCATATATATCTATGATTCCTTTGGGATGCAGCATGGACACAGATGGTGTCAAATGGTGAATATTGATGTGGTACATTGTTTAGTCAAGTTAGAAGTCTTTGGAAGAGTACATGAAACGTTTCAAAACTGCAACTAGTGATGTGTGTTAGTGGTCCTTCAAGCATTTTCTGGTTTATTCATAGTTTATGCAGTCCTTGAGGTGATAGTTTGTGCTCTGTTAAGTCATAACAGTAGACATATAACCTTGCTTGTTCTTCCACAGCCAGTTCCAGTTACTTCAGTCAACAAAATACCAGTAGTTCTCACAAGTGCAATATTACAGCTGAAGTAAAAACTCTCCATGTAATGCAAGGTAGTTCCCTTGTAACATTTAAATCCTGTCTTGCAGAAATAAGACTTAAGCAGACGGAGATTACAAGTGTCATCTGATTTTATTGAAGAGATGTAGTTCAACATATTCAAAACGTATTCTGTGGTTATGGTAATACAGAAAACTGGAGTAAAATGGTGTCTTATGAAAAAATGAATGTGTAAGTCATGATTACAGGCATACAGATTGAGTAAATGTCAACTGTTGTGACGGAGCTTTAAAAGTTTGGCAATAAAATATATGTTTGTAGGCTGACTGTTAAAGGATAAATTTACTCTGTACCTTTAGAAATAAACTAACCACAGTGTGTCTACATGTACTTGAAAACTTAACAATATAGTTTATCTCCTAGTCCCTAGATGAGGGGACTGAGGGTACCCTCAGCAAGTTCCCTGATGACACCTAACTGGGAGATCTGGCTGATTCCCCAAAAAGCTGTGCTGCCATTCAGGGGGATCTTGACTGGCTTGAGAGTTGGGCGGAGAGAAACCTCATGAGGTTCAACAAGGACAAGTGCAGAGTCCTGCATCTGGGAAGGAACAACCCCGTGCACCAGTCCAGGCTGGGGGTTGAACTGCTGGAGAGCAGCTCTGCAGAGAGAGACCTGAGAGTCCTGATTGATAATAAAGTAAACATGAGCCAGCAATGTACCCTCATGGCCAAGAAGGCCAATGGCATCCTGGGATGCATCAAGAAGAGTGTGGCCAGCAGGTCAAGGGAGGTTCTTCTCCCTCTCTACTCTGCCCTGGTGAGACCTCATCTGGAGTCCTGTGTCCAGTTCTGTCCTCCTCAGCTCAAGAAGGACAGAGAACTTCTGGAGAGTCCAGCGCAGGGCCACCAAGATGATCAGGGGACTGGAACATCTTTTATATGAGGAAAGGCTGTGGGAACTGGGGCTATTTAGTCTGGAGACTGAGGGGAGATCTTATTAACATTTACAGATATCTAAATGGTGAGTGACAGGAGGTTGGGGCTTCCCTTTTTTCTATTGTAGCTAGAACAGGACAAGGGGTAATGGGATGAAACTGGAACACAAAAAATTCCATTTAAACATAAGAAAAAACTATTTCACTGTGAGGGTGATGGAGCAGTGGAACAGGCTGCCCAGAGGGGTTGTAGAGTCTCCTTCCTTGGAGGTCTAAAACCCGCCTGGACGCATTCCTATGCGATCTGATCTAGATGAATCTGCTTCTGCAGGGGGGTTGGACTAGAAGATCTCTAAAGGTCCCTTCCAACCCCTACCATTCTATTATTCTATGACTGCATGAATAACCCTTAAATGTCTAGAAACATGACAGGAGTCATGAATCCTAATAGAATTATTGGACCACCACATTCAGGACTTAATCACAATTGCTATTAAATAGTGAACCCTTTTTTTTTTTTTTCTTTTACAAGAAAATTTGATTGGGAAGTGGGAGATCATGGAAAAAGGCAGGAGAAACGTGTATGTGAGGAGGGAAATACAGTGAACCTTCTGATACTTGACTATATGTAGATGATGAGTAAGAAGAAATTAGGTTTTTCTCTACGTTACTGAGGTAGAAAGAAATCTATCTACTATCAAGAATGAAGATGTATTGATTAACTCCTTAAATTGTTTTGGATTCAGTGATCTGTTAATTTTTTAACCTGTAGGTCTTACTGCAGTGGTTTCTTAGCTCTGCCAGTCTGCAGCCTATGTCATAATAGGAGGGTATCTATGAATAGTCATCTTCCAGCTTTCTGATCCCAGTTCACCAAAATATCTAAATTTTGCAAACCACCAGGGATGCCTTCACATACTGGTAGTCGTGCACAGATGGTGCTTTGAGAGATTTTCTTTTACCTGTTTACTGATAGTATAATGTTTGTTGGAAAGGCAGAATGATGGGAAGAAAAGCAGGCAGGGATTTTCATTTATATAGTAAATGTGTTCATACTGGGGATTTCTGCCCCATTACTGTATGCTGTGTTGCTTTGTAAGCTTAATATAAGAGTCTATCTGAATTACTTGGTGACATATCATAGAATGGTAGGGTTGGAAGGGACCTCCAGAGATCATTTAGTCCAACCCCCCTGCAGAAGCAGGGTCACCTAGATCAGGTTGCATAGGAACATGTCCAGGCGGGTCCTGAAGACCTCCAAGGAAGGAGACTCCACAACCCCTCTGGGCAGCCTGTTCCACTGCTCCATCACCCTCACAGTGAAATATTTTTTTCTTATATTTAAGTGGAACTTTTTGTGTTCCAGCTTCATCCTATTACCCCTTGTCCTGTTACTAGCTACTATAGAAAAAAGGGATGTCCCAACCTCCTGACACCCACCATATAGATATTTATAAATGTTAATAAGATCTCCCCTCAATCTCCTCTTCTACAGACTGAACAGCCCCAGTTCCCACAGCCTTTCCTCATATGAAAGACGTTCCATACCCCCAATCATCTTGGTGGCCCTGCGCTGGACTCTCTCCAGAAGTTCTCTGTCCCTCTTCAGCTGAGGAGCCCAGAACTGGACACAGGACTCCAGATGAGGCCTCACCAGGGCAGAGTAGAGAGAACCTCCCTTGACCTGCTGGCCACACTCTTGATGCATCCCAGGATGCCATTGGCCTTCTTGGCCACGAGGACACATTACTGGCTCATGTTTAGCTTATTATCAATCAGGACTCCCAAGTCTCTCTGCAGAGCTGCTCTCCAGCAGTTCAACCCCCAGCCTGTACTGGTGCATGGGGTTGTTCCTTCCCAGATGCAGGACTATGCACTTGTCCTTGTTGAACCTCATGAGGTTCTTCCCTGCCCAACTCTCAAGCCAGTCGAGATCCTGCTGAATGGCGGCACAGCTTTTTGGGGAATCAACCAGTCCTCCCAGTTTGGTGTCATCAGCGAACTTGCTGAGGGTACGCTCTGTCCCCTCATCCAGGTGGTTGATGAAGATGTTGAACAAGACTGGCCCCAAAACCAATCCCCGTGGAACTCCACTGGCCACAGGCCTCCAACTCGATTCTGTGCCATTGATCACCACCCTCTGGGTTCTCTCATTCAGCCAGCTCTCGATCCACCGCACTTTCCACTCATCCAAGCCACTCTGCTTGAGCTGTCTGATGAGGATGTTGTGGGAGACAGTGTCAAAAGCCTTGCTGAAGTCAAGGTAGATGACATCCACTGCTCTCCCCTCATCTAGCCAGCTGGTTTTCTCATATCGGGTTGGTCAAACAGGATTTCCCCTTGGTGAATCCATGTTGATACCCCTGATAACCATCTTTTCCTTCATATGTTCAGTGATAACATTCAGGATGAGTTGTTCCATCACCTTTCCAGGGATGAAGGTGAGGCTGACCAGCCTGTAGTTTCCTGGGTTGTTCTTCCTGCCCTTTTTGAAGACTGGAGTGATATTGGCCTTTCTCCAGTCCTCAGGCACCTCGTCTGTCCTCCATGATTGTTCAAAAATGCTGGAGAGAGGCTTAGCAATCACATCAGCCAGCTCCCTCAGCACTCTTGGATGCCTCTCGTCAGGACCCATTGACTTATGAGCCTTAAGCTTGGCCAACAAGTCTTTAACCTCTTCCTCTTCTACCCAGGGCAAGTCCTCTGCTGTCCTGGCCATCCTGTTATCCTTGCTGAACTGGGCTTCCCGAGGGTCGGCCTTGGCTGTAAAGACTGAAGCAAATAAGGCATTCAGTACTTCGGCATTCTCTGCTTTCTCAGACACCAGGGCACCCTCTGTGTTTAGCAGCAGGCCCACATCCCCCCTCGACATCCTTCTGCTGCTGATTCACTTGAAAAATGCCTTATTACTGTCCTTAACTTCCCCGACTAAATTTAATTCTAGAAGGGATCTAGCCTTCCTAGTTGCACCCCTGCATGCCCTGGCAATGTTCCTATATTCTTCCCAAGAAGCCAGTCCCTGTTTCCACCTCTCATAGATGGCTGCTTTCAGCCTGAGTTGTCCCAGCAGATCCTTGCTCATCCATGGAGGCCTCCTACCTCCTTTTCCTCCTTTCTTGCGCATTGGGACACACTGATCGTGGGCTTGGAGGAAGTGGTGCTTGAAGATTGACCAGCTCTCATGGGCACTTCTGTCTTCTAGAATCATATCCCATGAGATCCATCCAAGCAGATCTTTGAAGAGGCCAATGTCGACTCGCCTGAAATCCAGGGTCACGGTCCTGCTTTGTGTCCTGTCTCTTCCATACAGGATCTTGAACTCTACCATCTCGTGGTCACTGCAGCCAAAGTTGCCTCCAACCTTCACATCTCCAACCAGGCCCTCCTTATTCGTCAGTACTAGGTCCAGCAGCACACCCCTCCTTGTTGATTCCTCGATCACCTGTGATAGGAAATTGTCATCAACAATCTGTGCGAACCTCCTGGACTGCGTGTGCTTGGCTGTGTGGCTATCCCAGCAAATATCAGGGTGGTTGAAGTCCCCCATGAGGACCAGGGATTGTGATTGTGAGGCAGCTCTCAGCTGTTCGTAGAAGGCCTCATCCACATCCTCCTCCTGATCAGGTGGCCTATAGCAAACTCCTACAACAATATCACCTGCCTTGCCCATTTTTGCCCATAAGCACTCTATCGATTCCTCATCCCCACCCAGGCACAGTTCAGTACACATTAATTGCTCCTTCACTTAGAGAGCAACTCCACCTCCACACCTTGTCAGTCTGTCTTTCCTGAACAATACATAGCCCTCCATGGTGGTGCTCCAGTCATGGCAGCTGTCCCACCATGTTTCTGTGACCACAATGAGGTCGTAGCCCCGCATCCGCACCCACATCTCCAATTCCTCCTGCTTATTCCCCAGGCTGCATGCATTGGTGTAGAATCAACGCAGGGGCTTACTCAAACACACAGGTTTCCCTGGATGGATGCAGGAGGATCCTTCCCTGTTTGGCTTCTTCTCAGGGTGGTCAGCCTTCTGCATCTCAGCACAGTGTTCAGATGAAGGGTACTTATCATTGCATTCTCTGTCCTGCCCTGTTTCCCAGCTAGAGGGGACAGCTTGTTCTATTTTGCTTCTCCACCCCCCAAGTCCCTTAGTTGGCTTATGTTGGAAAACTTTATTAGCCATGAGATGGATATATAGTATACTTGTTTAAATGAGCTACACTTTATAGAAATAAATTCACCAACTTCAGACAGAAATTTGTAGTTACATATTTGCTTAAAACTCCTGTTTCCATCGTAACTAACTCCATACTGGAGTTAGTTTTGTGTGTTGAAATGATACCGACTGCTACACCTCATTGACTTGCTTAAATTCTGGTTGCTTTTGCATGACATATTGCAGTTCATTTTCATTTCTGTGTTTTCCTCATTTGAACTCATTTCTCAGTCATGTTTTTGTCTCATTTGTTTCCATCAGCAAATGCCCAGCACACCAGGGTTTGTGGGATACAATCCATACAGCCATCTGGCCTACAACAACTACAGGCTGGGAGGGAACCCAGGTACCAACAGCCGGGTCACGGTAGGAGAATCAACTATTACATCATCCAGCAAACAACAGGAATCGACCAGAAATGGCTTTAGAGTTAGATTCTTCTGAGTCTTGGCTGCTGCCACTCCTGTATAAAAACAAAAAAAAAACCAAACCCCACTTCTCATTCTTATTCCCCACCTCTATCCCTCTTCCCTTTCACTCTGAAACCTTTTGCAAGAAAATGGGCTTCTCAGCAGAGAAAAAAAAAATGTGGTAATGGTGTATGATGCAGAACTCCAAAAAGACAGACTTTGTGGTCTTCAGAGACCACCACATCCTTAGGGAAAAGTTCTATGGTGTGGGTACAAATTTTTGGAAGGAGGGAATTGCTCATTTTATGGAGGTTTATTGGCACAAAAATAAGGAAGAAAGTTTTGCAAATGAGATAGTAGATAGCAGCTGCATCATACTGTTGAGTCATGCAAGAGATGCAAGCCTTTATGTGTTTTTTCCATTCTTAGTCTGGTAATAACTACAAAGTCCCAAGTTCAGATTTTTTTTTTTTTTCAACAAAAGTGTGATGAGAATAAAATAGAATCCTTTCAGGTCTTATATACTCTGTCAGTGTGTGGAAAATGGATGTTAGATTGATTTTTTTGTGGAGTAAACAAAGCGAGATGGAGTCAAGTAATGAGAAGGGTGACAGCTTCTTTCAAATATAAATAAAGTCCTGAGCACTGAATGCAGTTAGGAAATGAAAATAGACTATGGAAGTGTCACACTTTCATAACTAACATAAGAAATAGAGAAAATCCTTGATTTTAAAGTTTCTGTAATTCTTATAACTTCAAGGTTTTTCTTGTAAAACTTTCTACCTCAAAACATCTGGTTAGTTTGGAATGTGATAGAGAAATTTTTCAAGCAACAAATATATGGTGCTTTTAATAAAGTGTACTCTTATGCCTCTCATATAAACCTTTCAAACTTCATCTATGAAGTTCATCTGGTTTGTTAAAACATTTATAGAAAAGACCTTCCCTACAAGCTGGATCTTAACAGAACATACTGTCTGAACATAGACTTTTTTCCTTATACAAGAATAAGTTAGGTTCTGTCTGAGAACTTTCATTGTTTCTGTATGTCATAAGTATATGCAGCCTTCTCTGCCATGCATAAATTAATATATGTATGGTGTCTTTAAATTCCAGTTAATTTAAAAGCATTAAACAATTTCCATTAATGTTTTTCAAACCCATGTGTATGTGTATAGCTGTATACATTTTGGAAATGCATATACCTCATGTACATTATTTATACACAATTCTGTATGCATTGTTTCATAGAGCTCTATAAATTCAGCAAAACATAATAGCAAGAGGAAAAATTTGAAAGCTGAATACTAAACATGAACCTTCTTGCCCAAATACAAGTATTTACTATCTAAGGCCTTAGCCCTGAAACTGCTTTATATTTTTACAAAAACACTCTCACTTGTGTAAGTGCTTGTGTAAGATAGGGTCTGTAAATGGTGCTTCACTATTTTAGGAGAAAACCCTGTCAGGGATGTTGTAGCTTGAGGGGACTAGAGGGGATGCAGCAGCTTTCCATCAGCAAGAGTTTAGTGCTCCATGTCCTCTTGTGTAGTGTGAGCAATGTGCTTGACAGTGTCCAAACTTAAAGGAAGATTAGAGCACAGAAGGATATTAAGGTTAATTTGGAGAATTAAGTATAGTTTGGCTACAAATAATGCACACATTTACAGATCAGTTGCATAGGATTGTTTTCTTTTTTTACAATTAATGGTTTAATTGCCTCCAAATTACCACTGACACATTTTGCAGACAAATAATGAAATGAAAATGTCTCTATGATCTTAAACTTTCTCCTTTATCTTTTTTCATCTGTATAATAGCCACATTAAATTTGTCATAACAGGTAAAATAAATTGCTCATCAGAAGTGAGAAAAACAACCTGCTGGGATTGATGTTTCCATGTGAATTTCTAAGCTGTGTATTTCAGTTTTAAGAATATGGAGCCCTTTTGAAGATTTATCTCAGTAAACTTGCAGAGAAAAGGACAAATTTAAATTGGAAAAATATTACTGTGAGGACCAACTGTATTTAGTACCTGATTTTTTTTTTATGATGTTGCTTGCTTCTCTGTGTGGGTGTATATGATTTGTGTTAACTGCACGAGTGTTTTCCAGAATGAGTGTGTATAGAAACTGTTCAGTGATCACATTAACAAATGGATTTATCCGATTGTCTTATAGGCTTCATCTGGTATTACCATTCCAAAGCCCCCCAAACCCCCAGACAAGCCCCTGATGCCCTACATGAGGTACAGCCGGAAGGTGGGTATACAGTGCTAAACAAGTAGTAATAAAAAGTTAGTGTTAGTATGTGCTAAGAATTAATTGCTTTGATCTTAGTTTCCAGCTTCTAAACTTTTTTATTTCTAACAGCCTGCACATTATTTTAAGGAAATTGTAAAGTACAGATGCATTGCCCTTCAGAATAAAGGCAGCAGTAGTCTGTTCATACAGTTGCCAATTTCTGGGGGGAAAAGTTTTGTCTAAAATGATAATTACTACCACTGTCTCTGCTCACAAGGCTCCACCCTGCCACATTCTGAAGTTCCTGTGACTTACTGACAGAACTTTTTTTTTATAAATGAAGTATTCTTTGTGGTATACTGGACTTGATACAGCGCTGTAGCTGGACTGAAGAGTAGCAGTGAGTGGACTTTGCATGTTCTCCTTCACCAACCTAGCCTGTGGCAATGTTTGCTTTGCTATTCTGTGAACTGTTTGACAGAAAGTAGGAGAGAGACTTTTCACAAGAGTCTGAAATCTGATTGGGCATGGGGAGGGCATGTCTGAAGTGGGTGAGCCAGAAGGAATTTCTTCTACTTCTGGTAAAGGATCTTTACCAGCATGTCTGTCTTAGGCAAAAAAAAAATCAACAACAACAACAACAAAAAGTCAAGTGGCACAGCAAGTAATAACACTGGCAGCTCTCCTTTTTGATTTGTTGTTTTTTTTCCCCTATAAAGTTAAAAACTTTTTTTCATGGAGTTAGAATTTGTTGGAACTCAGATTGATCAGCAAGACTGAAAAATATTTTGTAGTATTACATTCTGATCTGAAAAGCTCAGTGCTCTTTATCATAATCTACTGCTGGATGTGTTTACTCAGTAGCTTTTTTTTTTTCCCCAGGGATGCAGCGATGTGCATTTAAGAAGAGAATTAAGAGGTTTAAATGCAATATTCTCATGAAAACAAAGCCATTTCAGCAATTGCCTGTTTCAGTAAATGGCTTCCTGCTGACTTCCTGCCCCAGAGAATAATTGAGATAGTTTAGCCAGACTCATTCCTAACTTAATCCTGTTTTTCATGGTGATTCCAGAAAGAACATTGCAATGACAATATAAAATGTTTAATTTGGAAGTATTTAGATATCATTAGTAAAGCTCCACCTGTTTCTGTTAAGGTCTGGGACCAAGTGAAGGCATCCAATCCTGATTTGAAGTTATGGGAAATTGGCAAGATTATTGGAGGAATGTGGCGAGATCTCACTGATGAAGAGAAGCAAGAGTATTTGAATGAATATGAAGCTGAAAAGGTAAATGGAAGAAATGGGATGTTTCTTACAGCTGATTCTTCTAGGAACTGATCTGAGAAGAAAACTTCATCTTACCCATGCAGTGGTGTATGAGACGTTCATGAGACCCCTCTATGTAACTTAAGTGGAAGTATGTCCTGACATGTCTTATAGATTTTTGGTTTTTTAAGTAACTGTACATCAACTGTGACTGGTCAATTTTTAGACCTAATTCAAAATGAAGTATTTATAATTGAGTGTTGATTTTAACTGTTTAATGAATGGATTTAATTGTACAACATCAGTATTGGAAAGACTGTCTCAACACCAAAATCTTCTTTCAAAACTGGTGCTCTGCAACTACTTCTGTTGTCATGAACATGTTCATAAAAGACTTACAGTCACATAGGGTTTAGTTTTCATGGTGTAATCTGGTGTAACTCCTCACTGTGGCATAGTGTTTTGTTTCTTCATAGAAAAATGCTAACACTCCGGATTTTCTTGTGATTTTGCTTTGTTTTTATTGCTCTTAATGACATAAAGTTGACAACTGCCTCATGTCTTAAGTTGGTAAGTGCTGAGGACCTCTACAAGACTGCTACTGTGATCCTAAAGTACAAAGGGAAAATGGTCCAGCTGCCGTGTTGTGCTTAAACCTGGTAGGCATCTGAGGCTGTGTGTAACCTGGTCAAATCTAAGCTGATTTTATTCCAAGCCAATTGAAAAGTATTTCAAAGCTGGATGCTCTTAGTTGGAAAAAAAAAAAAAAGAAATTCTATTTTTTAACTTGGCAATGATGTTTAGATTGTAAGCTCCTTGAGGTAGGGGCCATCTAATTTAGATTTTTACACTGCCAAGGTAGAAGGATTCCAGTCATAATCATAAACAAAACAAGATGTTAGATACTTTTAATGATATTGTAGATTATATATAATTTTTTATTGGAAATATTGGAAATATTTTCATTGGAAAATCACTGTACAAATTTAGACTTGGCAAATTTGAAAAGTGATATTAAAGAAACATTTGAAAGGGAAAAATATGTCAAAGAAGGTGAAAATAGTGATGCAGTCCTGCTACCAGGAGGAGACAGTAGTCTAGCTGTAACATTCTGTATCATTCCAGTGCAGAGATGGATCAAAGAATGGAAAAATCTTGTTATTTTGAAAACTGATTCATGACATATTGAAATAAGGAAAGAAAAGAAAAAAGTTAGAACTCCAGAGAATTACTGAGAATATTTTAACTCATTTTTTTAAAATCTTAGCAGAGTTCATCTGATCACAAATGCCTTGTCTGAGGCATTTGATTCTTAAATCTCAAAAACCAAAGTTATCGTTAAGACTTCTCAGGTATTAAAACTGAAATATGCCTAAAAGCCCAGCTAGTGTTTTTAAAACATGAAGGACTATAGAAGAAGTTCTAATTTGTAAAAAGAAAGGTCGAGAGAATATGGTCACTTGTACATCAGCCAGAGGATCCAGAATAGCTTTGTCTGTGACCACGATTTGGGTTATGCAGACTGCAGTTATGACAAGTCTGAAATCATCCAATGGTGCAATCAAACAATATTGGTCACGTTTCAGATAGAGTACAATGAGTCCATGAAGACCTACCATAACTCTCCTGCATACCTTGCCTACATCAATGCAAAAAGTCGTGCTGAGGCTGCTCTGGAAGAAGAGAGCCGACAGAGGCAGTCACGCATGGAGAAGGGTGAACCTTACATGAGCATACAGCCAGCAGAAGACCCAGATGGTAAGCATGCATTTGTATGCATGTCCAATGAGACAGTTTAATTACAGGACAACGACTAGTGTACAACTTTTGCAAGGCTTAATGTGACTTCCTTTCTCTTTGGGTACCTTTAATACTGATTTTAATTCTCACGTTTTATTTCATACTGCGAACAGTTGCAAAAACTCAGGTGGGCAAGCTAGTGGCAAAAAGTTCTTCCAACTCTTCTTAATTATGTGTGAAGTAGTGCTTACATTCAAAACAAATAAGTCTGATTAAAACTCTGTAATAGCTTTAATATATGCATTATAAAAGGCTCAGAGGCCTGATTTAATCCAACTTGAATGGAATTTTGCATTTCGTTACCAGAAGCTCATAATTCTGACAGACAGAGCTCTGGTACAGTGACGAACACCTGAACTTTGAAGGCATTCAACAACTGTCATTTGAAAATGTTTAGAAAATAAGTTAACAAGTTGATGAGACATTTCAGAAAGTTTATTTGACTTCAAGGAAGCACACTTCACCCAGTGGGAAAACTCCAACTCAGTCACCTCATGTCTACTTTTAAATTCATAACTAAATACTTGTTGAAACCTGAGGGTGAAAAATGTACAGTTACACCTTTTTTTTTTTTTTTCCCCTTGTAAAAGCATACCCTTGAGAAAAAGCTCATGACAAATAGCACTTTTCCCAGTGTGAGGTAACTGCAGAATTTATGTAATTATATTTAGTTGGGATTTTGGGACATCAAATTCTGCTCTCTGCTACCTGGGCCCAATGAACTCAGCCAGGACCAGCTGCACTAGGCCCCGAGTTGCATCTGTTCATATCTGAGACAAAACAGCAAGTTATTTTCTGTGACAGAAATATTGCTTCTGTCCCATCCTGCATGTCACTGGGATCAAGAACTTTTAGCATCAAATAAATCTAATAAAGAGGACAGTGGCACAACTTGGAGACAAATTTGCTTCCTACTTCTTTGTCTTAAGCAGCTCTGTTAGCCTTCCCACCATTTTTTTATCAGATCCCTCAATGAGAAGTGTTATCACTTTAAAATAAAGGAGATGGAATCTTGGATTAGAGTTACCTTCTTTGGTAATATTTTATGGCTTGATAGGTTAGGATTCTCCTTAAGATTTGACCTCTTCAAAGACCTGCTTGGAGGGATCTCATAGGATAAGATCCTAGATGGTAGAAGTGCCCAAGAGAGCTGGATGATCTTCAAGTGTCACTTCCTCCAAGCCAGGACCAGTGTGTCCCCACATGTAGGAAAGCAGGAAAAGGAGGCAGGAGGCCTCCATGGATGAACTTGGGGAGAAAACAGCCATCTATGAGAGGTGGAAACAGGGCCTGACCTCTTGGGAAGAGTATAGGAACATTGCCGGAGCATGTAGGAGTGCAACTAGGAAGACTAAAGCCCTTTTAAATTAAACCTGGCCAGCAAAGTAAAGGGTTTTTTCAGGTACATCAGCAGCAAAAGGAAGATTAGAGGGAATGTGGGCCTGCTACTAAACACAGACTGTGCCTTGGTGACCGAGGATGCAGAGAAGGCTGAACTACTGAATGTCTTCTTTGCTTCAGTCTTTACAGCCAAGACCGGCCCTCGGGAAGCCCAGTCCAGCAAGAATAGGATGGCCTGGACAACAAAGGACTTGCCCAGGGTAGAAGAGGAAGAGGTTAAAGACTTGTTGGCCAAGCTTAAGGCTTATGAGTCAATGGGTCCTGAAGGGATGCATCCAAGAGTGCTGAGGGAGCTGGCTGATGTGATTGCTAAGCCTCTCTCCAGCATTTTTGAACAATCATGGAGGACAGACGAGGTGCCTGAGGACTGGAGAAAGGCCAATGTCACTCCAATCTTCAAAAAGGGCAGGAAGGACAACCCAGGAAACTACAGGTCAGTCCCCCTCACCTCCATCCCTGGAAAGGTGATGGAACAACTCATCCTGAATGTTATCACTGAACATATGAAGGAAAAGATGATTGTCGGGGGGAGTCAACATGGCTTCACCAAGGGGAAATCCTGTTTAGCCAACCTGATAGCCTTCTATGAGTGCATAACCAGCTGGCTAGATGAGGGGAGAGCAGCAGATGTCATCTCCCCTGACTTCAGCAAGATTTTTGACACTGTCTCCCATAACATCCTCATCAGAAAGCTCAGGCAGTGTGGCTTGGATGAGTGGAAAGTGAGGTGGATCGAGAGCTGACTGAATGACAGGGCCCAGAGGGTGGTGATCAATGGCACAGAATCGAGTTGGAGGCCTGTGACTAGTGGAGTTCCACAGGGCCCAGTCTTGTTCAACATCTTCATCAATGACCTGGATGAGGGAACAGAGTGTACCCTCAGCAAGTTCCCTGATCTGAGTCCTGATTGACAGTAAACTAACCATGACCCAGCAATGTGCACTCATAGCCAAGAAGGCCAATGGCATCTTGGGATGCATGAAGAAGAGTGTGGCCAGCAGATGGAGGGAGGTTCTTCTCCCACTCTACTCTGCCCTGGTGAGGCCTCATCTGGAGTACTGTGTCCAGTTTTGGACTCCCCAGCTCAAGAGTAACAGAGAACATCTGGAGAGAGTCCAGCATAGAGCCACCAAGATTATCAGGGGACCTATCTTCCTTATGAGGAAAGGCTGCGGGAACTGGGGCTGTTTAGTCTGGAGGAGACTGAGGGGGGATCTTATTAAAATTTACTAATATCTAAATGGTGAGTGTCAGGAGATTGGGACATCCCTTTTTTCTGTTGTATCTAGGAACAGGACAAGAGGTAATGGGATAAAGCTGGAACATAAAAAGTTCCACTTAAACATAAGAAAAAACTGTTTCACTTTGAGGGTGACGGAGCAGTGGCACAGACTGCCCAGTGTGGAGGGTCCTTCCGTGGAGGTCTTCAAAACCCACCTGGACACGTTCCTATGCAACCTAATCTAGGTGGACCTGCTTCAACATGGGGATTGGACTAGATGATCTCTAAAGGTCCAATCCCTACCATTCTATGATTTGATGTGGGGTAATTGTCCACACATTGGAGATCTGTGACTTCACTTTTTCAGATTGTACTTCAATTTGATGTTGGGTTCACGATATCTGCAATACTGTTCCAATACTGCCTCTTCTAGATCAGACGCAAGTGTTTGTCCAAGATATCTGAAATACAAGAACTCGAGAATCTGATATCAACAAAGGATGTAAAATAAGAGAAGTTGAGGTACAGAACCATATGGCATTCTCAGGGCTTACTCTGTGAATCTTCACATACAGACTAATAGGTCGCAGTCCCATCGTGCAATCTGCAGATATAAATGATTCCATTTCCCCTATAGTTTCTGTGTATGCTGTGCTTTCATCAGTAAACCAGGCATCTTTGTGCTCTTCTGTGAACTTGTCATAAGGGAATGCCTTCTCCTCAGGAGATACAGGGATATCTCCAAGGCAGTGAGTATAGGCATAAAAGTTCTACAATACCCTAAACATCCCCAAAAAGGTCTGTAACTGTTTCACTGCAGTTTGTACAGGAAATCTCTGGACTGTTTGCTGTACCTTATTTGGTATTTCTCTAATTTGTCCATGCCAAAATAATCCCCAAATTTGTACAGCAATATTACAGCTCCGTATTTTCTTTGGATTAATTGTATTTTCTTTGGATTAATTATCCAGCCTTGGTCTTGTAAACAGGCTGTCACTGATTCAGCAGCCATTTCAATTTCTTATATTGAATCTGACATAATCAATAGATCATCAATATAATGGTAAACAGTGACAGTACCAGACCATAGTGCTACATCAGCTGCTATCATTTTGTGGCAAATGGAGGGACTGTGTTTGTATCCCTGAGGCAATATCTGGGACATATATTGCTTTTGCTGTCATGTAAAGGCAAACCGATCTTGGCTTTCTGAAACAATTATAGAAAAGACAGGATTATCAACATCTATCACCATGTTCCAAGGCTTTACATTTCTGCTGATTTTTTTTCTCTAAGAGTTACTGTGTATTCAATTCTGTATATACCTACAGTCATTCTCCATGTGCCATCTGGTTTTTGGACAGGCCAAATAGAGTGGTTAAAAGCAGTGACAGTTTCCCTAACAATTCCTGATTCTTGAGGTACCTGAATGGTTTGGGAAATTTCTTCCTCTGTCCCTGGAATACAATATTGATTTACAGTTACCGCCTTGGTAGGCACGGACAACACAACTGGATCCCACTTTGGGAATCCATGCAGGACAGTTAGAGATCAAATGGCAAATGCTGCCTGGGAAGCCCCAAGAAAAAAGAAAAAAAAAGTGACCATTTAAAGTCTCAACCATGTGTCCTGCCAACACATCAGTACTCCAAACACACTCCTTAATCGGAGCAGTTAACACCATAGCAGTAAATGGCATAGCATTTCATAGAATCATAGAATGGTAGGGGTTGGAAGGGACCTCCAGAGATCATCTAGTCCAACCCCCCTCAGAAGCAGGATCACCTACATTGGGTCGCATAGGAACATGTCCAGGTGGGTCTTGAAGACCTCCAAGGAAGGAGACTCCACAACCCCTCTGGGCAGCCTGTTCCACTGCTCCGTCACCCTCACAGTGAAATAGTTTTTTCTTATATTTAAGTGGAACTTTTTGTGTTCCAGCTTCATCCCATTACCCCTTGTCCTGTTGCTAGCTGCTATAGAAAAAGGGATGTCCCTAATTCCTGACACCTACCTTTTAGATATTTGTAAATGTTAATAAGATCTCCATATAATATATAATATATTATATATATATAAAATAAGATTTCCTATTGCTTCTGCAGGGGGGTTGGACTAGATGATCTCTAAAGATCTGTTCCAACCCCTACCATTCTGTGATTCTATTATTTCTATGACTTGTTGGAGAGTAGTCTCCATTAGGAAATCTTTATGTATAATGAATTCAACTTCTGGACTTTTACACATCCCTCTGGAACATAATTCATACTTGTTGCTTAACTGATTTTAAAACTCAACTAAATATGAATTATACTTACAGGAGTTTATTTTGAGTTTGTTTGCTCACCAATACTAAAAAATAAATATTATTGACCTGAAATATTCTTGGGTCTTTGTAGTTGCACATCAAACGAGACAGTTTAGTTCCTGTTAGGCTTCCTTTAATTTCTTGTCTCTGCAAGAAGCATATAAGGAGACCAGCACTTGACCGATATGCTTCTGTAGTTTTGCTCCTGAAGTTTTTTTTTCCTAGTAACTGTTCTTTAGAGAACTGCATTTAATAAAAAGAATAAATAATTGAATACTCTTAATAGATTACTGTGATTTTTCAGTGATGTGTAAACATGTATCACTGCTTCATGCTTTCATTCCTCAGTTTTTCCAAAAACTAAGTCTTTGATCTGTACTACAAAGCTTATTTATAGAGGAGTCACTCTCCTGTTGCAGTTTTGCACTGGATTTTGTTCTGGAACAAGATTAATCAGAAATGTTTTTTAATTTAATGTATTAATAGTATCTCTGGAAATGTGGAAAGTAACACAGTGAATAAGTAGGTCAATCCAATGTGGGAAATCCATGTGAAATCATAGCTCTTACAGCTATTTCAAGGCAATAATGGTGCTCCATCCTCATAGTGCCTTTTTCTGATGACCACTGACCAAAATAAACCCCCTAACACCAGTCACTGTCATGCTAACAAATGCAGTCCATCAAGTGATGTGGGTACAGTGGCATTGGACTTGACACTTCTTTTGTGGCATTCAAGCAGTTGCACTGAAACATCTTGTTTCAGATTACGATGATGGCTTTTCCATGAAGCACACAGCCACGGCCCGTTTCCAGAGAAACCACCGGCTCATCAGCGAGATCCTGAGCGAGAGTGTGGTACCTGATGTCCGCTCTGTTGTCACAACAGCTCGAATGCAAGTTCTGAAACGCCAGGTTCAGTCCTTAATGGTTCATCAGGTAAAGATCAATTATATGAAAGCAGCTAAAATGTAATGGTGTCAGGCTGGACTCCAAGTCTCAGATCATTTGATCATCTACATGACTATTCTTGTTGGGTGTCAATGTTCTGTACTCTTGAAGAGCTAATCTCTGGGGCTTCTGGGGAGTTGCAAGACATGAGACTTCACCTTCTCTGCTGTTTTGTTATTGAGAATCACGTTAAACTATTTAAAATGTGGATGTCAGGAGGATGAGGCACCACTTTTTTCTGTTGTCACCAGTGACAGAACAAGGGGTAATGAACATAAGCTGGAACACAAACAGTTCCACTTAAACATAAGGAAAAATTTCTTTCCTCTAAGGGTGAGGGAGCCCTGGTACAGGCTGCTCAGGGAGAGTCTGAAATCTTCATCTCTGGAGGTGTTCCTGTGTGACATGATCTAGGGGAACCTGCTTTAGCAGGGGGATTGGACTGGATGATCTCTAGAGTTCTCTTCCAACCTCTACCATTCTGTGATTCTGTGAACTATTAACTCCATAGCTCTTCATATTACACATCACCCTTCTGTAGGTAGTGTAAGTCTTCTGTTCAGTAGGTACTGGTAGAGTTGTGGCTTTTGGGGAGCTTATGACTCATAATCTTGTTTGTAACTATTCTTAATTACAGTAAATCCTCCTTGTAACATTTTCTTATTGAAAGTTAAATGCATGCAAAGTCATACAACATCTAGTGAGGTCACACTTGCACATTTCACCTACCTTTGGGCATATGCCTATATTTTGCAAACATCCATGTTGACAAAAGAACCCTGTCAGTGTACATGTAGGCAAAGAAAGCAGCCCAGAATTATAGAGAGATTTGGTGCCTTTTTTTTAATTAACAAAAGAAGATTTGGAGTGTGGAGGGGGCCGTATCTCTCCTTTCCTTTGATTTTTCTGCCTTAGAGAATGTAATTGATGTGGTATGTGTGGATATGTACCTGTGGGGTGTGTAATATGAAAGATTTTATGCTGGAAGATTCACATCAAGTATATATGGCTTTTCATTTATAATACATCTATCCAGTCCTGACTTACTGCACAGACCCAGTTAGTGCTCATCATTTTCAATATGAACCTCTTAGCTATTGGATCAAGGAAGGCATAAGGATGATGTATATTATATGGGTATATTTTAAAATATTGCTCTACATGTTTTTGTATGTAGCTTTAAATGTCCAGTTCTTCAGCTGACTGCACAATAAAGTTCTTACCACTTGTTTCATTCCCAGCGTAAACTAGAAGCTGAGCTGCTGCAGATTGAAGAGCGTCACCAGGAAAAGAAGAGGAAGTTTTTGGAAAGCACAGAATCCTTTAACAATGAGCTTAAAAGGGTACAACTCTCACTTTTCTTCACTTAACTCTGAGGAATCTGCCAGTTACCTGTTTATACAAGTGCTCTACATGCTTCGGCCCAGCTCTGTGTTATGTGTCATTACACCAGCGATGACGGCAGTGTCTTGGTGTAGGGTGGCAGCACACAGTATTTGCAGCATTTCATGCACTTTAAGTGGTGACATTCAGCCTGTACAGTTTAGAAGTGCCTTCAGGCTTGACAGGCTGAGTTCACTAGAGAGCAGCTGAAGGAAGGTAGACTGAAGCCACTATGGAGAATGTGCTGCTCTGTCCTTGGCAGCATCCAAATAACAAGATTTCAGTTGTTTATTTATCCCCTTTTTTGTTGTTTTCAGTACACTTGTATCTCCCTCCCTGGTCAATGATGTTTTTAATACAAACTTATCAAATCAAAATCATTATGCTTCATGTAGAAATACTGAACTCATCATTGTGTTTTACTGATGTTTTGTTTTCCAGTCTGAGGTAATAAAAGCAGCTTTCCTTTCTTTTTTTTTTTTAAACTGCTAGTTATGCAGTTTGAAGGTGGAAGTGGATATGGAAAAAATTGCAGCTGAAATTGCTCAAGCTGAGGAACAGGCTCGCAAGAGGCAGGAGGAAAGGGAAAAAGAAGCTGCTGAGCAAGCTGAGTGCAGTGAAAATAATGCAGCAGCTGAGGAAGAACAGGCAGCTAACAAGATAGAGGAGAAGAAAGAAGAGGAGAGTGCTCCAATGGAGACAGGTAACTGCATTTGAAGACCAGCTTCAGGATCCCTGAAGGATCAGTATTAAAGTATCTCTGTAGAGGGCTGGCTTAGCCAGGAGTGCCCTGTAGACTTGCTGTTAATAGGAAAGAAGGCTTCAGAAGAGCCACATTCCAAATAGTGAACTTCAGCTTGGTGAGCAGAAGTGTTTGCGTTCTTTTTATTAAATTGCTCCTTTTTAAAAGGGGAGGGGGTAAGATCCCACACAGCTCTACAAAATGTTTTCTGTGTAACGTATCCAAGGGGGAAAACATGCTTTCTAAACCTAACTCACCTTTTAGACATTGATTAGCCAGGAGCAACTGAGTGCTCTTGTCCCAGTGTCAGCATCTAGCAGGCAAGACAAAACATCTCTTTTTTTCTTTCCATCCTGCCTTTACAAGGTGATTTGCCAGCTTTTTTTGTATTCTGTACAATGACATTAGAAAACAGGACTGTATTTAAAGTATCTCAGTGAGTCACTGCTATAATGATGTAAGAGAAAAGGAACCAAGGAGTTTGAATCCTAGTTCTGGTTTAACAAGGTACTTTGCTTTCACATGGCCAGACTTCTGAGGTCAGGCTGTGTGTCAGGTCCATGTACCTCCTGAGCACAGAGAGGTCTTTCAGAGCTGTGCCTGTTACTGCACGTTCTAACTGACAGGAATAATCATGGGTTCTGTTTCTTCTTAAATTCTAATGGCACAAATAAATGAATTGACATGTAAATGACACTGAGAAATATCTTATTTACAGAAGAGCCTCGCCCAGAAGAGAGCACAGAAAACCAGCAGAATGGTGAAGAAGGAACATCTACCCCAGATGATAAGGAGAGTGGCCAAGAAGGGGTTGATAGCACCGTGGAGGACGGAACCAGTGATAGCAACACTGGCTCAGAGAGCAACAGTGCGACAGTTGAAGAGCCTCCTGCAGAGCCCATCACTGAGGATGCTGAGAAGAAAGAATAAATATTGACTCATTTTGTGTGTCTCTTTTGAATGAAGTACTGTTTTGATTTCAAACTCTACTGCGTGGCTTTTCTATCTTCCCTGCCTGCATCTCTTGTCTCCAGAGGCTAACGGGGTTTAGTAACCTATGGTCAGCGCAGCAGCTTCAGGGGGCCTTTAGAGGCAAAAGCTATTTCAAAACAAACAGAAAAGGAAATCTCATGTGTCTAAACAGCTGTTACAATGTAGAGAGGTACTGCCTATTCCTTGGGGGTTCTCCCCTCAAAGATAGTGTTGGGGTTCATATTAGAGACTTCTCTCTTTCATTTAGTTCATGGCCATAGTGAAAATGTAGTCTTTCTGAAAGGTCTTTGTTCATTTGTGGCTGTGCAGAGGTGCAGCCCCACTCTGCTGGGGACCCCCTGACCTGCCCTTCCCGAGGAACCTGCTCGGCCACACATGCGCAGCTTGTGCAGCACAGCCTTTGTGCCAGGAGGCCGAGAAATTAGGTTAATAGCACTGGCTTGGGAGAGAGGCTGGAAAGTAACTGAGGCACCCTAAAGTTGATATTGGTGTTAAGCAAAGGCACAAAAGGCACTGGGTATAACAGGGTGTTCCATTCAGCTAACAAAACCAACCACTCCCTCAGCAGCCCAGCTTTCAGCTGGTGTGTGTGCTGCTCCAGAACAAGGCTGAGAGTCTTCGTCTTGGGAGGGGGTTGGTGTAATCTTTGACCTCCCTAGAGCAGCTGTTCCACAGCAACGGAAACTTGCTTGTGTTTTACACATGATGTTTCATGAGATCCATTTCCAAAGTACTCAGCATAGCCCTGAAATAAATCACAAATCTTTATGGTATTTTTTCTGTGGTGCAGGATCCTTTTCAATAACAATCCGTTTTTCTTTACCATTTAAGTCCTTTATTTGCTATGATGGTGTTGTTGATGGATCCACAATCGCGAAAAAAACTTACCTACACAGGAATGCAGATAAGCAGGCACTTCTTTATTATGCAGCTCTGGGAAACACAGGGGATAGCTCCTCCAATCCTGTTTCGTTGTTAGTTACAATTTTCAAGGTTTTTATACACTTCAAACAAAAAACTATATTTGCCAACAAAAGCATGCATAAAATGTCCATCTCTTAATTTGCCCTTTACCTTGATTGGTTCCTAACTATTATAAAATTTCCAATATCATAGTGATTGATAAAAAAATATATCAGTCTGTTTTAGTAACAGCTAAGGTAACAGCTAAGGTAACCTAACAAATATATATACCAGGGTCTTGTCTTAACAGGTCCTTATCAGGTGTGGTGTGTAACTCTTGCAGTTTGATCCTTATGTGATTCAAATTAATACTTACTTGAGCTATTTGCAAGTGCTTAGCTAATTGATTAAACTATTACCAAGTGATTAACAAGTGCTTAACAAGTTATTGTGATGTTAAGTTGTTAACTAAAACAATCCTGTATCTGTAAGATTTCCCCCCTTTGAAAGTACTGATAATCACATTCCAATACTTTCACTCTTGTATTTCCCTTGTCTCTATAACAAAATCATGATTGTCATGGTGGTGGATTACCTTTGAACCGATCATTGTCTCTTGACAATGCTATCAAGATTCTATTGCTCCATCGTGTTCTTTGTATTATTTCTCTTTTGATGCAATAATATGCCAAATAGATTGCCAGAAACATAATAAATAGCAGACGTATTTCAATCAGTGACTTTATCCAGGATTTTAGGTCCAGGCCC
Organism: Colius striatus; assembly: GCF_028858725.1. NCBI lineage: Eukaryota > Metazoa > Chordata > Aves > Coliiformes > Coliidae > Colius > Colius striatus. The sequence goes on from NC_084789.1 coordinate 40,390,243, forward strand.
AGTCCTTCAAAAATTATATCTATCCAGCTTATGTTCATGTCTTCCCTTTTCTATGTGTGTTTCCTTTTCTATATTATCTAGTTGATCTAAATTGTGTTTTGTGTTCTAATTGTGTTCATCTGTGGTAACGTTTGGAATGTGTATGCAGCAATCATAGAATAATAAAATGGTAGGGTTGGAAGGGACCTCCTCTAGTCCAACCCCGCTGCAGAAGCAGATACACCTAGATCAGGTCGCATAGGAACATGTCCAGGCAGGTCTTGAAGACCTCCAAGGAAGGAGACTCCACAACCCCTCTGGGCAGCCTGTGCCAGTGCTCTGTCACTCTCACAGTAAAATAATTTTTTCTTATATTTAAGTGGAACTTTTTGTGTTCCAGCTTCATCCCATTACCCCTTGTCCTGTTGCTAGCTGCTATAGAAAAAAGGGATGTCTCAACCTCCTTACACCCACCATATAGATATATGTAAATGTTAATAAGATGTCCCCTCAATCTCCTCCAGACTAAACAGCTCCAGTTCCCGCAGCCGTTCCTCGTATGAAAGATGTTCCAGTCCCCTGATCATCTTGGTGGCCCTGTGCCAGACTCTCCAGAAGTTCTCTGTCCCTCTTGAGCTGAGGAGCCCAGAACTGGACACAGTACTCCAGATGAGGCCTCACCAGAGCAGAGTAGAGGGGAAGAAGAACCTCCCTTTACCTGCTGGCTACACTCTTCTTGTTGCATCCCAGGATGCCATTGGCCTTCTTGACTCTTCAGCAGCTTGACGCCCAGCCTGTACTGGTGCATGGGGTTGTTCCTTCCCAGATGCAGGACTATGCACTTGTCCTTGTTGAACCTCATGACCAACTCTCAAGCTGGTCGAGATCCCGCTGAATAGCAGCACAGCCTTCTGGGGAATCAGCCCATCCTCCCACTTTGGTGTCATCAGCGAACTTGCTAAGTTTACACTCTGTCCCCTCATCCAGGTCGTTGATGAAGATGTTGAACAAGACTGACCCCAGAACCAATCCCTGTGGAACTCCACTGGCCACAGGCCTCCAACTCAATTCTGTGCCATTGATCACCAGACGCTGGGCTCTGTCATTCAGCCAGCTCTCGATCCACTTCACTGTCCACTCATCCAAGCCACACTGCCTGAACTTTCTGATGAGGATGTTATAGGAGATAATGTCAAAAGCCTTGCTGAAGTCAAGGGAGATGACATCCGCTGCTCTCCCCTCATCTAGCCAGCTGGTTTTCTCATAGAAGGATATCGGGTTGGTCAAACAGGATTTCCCCTTGGTGAATCCATGTTGATACCCCTGATAACCATCTTTTCCTTCATATGTTCAGTGATAACATTCAGGATGAGTTGTTCCATCACCTTTCCAGGGATGGAGGTGAGACTGACCAGCCTATAGTTTCCTGGGCTGTCTTTTCTGCCCTTTTTGAAGACTGGAGTGACATTGGCCTTTCTCCAGTCCTCAGGCACCTTGTCTGTCCTCCATGACTGTTCAAAAATGCTGGAGAGAGGCTTAGCAATCACATCAGCCACTTCCCTCAGCACTCTTGGATGCATCCCATCAGGACCCATTGACTTATGTGCCTTAAGCTTGGCCAAAAGGTCTTTATCTTCTTCCTCTTCCACCCAGGGCAAGTCCTCTGCTGTCCTGGCCATCCTATTATCCTTGCTGGACTGGGCTTCTTGAGGGCCAGCCATGGTCTACTCTGTCTTTTAGGAAGCCACACACCCCATGTTCCTTCAGCAACAGCATGTCCAGAATCATTCTATTTTGTAACGCCATTTTAGAGGTAGCCTGTAATTGTAAATTCGGTTGTTTAAATCCCTTTGTTGTCACATTTGCCAGTCATTCATCCTTTCCAGTCAATCAATATAACCACTTTCTATTTCGGTAGGTTGCTATAGGATTTAAGAGTTATTCTAGTGCCCAGCCAATTTTTACTCCAGTACCTGGATCATTCCAATCCCTTAAAGGGAGTTTTCCTAATTGGGCATAGTGTAGGCAATCCCAGAGTTATTTGTTTGACTTTTTCATCTACTGGCAGGTGAGATGTCCATGTGCCATCACTCATAGCCCAGACCAAATGTCCTGGGCTTGGAATCGTATAGCTTTGACAGCTAAGTCTCCAGAGGCTGGTCATGTTTAAGTTGTTCTTCAGTCATCTGCATAAACAATCAATCTTCAAGGCTATTGCCAATTGGGATACATGCTGAACTGCTTGGCTCACTGTGCTGCAATTGCATATTTGTTCACACTCCCACCAAGGAACCTTTTTTTCTCTTGACTAAGTACCTCTATCTAATACTAACCTGCTTACTGAAAATTCAAATCCAGCTCATTCAAAGCACCGAGATGTCTTAGCCGTGTATCTAAATTGTAAGTTTACACTAACACCCCAAACTGAATTCCATTCCTCCTCCCTGATTGCTGTCTTGTTAACCTGTTCACATTCCCATTCCATAGTCATTCCAGACACATTCCTTGTTTTTGGTTCATCATATCTGAACCACCCAACACCTCCAAATCTTCCTATGGTGGTAAATTGAAAGTTTAGCAATTTATAACAATCTACAGACAGCGCATTAAAATATGCACTATGTCCCATGTTCTCCTTCTCCCTAAGACGGTTGAGCTGTACTTTTAGAGTAGTGTGAGCACATTCAACGATTGCCTGTCCCTGGCTATTGTGAGGGATACCATGTACCAATTTGATCTGCCAGGATTGACAGAATTCCTGTGTCACATAGGAGGCGTAACAAGGCCCATTGTCAGTTTTGATTTGTTTAGGACATCCTAGGACGGCTATACATTGTAGCCAATGCCTAATCACGTGGCACGCTATGGCTCGGCGCATGGGAGTAGCTAGTATGTAGCCACTGCAGGTGTCAATAGTGACATGGAGGTGATGGTTGGGGCGAAAGGGCTCATAAATTGTGACATCCGTTTTCCAGATCTGATTCGGGAGCCACCCTTGGGGATTAACTCCGGCTTCCCATGGTAGCGCCGAAGCACATTGAGGGCAAGCAGCAACTATCTGCTTTGCCACTTGGAGAAGGATCTTGCTCTGATGATGTAGAGCCTATGCTCCACAATGCAAAAGGCATGTAGCTGTCTGGCTGCTGGGAAATCCTCTTGAGCAGAGATAGGCCATACATATGTCGCTGCTTCGTCTGCCTTTTGGTTACCTTCGGTGAAAGACCCCGGAATATTAGTGTGACTGTTGATGTGTACAATAGAGCAGGGGGCAGCACGTTGAATGCCATGCCTCCAGGGAAAGGGCCTTGGCCTCTATATATTGCACCGATTTTGTGGCATCAGTATTCAAGATTTTCTCTCATCTATCTCCCTGTTTCCAAACCACTGCCACTGTGTTGGTCTTTGATGAAGCATCTGTAAACATGTGTCTTTACAGTCCCATGCAGCTCCTTCACAACCTTTGCTTCTAGGGGAGCCCATTCATATCTGCCCCCATCGGTCACTGAATCATAGAATCATAGAATGTTCGAATGTTAGGGATTGGAAGGGACCTCCAGAGATCACCCAGTCCAACCCCCTACCCCGCATAAGCAGGTTCACCCAGACCAGGTCACATAGGAACATGTCCAGGCGGGTCAACCCCACAACCCCTCAGCATCCTGTTCCACTGCTCCGGCACCCCCACAGTAAAACAGTTTTTTGGGAGTTTTTTTGTTTTTTTTTTTTTTCTTTTGGTCATAACTCCAATTTTACTTACAAGCATCAGACTTTTATAATCAGCAGCAAAGCTAGCATGTTTACACTACTTCTAATTGGTCTTTTCTCTAAAAGTCAGATGCACTTTTCTGCAATAAGCCTTGCAGTTTTACATACTGCTTCAGCCTCTGCCTTGCTCGAGCTTGTTATCATGTAGGCATTCTTTCTTCTTCTTTTCTCACAGATTGGCTCAAGGACAATCCGCACATTAGTTCTCAAAGCATGGGTTGTTCACTGTTACCAGACCCTGGCTTCATTCAGACAGAAATTCCTCCACAATTCCCCCTTTTTCTTTTTGTGCAACCCATGCCTGGTAAGCTTCTTTTTAAAAAAAAGCACAGCTAACAAACAAAATTATTTCACTTGTGCTAAAAGTAAAAATCTATAGCAGCTCTATTTTGCAAGGCTACATGTCTAATACTACTTACATCACCAATCAAGCCTTCTAATGTTATTGAGGTTTGATTACTTTGTTTGCTAAGCCAACATCCTAATTTGCGTAGCTGAGTTAATAAAGCAGATACTCCTACATCTGGAGCAAATATACTAGTTGCTGTTATTGCTGAGGGAGACCAAAGGGTAACATGGTCATCACATTCGCTAGTAAATGCATGGTCCCCCTTGTGATCTTGAGGGTATTCCAGGCCATGCCTGGTCCCCACAGATCAGAAAAATTCCCTTTGGTAACTGTACAGGCACAAGACTAGACCTGGATCTTTTTGGTGAAGTATAATTGCACCAAGATGTCGTGTTCTTATACATGCCCAGGATGGGATCCACATTCTGTCTAATTTTTTTTGGTATTGCTGGTAAAATGAAACATAACACAAAAATCCATCTTTATAGATCCCAATAATTCTAACTCCTGTGGCTCTGTTGTCATTATTGGCAACCATGAAATGATCAAATCCCAGTTGTCAACTTTGCCATTACCCTTAAGGGATTTGTTTTTAATGCATTTGGTACAGGTCATTGTGCCACATCTAATAGAACTCCCACCAAACAGGTAGAAAAAGGATTATCTGGAGTGGCCATTGATAAACATATTGTAGACTGATTTATTACTTTGGCCAGTGTAACCCACATGTTTTGCTTGGGTTGTTGAAATTGCCTAAAACCATTTACCACAATCATTTGAAGCATCAACAGTATGACAAAATCCATTTTTTACTCCTGATCAAATGAGTCTAAAACACAAACCACTTTTTATAAACCTTCACCGTTTGTTTTTTTTTAATGTGTCACCGACTTCTCAATGCCAAAATGTTCTGTTCTTCCAAGTTCCATTCCTGACACCTAGAACACCTTAGAAAGTTTCCACTGTAAGAAAACCACTATTCATCATATTTATAGCAAAATGCATGACATCCCGGCCAACAGTTTTTGCACTCGTTGAGGCAACGGATTGAGAATGGAAAGGATGAGCCCAGCAGTCCGTGAGGGCTTGGGTCGGTGGTGTCCTCGCGCGGGGTGGGGGGGCACTCCAGAGAAACTTAAAGGGCGCGGGAAGCAGCTGCGCGGCGGCGGCTGCAGATGGAAGGGGCGGGGGGGGTCTAGCTCAATCCGTGCCATCCCCGGCACCGGCGGCGCAGTCGATATTACTCTCTTCTGCGTTTTCTTTTTCTTTGTCTCCCCTCGCGTGCCCGATGGTGCCCAGTCTAACACGGGATCGTGCGCCCCCACTCTCACCAATCGTCCTGCGTCGTACCCCCGCCCGACTCCGCCCGCTCGGCATTCCCAGTCCGCATCCTCTGCAACTCGTCCCAGGGGCAACCCAGCGGGCGGGGCTCGACTGGGAAGCAGCTCTCCCGCGGGGGCTCTGCTCCGGGGCCGCACTCCTCACTCTCCTCCTCGGTGTCAAGTTTATCACATTCCGTGTCCCCACATAGTGACGGACCCGTCTGCGCCGGATAGCTTCCCGAACTGTTTCTCCTCTGCTGCCTTAGACAGAGTCCTCTTAACCTCCCCCCATGCTTTAAGATGTTGATCCATCACCTTGGTCCCCGCTAAGGCAGCCTGTAACATCTCCTCCTCCACTGCCGTCCAATTCTGGACATTTAATAACTTTGTGGGTGCCCATACCACACCCCGCCTCCGCATCCATAGGATGCACGCGGCCGTGGGCGTGCGATTAATCCGCTCACCCACCTCAGGCGCCACCGCCTTGAGTACCTTAATCACCTGTTCAAACTATGCAATGGCCGCGGACGTCCTGCATTCCGCTGATCACGTTGGGGTCACCACATTGTTATAGATTGCTGTGACAAAGTTCACAAGCCAATTTAGATGAGTTATTAAAGCAATTTATTAAGCAAGCGGCAAATAAGCAAAACAGTGCTGGGCGGCCGGGGAGACTCTGCTTCAGCAACAGCACGTAACATCCCCCTATACCAGAGTCCTTTTATACAGTCCTTATTGGCCAGGTGCATCGCTTCACTCTGCGCATGTGCTGGTTCTTTTGCTAGGGAGTCCTCTGCCTCCTGGTGGTTGTTCAGTGGTCATGGGGATGAAGTCAGTAGTCTTCCTCTAGTGGCCTGTTGGTGACCCTTCTTCTTGGAGTCCCTTGGCTCATGCGCAATCAGGTGCATCTTATATAAACTCTACGGTATGCATCTCAAGCAAGTTGCACTTGTTTACAATACAGAATGTTCGTGTTTAAGGTTCTGCAAGACTTATCTTTCACAATGATCTTTATGGTCCTTTGCTCAACCTGTCTTTTATGATTTGATTAACGAACATGACCTTTCCCATTACAATATGTTGCTGTTACCAGCAACATCACCAGGCTGCCCACACGGATCACTCAGCCCACCCCCGCTGAGAGGACAAGATCACTGCATACACAGTATGGATGATGCTTTATTCCAACTAATTGTTTACATCATGTTCTTTTATCTGCTAACACAAGAACCTCCTTTCACTCCACCCTGTGCCCACCTCTTCTGTACCCTCCACCTCTCGCATTACAACCCGAGATCTTCCAGATGCCTACAACATTTGGAAAAATATCCCACTGGTCTCTTCCAGCTCCCTAGTTTCTGTGTCAGAACTCCTAAAGCCAAATACTATCGTTCATGGACAAATAACTGAAAGTCTTTGGTTAAATCTGGCAAGTCTAAGGCTGGGGCTGTCATCAAAGCTATTTTAAGCTTCCGGAAAGCTTCCTGTTGTTGTTTTCCCCATGTAAAAGGGGTAGATTTTTTGCCTTGGCTCTGGACCATAATCCATGATCCAGAGCCTATGCCATCCCGTCATTCCCAAAAATGCCCGTAACTCATGCACAGTGTGTGGTTCCGGAATAGCACAAATGGCTTATTTTCGATTGGTCCCAGCCTCCGTTCTACTTTTGAAATTTCTGGGCCCAAATATATCGCTGCTTGGCGTGCTATTTGAGCTTTCTCTTTTGATACTTTGTACCCATTTAGTCCCAAAAAGTTTAAAAGTTCAATGGTTGCAGGCTGACCTTTCCATTCTGGCAATTAAGATGTCATCCACATATTGGAGAAGCAGATGCTCCGATCTCGCTGTCACTGTCTTTTCATTAGCCCAAATTTCCAGTTCTTTTGCTAGCTGTCTTCCTAAGATAGTCAGGCTATTCTTGAATCCTTGGGGTAGCCATGTCCATGTTAACTGTACCTGGAGTCCTGTTTGGGGCTTTCCCACTCAAAATCAAATAGTTTACAACATTCCTTTTCCAAAGGGATACAAAAGAAAGCATCTTTTAAATCAAGCACTGATAATTTTCTCTCAGAGCTGTGAGTAAGGTATATGGATTTGCTACAACTGGATGCATGTCTTTCACAATCTGATTTATGGGTCTGAACTAACCTTTATTCTCCATTTGGTTTCCATACTGGTAAAATAGGTGTATTATACTCTGACTCACATTCTTCTAAAATTTGATATTTCAAAATTTGTCAATTAGTACTTTTAATCCTTGTTTTGCCTCAGGTTTTATTGAGTATTGTCTCACCTTGACCAGTTTCACTTTTTCTTTTATTTCAATTTTCACTGGTTGTGCCAATTTTGATTTTCCTGGGATCTCAGTTTCCCATACTATTTGGATTATTGCATCATTCACCTTTGGAGGTAATTCTAACACCTTTGTTTTTTCTTTTATCATCACTATTTGTTCTGTCTTTGATTCAGGTATTTTTTAGTAACAAGTCTCCCTGTTCAAAGACAATTTGTGCATTTAATTTAGACAACAAGTCCCTCCCCATCAGGGGTATCAGACATTCTGGAACATACAAAAATTCATATGTTATAATTTTGTTTCCAAATTTCAGATCCAGAGGTTGCAAAAATGTCCAGGTGTTTTCTTTTTTTTTTTCCTCTGTGGCTCCAACAAGATTTGCTGGTTTGGTTCCTATTGCTCCTCTATATGTATTTTAAACTGAATACGTTACTCCTGTGTTTATATTGGTTCTATTCTCTGGGAGGTTTTTTTTGGTGATGGTTTTTTTTCCTTATAGAAGTCAGTTGATTTTTTTTTCACAGAGAATTAAATTGGAAAGTGGGAAAGGCAGTTTCATGTATACTGTTTCACTCTGCCCAACCCCTTACCTTAATGGGGCAATTATATGCTGTTTGACTTTAGATTTTTTAGTGGGTCTGGGATGGTAGTGATTTTCCACAGCAGCTCTTGCAGTACTGTGCTTACTGTTGATATCAATATTATGACTACTGCTCGCACAGCATCAAGGCTGTCCCTACAGCATTCCTTCCCCCACCTTCACCAATGGCTGTGGGTGAGCACAATCTTGGGAGGGACTATGGCCAGGACAGCTGACCCAGGCTGACCAAGGAGATATTCCATACCATATGACTTCAGCTCAGTAATATAAACTGGGGGAGAGGAGCAGGAAGGGGAGGCAAGATTCATTTCTGGCCTTCCCAAAGCAACCGCTACACGTACCGAAGCCCTGCTTCTCGGGAGGTGGCCGGACATCGCTGCTGATGGGAAGTAGAGAGTAACAGCTTTATCTGCTTTTGCTTTGCTTCCCGCACACGCGGCTTTGCTGTTTCTTTATTAAACTGCTTTTATCTCAACCCACGAGACTATCATCTTATTTTCTCCCCTTCCCTGGCTTGCTGAGGAGGTGGGAGATAGAGCGGTGTGGTGGGCACCTGGCATCCAGCCAGGGTAAAACTACCACAGATTTTAAGGAGATCTTTAAGATGGTTATTAAATGAGTACAGCATTGAGTTCTCTTGGACACCGATGAGGAGGATTCTGTGTCAGAATCGTCATTTTTCCACATTACTACTATCTGGACAGGGCTGGGAGCCCTCCCTTGAACCAGCACTCTGGGATGTATCCTTGTCAGGTTGCTGGGTCCCTGTTCAGGTTCATGTTGGGGAGCAGGTAAGTGAGAGAGAGTATATATATATATACGTATATATATATATATATAGGAACAGCCCTCCTCCCTTAAGGGTCAAATGTTTAAGATACATTTTGGCTGCAGTACATGGGGAGCAACGGTTTTGAACCTTTTGTTTTTCTACTGTGAGTGACATTACCCGATTTGTTCATTCAGATACTTTCTGCCATTCAGATTTTTCTCTTAAATAAAAGAACAGATCTACATATGGCACTTTATCTCACTTTTCCTCACTCTTATAAAACAAGATTAATGGAAAGATAATATTATAACTTAATATTCCATTCAGGGGCCACACTTCCTCATCATCCAGAGCATACATTGGCTACGTATGATTGCAATATTCAATAAGCTGCTTTTTACACAAATCATTATGTATTTCTTTCCAGTGAGCCAAAAGGCAGCCCAAAGGAGAGGTTTTTGGCACAGGGCCCTTATTGTTAGAATTTCCTCTCCTAAACAGGTTTGACCACTTAGATGCCATAGTCAAAAATTATGGTGTCCTTCAAATACATGATTACAGTACTCTATAAGTTGATCTTTATGAAAATCACCCTTAAATTCCTTCCAGTGTGCTAACAGACATCCAAGGGGTGAATTCTCAGCTACTTTGTTTGCCATTTCAAAATCCTTTTAGTTACAAATACTTTTTCAACAGTCGTTTTTTTCTTTCCCTTCGCTTATCTCCAGCTGCACCCCTGGCAGGATCACAGAACAATCTCAATCACTCACACACAGACAACTCACAACACAATATACAATAATATGCAATATACAAACCATAGACAATAGGTACCTTACCATATACTTATGTGGGTCCACTTATACCAATTACCAATACCAATACCAATGTCAGCCCTGTGATCACTTCGTCCCACTTACAGGCTGCAATATCAATGCCAACCCTGTGATCATTTTTGCGTTCTCCTTATGGGGGGCGCCTAGGCTCCGAATACCAAGAGGATCCTCTAGCCCAACCAAGCGGAACTTTCGCTCCGTCTTACTGGCAGGCTCCTTGGGCTTTCCCTGGGCCCAACCAAGTGGGATCTCCGAAATCACGACTTACAGGCTGGTTCACCAGGTTCCGCCTCCAACCAATTAGAAGTGCCTTACCACTCCAGGGGACGTTGCGAGGAGCTGTAAGGGTCGCAGGTGATGGTCCTCCCCGAGAATCCCTCAGTGCCGGCTGGAGTTCAATCAGCATCCAATCCCATCCAGTCTCACTCGCAAGGTCCCATCTGGGTCATCAAAACTGTTGACAGATCCGCAATTGAAAAACTTATCTACACGGGAATGTAGATAAGCAGGCACTTCTTTATTATGCAGCACTGGGAAACACGGGGGATAGCTCCTCCAATTGTGCTTCACTGTTAGATACAATTTTCAAGGTTTTTATACACTTCAAACAAAAAACGACATTTAACCAACAAAAGCATGGATAAAATGTCCATCTCTTAATTTGCACTTAACCTTGATTGGTTCCTAACTATTATAAAATTTCCAATATCATAGTGATTGGTTAAAAAAAATATCAGTCTCTTTATTTTAGTAACAGCTAACATAACAGCTAAGTTTGACGAGTAGAACAAACTCTATGACACGGTTAAGGGTTATAAAGCAGGTATGTATTGCCCCGGCAGGTGCGAGGGAGATAATTCTGCCCAGCTCGAACACACTATTGTCTAACAAAAGGCTACTTATAGGGTACAGGTAGGGGTATGAATAAGCGCCTATTACATATTCATGACCTATCCCCACTCCGTATTGTAATAAGTCCTCTTCGATCTTACACTTGATCAGTGTCTCTGGTAGATTTCCATGCCACAGAGCAGGATGCAAACAATTCTGTTTTCCACATTCCAAGTCCTTCTTATCTGCAGCTGTCTGCACACCAGCTTCTTACTTATCAGCTTTCAGGTCTTCAAGGCCGTTACTAACCAGCGGTTCAGATTCAAATGAGCTGAGTTTTCTTATCATGGTGTTAGTTTACAGTGAATCATGTCTTTCTAACTTTCTCAGGCCTTTCCCTTCTGTATGTCTGCCTTTGCCCATCAATTCCCCCCGTCTTTTAATATGGGCAAATTCATTTGTCAAATTCATTTCTACCTCTCAAAGGGGAATTGGAAAACAATTCACTTGTAGCTCACCTTTTAATGCATTTTCATGGGCACTTGAAATGGAAGACAAAATTGTTAGTTGTCGTTGCATTCTCCGATTCCAAATAAACAGAACAGCAGAGAAAACAAAGCTAACTGAGACTAGTATCAAAAGAACTATAATGGGGTGACACATCTTATTTAGGATGCCAGTCGCGGTGGGGGACCATCCAAACAGCACATCCCACCAATGCTTGTTTGAGTCTTCTCTTAGTTGTTTCAGTATCCTGGTTATTCCCCCGGCGTCATAGTGGACTGTTATCAGGGTCTTTTTCCTATTTTCTTGGACCTCGTTTAAAATTTTTATCAAATCCCGATGTTTCCTTATATGTGTCACCAATGTAAGATTAGGTACAGGTGATAATTTGGGAAACATTGGATAATATGATTTTATCAGCTGGTCAGATACAACTGGTGCCAAATAAGAAAAGTCACACCCAGCAACCTTAACAAAGTTACAAATGCAAAAATTAGAATGATTCTTACTATCCATGATTATCTTACCTATTACTATAGAGGTGCAAGCAGTCCTTAAACACACACAACCTTGGCCAATATATACAATTACAGTCTTCTGGTTAGCATCTGGATGGATCTCAAAGTGACAGGTGCTTTGCTTGGTGTCGAGGCAGATGTCTTGGGCATCGAGTGTACTATTTTCACAGATGAGTCCTTGTTGCTTTCGAATAATGCAAGGCTCCAAATTTACAGTTTGCCACTTCCCGTGCACCATTCGTGCCCATGTTAGTCAACACAAAGGCTGTGGCTGTATCAGTGATGGGGTCATAGGTAAAATTTACCAGAGTCCATCAAGACTGAAGCTCCTTCTCTAGGTTTGTGGCACTGTTCCAAACCACTTTCTGAATTTCAGTGGGGAAAATACCTTCACCAGCCTCTCGTATAATTGGGACGGCTGCCAACTGCATCCATAATTGTACCTGTATGCAACTGAGGGCCAAAGAAACATTGTCCTGGACCGTATCAAGTGTGTTTGCTACCCATTCATGGTATTGCTTTTCCACCTTTTCCCACCTTGGTAACCCTTTTGATAAAAGCCACTTGCTAGTTCCTAATGCTGATAGAGAATATTGTAAAGGTTGTTGTAATCTTATCAGACCACTATTTGCAGTGGCTAATCTATTCATCAAAATTTCTGAATCAACTCCATTTAGGACATCCAATCCTGTCCCCGATATGCCGGTTAGGTCTCTCTGCGTTTGGCCCCTAAAGAGCCCTTGTTTCTGCAGCCAACTTGTCCAGTCCTCAAAAGATGTGTTCAGGAAGGGAGAGCATGCCGGCTGAATGTCAGAAACATTGATTCGTATTAGCATCTCAACATGTTTAAGAGACCATTCTGGGTTAAACAACATTTGTTGTTGACCTATATTCTTGGTCACATATGGCGCAATCTCAAAGGTCTTTAGTTCTAACCTCAGGTCAATTTCGACTTTATAGTGCAGTACCTGACCTTCCAATCCTTGCCATAGGCAGGTGACCAGGGCTGGTTCGGTTAGGTTAAAATTAAACCAGCACTCAGGTCTCTCTAGGCACACTTCTCCAAGTTCATTTGAGGATGTCATCATCCTTATACTAATCATAGTTTCCCCTGAAATCACAGTCTCATCATCCTCGTGATATGCTTGACACCCCCACTGTTATCTCATTCCCCATTTTTGCCCATAACCGGGTAATCTCGTCCCACTGACTTTTGTGGTATACCTCATTCCCATGAGAAGCCATCGTAGCCAGCCTTGTTCTTGGATCCACCTTTCCCTTCATCACAATATGGCTCTTCTGAGCATGATTCCAAGGCCAGCCCTTAGGCTCTTGGTTGCAGGCGAGGGAGAAGATACTAAAACAGCTTAAACTCTCCATTTTAAAGGTCTGCCCTTAAGATTGTGAGAGGACCTTTGCCGGAGTCGGAGTCTTAAGGGCCCAGTCTCTGTTACTTCCCAACGCTGCTTATGAGCTTTCTTTACTCTGGTATGATGTATCCACGATGTCTGTTCCCATATCTTAACAGCTGTGTGTGTCGTCAACAGAACCTGGAATGGTCCTTCCCATTTTGGCTCCAGGGGTGAATCTGAAAGAGATCTGACATATACATAATCACCTGGTTCTATATTATGTACTGGCCCATCCAGGCCACAAGCACGGGTCCCTAATACCAGTTTTTCTATTTTTCTGAGTTGTTTTTTTAAGCTTATTACATAGTCAGTTAACACCTCAGCACCAACTTGTGTTGATGTTCCTGCTTGAACGAATAGCATCTTCCATACAGTATTTTGACGGGACTCAATCCCTCCTTAGCTCTTTGTTTGGTTCTTATTCGCAGCAAGGCTAGAGGTGGTGACTGAGGCCAGGCTAGTCCAGCTTCTTGGCCCAATTTTACAATCTGTAAATTAAGAAGGTGGTTCATCTTCTCCACCTGGCCACTTGCTTGGGGTCTGTAGGGAGTATGCAACTGCCAATCTATCCCCAGAACACGACTAATTTGTTGTTTAATTTTGGCCAGAAAATGAGGGCCTCTGAGGATATTACTGCTGGGACCCCAAACCTTGGTATTACTTCATGTAGTAAAGCCTTAGTTACCTCTCTAGCCTTGTTTGTTCGGCAAAGGAATGCTTCTGGCCATCCTGAAAAGGTATCAGTTAGTACAAGTAGATATCGGAACCCCCTTTTTCTTGGAAGTTCTGAAAAGTGAATTTGCCACCACTGTCCAGGGAAATTACTCTTCCCTATCTGCCCTAGCTCCATTATCCGGCTTACCTGTGAGTTATCCTGTAAACAAATCTCACATTGTTGTGTTACTTGTTTGATGGTTGTGTACAAGTTACAGGCGACAATGCGTTTGCTCAGATACTTATACAGGGCTTCGACTCCCCAATGAGACTTTCTGTGTTCAGCCATGATTATAGCCCAACGTAATGTGCTAGGCACCACTACTTTCCCTTGTGGTGTTGTAGCCCACCCATTTTCCTTTGTTTTTTTCCCTAAATCATTATTCAACTTTTAGTCTTTTTTCAAATAGTTGGAAATTTGATTGATGGGGATTTTTCCATCTGGAATCAGAGACTGTATTTCTGCCGTACCTTTCTCAGCTGCCCTCTTTCCTTCCCGGGTCGCCATGGAATTGCCTACCTCTTGTGCAGTTGTTCCCTTTTGGTGAGCTTTGCAATGCATAATTGCCACTTCCTTTGGTAACTGTACAGCTTCTAACAGTTTCAGAATTTCCTCTTCATGTTTTATGTGCTTGGGTGGATGTCCTGGTTTGAGCCAGGATAGAGTTAATTCCCGTGAGGAATCAGGAAAGGGTACAGCCTGAACAGCTGACCCAGGCTGGCTAGCAGGTATTCGATACCATGCCCAGTGTATAGGTGGGGGTTGGCTGGAAGAAGCTCTCTTCCGGGGTCACGGGATCTTGGTCGCTGGTCCGGAGTGGTCGCTTAGGTTGGGTCCCCGGTGGTGAGCAACTGCATCACTCACCAGTTTTCTTTGTAATATCCCCTTGAATTTGTTATAGTTTTTCCTCTTCAATTTTCCCTAGTAAATTATTCTTATTTCAACTGAAACGGGCTCTTTTACTTTTTTTTTTCTCCCTCTCCGATCCTCTCCGCATTCCGCCAGGAGGGGGAGGGGGAAGGGGAGGAGTCGCGTTTGGTTTTTTTTTTTTCCCCTTTGCTCTGGCTGGGCAAAACCACGACAGTGATCCTCTTTCTCTCCAGATCGCTCCATGGGCATAAACCACTCCAAAGGCATATTTGGAATCTGTCCAAATGTTAACCTTCCTGTCTTTAGCAAGCTCTAATGTTCAAGTTAAAGCTATTATTTCAGCCTTTTGTGCAGAGGTGCCTGAGGCAAGGGGCCCAGACTCTATTACCTTTTCTGTAGTGGTCACTGCGTACCCTGCTTTGCGCTTTCCATTTTTGACAAAGCTGCTGCCGTCTGTATACTATGTGTCCTCAGCATCCTCCAGTGGATGTTCCTTCGGGTTTGGTCGGCTGGAGTAGACGGTCTCAATGGTTTCCAGGCAATCGGGAGTCACTGGTTTCCCTGTTACTCCACTAAGGAAAGATGCTGGGTCGACAATGTTAGTTACTGTTATCTGGACATCGTCCTGTTAACCATAATGGCCTGATATTTGAGGAATCTTTGTGGGGATAACCAGTGCCCCCCTTTTGCTTCCAGTACAGTGGACACTGTATGAGACACCAACACTGTGATCTGCTGACCCATCGTGAATTTAGGAGCTTCCTGGATGTTAATTACTATTGCTGCCACTGCTCTTAGGCAGCTCGGCCATCCTCTGCTTACTTCATCCAATTGTTTGGAGAAGTATGCCACTGCCCTTTGGTCCGGGCCAAGCTCCTGAGCCAGTATTCCCAGTGCAATTCTTTGCTTTTCATGAGAGAATAACCAAAAGGGTTTTGTAGGGTCTGGCAAGCCTAAGGCCGGTGCCTGTATTAGCTCTCACTTTAATTTGTGAAAAGCCTGAACGGCTTCCCCAGTCCAAGCGGGATTCTTTGTGTCACTCTTTAAAAGTTCACAGAGTGGCTTCACCAACAGTCCGTAATTATAAATCCATAACTGACACCAACCTGTCATTCCCAAGAACATACGGAGCTCCTTGACTGTCTGTGGTCTGGGAGTCTGGCAGATGGCCTCCTTCCGTGCTGCTCCCAGGGTCCGTTCACCAGCTGTGACTTCATATCCTAGGTATGTCACTTTTTGCTGGGCTATCTGAGCTTTCTGTGGAGAAACTCGATAACCACTCAGTCCGAGAAAATTCAATAAACTTACAGTCCATGCTATATTTTGCTCTTCTGTTACTGTGCCTACCAGGATGTCATCCACATACTTTAACAGTGCTCTAACCCCATTGCTCTAAGTCTTTAGCCAGCTGGTTGCCAAAGAGAGTTGGGCTGTTTTTAAAGCCTTGTGGGAGCACAGTCCATGTAAGTTGTGTCCTTCTCCCTGTCTCTGGATTCTCCCACTCAAAGGCAAACAGCAGTTGACTCTCAGCTCAGGGCTCAAAGGTATGCAGAAGAAAGCATCCTTTAAATCCAGTACAGAAAATCAGACCAATTCAGGTTTCAGTTTTGTCAGCAAAGTATATGGATTGGCCACCACAGGGTATAAATTCTCAGTTATTTTGTTCATGACCCTATGGTCCTGAACTATTCTGTAATTCCCATCATCTTCTTTGCTGGTAATATGGGAGTGTTCTATTCAGATTCACATTCTACTAGTAATCCATATTCCAAAAATTGTTCCATGATCTGGCAGATTCTTTTTCTGTCTTCTAACCTCAAAGGATATTGCCTCACTCTTACCGGTTTGGTTCCTGGTTTTATTTTAACTGTTATAGGTAAGGCTGTTTTGCCTTGCTGGGCATTTCAGTGGCCTGTACCCCAGGGAATGCCTAGTTCACCTTTGCCTTTGGCACTCTTATCTCTTCAGAGGGACTTTTCAGGGCTAAACTTAAAAGTTCAATTAACTAGTCACCTCCCACTTTAATTTCTACTCCGTCTTTCCCAAATTTTATTTCTGCTTCCAACTTTTCTAATAAATCCTGCTCCAACATTAGTTTGGGTGAGGTTGGCATATAAAGAAACTTATGGGTCCCCAATTGTTTTCTAATTCAGACTTTAAAGGTTGGAGAAAATATGCCTGTTCACTTTGGCCAGTAGCTCTCTTTACCGTTACAAAATCATCATCTACAGGCATCAAAGCTTGATTCAATATCGAAAACGTAGCACAAGTATTCACTAGAAATTCAACCCCTTGTTGTTCCTCTGGACCCCCAGCCAATTCCTTCCAGTGTCTCAGTATGCTTCCTAAGGGGCTTGCTTGGGGAAATTCCTTTCTCAGTTTTGCTCCCATTACACCTCCGATTTTACCTTTCTCTAACTTCCACAGAAATCGTTTTTACCAAACTACAACTAATAACAACAACAACAACTCCTGTCCAGGGATTATAAGCACTCAGGGCAATAAAGTGTTTTAGCTTAACCAAATAACTCAACAAAGCCTTATAGTAAAATCTAAACACCAAAACTTGATCCGTTTCCACAATCCGCAGAATCCTGACTGCAAACCTTTTTGGGAATGACTGGGTGGTGTTGATTGTGGATCTATAATTATGGACTGTTGTTTAAGCCTTTATATGCGATGGTGAACACAGAGCAAAAATATCTACAATGGAATAAAGAAGCTGCACAGAACTTTGATCAGCTAAAGAAAGCTCTGATGTCTGCCCCAGCCTTAGGACTTCCAGATGCGAGTAAACCATTCTTTCTCTTCTCACACAAAAAACAGGGGATTGCCCTGGGAATATTGACCCAGGATTTGGGCCCATATTGTCGGGTGGTTGCTTATTTTTCCAAATAGCTGGATGCAACAACAAAAGGCTGGCCTGGATGTTTATGGGCAGTTGCAGCTGTTGTAATAAACATTCAAGAAACCCAGAAATTTACTCTGGGTCAGAAGATGACAGTGCTGGTGTCTCACACAGTATCGACAGTTTTAGAAGCAAAAGGGGAACACTGGCTCTCTCCCCAAAGGTTCCTAAAATATCAAGCCATAATAGTGGAACAGGATGATGTGGGAATTGTGATCACCAACATTATCATCCAGCTTCATTTCTTAGCAGAAACTCTGGAGAACCAGTGCAACATGATTGCTTAGAGACCATCAAAGCAGTATATTCAAGTTGCCTGGACCTGAAGGAGACCCCTCTAGACAACGTGGAAAGCTGGTTTACAGATGGAAGCAGCTATGTTCTGCAAGGGAGGAGATATGCCGGGTATGCAGTCACGACCAGTCAAGAGGTAATAGAATTGAGATCACTACCTACAGGAAGAAATTTTAAAACTACTTGATGCCATACAACTCCCTGAGAATGTGGCTATTATGCATATGAGAGCGCACCACAAAGTAAGCTCAGAGTTGGAAAGAGGAAATGAGCTGGCGGACAGAGAGGCAAAACAGGCTGCAAAAGGAGAGGTAAGGTTTGAGGGAGCCTTGATTCCAGATGGACAAATCTCCCTGGAAGGTAAGCCAAATTATACTAAAGAGGATAAGAAATTGATCACAGATCTAGAGGGCACATATAATGAGGAAGGATTGTGGGCTATTACCCCACAAGGAAAATTAGTCATTCCCACTTACATACTATGGTCTTTAGTGAGCGAAGAACACAAAGGGACACTGGGGGGCAGAGGCGCTGCACAGACATCTAATCAGGCAAATTATAGCCAGGAATTTATATAGTACTGTAAAACAAGTAACTAGCCAATGTGATCTTTGCCTCCAAACTAATCCAAAGAACACTCCTAAACCAGAGATGGGTCAAATTGGCAGAGAAAAGGGACCTGTTAGTGCTAACTGACACCTTTTCAGGTTGGCCAAAGGCATTTCCCACAAGAACAGCAAAAGTGTGAGAAGTGACAAGAGTTATGGAGTAAATTAACTTCATAGTTACCTAACTTTGCTGGGTTGAAACAACTTTTGTGGTAATAATTCTGATAATTCTTATCATTGTGCTATTTGTCATCTGTATCAGATGTTTCTTTTGTTGTCAGAGCACCGGGAGATGCATGCTCTTAAGTGGAAAGATCGGCAGCTAAGACAAGCTTGAATCAAATAAGTACTTTAGTAAAATGCTTAATAAGGAATCACTGTATCAATAGTAAAAGAATTTACTAATTTTATAAAAAGGGGGGATTGATGTAGAGCTTTATACTAACATGTACTAATAAACCTTATACTAACTTATCGCAATAGTATAAAGCTTATTTTTCAGATGAGACAAAATTCATACAAGCTGTAAAAAGGTCATGCTTATCTCCTCACACAATACCTCAGGGGTCCTCCAACTTCCTTGAGGGCAAAAACCAGTTCTGCGAGGGGCCATGTGATACCTGAAGTTGCCCAAAGATCAGGGGTGAGAAAGCCTCAGGACTTATCAGCCTTCATCTCCCAAGGCCCCAAAGCCCATCACCAACTATCACCAGGAGACACCACCCAAGTGAAAGGAAGAAAAGACCTAATTTACATGCCAAATCCAGGACAGATTGTGTCTTTGTCTAGGCGGATAATGTCATCATATGATTTTGTAACTTTGTAACAAATATAAGTCAAGCAAGTCGGGTGCGCACGTTTGTGGTGGAGCGATCCCCCCCCCCCCGTGCACCCGGCGCCGAATAAACATACCTTCTTTATAACTTTTGAGTTATAGAGTCTATTTCCCCAAATCAGTCAAAGGATGAGGTGTCCCATACACAGCTTATGGACTTGACCCCTCTACCCCTGCAGGTTTCCCCAATTTACATACCTGGTCCACTGGCCGGTCCGTCTCTTCCCCTGCAGCGATCAGATAGGGATGGGAGACTCTCCAGAGAAACAGTCCACAGCCTAGAATGTCCCACACCCCACTCGATCTAGCAGCCGGGCAGAGAGGCTGCTAGTTCGCCAGAGAGGCTGCTAGTTCGCCAATTGACGTTGCGTAAGAAACTCTATAACATGGTTAAGGGTTATAAAGCAGGTATGTATTGTGCCGGCAGGTGTGAGGGAGATAATTCTGCCCAGCTTGCACCCACTATTGTCTAACAAAGGGCTACTTATAGGGTACAGGTAGGGGTATGAATAAGCACCTATTACATATTCATGACCTATCCCCGCTTCATATTGTAATAAGTCCTCTTCAAGCTTACACTTGATCAGTGTCTCTGGTAGATTTCCATGCCATGGAGTAGGATGCAAACAATTCTGTTTTCCACATTCTAAGTCCTTCTTATCTGCAGCTGTCTGCACACCAGCTTCTTACTTATCAGCTTTCAGGGTCTTCAAGGCCTTTACTAACCAGCGGTTCAGATTCAAATGAGCTGAGTTTTCTTATCATGGTGTTAGTTTACAGTGAATCATGTCTTTCTAACTTTCTCAGGCCTTTCCCTTCTGTATGTCTGCCTTTGCCCATCAAGGTAACCTAACAAATACATATACCAGGGTCTTGTCTCAACAGGTCCCAGGGTCTTGTCTTAACAGGTTCTTATCAGTTGTGGTATGTAACTCTTGTAGTTTGGTCCTTATGTGATTCAAATGAATACTTAATCATTAGGTGATTTAGCTATTTGCAAGTGATTAAACTTTTACCAAGTGATTAACAAGTGCTTAACAAGTGCTTAACTAGTTATTGTGTTGTTAAGTTGTTAACTAAAATAATCCTGTATCTGTAACAGTGTGACCTCAGCCAGAGACAGGGCAAAGCACAAAGGAGAGGAGCATCTGTCATGTAGATGTTCTCTGAGCAGAGGGCTGCTAATAGAGCACAAATGGTAAAGAGGAGTTGTTCTGCTTACCACAAGCTTTCAAAACCTCTGTGTAGTGGTTTTGTCTGGGCCAGGTTTTTTTGCTAGCGAGGAAGCTACAGGGGTGGCTTCTTTAAACAAACACTTGCCAGAAGCTTCCCCTGTAGCTTATAGGGTTAGGGCCAGTCAATTCTAAGCTGGACCCTGCACCTGACCCAGCCCTGGCCAATTCGTGTCTGAGGAAACACCTCTGTGAATAACATATTTGAAAAGGAGAAGAAGTCATTGCGCAATTGCAAAACTGCAGCAGCAACAGGAGGGAGAATGTGAAAACATCTCTGCAGACACCAAGGTCAGTGGAGAAGGAGGGGGAGGAGGGTACTTAGGCCCTGACAAAAAGACTCTCCTGTGATATATGGTGAGGACCATGGTGAAGCAGGTTGTCCCCCTGCAGTCCATGGAGGACCACTGGGAAGCAGAGATCCACTCGTAGCCTGTGGATGACCCCACACCGGAGCAGGTGGATGCCTGAAGGAGGCTGTGACTCTGTGGGAACCTCACATTGGAGCAAGTTACTGGCAGGACCTGGGAGTCTGTGGGGAGAGAGGAGCCCACGCCAGAGCAGGTTTACTGTCAGGACTTGTGATCCTGTGAGGGATTCAGGCTGGAGCAGTCTGTTCCTGAAGGACTGTTCTCCCAGTGGATGACCCACGTTGGTGCAGGGTGTGAAGAGCTGCCCGCTGTGGGAGGCCCCATGCCAGAGCAGTTTGGGAGGAGCTGATACCAACTGCTGCTGGGACTGGGGGCCTGACCCACAGGGGCTTGGGTGGAACTGGTGGGTGCAGGAGCAGGCTCCACACCTCCAGGGCTGCTAAGGCAGGTTGTGCAACAGTTTTAATCTGTGCCACAGCCTTGAGTTTTGAAGGTTTGTGCTTTTCATCTGCTACATATTCTCTAGGTGTATGTAAATAACAGTATTTATTGGCAAAGACAGGGTGTGTTGCAGCTAAGGGTGTGCACCCAAATGAGTATGTGTCATCTTCAAGGGTAAAAGAACTTCTCCAGGCACATGAAAATCCTCTGAACAAATGCCCAGTGGGCAGTGTTTGCACCCTGACCAGCCCCGTGGGGCTTGGCAGAGGTGCCCACAAAGGCCACAAGCATCAGGGTACAAGAGAGGGGTTTCCCTTGAGGGCCTGGCCCCATGAGGAACCTGGCTCCTTTGCTGTGCTCCTGCCACATACAGTCCTTTCTCAGCCTCACTGCTCCTGGGACCAGGAGCCTGGTACCTGCTGATCACCTCCACTTGAGCTGTTACCAACCTTCTCTGCAGTGGCCTGGAGCTCCCAAGGAGCCAGCACATCAGTGTGGAGTCCTCAACAGGGCCTGAAAACCTCCCACGAGGAAGATGGAGCAGATTAAGCCCACCAGCTTGTCGTGCTTTTGTTGCTGGGCTCACTGGAGTTACCTCTCTGCTTCTTGTGGGCTTATTTCAGCAAGTAGATGTGAACTCCTGGACCTCTGGGGCTCTTTCTTCCTTAAGCTGCGGTGTCTCCCAGCTGCTCCTATGGGGAGGTAGATGTGGGTGCAGGCTGGTGACCTGGGGTGGTGTGGGGATGGCTGAGGGGGCCTGTGCTGCTGGAGACAGAGGCCAGCGTCCTCTTGAGGGGGGTGAGCCATATCCCACAAGGTACCCAAGAGCTGACAAGTCTTTCACATCCACAGAGAGACTGACAAGGAAGTGAAGAGGCAAATCCATCATAGTGGGGGAGTTGTTTGCTTTGATTTGTTTTTCTCTTTGAGAAAAAAAGGACTTTTTTTTTTGTAAGTCTGACTCATGCTTTGTGACCTCTGACATCACCACAGCTCTGCCATTTGGTTTGTTCTGCAGCTAAAATCAAGTAGGCAAAAGGTTCTCTTCTGCATTGGGTAGTTCTCAAAAATAGGATTTTATCTCACCACAAAAATAATACTTAGCAAGTTATTAGGAAGCCTGAGTATAAAAACATTACTCTTAGAGCTTTTAGGATTTTTTTTCTAGCATTCATGTAATTCTTAGATTTTTATCACCCAAAAAACCTTCTGATCTACAAAAATGAAATCTAGTAACAGGTACATAGCATAGAACAGTCCCCAAAGGGTAAATACTGGAAGGCATTTATATGTTAAAGTATGAACTAGGCACCTTGTGAGACTGTTGAAAAACAATTCAACAGGACAAGTGCTTCACACCTGGTGAAGTCCAGAGGACTTAGCCTCTTCAGAGCTCAATGCACCTATAAACCCTTTCAAAAGTTGACCTACATATATAACCTAACTGAGGTTAGTTTCCTGTGGATGACAAAAGTCTCATGTTTGTGCAGCAACTGAACTTTAGGAGAAAAAAAGCCCCACAACTTCTGGAGAAAATAAACAAGGGTTTAAAAATGAACTCTCCTGTTCATCACCTGGGATAGTCTTGCAAAGCTAATCTGCTTCAAGCCACAAGAGGACTTCAACTGTAGGAGCTGTGTGTACATAAAGGATTATCCTTATGACAGAAAGAAGTAAACTAGATTAATGGAGCTTTAGAGGGGGGAAATATCAAAGCAAAAGCAAGCCCTGGCACAGCTGGGAGGCCAGGGCAGCTTGCTGTATGTAAGGGAGCAGGAACTGCATCACATCCCAGAGTCCCAGAATGGTAGGGGTTGGAAGGGTCCTCCAGAGCTCATCCAGCCCAACCCCCTGCTAAAGCAGGTTCCCCTTGATCAGAGGGCACAGGAACATGTCCAGGTGGGTTTGGAAACCTCCCAAGGAAAGAGCCTCCACACCCTCTGTGGGCAGTCTGGACCAGGGCTCCCTCACTCGAACAGCAAAATAGTTTTTCCTTGTGTTTAAGTGGAACTTTTTGTGTTCCAGCTCGTGCCTGTTACCTCTTGTTCTGTCACTGGCCACTACAGAACAAAGACTGGCTCCATCCTCTCAACACCCACCCTTTAGGGTTTTCTGAGCATTGATAAGGTCCCCCCTCAGCCTTCTCTTCTCCAGGCTGAACAGCCCCAGTTCCTACAGCCTTTTCTCGTCAGAGAGATGCTCCCGTCCCCTGATCATCTTGGTAGCCCTATGCTGGCCTCTCTCCAGCAGTTCCCTGTCCCTCTTGAGCTGGGGAGCACAGAACGGGACACAGGACTCCAGATGAGGCCTCACCAGAGCAGGGCAGAGGGGGAGGGAGAGCCTCCCTTGACCTGCTGCCCACACTGTTCTTAATGCAGGAATGGGGACTCAACCATCAGTGTCTAACAACCCTCTCAGTGAAAAAGTTTTTCCCAATCTCCAATCTAAACCTCCTCTGGCACAACTTGAGGCCATTAATGAGCAGTATGTTCTCCTGGGCTACAGGGAGCAGGGTGCAGATCCTCTCTGCCTGGCTCAAGGTAGAACTTTGGGGTTTCTCATCTGCCCTGTTATTGTGGTTTAACATGAAGCCGTTTCTGGTAATGAGGAAGGGGTTGTAAATATGGTTCCTGCAAGAAGTTGTTCAAAACTTCTCCCAGCTCTGAGCCAGACCCACTTCTGAGGCTGAGCCAATTAGACATCTCCAAGATCATTTTTTAAGAAGAAGCTGCAAGAGGAGGTTTCTTCCTGTTCCTTCTTTTTCTGTCCTTTTCTTCTTCTCTGGCTGGTGGTGGTGCAAGGAGTGGAAAGAGAGAGAGAAACAACCATGCAGACCCCAAGGTCAGTGAGGAAAGAGAGGAAGAGGTGTGCTGGAGCAGAGACTCTCCTGCATGCTGCGAAGAGGACTGTTGAAGCTGAGATTTATTTGCATTTTGCATCAGGGGCAGTGACTATGGCCAGAGGAGGCCATGTCCCGTTTGAGGGATCCAATATTCACAGAAGCTGTAACTGTGGGGAAGAACCCACGACAAAGCAGCTCATTAAAATTATGCCCAGAAGAGGCCATGTCCCGAGGGAGGGACCCTGTATCTGCAGAAACTGCAACCATGGGGAAGAACCAATGCCAGAGATGTTCATTAAGGACTGTGTCCCATGGGAGGAACCCTGTATCGACAGAAGCTGCAGCTGCTGGGAAGAACCCACACCAGAGCAGTTCATTAAGGACTGTGTCCTGGGGGAGGGACCCTGTATCGGAGCAGGGGAAGAATGCAAGGAGTCATCCTCATCTGAGAAGAGAGAAGCAACAGAGCCCATCTGTGAGAGACTGACCATATCTGCCATTCCCTGCCCCCCCGAGACGTTGAGGGGGAGGAAGAAGAGATATTGGGAGCAGTGAGCTGGGCCTGAAGAAAGGAGGGATAGGGGAGGGAGATCTTAAAGTGCTGGTTGTAATTCTCTCATCATCTTGCTCTCTTTTTACTTTTTGTTCTGTTTCTTGTAGGAAGTAGAATAAACTTTCCTCACTTTCCTCTCTCAGTCAAGTAGTGGAATCTGTTTTGCCCGGAACCATAATTGGCAGTGAGCCCTCCCTGCCCTTGTCTCAATCCACAACAACCTTGATTATCTTTTTCCTCCCATCTCACTGGGGCCTCTGCCATCCTAACGAGGGTGGGGGTTAATGGGGGGCACCGAGCGAGAGACTGTCATGGTGCTTCATTGCTGGCTGGGCAAAACCATGACACCCATGATGTGTTTTCTTATTTATCACCCGCTGTATCACCCTTGAGCCCAGCTTCTGTGCCTACCCTGTGCCAAGGACTCAGTGATGGTTTATTTCTCCTTTTTTGTCCTAGACCCCCAGCTATACAGGCTTGGGTTTTTGTTGTGGTTTTCTTTTTATGTTTTGTTGGGTTGGTGTTTTTTAAAAAAGACAAATCTGTATTTATTTCCTCAATTTCACAAAAACTACTTAAAGAAAATCAATCTAAATCCCCTGTGGTGACAGTGCCATTAAACCATGCTGGCTCTGCTCTGCTCCTTCCATCATCTCTCCTTCCACCCTCTTAACCGATAAGTGTTCCCCGCAGTCCTGACTGCTGCAATATTGAGAAAAATACTCCTCATCCTCGCTCCAGGGTGAGGGACTGTGCAAGTTTTGTGAGGAGCCCGAGCTGCCACCAAGCGTCATTCAACCTCCTGTCGCTCATCTGCCTACGGAGGAAACCCCAAAGTGCTGGTAGTTCTTGCTTTTCTTTTGCTGTTTTTTTTTTTTTTTTTGGTATAATCTCTAGTAAATGCCAGCCAGCAGCACCAGTATTTGCTTCAGCACATGGTTTTTAATGATTGTCATCAGGGCTTTAAACTCCACAGTTATCCAGGCTGTGAATTTAACCCCCCCCCATACACCTTGTAAGTGTGAATTTAACCCCCCACACACCATGCAGTGAACACAGGCATGCCTATTTACAACTTAGTGGCAGTTATGGGCTTCTGGCTTCATACAAATTATGGAAAATATAAATTTAAAGGCTTTAAAAAGAACATGGAATCCATCTTCTTCCTTTTTCTCCACTTTCTAACAGCAAAGAGCTGTAGTGAGAAATCATAGAAACATAGAATGGTAGGTGTTGGAAGGGACCTTTAGAGATCTAGTCCAACCCCCCTGCAGAAGCAGGTTCACCTAGACCAGGTCACATAGGAACATGTCCAGGCGGGTCTTGAAGACCTCCAAGGAAGGAGACTCCACAAGTCCTCTGGGCAGCCTGTTCCAGTGCTCCATCACCCTCACAGTGAAATATTTTTTTCTTATATTTAAGTGGAACTAGAAGGAGATCAGGTTTGTTAAACAGACAACTCTTTGTTTAAACTAGCCACCCCTGTAGCCGCCCCCCAAAAAAAAAAAAAAAAAAAAAACCTGGCCCAGACAAAACCACTACAGGAGGATAAGGATCTTTTTAATAACCTCATGGTGAGATTGCAATCATGAGATTTTTTTTTTTTCAGGGCATCCCCTACAACCACTCTAAGAACTCTCTCAGTGAGGAATCTCAGATCTACACCACTCTTAATGTCAGGAATTTACTCAACAATTTCACTTCTGCTCTTTTTGTTTGCCAGAGGAAAGACTGTGGCAAAGCCCCCCTCAGAGAAAACTCACTGACTTGAACACAAATTTTCCCTGCATGTCTCCCAAATGCCAGCTCAGTGGCTTGAGCACTCAGAGGAGTGTTTGGGCAAGAGGCAGAACCAGAGGTGACAGATCCCAAGTCTCTGGATTTGGCATTGCCAGGCAAAGCACAACAGCACAGGAGATGTCAGGGTCCCTCTGTGATGTAAGGGGAGGGACATTACTGAGAAGTGGACAATTGAGTAAAGTTCACCCTTAACTAAACAATTTGGGTTGGTTCAAGGCCACACCTTGAGTGCTGTGTTCAATTTTGGGCCTCTCATTACAATAAAGAAAATGAGGGGCTGGAGTGTGTCCAGACCAGGGCTCCAGAGCTAGGGAAGGGGCTGGAGCACAAGTGTGATGGGGAGCAGGTGAGGGAATGGGGGTGTGGACACGAGGAGGATGAGGGGAGATATGAGCACTCTGCAACTCCCTGACAGGAGTTTGTGGCCGAGGGGGGTTGGTCTCTGCTCCCAAGTAACAAATGACAGGACAAGAGGGAACAACCTCAAGTTGGCCCAGGGGAGGTTTAGATGGAGCTGAGGAAGAACTTTTTCCCTGAGAGGGTTGTCAGCCCCTGTCCCAGGCTGCCCAGGGAGGTGGGGGAGTCCCCATCCCTGGAGCTATTGCAAAGTCGTGGAGCTGAGGTGCTGAGGGCCATGGGTTAGTGGTGGGCTGGGCAGTGTGAGGGCAGGGGGTGGACTCAATGAGCTTAAAGGGCTTTTCCAACCAAAACAATTCTATGATTCTAATGATTCTCTAGATGACTCTGGCTTCCTACAGCAAAGGGGAGAAATACTTCCTGGTTAAGTCAGTGAAAGAGCAGAAAAGGGAAGGAGGATGAGCTGGTGTGTCTTTCAGTGCTCTGTCCTGCCTTGTCCTGGGGCAGGGGACAGAGAAAGAGAAGATCAGGTCAGCAGACTGCAAGGGATCTACAATACCTGGATTTGAACTGTGATGCTTTCACTTGTATGCAAAAACCTTCTTCAGTGACCAGCCTGAGCTTGCCACCAGCTCACTCAGTGACACGTGAGCTGTTCCCTGAGGTGCTGTGGGGGGATCATGGGCAGAACTGGCGGCAGCTGCATGGACTCTCCACCTGCTGAGAAAGTGAAATCTCAGAGTCTGTTTTCATCTCAGTTCACTTACAGCAAAAATCAGTGGAAAACAGAGGAAGGCTTTGAATTCAGGATGTAGAAACATCTTGTGTTGGGCTTTTCTCCAAACGAATTACACCATGATGAAGTGTGGTACAGGCTGATGGGTTCTGCTTTCTAAGATCATCCAGCCTGGGCATGCTGCCTAGGTACCATCTCCTGGGAGGCACTGGGATCCTTGCTGGGATGCTCGTGTCACTTCATTGAAATACAGACTGCAAGAAGTCCATTTTTATACACAGGACACAGATGTGAAATGCAGGAATTAAATTCCCATGAGAGGTTTCATTGATTAATAAGTTGCAATTTAATGTCAGATCAAGATCATAGAATGGTAGGGTTGGAAGGGACCTCCAGAGATCATTTAGTCCAATCCCCCTGCAGAAGCAGGTTTCACCTAGATCGGGTCGCATAGGAACATGTCCAAATGGGTCTTGAAGATCTCCAAGGAAGGAGACTCCACAACCCCTCTGGGCAGCCTGTTCCACTGCTCCGTCACCCTCACGGTGAAATAGTTTTTTCTTATGTTTAAGTGGAACTTTTTGTGTTCCAACTTCATCCCATTACCCCTAGCTACAATAGAAAAAAGGGATGCCCCAACCTCCTGACATCCACCATTTAGATATTTGTAAATGTTAATAAGATCTCCCCTCAGTCTCCTCTTCTCCAGAGTAAACAGCCCCAATTCCCGCAGCCTTTCCTCATATGAAAGATGTTCCAGTCCCCTGATCATCTTGGTGGCCCTGCGTTGGACTCTCTCCAGCAGTTCCCTGTCCCTCTTGAGCTGAGGAGCCCAGAACTGGACACAGTACTTCAGATGAGGACTCACCAGGGCAGAGTAGAGGGGGAGAAGAAGGGTGGGGGGAGGTGTTTTAAGATTTAGTTTTTATTTCTGATTTCCCTACTCTGTTTTGATTGTTTGTTAACAAATCAAACAATTCTCCCCAAGTTGAGTCTGCTTTACCCATGACAATAATTGCTGAGTGATCTCCCTGTCCTTATCTCAACTCTCAAGCCCTTTGTTATATTTCTCTCTCCCCTGTCCTGTTTACGAGGGTGTAGTGGGTCTGGGATGGTAGTGGTTTTCCACAGCAGCTCCTGCAGTGCTGTGCTTACTGTTGATATCAATATTATGACTACTGCTCACACAGAATCAGGGCTGTCCCTCCAGCATTCCTTCCCCCACCTTCACCAATAGCTGTGGGTGAGCACAATCTTGGGAGGGACCACAGCCAGAACAGCTGACCCAGGCTGACCAAGGAGATATTCCATACCATATGATGTCAGCTCAGTAATATAAACTGGGGGAGAGGAGCAGGAAGAGGAGGCAAGATTCATTCCTGGCTTTCCAAAAGCAACCGCTACGCATACCGAAGCTCTGCTTCTCGGGAGGTGGCTGGACATCGCTGCTGATGGGAAGTAGAGAGTAACAGTTTTATCTGCTTTTGCTTTGCTTCCCACACGTGCGGGTTTGCTGTTTCTTTATTAAACTGCTTTTATCTCAACCCACGAGACTACCATCTTATTTTTTCCCCTTCCCTGGCTTGCTGAGGAGGTGGGGGATAGAGCAGTGTGGTGGACACCTGGCACCCAGACAGGGCTAAACCACTGAGATTTTTCGTGTAGTATTTGAACACCTTCCCCAGAAAGAGTATGGCAGAGGAAATGGGGATCCCCCCTGTTTCTGATGGATGCTCTGCAGATGAAGCAGGATCTCCTGTGTAGAGGAGAGATAACAAGAAAGGAGACTTTTTCTTCTTGTTCCTGCACCAAAGATAATGTATCATGTGTCAGTACAAAAGCAGAACCCACTTCATGTTACAGGCTCTCAGTAAAAAGCACATGTGCAGCCCTGGGCTGCAGGTGCTGAGGAAGCACCTGAACACCCCAAGTGCCTGAAGGCAGTGTGGCACACAGCACAATTTTCCTGTATGGGTGAAAGCACCAGGAGGAGGGCCTAATAAATTTCAGCCATGTTGGGGTGTGTCGCAAGCTTCTTGCGGAGGTGCAGGAAGTATAAAAGAGAGTTTCCCAAAGAGGGTCTCTGGCAGGAGCTGCAACACATTGAGGCTGCACTGGAACATGCGATATTCTCTCTAACTTTATGACTTCATCTCTCTTTGGAACAAGACCACAGATGGTGGTGAGTACCTGTTTTGCAACCACTGGCTTTATCTTCAGCTTTATTAATAGTGCCCAAATTCATGCCCTGTGACACAGGGATGAAGCACTTCTAACAGAGTATTGAAACGATGTAAAAAACTTTCTTCCTATTAGTATTTACTCTTTAAAAAAAGAAAAACAAAGTTCCCTTTTACAAGGTCAAAAAAACCTCAATTCAATTACTTCAGAAACACACAAACAAATAATACTCTTGGAGGCATTTTCAAGGGGTGATTTTGTCCCAGAACAAATGAGCTCTTCTCACCTAATTTCTATCTTTTCTTCTATGTTCTTAATAAAAAGTATTTTGAAAGGAGATTTCGATCTCTTTGGCAACATTTTAATTTAGTGGATAACTCAAGGAATTGGGAGCAAGCACATGCCTTTATTGTTCGCTAAGTCTGTCCAGTTTTTTACAAATTGTTTCTATTAATATCTTCACTGCAGCAACACAACTTGAAAAACTATGGGTTTGCATCTGCTCAGAGCTGGAACAGCCCTGAGCCCACGCACCTGTACAGGTCTGTATTCCCATGGCTCACCCCATCACGTAGCACACAGAGTACAAGAGAGAAGCCTCTTGTCTTCAGTACATGCCATAACATTAGCCCAAGACAGTTTGGTTTTGTTTCTGCTGAAACAAACTTTCCTGCTGAAAGTTTCCAACTTTCTTTTGCTATTTGTTATTGTTCACTGTCCCCCATACTCTGCAGGCACCAACTTCCAGGAGCTTGAGTAGCTTGGGTGGCCGTAGAGGGGTAAATGGCACTGTGGGTCAGAGATATGGCAGATAAGATGAAGGCTCTTCTTTCCTCCATGACTGTACAATTTATTCCTTTCTTACTTGTTTTTGATTTTTTATTGCTTCAATATTTGCAAACATTAATCTCAGTGTCCCTGAGGGAGTGCAGGAAAGAGGGACAAATGAACTGCTCTGGTGGGTAAGTTAGTTTGCAACCAGATTAACCAAACTGAGTTTACAATACAATCACTAACTCTCTGTGCTGGAGAGCATGGTCAGAGCTGTAAGAAGGATGGTGAGAGGGATGGAGTAGCAGCCAGGGAGTTCACCCCAAACAACCTTTGTTGTAATGAACTAAACTTTTTAACAGGATGGAATTGGAGGTGTCACTGCCTTTTCTCAGTGACATTTTCAAATCAGAGTTCTAAATTACCTGGGATGTGAGAGGGCTCCCGCTGCCTCCCAAGCCCACAGCAGGCAAGAGGTGTCAATGTCCCAGTGCAGTGCTGCAAATTTAGAGACTGTGAATACACAGAGGTTTGAGCACCCAATTCCCTACAGGTACCTTAGGCTGTAGGACAAAAAGGGGGAACTATTGCCTACTTTTTTTTTTTTTTTAAAGGAGCAGTATGTTCCCAGGATGCAGGCTGGAGGGGCTGGTCCCATAGGACCCTCAGGCCCAGGCAGGGAAGGGGCAAGGGAATCTTCTCATGGACACCTCCTTGCAGCTTCTGGCAATCAATGGCTTAGGAAGGCCCTGAATTTGGGCATTCCTGCATCCAAGCCAACACCTCCTCACCCAACCAGATCTAGTCACCATACAGCACTGCTCTCTATTAAATTTTTGGCCTCTGCAAAATCATGCAGGTGCTCTGCAGGTTTCTTCTTTTAAGGGGCTTGGTACTTGGGGGGACAGCTGTTATTCTGACTTTAGCTAATTGCTAAAGATTAATTATGGCAGGTAACAGAAAGAATTAGTGAGAACCTGGCAAGAAGAGTATGCCAACTTTCCTGTTTGGCTTTTTTTTTTGTTCTACTATTGTATTTCAGAGGAATACTCCAAAAGAAATCTTTCACAGCACTGGAAGATACACAGCATTATTGCCTTTTTCCTTTTTTTCTTTTTTTTTACAATTCTGTAAGAAACACGATTTGCTCACTTTAGAATGAATTTAAATTTATCTCTGCTTATCTTGGCTTTTGATTCATAATTTCCTAAAAGAAGTAGAGGCTGATAATTACGAGCTTTCTTCTGTAACAGATCTAGAAACACGTGAAATAAAAGCACGACTTAGTTTCATTCATACTGCTCACTCCTGAAATGATGATGTCTTTCCTCTGCCAGTGTCAAAAGTAGAACAGGGAGGGAGAACAGGACCTGAGCTGTTAACTGCCAATAGTCATTATCTCATTTTAATATGATTTTTATCTGAAATATCTGGTTCCTCCCCCAAGAGCTCAGTATAGTGATGGTGAAGAGTACCAGAAACTGATACATGTTTAAACCATGAAGGTTCAGCCAGAGCAGGTTTGCTCAGCTTTGCCAACACGCCCTAAAGCATTCCCAGATGCTGGAGAGAGTCCAGTGCAGGGCCACCAAGATGATCAAGGGTATAGAACATCTTTCATATGAGGAAAGACTGAGGGAACTGGGGCTGTTTAGTCTGGAGAAGAGGAGATTGAGGGGAAATCTTATTAACATTTATAAATATCTAAAGGGTTAGTGTCAGGAGGTTGAGACATTCCTCTTTTCTATAGTAGATAGTAACAGGACAAGGGGTAATGGGATGAAACTGGAACACAAAAAGTTCCACTTAAACATAAGAAAAAACTATTTCACCATGAGAGTGACGGAGCAGTGGAACAGGCTGCCCAGAGGGGTTGTGGAGTCTCCTTCCTTGGAGGTCTTCAAGACCCGCCTGGACATGTTCCTATGCAACCTGATCTAGGTGAACCTGCTTCTACAGGGGGGTTGGACTAGATGATCTCTAAAGGCCCCTTCCAACCCCTACCATTCTATGATTCTATGAAGAACCAGCTCCTTGCTCTTTACAAATACCTGATATTTGGTGATAATAGGCAGAGGTATCCAGGGGAAACCTTTCATCTCAGTGCAATGGTGAAAAGGTAGTGGAGAGTAATAAGTCATACAAAAGCAGTGCAGGGATACCACAAGTTCACTCTGCTCTGTAGGTTACGACAGTGTAGGAAGATGAAACAATAATAATCAGAACTTAAAACAGGGGCAGAGACCTGAATGAGACAGAATCTTAAGGGTTGGAAGGGACCTCGAAAGATCATCTAGTCCAACCCCCCTGCCAGAGCAGCACCACCTAGAGTAGGTCTCACAGGAACTTGTCCAGGTGGGTTTTGAATGTCCCCAGAGAAGGAGACTCCATATCCCATCTGGGCAGCCTGTTCCAGTGCTCCATCACCCTCACAATGACAAAATTCTTCCTTGTATTTCTTTGCAACCTCTTGTATTCCAGCTTACACCCATTGTCCCTTGTCCTATCATTTGATGTCATTGAGAAGAGCCTGGTTCCATCCTCCTGACACCCACCCTTTACATATTTGTAAACATTAATGAGGTCACCCCTCAGTCTCCTCTCCTCCAAGCTGAAGAGCCCCAGCTCCCTCAGCCTTTCATCATAAGGGAGATGCTCCACTCCCTTAATCATCTTTGTGGCCCTGTGCTGAACTCTCTCCAGCAGCTCCTTGTCCTTCTTGAACTGAGGGGCCCAGAACTGGACACAATATGTGGTCCCACAAGGGCAGAGTAGAGGGGGAGGAGAACCTCTCTCGACCTACCTCGGAGCAGTGGAACAGGCTGCCCAGAGGGGTTGTGGAAGCTCCTTCCTTGGAGGTCTTCAAGACCCGCCTGGACATGTTCCTATGCGACTTGATCTAGGTGAACCTGCTTCTGCAGGGGGGTTGCACTAGATGCTCTCTAAAGGTCCCTTCCAATCCCTACGTTCTATGATTCTATGATACTAACCACAGTCCTCCTAATACACCCCAGGATGCCATTGGCCTTCTTGGCCATGAGGGCACATTGCTGGCTCATGGTCATCCTGCTGTCCACCAAGACCCCCAGGTCCCTTTCCCCTGCACTACCCTCTAAGAGTTCATTCCCCAACCTGTACTGGTACACGGGGTTCTTCTTTCCCAGATGCAAGACTCTACACTTGCCCTTGTTGAATTTCATTAGATTTCTCCCTGCCCAACTCTCCAGCCTGTCCAGATCTGGTTGAATGGCAGCACAGCCTTCTGGTGTGTCAGCCACTCCCCTCAGTTTAGTATCATCAGCAAACTTGCTGACAGTGCCCTCTGTTCTCTCATCAAGGTCATTAATGAATAGATTGAACAGTACTGGTCCCAACACTGACCTCTGAGGGACTCCACTAGACACAGGCCTCCAACTAGACCCTGCCCCATTGATCACAAGAGAAACTGGCAATGTGTCTGGTCCAGTATGGTATCAGCTTCCTGCTTCCCTCTCCACGGTTCCTTCCCATCTCATTGACACCTCTATTAATTTAGCAGAGAAAACAGACTAGGGAGGCTCTGTCTTTGTCTTCTCACAGAGCCCTATACTCCCAGCATGGCTCCAGCCACACGGGGACTCACCCCAACAGGGTGGCAACAGGATGGAAGCCCAGGAGGACACTGGCCCTTGCCCTGCCAGGCTGCTGCTGGTTACAACAGCTGCAGCATTCTTCTAGTAATGGCACAAGTGAGAAGGGGACATGAGCAATAGGAGCATCTCAGATAGGAGAAAGGAGGGAATGCTGAAGTTACAAAATACCAAACCATAAAATCATAGAACAGTAGGGGTTGGAAGGGCCCTCCAGAGCTCATCTAGTCCAATCCTCTGCTAAAGTAGGTTCCCCTACCAAACCAGCTCATGTGAGAACAAGAAGCTTGAAGTGGCAGATGATGTGACCTACACTCTGGCCTGCTTCCGATGCTGCCTCAACCCTTTCCTCTATGCCTTCATTGGCGTCAAATTCCGCAATGACCTCTTCAAGCTTCTGAAGGAGCTGGGCTGCCTGAGCCAGGAGTGCCTCTGGCAGCTCTCCACCTGCCGTGACAGCAAGAGATTTTCCTTTGCCATGGAGACAGAGACAACCACCACCTTCTCTCCATGATCCAAGCTCCAGGCAGGCTTAGACAAAACTAGAATTTGTACACTTCCTCTATTCTGAATTACTAGAGGAGCAAGACTTGCCACTACTGTAGGAAAGGCAGCTGCAAGAGGAAAACTCAGGAGCCCCCCAGAATTTCAGGCAACAAGCACTGCTAGCCAATACTCTCATGGCTTCAGAGACTTCAATAAAGCTGTGAGTAACAGCAAAACAAGGGAGAGGGAGGCCAGTGAGTCTAGAATTTATCATGTCATTTCACCTTTATTTTAGTCTTTCATAGTCAAAATGGGAAATGCTCAAAATAGAACATTTCCCCTAAAAGCAACAAATTCCAAGAGAAATAGACTTTTGTGCAACAGAATTGCTTGTTTTAGAACTGAACTTCCAAAAGCATCA
Organism: Colius striatus; assembly: GCF_028858725.1. Lineage (NCBI taxonomy): Eukaryota > Metazoa > Chordata > Aves > Coliiformes > Coliidae > Colius > Colius striatus. Next base: position 40,425,478 of record NC_084789.1, read on the forward strand.
TCCTTGGTTTAACTGCTGCTTTTAACAAGACTACAAGACTACTATTGCTCTTCCACCCCTACAAAAATTATGCCCATTGCACTGATTCAGTCTTCAAGACAAAATAGCACCCAGAGCCTCAGGCTTCAAGCTTCATCCAATATACAATATAAGCTGTGAAGTATCCTAGCAGACAGCTCTCTGCTCTGCCTTTCCCACATGAAAAGTGAGAAATTTCCATAACTAATACAAAATCCATTAATGTTATACATAATTTTAATAACTTTGTATATTACTGTGGGAACTCATATTTGTCAGGAAAGGTACTGAAAGAAAGGAAAAATATTGAACCAAAATGGCGTCAGAAACTGCAGGGTAAAACTAAGGACATTACTCCCCCCCCCCCACGCTATCAGGGTGACCTGGGTTGGGGCTTGTTTGGGTTTTGGCTCGTTTGGGCATGTCTGGACATGTTGGGGTTTGTTTCGGTATGGTTGGGGTTTGTATCGAATGGAACTGCGCAGGTGTGCTGGGATTTTCCACTCTCCTTCCCCACACTATTGATGTGCAGATGTGCTGGAATTTTCCGCTCTCCTCCCCTCTCTATAAAAACCCTCCCGGCCGGGGCCTCGTGGTCGCCTCCTCTATCTCCTGCGTGAGGTATGAGACGGCCCAGAGCTCCGAAATAAAGCCACCTCATGCGTTTGCAGCAAGCTGGTCTCTCGTCTTCCTTGAGGTGATCGCCGTCCGGTATTCAGAGAGAAAGTTCTGAATAGGGAAGCTTTCAGTACAAATTCCATTTCACTTCTGCCCGTATCTGGTGTTTCACCTATAAAGAAGGTACAGCCTAAGGAGCACAAGCTATTCCATCTCGACATTGATTTGAATTCTTTAGAAATACTGCTCCATTCTGGAAATAACATCTCCTTTAGCTTCTGAAGGGGTATGTGCCTGCGCAACGTTGGTGCAAGGGTAGCTAGCACAGGTGAGATTCAAACTTTTTGCACAAGGACAAATTAGTTATGAGCTCTAAATAATCAATGTCTCCAAGCACCAAGAGTGCAAATTTGAACTAAGAAACATCTTTCTGCACCAGTCCAGCTGGGTGCTTAAAATACATTTTCATCACTCAGCCATCCAGCCTGTTCTGGTTTAGTCCCACGATTAGCCTCAAGTACCAAAGAGGCTGAGAATTGCTAAAGGGCAGGAAGAGCTTAATTGCTCTTTTGTTCAGGACAAAACAGACCAGGCTACTCAGCTTGGGGAAGAAAACAGAAAATAATTTAATGCAACACCAATATAATCAAAATAAAACGACACGTAGTACAACAATGAAGAGTCCGACCAGCCTTTTTAAGAACACCTTCTTGCCACACCTCCCCTCTTCTGGGGCTCAGAGCCCTGATCCCGGTGTTTTTACCTCCTCCCCCCCCCAGAGAACGGCTGGGGGGGGGGGGGGCAGGGAATGGGGGTTTCGGTCAGTCTATTCCTGATAGCTTCTGCCAATAGCTTCTGCAGTTTGTACCTCCTCAGGGCAGGTGGGCTCCGCACCCGTCTTCCCTGAAAGTCCGTGGGGTACCTCACACACACGGCAGCCCTGCACGGGCTGCTCCGACACGCATTTATTCCAAAGGATACACAGCTCCTCTTTGCTTCTCGTGTTGGGGCTGCTCTGCAGTGCACAGGCTCTCCAGCACAGCCTGTGCCACGGCCGTCTCCCCACACAGTCCCTCACCCGTCCGGGCTCACTCACACAGAGCTGCTGGTAACTCTCAGTCCTGCCATGGCCCTCCATAGGTTGCAGGGGTACAGCCTGCATTCTCGCTACATCTTGCAGAGGGGTCTCTGGTCTATTGCTTCTCCTTTCTTCCTCCTTCTCTGGCTGTAGGGTCTGCATGGTCATCTCCATCTTGTATCACTCTTACACCTCCTGCCAGCACTTTAAATTCCCCTCCCCTAAATAGTGATGGCACCAGATTGGCCCAGCTGGGCCAGAGGTGGGTGTGAACCCAGGAACCGGGGGAGAGTCCACAAACTCTTTACCGGGTCTTCACTGCAACCCGCTCCCCCTGTTACCAAGCAAAAGCTGCTCCTTGCTAAACCAGGACACTGCCCCAATGTCATCCCTATTTCTGACCTGCTGAGGAACTGTTTACTCACTTTATATAAAGCACATGTTCTAGTGGACTAGGTGCCAGAATTCTCAGAATTTCAAAGATTCAAGCCCAGGGGAAATCCATATGCATTTCTTAAGGCTATTCTTTCTCCCTCGGGATCATGGTCTAGCCAGCCCCTGCAGAACAGTCCAAACCCAGCCGTGTCTCAGATATGTTGCACATAAGTAACACCACACCTTCCCTCCAGCCACACAAAACACACATGGTGGGAGAGGGTCAGGAGAAGCAGAGGGGAGCCTGGATGTGTCTGAGACAGCTGGCTCTAACAACTGGCCACTCTGGGAATGAGGGAGGTATCTTCTTGCCAAGCAGTAATGGTGATCTTCAGCTTGGAAATTAATTCCCTTTATAATCAGCAATACAAAAAGAGTCTTTCCTCACAAAGCATTTCCTCCTGCAGACATGCATCAAGTTTGTCAGTCATGGCAGACAGTCTGAAACATTATGAAATGAAGCTTCAGCAACTACTAACCCTGATGAAAACACTTCCTTCTCCTTCCTGCAAGGGAAACTATCTGAAGACAAAAAAAAAAAAATATAGATTATATGCAAAGACAGGCAATAGAAGGCACTCTCACAATGCACTGGCAACCTCCCCAGGCCCTAGGTGATCACCTCTGGAGAGACATGACAACCCATCCAGGCTCCAAGTGACCCACAGTGCATTCAGAACAACTCCACAGTCACAGTCCCCTTTTGGCTGTGATCATCACATAGCACCAGTACCCAACAGAGTGCTGTGATCTTTTAAAACAGCGAGGACATGATCTTCTCCGTGTCCTTCCCTCCCAGATGCCCTCTTCTCCTCTTGCCTCCAATCACCCAGGATATGCAAAAGCATAGTCTTCTAAGGAGGTTCCCAGCCAAACCTCTGACCTCTGGTGACAGCCAAAAATCCACAAGCAAACAGGACCAACTCCAGCCCTCTCGCTGAGAGATGCTGACACTGTGTGGGAAAGGTTGAAAAATGCTCCACCATGGACTATGCTGCTCCCACTGAGCTAGGACTTTGAGGAAAAACTCAGGAAAAATTGCCTCTGAAATAAAGCCATGGACTCAAACAGTATCGTATTAAAGTCCTCTGTGGGCAATCAGGCTAAAAAGTAGATTAATTTTAGCTTGGCTTAATTTAAATATACTGGAAGTTATTTTAAAATGGCTTTGATTCACTTTCTTTTTACTTCTGAATCAGATTGCTCATGCTTTTCTCATGTGACTTCAATAATCCACTTTAAACGCTGAACTTCATCACGTTTCTCACATCTTCCCACAAAAAAATGACATCTTCCATGTATCATCTTCCACTAGCTTCATACACAAATTTCCTAGACAACTCTGAAAAACATAAATGATCTTTTCCAGTCACCTCCCATCACTCATGACCATGCGGGACACTGTGCTGCTACTGCCAAAAAGTTGAGCTGCACAAGCAGCAGTGTGAGCAGAGGGCAGCACCTTCCCACTTTTCAGGCAGCTGAAGAAAGTAGTTTTTTTCAAGCAAACTTTATAAATACACTTCCCCTCCCCGCCATGAAGCCTCATTTTTATTTTTAATCACTCCACAATCTAATGGAGGGAGAGTAAAATTTCTGCTGTCACTTGCAGCACTGGAACCTGCACTTCGGCAGCAGCCCTGTGAAAACCAGTTGCTTGAGTTTAACCACAACTTCTACAAAAATCCCACAATGAAACAATTTCCTTGAGCCCCACACTGTTCCCTGATCCCTACAAAACAGTGGGCTGCATTAGCTTCCAAGCTCTTGTAGAAAAGCCAAGAAAAAAACTTTTGTCATTTCAGCCAAGGCTTCACTTGATGACTCAAAGACTTAGTCACTGTGATGCAGGTGAGAACAAACTTCACATAAGTGTCAATTTTGCATCATAGGAAAACCACAACAGACAGAGGTTAGAACAGATATTTGCACAGCAGATAGTACCTGTGCTAACTGATAGTTTCTATTTCCCTAGAATCTCATCAAATTAAACAAATTGTTGGAGTTACATTTGTTGCCACTACCGGCAACATCACCAGGCTGCCCGCATGGATCACTCAGCTCACCGACCACTTGAGGGGACAAGATCACTGCATACTCAGTATGGATAATGCTTTGTTCCACCTTATGGCTTGCACCATGCACTTTTATCTGCTAACACAAGCACCTCCTTTCACTCCACCCCATGCCTGCCTCTTCTGTACTCTTCTGTACTCCACCTCTCACATTACAGCCCAAGATCTTCCGGGCGCCCACATCTCCCTCTCCCTAAGCTCGATGACTCCAGCATCCTGTGGCACGGGCTGATACATAACGTGTCTGCCCAGCACACGTGCTAGCTGAGCCAATTGCGGGAAGATATAAACAGGTGCTGGCCGTGTTCCACTCCGCCATCCAATCTCGCCAATAGTTGAGTGACCCCAGCTGGATCTGCGTCATGGCAAGCACTCCAAAGAACACGCCAACCTGCAAGAGAAACTCAATAGACCGTTAGACTCGTATTTCTGGATGTATTCATTTTGCCGGGACCCACTGCTGGGTTCCCTCCTTTTCTATACAAGCATACCCTCGGCCCAGGCATCTAAGCCTCCATCCTGACTCCCACTCCCAAGTGTCGATTTGCCGCCATCTGACTGCTAGTAATTTATCTACTGCAATCGGTTCTTGCTCCCTAAAGTGTGCTTGCGCCGGTATGGGTCCTGACCCTCAAACAAAATGGTTAAGGACGTACAGACAGCACATTAAAATATGGTGTTGTCTATCGGGGGGAGTTCTATGTCCTATGCTCTCCCCCTCCCTAAGACAGTTGAGCTGTACTTTGAGTAGTGTGAGCACGTTCAACGATTGTCTGTCCCTGGCTATTGTGAGGGATGCCATGCACCAATTTAATCTGCCAGGTTCGACAGAATTCCTGTGTCACATAGGAGGCGTAACAAGGCCCATTGTCAGTTTTGATTTGTTCAGGACATCCTAGGACAGCTATACATTGTAGTCAGTACCTAATCACCTGGCGTGCTGTGGCTGGGCGCATGGGAGTAGCTAGTATGTAACCACTGCAGGTGTCAATGGTGACATGGAGGTGATGGTTGGGGCGAAAGGGCTCATAAATCGTTTGCCAGATCTGATTTGGGAGCAACCCTCAGGAGTTAACTCCGGCTTCCCATGGTAGCGCCGAAGCACATTGAGGGCAAGCAGCAACTATCTGCTTTGCCACTCGGAGAAGGATCTTGCTCTGATGATGTAGAGCCTACGCTCCACAATGCAAAAGGCATGTAGCTGTCTGGCTGCTGGGAAATCCTCTTGAGCAGAGATAGGCCATACATGTGTCGCTGCTTCGTCTGCCTTTTGGTTACCTTCGGTGAAAGACCCCAGAATATTGGTATGACTGTTGATGTGTACAATAGAGCAGGGGGCAGCACGAGTCTGTAAAGCATTCAATATGAGGTCTGCTATACTGGTGGAGGCACAAATGGCTCATGCACATTGTTGAACTAGTTCAGCGACAAATCTCCAGTCAGTGATGATATTGAGTGGCGTTGAATGCCATGCCTCCAGGGCAAGGGCAACAGCCTTGGCCTCTAGATATTGCACTGATTTTGTGGCGTCAGTATGCAAGATTTTCTCCCATCTGTCTCCCTGTTTCCACACCACTGCAGCTGTTTTGGTCTTTGATGAGGCATCTGTAAAAACAGTGGGGCCTTCCACTGGTGCCATAGACAAATGCACGTCAGGTGTGCACTGCATGTTCCGCACCAAGTGCAACAGTGGGTGTTCTATCAGGCCAGAGAGCTGACCAGTAAAATTCGCTAAGGCATTTTGGAGCTCCCACTCCATCTGAAACATCTTTTTCCATTGTGCAACTGAAATAGGCAACATAATGACGGTTGTGTCCATTCCCGACAGTTGCCATGCACGCTGTCTTACCCGTCTAATCATGGCTGCGCATACTCAAGTCCAAAATGGCGTGGCCACCTTTTCATGGCTCTGATAGATCCACTGCAGGATGGTGAGACGACGACTACCATCAAGTTGCCCCAGGAAACCGTGTGCTCCTTGTGGAATCAAATGGATAGCGGTGACCAATGGCTGACCTGGTTGCCATCTGGTCAAGGCATGACTCTGTACATGGTCAATAATGTTCGCCAGTAATGATTTCTGGCAGTCAGACAGTGTCCTTGGGGCTTGCGCTATCAGCTCACCTCTGAGAAGTGGGTAAAATATCTGCATCTCATCCTGGGTGATCGGTACGAATGATTGCAGTCACTGTAGGGTTCCCACTAACTGTTGTGCCTGTTGTAGTGTAGTTATCTGGTCAATTACCAACAATTTCTGCGCTCTCACTTGCCTTTTTGTGATAAGCGTCCCTAAATATTTTATCCCGCTACCCCACTGGGTCTTACTAGGTTCGATAATTAGTCCATGTTTAGCTAATTCCTCCACAATCTCCTGGTGGAGTTGGCGGAGCTTACCGCTGCTGGGAGACCTCAACAAGATATCATCCATATAGTGGACTATTTTCGCTTGTAACCATTTATGACGAATGGGTCGTAGGGCAGTGCTGATTGCCAATTGGCACCATGTTGGTGAGGTTTCATACCTTGGAGTAGCACAGTCCACTGATATCTAGTTGTGGTGTCGTCCACTGGCCCTCCCTCATTAACTGTTCAATGGTTACCCCGTGCAGACGATGCTGGGGATTGCCTTGTGCTTCCGTACATAAGGTCTGATTTATGGTGCGCCACTCTTCCATCGATAACAAAAAAAAGGGCCCTGATAGAATAGCCTTCGCTAACTGTGTGCGTGCAATCATGCAGCAACATAGGCTGATGTAAGATGCTTTCCAGTAGCACCAGGGACTCTGGACTACTAAGTCCACGTGTCTTTATGGTCCCATGCAGCTCCATCACAACCTTTGTTTCTAGGGGAGCCCAATCATATCTGCCCCCATCGGTCATTGAATCATAGAATCATGAAATCATAGAATGTTACAGGTTGGAAGGGACCCCCAGAGATCACCCAGTAAAACCCCCCCGCCCCCCATGGCCATGTACATCCTGCATTTGCCGATCACGTCGGAGTCACCATATGTTGCCGCTACCGGCAACATCACCAGGCCGCCCGCACGGATCACTCAGCTCACCGACCGCTGAGGGGACAAGATCACTACATGCTCAGTATGGATGATGCTTTATTCTAGCTTATTGCTTGGGCCATGCACTTATATCTGCTAACATAAGCACCTCCTTTCGCTCCACCCTGTGATCGCCTCTTCTGTACTCTCCACCTCTCGCATTACAGCCCGAGATCTTCCAGACGCCTACAACAACATTATGGAGCAATTCCTAAATTTGTCAGCAAAAATGCAGGTGAAAACTTACAGAACTGGCTATTTCTGACATAGGTCCACTATGTCCTGGTTTGAGCCAGGGTAGAGTTAATTCCCGTGAGGAATCAGGAAAGGGCACAGCTTGAACAGCTGACCCAGGCTGGCCAGCAGGTATTCGATACCATCCTAACCGTCATGCCCAGGGTACAGGTGGGGGCTGGCCGGAATAAGCTCTTGCCCCGGAATAAGTGCTTCCGGGGGGGCGCGCGGGCTCTCGGTCACCGGTACGGAGCGGTCGCTTACGTCGGGTCCCGGGTGGTGAGCAATTGTATCACTCACCAGTTTTCTCTGTAATATTCCCTTGTCTTTGTTATAGTTGTTACTCCTCAATTTCCCAGTAAACTGTTCTTATTTCAACTTACGCGGGCTCTTTTACTTTTTTTTTTCTTTCCCTCTCCGATCCCCTCCGCATTCCGTCGGAAGGGGGAGGGGGAGGAGTCGCGGTTTTCTTCCCCTTTGCTCCGGCTGGGCAAAACCGCGACATTTATTGGCGCCCAACGTGGGGCCCGCGAGGTTGAAATAGAACAGACTGGGTTTAAACAAAATCCTTGTGTACACTCCTGACACTAACTGATTGCTGATCACAATGTTGGCTGATATGCTCGTATGGTGGTATTACATGTCCTCTTATCTGCATCATGTATGTCCTGTGATAGTGTTTCTCGTCGGTGGAAAAATGTATAAAATTCTCATGCTACTGCACTGGATGGGATTGGCTTATGATATGATTTTGTCATGGGTTATTAAGTTGGGCTGGTATGTGTACATGGCTTTTATGGCTTTTCTATCTCTTCCACGTTTTCTCTTAGAACTTAATAATGGCACTCAATTTATGGGAAAAGCTGACATGTGTAATTGCTCTCACTATGTCATTTACCCTCATTTCAATAATACTTGGAATGTTCTAATTACCATGTCTGTAGTATTTTCCCATGTTTCTACCTTGGCTTGGATTGTGAAATTTTTTTTTAGAGCTGTGAGGAAAGGCATACAGAATATGGACAGGTGTCCAGGGAGCTTTTTACCTGTAAAGATTTGGAGAACGCAGGAACCCATTCCTAATTCAGCTGTGCCAGAACCAGTTGCTGTTACCACTGTGGACACTCAAACTGAGACAACTGATACAATTGCTGTTGAATCAGAGTGTCAATCTGTGCTAGTATCAGTTGCCCCTGTACAGAAAAAGAAATATACAAAGAAACCAGTTCGCAGCACTAAGGATGAAGATGAACAAGGGACATCACAGAAGGAAGAAGAGGTGGAGCCAGAGATAATCAGCCGGTCCTTGTCCCTGAATGAACTGCGAGATGTGCGGAAAGATTACAGCCGTCGCCCAGGTGAGCACATTATCACCTGGCTGCTCCGATGCTGGGAAAATGGAGCCCACAGTTTGGACTTAGAGGGCAAAGAAGCCAGGCAATTGGGCTCCTTGTCCCGGGACGGGGGCATTGATAAGGCTATGGGAAGACCGTCACAAACCCTCAGCCTCTGGAGGCGACTTTTGTTGGGCGTGAGGGAAAGATACCCCTTCAAGGAAGATATTACAAGCCCCCCAAGTAAGTGGACCACCATGGAGAAAGGCATTCAATATTTGAGGGAGTTAGCTGTGCTGGAGATTATTTATAATGACTATGCACCCGCAGACCCAGATGAAATTCAATGCACACGAGTTATGTGGCGAAAGTTCCTACGAAGTGCACCACCAAGCTATGCCAGTTCGTTGGCAGTTGCCTCCTGGAAAGAAGATGAGAGGCAAACGGTGGAACAACTAGCCGCTCAACTTCGGCAATATGAAGAAAATGTGTCTTGTTCCCTACAGGCTGTTATTTCAGCTGTAGAGAAAATATCAGAAAATATTGACCAATTTGTGTCTCGCCCTCCACCTGCCCGTACTCCAGCTTTTAAGAATAAGCGTCCCCGTGCTCAAGAGCAGGAACATAAGAAGTATACACCCCAGTATGTTTTGCGGTCCCATCCACAGGACCAAGGAGAGAATATGAGCAAGTGGGATAGGCCACCTACCCCATCTACTCCAAGAGCACAGGCACAGGAGTTGCGTAAAGGCAGGGTTAGAAGAAGTAACTCTCCTTGGAGGAATGTCGCTCCAGTTTCCAGTGAGCAACCCCCTGGACAAGATAGGAGGGTTGATTTCAATTCTGATTCCCTCGAAGGGACCTCTGGTGTTTCCTGGGAAACAGTAAATGATGACTGTGATGACCAGTATTAGGGAGGCCCTGCCTCCAGCCAGGTGGAGGAAAGGGATAATCGGGTTTATTGGACTGTGTGGATTCGTTGGCCTGGCACATCAAGTCCACAAGAATACAAGGCTTTAGTGGACACCGGTGCACAATGTACTCTGATGCCATCAAATTTTAAAGGGACAGAATCCATTTGTATTTCTGGAGTGACAGGGGGATCTCAACAGCTATCTGTATTAAAAGCTGAAGTGAGTCTGACTGGCACAAATTGGCACAAGCACCCTATTGTGACAGGCCCCAAAGCTCCATGCATCTTAGGTATAGATTATCTTAAGAGAGGGTATTTTAAGGACCCAAAAGGATACAGGTGGGCCTTTGGTGTGGCTGCAGTGGAGGCAGAAGAGATTGAACAATTATCCAGCACGCCTGGCCTTTCAGAGGACCCTTCTGTTGTGGGTTTGCTGAAGGTTGAGGAGCAACAGGTACCAATTGCAACCACAACAGTGCACCGTCGGCAATATCGCACCAACAGAGACTCTGTGATTCCCATTCATAAGTTGATTCGCCAATTGGAGAGCCAAGGAGTGATCAGCAAAACTCATTCACCCTTTAACAGCCCTATATGGCCGGTACAAAAGTCTACTGGGGAGTGGAGACTGACAGTAGACTATCGTGGCCTGAATGAAGTCACGCCACCTCTGAGCGCAGCTGTGCCAGACATGTTGGAACTCCAATACGAATTGGAGTCCAAGGCAGCCAAATGGTATGCCACCATTGATATTGCCAATGCATTCTTCTCAATCCCTTTAGCAAAAGAGTGCAGGCCTCAGTTTGCTTTCACTTGGAGAGGGGTGCAGTATACTTGGAATCGACTGCCCCAGGGGTGGAAACACAGCCCCACCATCTGCCATGGACTGATCCAGGCCACGCTGGAGGAGGGTGAGGCCCCAGAACATCTGCAATACATTGATGATATTGTGGTGTGGGGTGACTCAGCTGTGGAAGTCCTTGATAAAGGAAAGAAAATAATTCAAATTCTTCTAAAGGCTGGCTTTGCCATTAAACGCAGTAAAGTCAAAGGACCTGCACAGGAGATCCAGTTTTTAGGAGTAAAATGGCAGGATGGACGTCGTCATATTCCAATAGAGGTGATAAACAAGATTGCAGCCATGTCTCCACCAACTAACAAAAAGGAAACACAAGCTTTCCTAGGTGTTGTGGGTTTTTGGAGAATGCATATTCCAAATTACAGTATGATTGTTAGCCCCCTCTACCGTGTGACACGGAAGAAGAATGATTTTGAATGGGGTTCTGAGCAGCAACAAAGTTTTGAACAAATTAAACAGGAGATTGTTCATGCGATGGCACTTGGGCCAGTCCGGACAGGACCAGATGTTAAAAATGTGCTCTACACTGCAGCTGGGGAGAATGGCCCTATTTGGAGTCTTTGGCAGAGAGCACCTGGGGAGGGTCGAGGCCGACCCCTCGGGTTCTGGAGTCGGGGATACAGAGGATCCGAGGCCCGATACACTCCAACTGAGAAGGAGATACTGGCAGCATATGAAGGAGTTCAGGCTGCGTCAGAAGTGATTGGCACAGAAACACAACTCTTCCTAGCACCTCGACTGCCGGTGCTGGGCTGGATGTTCAAGGGGAAGGCATTCCCTACGCATCATGCAACTGATGCTACATGGAGTAAGTGGATCGCACTGATCACACAACGAGCTCGCATAGGGAAGCCTAGTCGCCCTGGGATCCTGGAGGTGATCACAAACTGGCCAGAGTGTGAAGATGGTGAAATATCACCAGAGAAGGTGACACGTGTTGACGAGGCCCCATTGTATAATGAACTGTCAGAAGATGAGAAGCGGTATGCCCTGTTTACTGATGGCTCTTGTTGCCTTGTGGGAAGGCATCGAAGATGGAAGGCAGCTGTATGGAGTCCCCTACGCAAAATTTCAGAAGCCGTAGAAGGAGAGGGTGAATCGAGCCAGTTTGCAGAGGTAAAAGCCATCCAGTTGGCTTTAGACATTGCTGAACGGGAAAAATGGCCAAGGATCTACCTCTACACTGATTCGTGGATGGTGGCAAACGCTCTATGGGGATGGCTACAGCAATGGAGACAGAACAACTGGCAACGACGGGGCAAACCCATCTGGGCTGCTCCACTATGGCAGGACATTGCTGCTCGAATGGAGAAACTAGTTGTGAAGGTGCGCCATGTAGATGCCCACGTACCCAAAAAGCGGGCCACAGAAGAACATCTGCATAACCAGCAAGTTGACAAGGCTGCTAAGATTTCTCAGATAGATCTGGATTTGCAACATAAGGGGGAGTTATTTTTAGCTCGGTGGGCCCATGATACCTCAGGTCATCAAGGCAGAGATGCTACCTATAAATGGGCTCGTGATCGAGGGGTGGACTTAACCTTGGACACTATTGCACAGGTTATCCATGAGTGTGAGACGTGTGCTACAATTAAACAAGCAAAACGATTGAAGCCCATATGGTATGGAGGACGATGGCAGAAATATAAATACGGAGAGGCTTGGCAGATTGATTACATCACACTGCCACAGACTCGCCAAGGCAAACGCCATGTGCTCACAATGGTGGAGGCGACCACCGGCTGGTTGGAAACGTATCCTGTGTCTCATGCCACCGCCCGGAGCACCATCCAGGGCCTTGAAAGGAAAGTCCTCTGGCGACATGGCACCCCAGAAAGAATTGAGTCAGACAATGGGACACACTTCAGGAACAACCTCATAGATGCCTGGGCCAAAGAGCATGGCATTGAATGGGTTTATCATATTCCCTATCATGCACCAGCCTCAGGAAAAGTTGAGAGATACAATGGGTTATTGAAAACCACACTGAAAGCGATGGGAGGTGGAACTTTCAAGCACTGGGATACACACTTGGAAAAGGCCACCTGGTTAGTCAACTCTAGAGGATCTGCCAATCGAGCTGGCCCTGCCCAATCAGGACTCTTACATATTGTAGAAGGGGACAAAGTCCCTGTAGTACATATAAAAGACATGTTAGGGAAGGCAGTCTGGGTGTGTCCTGCCTCAGGTAAAGGCAAACCCATCCGTGGGATTATTTTTGCTCAGGGACCTGGGTGTACTTGGTGGGTGATGTGTAAGGATGGGAAGACCCAATGTGTGCCTCAAGGGAATTTGATTCTGGGTGAGAATAACCCGTGAATTAAATTGTATAATGATAGCTGTTGAATATCACGATTCCTATAGTTGCTCTACATTATGTATGTGTAGGTGATTATGATGTGTAAACCTAGACATGACGTGTAGATGGTATAGAATAAGGGGTGGAATGTCCTGGTTTGAGCCAGGGTAGAGTTAATTCCCGTGAGGAATCAGGAAAGGGCACAGCTTGAACAGCTGACCCAGGCTGGCCAGCAGGTATTCGATACCATCCTAACCGTCATGCCCAGGGTACAGGTGGGGGCTGGCCGGAATAAGCTCTTGCCCCGGAATAAGTGCTTCCGGGGGGGCGCGCGGGCTCTCGGTCACCGGTACGGAGCGGTCGCTTACGTCGGGTCCCGGGTGGTGAGCAATTGTATCACTCACCAGTTTTCTCTGTAATATTCCCTTGTCTTTGTTATAGTTGTTACTCCTCAATTTCCCAGTAAACTGTTCTTATTTCAACTTACGCGGGCTCTTTTACTTTTTTTTTTCTTTCCCTCTCCGATCCCCTCCGCATTCCGTCGGAAGGGGGAGGGGGAGGAGTCGCGGTTTTCTTCCCCTTTGCTCCGGCTGGGCAAAACCGCGACATGGACAAACAGGTTCATTTTGTTAGAGAAGGTATAAAATTCAAGTGATTTTATTGAATAGTCATTTTTAAGTAAAATTCATAAGTAAGTCAGCATAACTAAGCAAAACTAGGTCTCCTTGGTGAAGCTGCTCCCAAAGAGAAGATCATGCATGAGAAATCAGGCACAATGAAAATAGGAGTGATAACGAGGGAGATTGTTTAAATCCATGCACCTGTAAACCTTAAAACATCTAAGAACAATGTTGGGAGTGATTGCTTCAGACGAAGGAAAAGTTTGTTATATTAACCATTAGGCTGTTCACGGTCCTGAACTCCCATAACATTCTGGTCCAGAACACCAAATAATCAATAGCCTAAATCATCTAGTTGGCCAAGTGATTTTGAAATATATATAAATATGTATAATTTGTGTAATAAGGGACCAATTAATAAGAGTGATGTAATGTGTAAAAGTAACAAATAACTAATCAAAGTAAAGGGTAAATTATAAACAGGCTTTTATGCATAGTAATGAACAAAATAATATTGGGTATAAATATCTGTTAATTTTAATGCTTCATCAGACATTCTTTGGGAATGATCCCGTGTTCCCTGTGCATCATCAAATAAAGGACGTCTCTGCTTATCTGACTTTGTGTAGATAAGTTTTCTTCCCAGCAGATTTACAACAATTTCAGCCACTTATTTCACAGAGGTGCAACCAAACTCTTTAGCTGCTCTTCCCACAAAGACTACACTTCTGTGCTCCTCTAATACGTGTGAGGTGTAATTTAACTTTGTATGTGTTTGTTGACTTTTTTTACCAGAGGCTAACAGTAGTGTAATTGCTGCTTTCAGCACATCCTTCAAAATCCCTCAGCCTGACACATTCCCAGTGCCGGCTCCTGTGATATGCCATCCTCTTCATCTGTAGTGTGTTCCATCAGCCAAACAATCAGGAGGGTGCATGGCAGGGCTCTGAAACATAACCAGCAGCAAAGCCACTGACTCCATTTCACCTTCAAACATGCTTATTGCAAAATGAAACCTCCCTGGCTCCATGTGGGGTGGCTCTGGTAATGCCTCTTTTCTCTGTTTGTATAGAAAAAAATCCTTTCTTTGTGGTTTGCTGTAGAAGTGAACAAAAAGAACAAAGATTGCTCCACCTACGCAGATGGCTTTTACCTGAAAGGGATACAGCCCACACTCCATCCACCCAATCCTTGAAGAAATAAACATACAGCGACAGAAAATCTGTTATCAAGCAAAGTTTCTTCATACTCCCTCACAAAAACACTCCAATATTTTGTTCTCTGAGATGTTGAATACTCACTTCTTCCCCGCAAGCCAGAATGTGTGCAACAGATAAGGAACCCAACATCCCTTTTTGACCTTAAAGATGTTTCACTAGACATTTTCTAAACATCATTTAAAACTAGGATATATGCAAGAGGCAAGGAATTCCTGCTATTTTCTGAAAACCAGCCAAGCAGACTCCCAAAAAATTAGTGATACGATGATAAACAGAATGATGGCTTGTTGGTGTATCAGGCTCTGCTACAGTAGACTAGATCAGCACTGTCCTTTGAGGGTTATGCAGGTGTACCCGTAGAGCAGCCAAGGTCATATTTTGAGTACAAATCCTACTTCTGCTCAAGAAATGTGGATTTTATCACTGACATCAGTGGAGCACCCAGGTGCAGGCACGGGTACCATGAGGGAAGCTGTTAAGACAACAAGACTTCAGTGGGTTGGCTGCAGGGAGTGGCATGACCCTGCCTCTCCTCTGGCTCTTCTTCCAGCTTCATAGAGACTCTCATCTGCTTTCACAGCTTTCATTTCAGTAAAGGCAATCCTTACATGATTCCTGAGGCTGTCAGCAAATGCAGCGATGCTGTGAAGGGCATGAGCAGGTCATCCCATCTCTTACCTGCCACACTCCCATTTTCCTGAGTCTCCTCTCCTGGGTGAAGCACACTCTGCTGCTGTAGTACTTGTTGACAATGAGCATCCACTATCTTTCCCTGCAAAATAAAAATTTTAAAACATCAGTTCCACATTTGACAGGCTCACAAAGACAAGCTGTAGAAAGGCTTCTGTCAACCACCCTTCGCCTGGCTCCAGCTTTCCAGGCACTTTGGTGCTCTTGATGTAGAGCTTTATACTAACATGTGCTAATAAACCTTATACTAACTTATCGCAATAGTATAAAGCTTATTTTTCAGAGAGGACAAAATTCACACAAGCTGTAAAAGGTCACGCTTATCTCCTCACACAATACCTCCGGGGTCCTCCAACTTCCTTGAGGGCAGAAACCGGTCCTGCGATATCTGAAGATCAGGGGTGAGAAAGCCTCAGGACTTATCAGCCTTCATCTCCCAATGCCCCATTGCGTGATGTCTCTCTCACCGGGAGACATCACGCAAATGAAAGGAAGAAAAGACCTAATTTACATGCGAAATCGGGACAGGTTGTGTCTTTGTCTAGGCGGATAATGTCATCATATGATTTTGTAACTTTGTAACAAATATAAGTCAAGCAAGTTGCCGAGTCGGGTGCGCACGTTTGTGGTGGAGCGATCCCCTGTGCGCCCGGCGCCGAATAAACATACCTTCTTTATAACTCTTTGAGTTATAGAGTTTGATTCCGCAAGTCACTCTCCTAAGCTTTCCTACCCCATGATCTGCCTCCATTCTTGGGGCTCACTTCCTGAGCACAGCACTTGCCATGGATTTCTGAACCAACTCCTCCCTGTTTCAGTGAGTTCTGACCACTTCTTCATCACAGGCTCTGAAGAAACAGCAGCCTCAATGCCTCAGCACAGAGAATCTTGGGATCTAGTTCCCTTCCCAGCTTGCCTCCACATTCCTCACGTGATCCTAGACCAAACACTGAGGAACAGCATGTCTCAATTTCCAAGCTATAAAACAGGACCATTAACAATTTCTCTTACCCATTGTCTGCCTAGATTGTAAACTCATTAGGAAAGGCTATGTGTTTACACAGACTCTAGCATAAAAGAGCCTCCAGGCATAAATAAAATAGAAAATAATAATCCCCAGTAGTCAAGTCATGGAAGTAACAGGATAGAAGAGAAACACATGCTTGCCTTGTTAATAACAAAACAGTTTCCAGGCAGTTAGGAGCCTGCTGAGCCCCACAGCACATGGCTTCCCATTGCTTTTCTGGGAAGGGCTTGCAAACCCACAGCCCAGAGATGCCCCATTAACATCCCATCAGCATCATCCCCTCCATGCATTCTCCTCGATAAGCACACGACCTCTCCAGACACAATTGCAGCCCATCCGAGTGACATACAGCACTATGGGGACAGCACATCACTCCTCCTAGTTAGGAAGAGCAAGGGGAAAGTCCATTTCACCCCATTTAAGCCCCTAAACATGCCCAATCGCTCCCATTTACAAGCCCACAAATTTGTTGTGAAGCGGCTTTGCTGCAGCAATGCGAGACACGCCTTCATGCTCGCACCGCCAAGTCCCATGCGCAGGTGCCCCCCACACCTGCCGTCATTGCGTGGCACCCCCTAACAGTCCCTTGATGGGTACATAGCGCAGCCCCGCTTATCCACTAGAATAGGGTTGGCAACTCTGCCGGGACATGTGACCTGGCCTGACCATTCGCCACCCTGCAGGGATGGGGATGAGGGGACAGGCAGGATCACTGCGCCATCTGTCCACGCTCAGAGGGAGGTGAGGGGCTCCCCTACCCCCCGCAGCTTGGAGCAGCTGAGCCGAGGTGGCTTTAAAATGCGAGAGTGGAGGCACTGAGAGGAAATGGGAGGAAGGTGTCTGAGGGTTGTCTTGAGGTCTGATTGGCCTCGTTATGGGGGTAGCCCTGCTGCTTTAGCACTGCAGGCAGGGCCCAGCCAGCCACAGCCATGTCAGCCCTGGCCCCCCCTCAGCAGCATAGTGGTAGTGCAGGCAGGCAAGGCCCCCTCACTGCTCAGGGCCTTGGGGCTGCTGGCTCGCCCTGTGTCTCCTGAGGGAGTTGGGCCCTGGGATGGGCCTACATGGGTGACAAACAATTACAGATAGCACTGCTCTCACAGCTTTGGTTGTAGTGTGCAGCACCACAAACAGCATGGTCAAAGGGAGAGGGGGCTCCCCAGGGACTAAGGAGGGGTCTCATTAACACAAGTTTCTACATATTTTCCCAAGTTGTGTGTCATGTTATTCTGGTTTAAGTGGAACAGCATGGCTGAAAGGTGTTGTGGTGGCAGTCCCAGGGGCTGGAGCCTGCTCGCAGCACAGCTCTGGCATGGCCATCCCCACTGTCAGAGACATTTTCTTTCTTATCATAGAATTGTTTTGGCTGGAAAAGCCCTTTAAGCTTATGGAGTCCACCCCCTGCCCTCACACTGCCCAGCCCATCACTAACCCATGGCCCTCAGAACCATGGCTTTGCAATAGCTCCAGGGATGGGGACTCCCCCACCTCCCGGGGCAGCCTGGGACAGGGGCTGACAACCCTCTCAGGGAAAAAGTTCTTCCTCAACTCCAGTCTAAACCTCCCCTGGGGCAACTTGAGGTTGTTCCCTCTTGTCCTGTCACTCGTTACCGGAGAGAAGAGACCAATCTCCTCCTCACTACACCCTCCTGTCAGGGAGTTGTAGAGAGTGATCATATCTCCCCTCAGCCTCCTCTTCCCCATGTTAAACTGAACCTGCCCTGTCTCTGTGCAGGAAGGAACTGCAGGAGCCTCTTCTTCCTTCGGACAATAGCAAACATCCTCTCAGTATCCTTGCCCACCTTATCCCAGTAAACACGATAATCAGCCTCTTCTTCTCTAGCCCTTTGCTACTGCACCCATCTGGAGACCCTCAACACACTTTGGCTCTACCTTTCCCCTTGCCATGCCATCTGTTCTGGTTTAGCAAGGAGCAGCTTTTGGCTTAGTAACAGGGGGAGCGGGTTGCAGTGAAGACCCGGTAAAGAGTTTTCGGACTCTCCCCCGGCTCCTGGGTTCACACCCACCTCCCGCCTGGCTGGGCCAATCTGGCGCCTCTGCGATCACTATTTAGGGGACGGGAATTTGGAATGCGAGGCAGGAGGTGTAAGAGTGATACAAGATGGAGGCGATCACGCGGACCCTTCAGCCAGAGAAGGAGGAAGGAAGGAGAAGCAGTAGACCAGAGACCCCTCTGCAAGCCGTGGCGAGAATGCAAGCTGTGCCCCTGCAACCTATGGAGATCCATGGCAGGACTGAGAGTTACCAGCAGCTCCATGTGAGTGAGCCCGGACAGGCGAGGGACTGTGTGGGGAGACGGCCATGGCCCAGGCCGTGTTGGAGAGCCTGCGGGCCACAGAGCAGCCCCACATGAGAGGCAGAGAGGAGCTGCAGCCTTTGGGATAAGTGCGCGTCGGAGCAGCCCGTGCAGGGCTGCCATGCGTGTGAGTTACCCCACGGACTTGCAGGGAGGACTGGTGTGGAGTTCACCCGTCCTGAGGAGGGACAAAAGGCAGAAGTTATCGGGAACAGACTAACTGAAACCCCCACTGCCTGCCCCCCCAAACCGTTCAGGGGGGACAGAGTAAAAACACCGGGATCAGGGCTCTGAGCCCGGGAAGAGGGGAGGTGTGGCAAGAAGGTGTTCTTAAAAAGGCTGATTGGACTCTTCATTGATGTATTACTCTGTGTTGTTTCATTTTGGTTATGTTTTGGGGGGTATGTTTTAGTTGATGTTGCATTAAATTATTTTTCTGTTTTCTTCCCTAAACGGAGTGGCCTGGTCTGTTTTGTCCTGAACCTTAAGCAGTTAAGCTCTCCCTGCCCTTGAGGCTAATCGCGGTCTTTGTTCCCTGATGGGCCTAAACCATGATACCATCCCTTCTTTCATTCCTACTCACCCTTGCTATTAGCACTAAGAGGTGTAATTAACACTGCTATGCCCAGAATCCTCTCTCTAACCTCCTTTGCAGTAGGATTTACAGGTTTTTCCATTTAACAAATATGGGTACAATTCACCCGAATTACCAGTCCCTATCAGTTGCTGGCTTGGGGCATTGCAGCATGAGCAAACAATGCTGCAAACAATTCCTTCGTCTGAAGCAATCACTCCCAACATTTTTCTTAGATGTTTTAAGGTTTACAGGTGCATGGATTTAAACAATTCTCCTCGTTATCTCTCTTATTTTCATTGTGCTTGATTTCTCATGCATGTTCTTCTCTTTGGGAGTGGCTTCACCAAGGAGGCCTAGTTTTGCTTAGTTATGCTGACTTACTTATGAATTTTACTTAAAAATAACTATTTGATAAAATCACTTGAATTTTTATATCTTCTATAACAGTGGGATTTCTCCAGTGGTTTGTGCCAACAAATTCTCAGCTGCTCAGCTCTGTAGCTCACCAGTGGGTTACTCACAGGTCTGGCAGAGGGCAGAGTGGTGTGACCCACATGCCACAGCAGGTACCAACTTCTGCTGGTACTTGAAAGGGCCATGATCCAGGCCAGGGCCTAAATGCCAAGGAGCTTCTGCAAGCAGCCAGGGTACACTGGTGAGAAGAGGTCTCTCCCAGAGTGACTCACTTTCAAACTGAACAGTGTTTTTTTTTAGATGGTTGAGGAATTTGCAATGAAAGGGAAACAAACTCCTTAGGATCTTGCTCTGCAGAGGAGAAGCCTCTGTATCTTTGGGCAAACATAAACACAAACATCTCCAGGATTTCTCCTCCAAGAGAGCCCCTGCTTGCTGAGAAGCTCTATGGGCTTCATCCAGCACCACAGCTCCCCTGGGTCAGCCAGCAGCCAGCACAGAGTTTGAACCAGTTTGTGTTTTTCACGATGAAACTGCTTCTGGCTTACTTGGGCAGAGTGAGTCCTCCTGCCAGGCAGCTCAGCCTGGGAGTGACCAAGACAGTCTCCTCTGAAAATCCCTGGGACTTAGTGCTGATAGTTATTAGAATGGTTCCAAATGTGAGATTTTTTTTCAGGCAGCATCTCCACAGCCCTATGTCACTGATCATATACAGAAGGACCATGGAAATGCATACCTAGCCATCACCACCATGCTCCTTGAAGGTGTCCATCCATGTTCTGGCTCCAGCAAAGCCTGAGGCAGCACATGGGAGCTAAGTGGATAGAGAGACAGACTCCCAGAGACTTGGCTGTAGCAGCAAAAGAGGAGGAAGCATTGCTGCTCCTCTGGAAACACAATTGGGTTCCACACTCGGATTGGAAGGACTTCTGTTAGCCCATGGTCATGTGCCTTTGTACCAGGCTACATACACAGTATGGATGATGCTTTATTCCAACTAATTGTTTACACCATGCACTTTTATCTGCTAACACAAGCACCACCTTTCACTCCATCCCGTGCCCGGCTCTTCTGTACCCTCCACCTCTTCCGTTACAACCCGAGATCTTCCAAAGGCCTACAACACCCATGCACCAGCACAGGCTGGGAGTCGAACTGCTGAAGAGTAGCTCTGCAGAGAGAGACCTAGGAGTCCTGATTGATAATAAACTGAACATGAGCCAGCAATGTGCCCTGGTGGCCAAGAAGACCAATGGCATCCTGGGATGCATCAAGAGTGTGGCCAGCAGGTCAAGGGAGGTTCTTCTCCCCCTCTACTCTGCCCTGGTGAGGCCTCATCTGGAGTCCTGTGTCCAGTTTTGGGCTCCTCAGCTGAAGAGAGATAGAGAACTTCTGGAGAGAGTCCAGTGCAGGGCCATCAAGATGATCAGGAGAATGGAACATCTTTCATACGAGGAAAGGCTGCGGGAACTGGGGCTGTTTATTCTAGAGAAGAGGAGACTGAGGGGAGATCTTATTAACCTTTACAAATATCGATATGGTGGGTGTCAGGACATTGGGACATCCCTTTTTTCTATTGTAGCTAGCAACAGGACAAGGGGTAATGGGATGAAACTGGAACACAAAAAGTTCCACTTAAATATAAGAAAAAATTATTTCACTGTGAGGGTGATGGAGCAGTTGAACAGGCTGCACAGAGGGGTTGTGGAGTCTCCTTCCTTGGAGGTCTTCAAGACCCACCTGGACATGTTCCTATGCGACCTGATCTATGAACCTGCTTCTGCAGGGGGGGGCTGGACTAGATGATCTCTAAGTGTCCCTTCCAACCCTACCATTCTATGATTCTATGATCCTTGTCCTTTTGCTCACCTGGCTCATGGCTGTTGGCTGTCACTGACTCTCACTGCTGCCCCTGGGCATGGTGTAGCTTTCCATGGTGGGTTGCACTTTCAGTCACTGAAAATCTTCACTGCAAGGTCTAGAAAACAAAAGGTCCTTTTTCAGTGTGAAGAGGCTGATTAACATTTCCCTCAGGGAAACCGAAGGGCCTCATCACTGCACTGAGTAAATGCAGTCTTGTTGTTACAAGAAAAAAGGGTGACTCACCTGGTGGAGGCTTCAGAAGTGGTGAGATCTCTGCAGTATGACTTGGCTGTTGAAACACGCCCTCTAGTTATGGGGTTTGGCAGAGGTGTGAAAGGCTGCCCTCCTGCCTCAACCAGTCCTCAGGTCCCCTCCATAGGCAGTTCATACCACCACTACTGCCAGGGAACACGGGTCTTGGTGCTGCTGAACAGTGCCAGACACTGTGCCCACATGCTTCCACACCAAACCAAGGGGATGTTCGGCTCAGGGTGTCTCTGGGGGTGTTTGGAGGTGGCAGCAGGACCTAATTCCCGACCTTGGTGGGGACTCTGCTCCTCTCCCCTGCCCTGAGCCACTTAGCAGGCTGTTCAAGGTCCATTTGGGTACAAAGCATGTCAGGCATCCCTTAAAGGTTTCCCTGGGACCTGCCCAGACTTGTTCTATTTGTAACAGTTGTGTCATCACTCCTAGGAAGGTCCCAGCCCTCTATTTCTTTTTTCAGGTAGTTATTTCAATGCTTATCACGTTTTCTTCATTTTTGAAGGCCCCAGAGGAGGGAGGAAAGCTGGAGGAGTGAGGAGGAGGAGAAAGATAGCAGCAGTCTGCTTCCTGCCAAGATTTACTGCTCAGTCAACTTCCTATGTCACTTTTGATGTGTTGGGCATGGTACCACTTCACTTAGAATCATAGAACCATAGAATGGTGGGATTTGGTAGGGACCTTTAGAGATCATCTAGTCCAACCCCCCTGCCGAAGCAGATCCACCTAGATCAGGTCACACAGGAACACGTCCAGGTGGATTTTGAAGACCTCCAAGGAAGGAGACTCCACACCCTCCCTGGGCAGCCTGTGCCAGGGCTCCCTCACCTGAAAAGTAAAATAGTTTTTCCTTATGATTAAGTGGAACTGTTTGTGTTCCAGCTTCATCCCATTACCCTTTGTCCTGTCACTGGATACAACAGAAAAAAGTTATGCCCCAACCTCCTGACATTCACCATTTAGATATTTGTAAATATTAATGAGATCCCCCTTCAGCCTTCTCTTCTCTTCTCTTCTCTTCTCTTCTCTTCTCTTCTCTTCTCTTCTCTTCTCTTCTCTTCTCCAGGCTAAACAGCCCCAGTTCCCGCAGCCTTTCCTCATATGGAAGGTGGTCCAGTCCCCTGATCATCTTGGTGGCCCTGCACTGGATTCTCTCCAGACGTTCCCTGTCCCTCTTGAGCTGGGGAGCCCAGAACTGGACACAGAACTCCAGATGAGGCCTCACCAGGGCAGAGTAGAGTGGGAGCAGAACCTCCCTCCACCTGCTGGCCACACTCTTCTTGATACATCCCAGAATGCCATTGGCCTTCTTGGCCACGAGGGCACATTTCTTGTGTGTCAGACTTCTACAAGCTTTTGTAGAGCTGGTTGTGAGAGGGAGGAGATCCCAGTACGTAAGGCAGGACACAGGGCAGGGCATTCCCAAAGAACAATTATTCGGCAGAGCAGCTGTTTGGGCCAGATCATTAATTTTATTTTCTCTTTTTTAACTGTCAAACCAATACTTTGTCTTTTACGAGCACATCCTGGTTAGGGCCATGCTCAGGGAACTCTACTCTGCACAGACAGGTCCATTTTGCTTCAGAAGAGATAGAGGAGATGCAGAGGTCACAGAGGATTCTGCCCCTGATGCTGTCGAGGGGTGTCCCCAAGGTGAAGAAGGACCTGGAGGACAATCCCTTGTTCCAGTCCTTCTGCATGGCCTGAACATTTCAACCCAAGGCTTCCTCCACCTCACTCCCTGATCTGTCCTGCAGCCCTCACAGTCACTCTGTGGTTTCCCTCCAGTTACGCAAGAAACAAACCTTCAGTTCCAAGCAGAGAGATTTTTTTAACCTTTTCTCCTTGTTTGCACAGATGCATTCCAGGGAAGCACTCCCAAGTCTTATTCATAACCCATACTTGTTCCTCTGACAACACTCTTTTACGTTGGGTCAGGTCATTGATATCTCTGTGTTTATTTTGCTCCAATTCCAGAAACAAGTAACAACTCGTGATCCTGACTATATAGCTATGTCTCTCTTGTTCTTGAAGCAATCAATAATCTTCATCAATGACCTGGATGAGGGGACAGAGTGTACCCTCAGCAAGTTCCCTGATGGCACCAAAGTGGGAGGACTGGCTGATTCCCCAGAAGGCTGTGCTGCCATTCAGCAGGCTCTCAACCAGTTTGAGAGTTGGGCAGAGAGGAACCTCATGAGGTTCAACAAGGACAAGCGCAGAGTCCTGCATCTGGGAAGGAACAACTTCATGCACTAGTACAGGCTGGGGATTACACCATGCACTTTTATCTGCTAACACAAGCACCACCTTTCACTCCATCCCGTGCCCGGCTCTTCTGTACCCTCCACCTCTTGCGTTACAACCCGAGATCTTCCAGAGGCTTACAACACCCATGCACCAGCACAGGCTGGGAGTCGAACTGCTGAAGAGTAGCTCTGCAGAGAGAGACCTAGGAGTCCTGATTGATAATAAACCAAACATGAGCCAGCAATGTGTCCTCATGGACAAGAAGGCCAATGGCATCTTGGGATGCATCAAGAAGAATGTAGCTAGCTGATCGAGGGAGGTTCTTCTCCCCCTCTACTCTGCCTTGGTGAGACCTCATCTGGAGTCCTGTGTCCAGTTTTGGGCTCCTCAGCTGAAGAGGGACGGAGAACTTCTAGAGTGAGTCCAGTGCAGAGCCACCAGGATGATCAGGGGACTGGAAGGTGAGGGAACTCTGGCACAGGCTGCCCAGGGAGGATGTAGAGTCTCCTTCTCTGGAGGTTTCCAAACCCGCCTGGATGTGTTCCCGTGTGACCTGACCTAGGCAGACCTGCTTGAGCAGGGGGGTTGGACTAGATCATCTTTAGAGGCCCCTTCCAATCCCTCCCATTCTGTGATTCTGTTTGATTCTGTAATTTTTCTTTCCTCATTTTCACAGCCTACTTCTGTTGGGAAGATTGATCTGTTCTGCAAACAACCCCTGCACATCTTGCTGTTACTGGCACTGCTCTGTTTTGCTCATGATCCTGCCCCAAGCCAGCAGCTATACACAGACAGACTGCAAAAGACCCAGGAGGATGGGGTTTCCCCTCGCCAGTCCTATGACTGCTTCGGTTCTTCTCAGCAATCTCCAGCTACCAGCAGTGACCAGAGAGTAACCAGCTAATCCTCCATTCATCCTGATTTCCCTCTGCTGTCCGGGGGACAAAAAAGTGGCATTTAGAATCACAGAATTGTTTGGTTGGAAAAGACCTTTAAGATCCTAGAGTCCAACTAGTGCCTTCACACTGTCAAGCCCATCACTAAACTAACCCATGTCCCTCAGCACCTCAGCTACACGGCTTTGCAATATCCCCATCTCACCACCTCCCTGGGCAGCCTGTGCCATTGTTTAACAACCATTTCAGTGAATAAGTTTACTGGCAGCTAACCACAGTTCCACCTTGGAGGAGGTGCATTACCATGGTCTTACTCACCTCCACGACTCTATAACTATTTGCAGAGTCTAGGGACATGTTGTTTGCAGGAGAACAGATGTATGCTGTTTGCTAATCATGTTTGGGGACTTCAGGGTGGGAAAATCCAGGATGATGCAGGGGCTTGTTCATAGTGGGATTTTTCACTCCAGGGTAAGCATACCCGCACAATTAAATGGCGTGTGGTTTTCACAGGCATTGGTGCTTAAATACAAAATATCCTCAGTAAATTCAGCTTAACCCAGCTTGTAATTGGAACAAGAGAGTCCTAAGGCAAGCAGATTTTTACACCTGTGCCACACAGCGAGTGGTCAGTGATCCATCAGGGCAGGGCACAACACCCTGCTGTGTTGACAAGCCCTCTGTCCACCTCATTTTTTCCCCTGTTTCTCTTCATATGGAGAGTGCAAAGAAGGTGCAATGACTTGGCAAAAGGGCAGCTGAACGTCTTGGCTTCACTGTGAAACCAGCAAAGTCAAAGCCAAAGGAAAACAGTGGGTTATATTCTGAGGGGTCTTAAAATATCTCTGTGCTCCTGTTTGTTTGCTTCAGCATTTAGGGAAGAGTTTGACAGTACTGCAAAAAACAAGCCCTTTTCTATAGCAGTTGACCCCTCCAGGACATCCCTGGGTGCCTTACACAATGCAAATGGAAAAGCACTGAGAGATGAATGTCTGCACTGCAGATTGAAAGCAACGTTAAAAAAAAGCAATGCAGGATTTAATTTTGGCTTTGTAAGTGCCAGTAGCAGTAACAATCCAATACCCACTAAAGAAGAATCACAGCACTCTGGGACAGAGAGGACTCTTCAAGCCTGGGGCCAACAGAACAGGATGTCAAGTTAACATAGAATCATAGAATCACAGAATGATAGGGGTTGGAAGGAACCTCCAGAGATCATCTAGTCCAATCCCCCTCAGAAGCAGGGTCACCAGGTTACAGAGGAACATGTCCAGACAGGTCTTGAAGACCTCCAAGGAAGGAGACTCCACAACCCCTCTGGGCAGCCTGTGCCACTGCTCCGTCACCCTCACATTGAAATAGTTTTTTTCTTATATTTAAGAGGAACTTTTTGTGTTCCAGTTTCATCCCATTACCCCTTGTCCTCTTGCTAGCTACTATAAAAAAAGGGATGTCCCAACCTCCTGACACCCACCCATTATATATTTATAAATGTTAATAAGATCTCCCCTCAATCTCCTCTTCTCTAGACTAAACAGCCCCAGTTCCCACAGCCTTTCCTCATATGAAAGATGTTCAGGATGAGTTGTTCCATCACCTTTCCAGGGATGGAGGTGAGGCTGATTGGCCTGTTGTTTCCTGGGTCGTCCTTCCTGCCCTTTTTGAAGACTGGAGTGACATTGGTCTTTCTCCAGTCCAGGTAAGTATGTGTCATAGGTGCCCTCAAGTTCAAGAGCTGCAGTGTCAGGTGAAAGAGCTGCAGGAAACTGTTAGTAGACCCTGTAGTATCAGAGGGGCAGAGGTGGAGATTGACAGAGGCTTCCACAATCAGATACAGGCCTCCAGTGAATCTGATATGCCTTGGACCCTGGTAAAAAAAAAAAAAAAAAAGTAGGGCTCCTCTTCATAACCCCTCTTCCAGAGTGTCAATTACAAATAAGTATGAGACATTGATGATGGGGAACATAGAAGAGCAAGGTCCAGAAGGGGAAAATTCAGCAAACAATTCACCATCACTGCTCCCCCAGCAACAGTTAATGGGCACCGTAGAAAGAAGTGATGGGTGCTTGTTGTGGGTGACTCATTGCTAAGAGGTATTGAGAGACCTATCTATTGATTGGATAAGGAGTCACAAGAGGTGTGCTGCCTGCCAGGATCCAAGGTCTGTGTTGTGGCTGAGAGAGTGCCACAACTCATCAGGGACAGGGACTACTATCCCCTACTCCTCTTCCCCATGGGGATGAATGATGTAATGAGACACAAAATCTCCAGAATCAAGAAGGATTTTAAAACCATGGATGAGCAATGCAAGTCACCAATGCAAAAATTTTAAAAGTTAACTCCTGGCTAAGAGGCTGGTGCCAGCGGGAAAGTTTCAATCCTTCTTTGGGGACTATAACTTCTTAGGACAGGATGGAATTCATCTCTCTCATAAGAGCACAAGAATATTTGGGAATAGGCTAGCCAACTTGATCAAGAGGGCTTTAAACTGAAGAACTTGGGGGATGGGGGGAGAAGTAACATAGAACAAGCTATCCTGTCTAGCAGGGAAACAGGGCAGGGCAGGGAATGCAATGGTAAGTGCCCCTCATGCGCACACCGGGTTGAGATCCAGAGGGCTGACCACACTGAAGGAGAGCCAAATCGGGGAGAATCCTCCTGCATCCATCCAGGGAAACCTGTGTGTTTGAGTAAGCCCCTGCGCTGCCTCTACACCAATGCATGCAACCTGGGGAATAAGCAGGACGAACTGGAGATGTGGGCTACGACCTCATTGTGGTCATAGAGACGTGGTGGGACAGCTGCCATGACTGGAGCACCACCATGGAGGGCTATGGATTGTTCAGGAAAGTCAGACTGACAAGGCGAGAAGGTGGAGTTGCTCTCTATGTGAGGGAGCAATTAATGTGCATTGAAGTCTGCTTGAGTGGGGATGAGGAGTAGGTGGAGTGCTTATGGGTGAAAATTAAGGGGCAGGGTAATGTGGGTGATACTGTTATAGGAGTTTGCTACAGGACACTTGATCAGGATGAGGAAGTGGATGAGGCCTTCTACAAACAGCTGAGAGCTGCTTCACAATCCCAATCCCTGGTCCTCATGGGGGACTTCAACCACCCTGATATTTTCTGGCAAAGCCACTCAGCCAAGCACACACAGTCTATGAGATTCCTACAGATTGTTGACGACAATGTCCTGTCACAGGTGACTGAGGAACCAACAAGGAGGGGTGTGCTGCTGGACCTGGTACTGAGAAATAAGGAGAGTCTGGTTGGGGATGTGAAGGTTGGAGGCAACCTCGGCTGCAGTGCCCATGAGATGGTAGAGTTCAAGATCCTATGTGGAAGAGGCAGGACAGAAAGCAGGACCGTGACCCTGGATTTCAAGTGAGCCGACTTTGGTCTCTCCAAAGACCTGCTTGGAGGGATCTCATGGGATAAGATCCTAGAAGGTAGGAGTGCCCAAGAGAGATGGTCAATCTTCAAGTATCACTTCCTCCAAGACCAGGATCAGTGTCTCCCCACGTGTAGGAAAGCAGGAAAAGGAGGCAGGAGACCTCCATGGATGAGCAAAGATCTGCTGGGACAACTCAGTGTCATGGTTTGACATGACAGCCTTTTCTGGTAAGGGGGAAGGGGCTGTAAAGATGGCTCCTGTAAGAAGTTGCTCAAAACTCTCCCCAGCTCTGAGCCAGACCCACTTCTGGGGCTGAGCCAATTAGACGCCTGTTGGGACTTTAGTAGGAGCCTTTGAGTTAAAGCCAGTGTACAAAAGAATCTCTTAGAAGTACGTGCAGCGACCCAAGGGCACTCTAATCTTGAGAGCTTAAGAAACATAAACAAAGCCATAAAACATCTCAAAAGGATGCACAAGAACAAAGGCTTTGAACATCTGGAAGGTCGATGTCCTGATTACAAGAATATGCTATACTATTTTTGTTAACCAATCATTACTTGCTGGAACACATGCAAGGCTCGTGAACTTATATGCTCAACCAATCCCCTGTATTTGTAAACCGCGTGCTTTCGCTTGGCAAAGTATATAAGTGATCAAGTAGAGAGAATAAAGGTCTCAGTTCCAAATCATATTGATTTGCTGTCTGATTCCTGCCTCTTCTGTCTCCCGGACGTTGACACATGGTGACCCTGACGTGATTCGGGCTCCACGCAGGATGTGGACAAAGAGGGGCTAAGAAGAAGAAAACCCATGGCGGTTGCGACCGGGCGTCCCAGAGAGACGCGTGTGGCCACATTCAACCGGTGAGTCGACAGCTGAACAGCTGGCGGTGCGGGATGGGGAACGCCGTATCGGCGGTGGAAAAGGCGACTATAGAAGCCCTTTTACGCCTGGGGCAAAAGGCTAATACACCCCTCGACAGATCAGCCCTCACGAACTTATTATACTGGGCAAAAAGGAGGGGGCTTATTACAGAAATAGTGCAAGTGTTTTCAGACACCGCTTGGGCAAAGGTGAGACAAGAATTGTGGGAGGCGATACAGACGGGTGCTAAAGATGCAAAATCGTTAGCGAAGATATATCGGCAAGTGTGTCTCTTAGTTGAGCAGATGGGGGCAGAAGCGGAATTAGAAGTTGCGGTTAAAGATCTGTTCGTATCTGCGGAAGACAAAGTAGCCGCTACTTGCAAGAAACAAGCAGTCGCTGCTTCCACAGCTCAGGGGCCATATGATGATCTGATTCCACCCTGGGAGGGGGATCCGAAGGGGGATTCTACTGACTCGCAAGAAACACGGATTGAGACAAGACCACCCCCCACTGCTCCCCCTATGCCGATGGAAGTTGATCCTGCTACTGTTCCCCTTCCTCCGGACAATGATGAGTATGATCTAAAAGGCTTGTTAGTGTTAGTGGTGTTATGTCTGAACTCTTGGGTGAAATGCGGAGGCTTGACAAAGATGCCAAGACATTTAATGTTAAGGAGGCTTATAAAAAAGCTCATAATGCAATTGTCGAAGGTCTTAAGAATATTGAGCAACAAATCACACAAACTGAGCAAAGGGGACAGGGTGCTACTGGGGGTACGGAGGTTGCTCCAAAACAAACTTCCCCGGTTCCTTTGACGAGAGACAGGAGACAATTATTCTTGGACTACGTTAAAGACGAGGAGTGGTCCCTAGAGGAAGCAGACACATATTTACGCTCGAAATACGGTACCGAGGCTAGAATAACACCTCAAGAGTGGCAAGGATATCTTGCAGTGGAAGAGGGATAATCCGGGTACGGGAGGTCAGGTTTGCGAGATGTTGAATGTGCCTGAATCGATGAGCGAGAAGTTAATTAAGTGGATAAGTGGTGATGATTCCAGAAAAAGACATGATGAAAGAAAAGGACAGAATCCTGGCGGGGATGCCAGTGGGAATGTACCCGCTAGAGACCCCCGATTTGACATGAGCAAAAGGTGGAAGGGACTGATTACTAACGCTGAACTTACGGGAGATTTTCAGTTTGTGTCTGTCCCCGTCATTACTTCGGCAGATGGCAATAATTGGGCACTAGTGTCACGTCTTCAGAAGGCAGTGATGGATTATGACATAGATAATGGTCTTGTCAGACGTCAGGTGGAAGCGGTGGTGAAACATCAACAGCTAATCCCCACTGATATTAAAGGCATATTCGAGCTGATCTTGGGACCCACAAGCTATATGTTATTCCTGTCTAAGTGGCAGGAGCGATTGGAAGATAAGCAATTAGCAAACTTGGATTTACCTGCAGGGGATCCTCTCTGGACAGCTTCCTTAGATGAATTGATGGGGGCGGGTCAATACAGAGATCCCCAGTGGCAAGCAGCTTTGAACCCTCGGATTTTAGCACAAGTGAAAGCTGCTGCTTTGGAAGCCTTTTCATTACTACCGCAGGTGGGAAAACCGAAACAGCCATACCTGCAGATAAAACAGGATCAATCCGAGCCTTTTTTGGCGTTTGTTGACAGAATAAAAGAAGGAGTAGAGACCGATCCAGACATTCTGTTTAACATGAAGGACACTTTGGTAAAAGAGATCGCCGTGCAGAATGCCAATATTACATGTAAACAACTGATAGTCGGTCTCCCCACTGGATATTCCTTAATGCAAATGATTGATCAGTGCTCGCGAGCACCAATTGAGGAGAAAGAAAAGGCTAGAATTCATGCCTCCGCATTGGCCGTCGCTCTACAAAAGGCTCCGAAACAAGGAGGGGGAGACCGAGGAGAAACTTGTTTTAACTGTGATCAACTAGGGCACGTAAAGAGAAACTGCCCAAAGAAAAATCAAAATGCTAAACCTGATTCTGCTGCGTTTGTTGGCACCTGCCACCGCTGTGATAAGTTTGGCCATCGGGCCAACGAATGTAGATCCCGGTTCAAGAAAGACGGAACACGACTTGTCACCGGTTCGGGAAACGAGAAGAGCCGTGAGGGGGGCGCGGAGAGACAAAAACCCCCCTTCACCGCAGCTGCCTCGATGAACTCGTGGCAGCCACAAGAGGGAGTGCAGGAGTCGATTTGGCCCTGGCAGAATCCATCGTCATAGAAGGTCCCGGTGTTCCCACAACTGAAACCGGACCTTTGGGGCATGATCTCTCTGCCCTGATTATCAGGCGCTCATCAACGTCCAGACAGGGTGTCTTTGTGTTACCTGGACTAATCGACAGTGATTATACTGGAACCATCTATGTTATGGTCACAGCATTCTTGCCGCCAGTCACTATACCCGCTGGTAGTAAAATAGCTCAATTGATCCCTTTCAAAAGTATGACACCTAGGACGAATTTAACAACTGAAAGACAGAAGGGTGCCTTTGGCAGCACGGGCCCTGCTGTTCTCTTTGCAGAGGCAATTTCCTCACGAAGACCGCTGCGTGAGGTGCAAATTTCCTATCCAACTTCTGATAATAATTCATCTATAAAGACAAAATACATCACAGCAACCATGATGATGGACACTGGCTCTGATATTACAATAATTCCAAAGGATTCCTGGCCAGAGGACTGGCCACTACAGAACCTTATTGGAGAAATACTGGGAGTCTCTGGTACCACCTCAAAGTGTGAACTTTGCTTGTATCACAGACAAGGAAGGAAATATAGCACATTTAAACCATATATTATGCAAACACCCTTGTGGATTTTAGGAAGGGATGTTCTCTCCCAATGGAACGTTATGCTATCCTGTCCAAATTTATAGGTGAGGCCACTGAGAAAAATGCCCAACCCACTCTGAAACTGAGCTGGATGACTGAAGCACCTGTGTGGGTAGCTCAGTGGCTGCTATCAGCAGATAAAATTGGGCACCTGAAACAATTGGTAGATGAACAACTTTCTTTAGGACATATTAAACCGTCCCAAAGCCCATGAAATACGCCGATTTTTACGATTCAAAAGAAATCCGGAAAGTGGCAACTATTGCATGACCTCCGAGCAGTGAATCAACAAATGCAACCCATGGGTGTATTACAACCAGGCCTACCCTCTCCTTCGGCCTTACCAAGAAATTGGACGCTTTTGGTAATCGATCTTAAAGATTGTTTTTTTCAGCATACCCCTCCATCCGGCAGATACGCCTCGATTTGCTTTTAGTGTTCCTGAAGTGAACAATAGCGCCCCCATGCGGCGCTTTGAGTGGGTCGTTCTTCCTCAGGGAATGCGCAATAGCCCTACCATCTGTCAGTGGTTTGTTGATTTAGAACTGTAGAAGTGGAGACGCCACAACCATACCAGCATTGTGTATCATTATATGGATGATATCCTAATTGCATCCGAGAAAGAACTTAATAAGACAGTTGAGATGTCTCTTTTCAATGAGTTGAAGAAGTGGGCTTTATCCGTTGCACCAGAAAAAGTACAACGTACTGAGTCATGGCTGTATTTAGGTATGCAAGTAACCACATCCAGAATTCGACTGCAGAAGTTATCTCTTCGGTCTGAAGTTGCCTCCATGCATGACGTTCAACAGTTGGTGGGGGACATTCAATGGATAAGAACATGGGCCGGTATTACCAATCAGGATCTGGAACCTTTGTTTCAGTTATTGAGAGGGACGGACTCACTCACTGAGCGTCGAGAGCTCTCTGTAGAAGGACAAGAGAGCTTATCAAAGATCGAAGAAAAGATTGCAGCCACACAAGCCTATAGATATGACCCAACCTTACATATAGGAGTGTATGTACAAAACCAATCGTCTGAGGTTGCTGCTATAATCGGACAGGAGTCAAAAGACCGGAAATTTTATCTATTAGAATGGGTTTTTACGCCAGCTCGCCCCTCTGTTACAGTTCAACGAAAGATTGAACAAATAGGACTTTTGCTTTTGAAAATGTGGAAGAGGGTGAGACAAGTGTTCGGTCGAGACCCAGACAAGATTGTTCTACCTCTTCGAACGGACCTCGTGGTAGAGGAATGGCAGCAAACTTCCCTTACACTAGCTACAGTTACTTTGGGACTTGTAATAGACAACCACTTTCCCTCTCATCCATTGTTTTCTACCCAGTTATGGATAGAGGGACGTCGAGTCACTCGATATCGCCCACTTGATGATGCATTGACAGTATTCACAGATGCTAGCAGCAAGACACATAAATTTGGGTTTGCTTACAAAAAAGATGAAGAATGGCAGACTGTTCTTAAGCGAGATACTACCCTTTCGGTGCAAGTATTGGAATTGAAAGCTGCTTCCCTAGCCCTGGCGCACTTTGATAACGTGCCATTGAACAAGGCAATAGCATTGTTTGAGGCAAAAGACGAATAGCGTTTAGCCCGTCGCGAAACTGATCTTGTTCGGCTAGCTCAACAGGCCTACACCATAAGAACCACTAGGGTGATAGAATCTTATTATCAGATACCTTGTAAGCAACATGATGCCTGGGTGTCTTCTTCTTCTTCTTCTGACGATAGCGATGGGTGAAGGTGAGACAGCCTCATTAACTATAGATCTTAGAGATAATTTCTGGATTACCTGGGCTAACAATACTGGTAATTCTACATTTTGTTTACACCTGTCTGCAACCACTGACCCTTTTAGAACCTGTCTTATAGGAGTACCTGGGTATGACCCTGCAGCATTTTCTCAATGGGCAGAAAAGAATTGTTCTACCTCAGGCAACATAAGTCATTGCACTGCCATACTTCTCAGTAGCCTCAACAAAACCTTGCTTTGGGATCCCCAGGAACTTAATCTTATGAGTAGTCAGAGGCTGAAGGAAAATGAGACAGGATATGTATGGCTTGGTCATTGGAATCTTATGGGACGAGAATTGAATTGGTTAACACCGAAGCAGAATCAATTGGCTAACGGTAGCTTCCTCTGCAATCATAGACCATATGACTGGGACACAGGTCATCAAAGTATTTTCATGAACAAAACAGCAAAAGCCCTCCCACCAGGTGTATACCTCATTTGTGGAGACAAGGCCTGGCCAGGTGTCCCAAAACATGCACAAGGGGGACCTTGTTATTTAGGGTCTTTAACAATGCTAGCTCCGAGCATGCAGATTATAAAAGGATTACAGGCTAATTATACCCGATCAAGGAGAGATGTATCCATCTTAGGCCCCGAGTGTAATGATGAAGTACCCTTATGGAGTCATACTGCTCGATTTTTTGGCTCTCTTATACCTATGCTTGGAACAGCTCATGCATTATCCACTATCGAGAGACTAGCGTGTTGGACGGCTAAACAAGCCAATGTCACTACTGCAGTATTAACACAGATCGCACAAGATACAGATGGTCTTCGTCAGGCAGTGTTACAAAATCGAGCTGCCGTTGATTATCTGCTCTTAGCACAGGGAAAGGGATGCGAAGAAGTTGAGGGCATGTGTTGCTTCAGTCTATCAGACCACAGTCCTTCCATCCATCAGCAGTTAAAGTGGCTGCGAGACCACACTTCTAAAAATAACACAAAATCACAACCCTTTTGATGACTGGCTGATGTCTTGGGGAATTACTGCTTGGGCTAAGGAGTTAATCAAAACTGCAGCGATAATCTTGATGATTCTTCTTGTTATATTGCTATTAGGACCCTGCTTTGTACGTATTATATCATCACGAATGACTAGCTTAGCTGAAGCAGTTTTTGAAAAAAGAGGGGGAGGTGTAAAAAGAGGGAGAATAAAGGTCTCAGTTCCAAATCATATTGATTTGCTGTCTGATTCCTGCCTCTTCTGTCTCCTGGACGTTGACAGACGCCTCCACGATCACTTTTTAAGAAGAAGCTGGAAGAGGAGGTGTCTTCCTCCTTCTTTTTCCTGCTTCCTTTTTCTGTCCCTTCTTCTTCTGGCTGATGGTGGTGCAAGAAGTAGGAACAGTGAGAGAGAAACAACCATGCGGACTCCAAGGTCAGTGATGAAAGAGAGGAGGAGGTGTGCTGGAGCAGAGACTCCCCTGCATTCTATGCAGAGGACTGATGAAGCTGAGATTTATTTTCATTTCTTTAAAGATCCCGCATCAGTGGTAGAGACATATTTTGATAATGAGCCTGTATCAGGGGCAGAGACTCATTTTGCTGAAGTTGGCCCTGGACCAGGGGCAGCAATTCACTTCATTAAAGGCCCCGTGCCAGGGGCAGTGACTATGGCCGGAGGAGACCATGTCCTGCAGGAGGGACCTAATAACCTCACTACAGATCCTGAGCCAGGGGCAGTGATTTTCTTCTTTAAAACTATGGCCAGAAGAGGCCGTGTCCCAAAGGAGGGACCCTTTATCACTATGGGCGGAGCAGGCCATGTCCCAAGGAAGGGACCCAATATCCACAGAAGCTGTAACTGTGGGAAGGAACCCACAACAAAGCAGCTCATTAAACTTATGCCCAGAAGAGGCCTTGTCCCGAGAGAGGGACCCTATAACTGCAGAAACTGTAACTGTGGCAAAGAATCCACGCCTGAGATATTCACCAAGGACTGCGTCCTGGGGGAAGAACCCTGTATCGGCAGAAGCCACAGCTGCTGGGAAGAACTCACACCAGAGAAGTTCGTTAAGGACTATGTCCTGGGGGAGGAACTCCATGTTGGAGCAGGGGAAGAATGCCAGGAGTCATCCTCATCTGAGCAGAGAGAAGTGGCAGAGACAATCTGTGAGAGACTGACCACAGCCCCCATTCCCCGCCCCCTTGAGCTGTTGAGATGGGAGGAGGTAGAGATACCGGGAGATACCGGGAGCAATGAGCTGGGCCTGGGAAGAAAGGAGGGATGGAGGAGGGAGATCTGTACTGCTTGTGATGTAGAGCTTTATACTAACATGTACTAATAAACCTTATACTAACTTATCGCAATAGTATAAAGCTTATTTTTCAGATGGGACAAAATTCACACACAAGCTGTAAAAAGGTCATACTTATCTCCATACACAATACCTTCAGGGTCCTCCAACTTCCTTGAAGGCAGAAACCGGTTCTGCGAGGGGCCAAGTGATACCTGAAGTTGCCCAAAGATCAGGGGTGAGAAAGCCTCAGGACTTATCAGCCTTCATCTCCCAAGGCCCCAAAGACCATCACCAACTATCACCAGGAGACATCACGCAAATGAAAGGAAGAAAAGACCTAATTTACATGAGAAATCGGGGACAGGTTGTGTCTTTGTCTAGGCGGATAATGTCATCATATGATTTTGTAACTTTGTAACAAATATAAGTCAAGCAAGTTGCAGAATCGGGTGCGCACGAATCGGGTGCGCACGTTTGTGGTGGAGCGATCCCCCATACGCCCAGCACCGAATAAACATATCTTCTTTATAACTTTTGAGTTCTAGAGTCTGTTTCCGCAAGTCATTTTGGCACCCCAGGTGGGACGCGCTCTGCTCGGCTGCAGGAGTGACTGAGGAACGGACATCCTAGCCGCGGCCCGAGTCTTTTTCTTCGGAGGAACTCCACTCCCAGCCGTTCACTGTGGGAGCAGACAATGACCATCTATTCTGCAGACAAGGTATGTGAAAGAGGGAAAAGGGACCGCGGTCGGGGCGATCGGTAAGTCATGCAGAGACGTCTGGCGCACGACAGAGTCCCCGTGTAGGTATAAGTTGGGAGGAATCTCGGCATTGGGGGGAGGGGGTTACCTGGTTTTCATAACTCAGAGACCCCAGTCGGCGTTGTGGGGGGTTACTTGGTTTTTCAGAACTCAGAGACCCCATCTGGCATTGAGGGGGGGTTACTTGGTTTTTCATAACTCAGAGGCCCCAGTTGGCATTGGGGGAGGGTTACTTGTTTTTTTGGAACTCAGAGGCCCCAGTCGGCATTGGGGGGGTTACTTGGTATTTGTAACTCAGAGGCCCCAGTCGAGATTCGGATGGTTACAGGGCAAATTCGCATGACATCTTGGTTTTAGTTTGCAGTTGCGGAAAGGATAATAACTGGTATAATAATAATAGTATTGTGACGTTGGAAGTACCCGGGCTTATTTGTGTTTGTAAAATGAAGGGATATTGTTAATATCGTGGTTAAAGTTGTGATGTGTGTGTGAATTGAGTGAATGAATGAGATGCAGTCTGACTGCAAAGCGAGTGCGGAGTCCTTATCCGCGGTTCTGTATCTCCACAAGGAGACCGGCCGGAGACGGACGAAGCGTGTCAAGTAATTGCAGTGTTTGTTAACTTGTCTACATATGTTTTATGTGAACCAAGGGTGCCAAGAAATATATTTTAATAGTACTATTTTACACTATCAAGATAGAGATAAGGAACGAGAACCAGAAGTTTGCCGGTGGTTTCAGCTTCCCGGTGTTAATGCATAAACTAGAACCTTATATTCCTCTTAGGGGGAGAGGATCCCACTGCAAACAGGAGGATCGGGACTATATAAATATCAGGGAATATACTCAACTTTTTATGGGTGAGTTATACGGTGGAGAAGAAAAAACTCCGTCCACTGCCCCATTAGAAATTCATAGAATCATAGAACGGTAGGGGTTGGAAGGGACCTTTAGAGATCATCTAGTCCAATCCCCCTGTAGAAGCAGGTTCACCTAGATCAGGTCGCATAGGAACATGTCCCGGCGGGTCTTGAAGACCTCCAAGGAAGAAGACTCCACAACCCCTCTGGGCAGCCTGTTCCACTGCTCCGTCACTCTCACGGTGAAATAGTTTTTTCTTATGTTTAAGTGGAACTTTTTGTATTCCAGCTTCATCCCATTACCCCTTGTCCTGTTACTATCTACTATAGAAAAGAGGGATGTCCCAACCTGTTGACACTCACTCTTTAGATATTTACAAATGTTAACAAGATCACCCCTCAATCTCCTCTTCTCCAGACTAAACAGCCCCAGTTCCCTCAGTCTTTCCTCATATGAAAGATGTTCTATACCCTTGATCATCTTGGTGGCCCTGCGCTGAACTCTCTCCAGCACTTCCCTGTCCCTCTTGAGCTGAGAGGCCCAGAACTGGACACAGGACTCCACATGAGGCCTCACCAGGGCAGAGTAGAGGGGGAGAAGAACCTCCCTCCATCTGCTGCCCACACTCTTCTTAATGCATCCCAGAATGCCATTGGTCTTCTTGGCCACGAGGGCACATTGCTGGCTCATATTTAGTTTATTATCAATCAGGACTCCCAGGTCTCTCTCTGCAGAGCTGCTCTTCAGCAGTTCGATCCCCAGACTGGTGCATGGGGTTGTTCCTTCCCAGATGCAGGACTCTGCACTTGTCCTTGTTGAACCTCATGAGGTTCCTCTCTGCCCAACTCTCAAGCTGGTCAAGATCCCGCTGAATGGTAGCATAGCCTTCTGGGGAATCAGTCAGTCCTCTCAGTTTGGTGTCATCAGAGAACTTGCTGAGGGTACACTCTGTCCCCTCATCCAGGTCGTTGATGAAGATGTTGAACAAGACTGGGCCCAGAACCAATCCCTGTGGAACTCCACTGGTCACAGGCCTCCAACTCTACTCTGTGCCATTGATCACCACCCTCTGGGCTCTGTCATTCAGCCAACTCTTGATCCACCTCACTGTCCACTCATCCAAGCCACACTGCCTTAGCTTTCTGATGAGGATGTTATGGGAGACAGTGTCAAAAATCTTGCTGAAGTCAGGGGAGATGACATCTGCTGCTCTCCCCTCATCTAGCCAGCTGGTTATGCACTCATAGAAGGCTCTCAGGTTGGCTAAACAGGATTTCCCCTTGGTGAAGCCATGTTGACTCCCCCTGATAACCATCTTATCCTTCATATGTTTAAGTGATAACATTCAGGATGTTCCATCACTTTTCCAGGGATGGAGGTGAGGCTGACCGTCCTGTAGTTTCCTGGGTCATCCTTCCAGTCCTTTTTGAAGACTGGAGTGACATTGGCCTTTCTCCAGTCCTCAGACACCTCGTCTGTCCTCCATGATTGTTCAAAAATGATGGAGAGAGGCTTAGCAATCACATCAGCCAGCTCTCTCAGCACTGTAGAATGCATCCCATCAGGACTCATTGACTTATGAGCCTTAAGCTTGGCCAACAAGTCTTTAATCTCTTCCTCTTCCACCCAGGGCAGGTCCTCTGCTATCCTTGCCGGAATAGGCTTCCCAAGGGACAGCCTTGGCCGTAAAGACTGAAGCAAAGAAGGCATTCAGTACTTTGGCCTTCTCTGCATCCTCAGACACCAGGGCACCCTCAGCATTTAGCAGCGGGCCCACATTACTCCTCACCATCCTTCTGCTGGTGATGTACTTGAAAAATGCCTTATTGCTGTCCTTAACATCCCTGACTAAATTTAATTCTAGAAGGGCTCTAGTCTTCCTAGTTGCATCTCTGCATGCCCTGGCAATGTTCCTATACTCTTCCCAAGAAGCCAGCCCCTGTTTCCACCTCTCAGGCTTTCTGCCTGAGTTGTCCCAGCAGATCCTTGCTCATCCATGGAGGCCTCCTACCTCCTTTTCTTCCTTTCTTGTGCATTGGGACACACTGATCCTGGGTTTGGAGGAAGTGATGCTTGAAGATCGACCAGCTCTCATGGGCACTTTTACCATCTAGAATCATATCCCATGAGATCCGTTCAAGTAGATCTTTGAAGAGGCCAAAGTCGGCTCGCCTGAAATCCAGGGTCACGGTCCTGCTTTGTGTTCTGCCCCTTCCACACAGGATCTTGAACTCTACCATCTCATGGTCACTGCAGCTGAGGTTGCCTCCAACCTTCGCATCCCCAACCAGGCCCTCTCTATTCGTCAGTACCAGGTCCAGCTGTACACCCCCCTTTGTTGGTTCCTCGATCATCTGTGACAGGAAGTTGTCGTCAGCAATCTGTAGGAACCTCCTGGACTGCGTGTGCTTGGCTGTGTGGCTATCCCAGCAAATATCAGGGTGGTTGAAGTCCCCCATGAGGACCAGGGACTGTGATCATGAGGCAGCTCCCAGCTGTTTGTAGAAGGCCTCATCTACATCCTCCTCCTGATCAGGTGGCCTGTAGTGGACTCCTACAACAATATCACCTGCCTTGCCCTGCCCATTAATTTTTACTCATAAGCACTCTACTCTCTCCTCATCTCAACTCAGGCACAGTTCAGTACACATTAATTGCTCTCTCACATAGAGAGCAACTCCACCTCCACGCCTTGTCAGTCTGTCTTTCCTGAACAATACATAACCCTCCATGGCTGTGCTCCAGTCATGGCAGCTGTCCCACCACATCTCTGTGACCACAATGAGGTCATATCCCCGCATCCGCACCCACATCTCCAATTTGTCCTGCTTATTCCCTAGGTTGCATGCATTGGTGTAGAGGTCAGCCTTCCGTATCTCAGCATAGTGTTCAGATGAAGGGTAAATGTGAGAGGTAAGAAAAGTCCATTAGGATGCATATTGGCACATTGGAAAGATCTTGTGGGGACTAGGGGTACAGAAAGTAAAAAAACACTTATACTTGCAACCAATGGTGGCCGCTCTATAAATTAGACGATGGAGAGAAGTGGCCTCAAAATGGAACTCTGAATTATAATACCCTCCTGCAGTTAATGTTGTTTTTAAGAAGGGAAAGAAAATGGGATGAGGCTTCTTATACGGATATGTTTTTCCCTCTGAGAAATCACCCGGAGTGGCAGCAGGATTGTGGGTTAACTCCTCCCCAAGATCCCCCGATACTGGCCCTAGAACGAGAAAACAGGGGAAAACTAAAAAGGTGCTGTTTGTCCTGTAGTGTCGGACAACGCTGCACCAATAGAGATAAGGTGTATCAGGCAAATGATTTAGAAAGCTTGGAAGGCTATATACCTCCCTCCATGCCCCCCCTAATGAAAGAGGGGCAGAAGTAATGAAACAGAAAATGAGAATGGAATATATGGGTCCTCATGGGACAGTGAATATGGGCATGTCTACTGGCAACCAGGGCCCTCCTCCAACGATGAGTATAAATATAAATGACAGAGGAACTTTACCTGACCCTGCAATGGCTCCTGGTCCTTCCGTGGAATCAGACAGGACTGTAAATATGGGAACACCACTGGAAATGAGAATGGAATATATGGGTCCTCATGGGACAGTGAACATGGGGGATGTGTTTAGCCCAGTGCCTACTGGCAACCAGGGCCCTCCTCCAATGATGAGCATAACTTTATCTAGCCCTGCAATGGGTCCTGGTCCTTCCATGGGACCGGAAGGGGCTATAAATATGGGAACACCAGATAAAGGAAGAGTGGAAAATGAGCCACAAGGCCTTGGATTCAGCCCCATTACATCAAGGACTAGAAGTAAAGTGGGTCCAATAATTCAAGCCCTGCTGAGACAAGCGATGAGCCCAGTGGGCAAAATAAAGGTTCCCCTTACCACTAATGACTTAGGTTCCTGGAACAGAGACCACAAAGAAGAGAACTACCGAGACTGGATAGGGATCAGTGTGCGTACTGTAAAAAAAAGGGACAGTGGACAAAAGAATGCCCCAAGGGATTCAAGGGGAGCTATGATGGACGAAGAGGGAGATCTGCAATAGCGCACTTAAAGGAGGACGATTGACGGGGACATGGGGAGTCTACCCTAGCAAATCCACTGGTTACACTAAAGCTAGGGAAAAATGAAAAACAAGTAGAATTTCTAATAGATACAGGGGCGATGTTTTTGGTCTTAAACCAAGAACTATTGCCACTAAGTAATGATTATGTTATGGTGATGGGAGCCACTGGTCAATGTGAAAGGTCATACTTTTTGAGCCCTTAATGTACAAATTGGGAAAGCAAGTAGGAATTCACAGGTTTTTGTATATGCCTAATGCCCCAAAAGCCCTTTTGGGAAGAGATTTGCTGGAACAGTTACAAGCCACGATTAAATTTGAAAAAGGTCACATTAGCTTGGAGGTGAATGATCAAAATTATATACAAATTATGAGCCTGTTACTAACTAATATCGATACAAAAGGAAACATTAATGAAGACATCATGAACCAAGTATATCCGGGAGTATGGGCACAGATGTACCCGGAAGGGAGAAGAATGCCCTACCAGTGGAGGTAAAACTTAAAGAAGGACAACAGTCGGTAAGGATTAAACAGTATCCCTTGAGGAGGGAGGACAGGGAGGGGATTAAACTGATAATAGAAAAATTCTTACAATTAGGACTATTAAGAGAGTGTGAGTCCAGCTTTATCGCTCCCATATTACCAGTCTGCAAACCGGATGAGTCTTATTGGATAGTCCAAGATTTGCGGGCAGTCAATAGAATAACTGAGGACCTCTACCCTGTGGTAGCAAATCCTTATATCCTGTTAACTGTGCTAACACCCGACTTAACTTGGTTTACTGTTCTAGATCTAAAGGATGCCTTCTTTTGCCTCCCTCTCCATGAAGCCAGCCAGAAAGTATTTGCATTTGAATGGGAAAGTCCTAAAAGTGGACATAAAACTCAGCTTACTTGGACAGTGATTCAAGGATCACTCAAGGATTCAAAAATAGCCCCACCATATTTGGCAACCAGCTAGCCAAAGATCTCGAATCATGGGAAGCCTCATCTGAAGAAGGAAAACTCCTGCAGTATGTGGACGATATATTGATCGCTACCAAAACAAAGGATGCCTGTCTAACCTGGACAGTGAGTGCTTCAAATTTTTTGGGGCTCCAGGGGTATCGAGTATCCAAGAAAAAGGCCCAGACAATCCAACAGAAAGTAACCTATTTGGTCCATGAAATTAGTGCGGGACAAAGGACATTGGGACAAGCGAGTAAAGAAGCTATTTGTCAAACACCCAGGCCACAAACAGTAAAGGAACTGCGAACCTTTTTGGGAATGACTGGGTGATGTCGATTGTGGATCTATAATTATGGACTGTTGGTTAAGCCTTTATACACGATGGTGAACACAGAGCAAAAATATCTACAATGGAATTAAAAAGCTGCACGAACCTTTGATCAGCTAAAGAAGGCTCTGATGTCTGCCCCAGCCTTAGGACTTCCAGATGCGAGTAAACCATTTTTTCTCTTCTCACATGAAAGACAAGGGATTGCCCTGGGAATATTGACCCAGGATTTGGGCCCATATTGTCGGGTGGTTGCTTATTTTTCCAAATAGCTGGATGCAACAGCAAAAGGCTGGCCTGGATGTTTTCGGGCAGTTGCAGATGTTGTAATAAACATTCAAGAAGCCCAGAAATTTACTCTGGGCCAGAAGATGACAGTGCTGGTGTCTCACACAGTATCGGCAGTTTTAGATTGGCTCTCTCCCCAAAGTTCCTAAAATATCAAGCCATAATAGTGGAACAGGATGATGTGGGAATTGTGATCACTAACATTATCAATCCAGCTTCATTTCTTAGCAGTAACTCAGGAGAATCAGTGCAGCATGATTGCTTAGAGACCATCGAAGCAGTATATGCAAGTCGCCCGGACCTGAAGGAGACCCCTCTAGACAACGTGGAAAGCTGGTTTACAGATGGGAGCCGCTATGTTCTGCAAGGGAGAAGATATGTCGGGTATGCAGTCACGACCAGTCAAGAGGTAATAGAATCGAGATCACTACCTACAGGAACCTCCGCACAAAAAGCAGAAATAATTGCCCTTACTTGTGCTTTGGAGTTAGCACGAGGCAGAGCTATTAACATTTATACAGACTCAAAGTATGCGTTTGGAGTTGGCCATGCTCATGGAGCAATTTGGAAGGAAAGAGGTCTTTTAACCTCTCAAGGGAAGCACATTAAACATGCTAAAGAAATTTTAAAACTACTTGATGCCATACAACTCCCTGAGAAGGTGGCTATTATACATATGAGGGTGCACCAAAAAGTAAGCTCAGAGTTGGAAAGAGGAAATGAGCTGGAGGACAGAGAAGCAAAACAGGTTGCAAAAGGAGAGGTAAGGTTTGAGGGAGTCTTGATTCCAGATGGACAAATCTCCCTTGAAGGTAAGCCTAATTATACTAAAGAGGATAAGAAATTGATCACAGATCTAGAGGGCACATATAATGAGGAAGGATGGGCCATTACCCCACAAGGAAAATTAGTCATTCCCACTTACTTACTATGGCCTTTAGTGAGAGAATAACACAAAAAGGGACACTGAGGGACTGAGGCTCTGCACAGACAGCTAATCAGGCAAATTATAGCTAGGAATTTATATAGTACTGTAAAACAAGTAACTCGCCAATGTGATCTTTGC
Source organism: Colius striatus (assembly GCF_028858725.1). Taxonomy (NCBI): domain Eukaryota; kingdom Metazoa; phylum Chordata; class Aves; order Coliiformes; family Coliidae; genus Colius; species Colius striatus. Next base: position 40,470,049 of record NC_084789.1, read on the forward strand.
CTCCAAACTAATCCAAAGGAATAAACTGGAATTGGGCCAAATTGGCAGGGGAAATGGGCCTGGGCAGCAATGGCAAATTGTTTTTTCAGAATTCCCAAGGAAAGGGAGTTACCGGTACCTGTTGGTGTTAACTGACACCTTTTCAGGTTGGCCAGAGGCATTTCCCACGAGGACAGCGAAAGCACAGGAAGTAACAAGAGTATTAACACAAGAAATAATACCACGTTTTGGAGTACCAGCAACCATGTCCTCAGATAGGGGGCCACATTTCATCTCTAAAATAGTGCAGCAAATTAGTCGATGTTTGGTATAGATTGGCAGCTCCATACCCCGTATTGACCTCAATCAAATGGACAGGTTTTAAAAATTAATCATTTGATTAAGCAACAAATTGTGAAATTGGGACAAGAGGCCAACTTAACATGGCATCAGGCCCTACCTTTGGCTCTGTTACGTATTCAATCTAAACCAAGAGCCAAGGAATGTAATGGAAAAGGTCATATTCGTTAATCAAATCATGAAAGAATAGTTGTGCAAGGAACTGTTTAAAGTCATTGTAAAAGTCTTGTAAAACTTTAACCGTAAAGTTTCTACAATGTGAACAGATGCAGTTGGCTAAGATGCTTATAGGAGGTACAATAGGTTGCGCATGAGCTGATAAGAGCCAAGAGAAGAGTTTATGAGTGGGCCACTAGAGGAAGACTACTGACTTCATCCCAGCGACCACTTTATCACAGCAATTTATAACAGGAAGGACTCAGCCCTTTCAAAATCCTATACGGACGACCTTATATGATCCAGAGAGGGATATCTGCACAGGCAGGAGATGAAATCATGGCTTCATACATGATAGCGTTGAGCAAACAACTAAACAAAATTGGAAAATATGTATCTGGAACCAGGAGTAGGGGACTTGATGCACCAGTACATAACATTCAACCTGGAGATTATATCTATGTTAAGTCTCTTACAGAGAAAACTTTGGAGCCTCAGTGGGAAGGTCCGTTCCAAGTTATCCTTACAACATACACTGCAGTTAAAATCAAGGAGCAGAACGCATGCATTCATCATTCTCGGGTAAAGAAAGCTCCAAGAAGACAATGGATATCTGAATCTCAAGGACCATTGAAACTGAAACTGCGGAGACAGCAGAATTAGAAGTAACTTTATTCATTCGATTCGTTTAATAGTGTTTTTCTTAGGGACCCTTGCTGCCTGGAAAGACAATTCATATGCACAGATTGCACAGGCAGCTGGGCAGGCCTTAAACATATCCAACTGCTGGATATGTACAGCCCTTCCCAGGAGTAACATGAAGATGCCCCTTTTCGGCATTCCAGTGGCATATGCGAACTGGAGTTGGCCCTATAGTCCTTTAAATAATTCCACAACCCCTACAGGAGAAAATATTCAATGGAAAGGGACAAAAGTATGTTTACCTGGTCAAACCCCAGCAAAATTCCCTAATGGACAGACTCTATGTTGGAGTACAGCTAATATGTCAAACATTCCAACTCAATTACATAGCTGCAAAGAAACAAAATTTTTTTCACCAGATAATTCAAGACAATACATCATGGGGTCTTCAAGAGTTATGGAATAAATTAACTTCATGGTTACCTAACTCTGCTTGGTTGAAACAACTTTTTGTGGCAACAATTCTGATAATAACTATAATTTTGCTATTCACCGTCTGTATCAAATGTTGCCTCTGGTGCTGTCAGAGCACTGGAGATGCTTACTCAAGCTGGAAGAAACACCAGCTAAGACATAAGCTTCAGTCTAACAAGTACTTTAATAGAGTGTCTGATAAGGAAGCTCTGTACTAATAGTAAAAGAATTTACTAATTTTATAGAAAAGAGGGGATTGATGTAGAGCTTTATACTAACATGTACTAATAAACCTTATATTAACTTATCACAATAGTATAAAGCTTATTTTTCAGATGGGACAAAATTCACACACAAGCTGTAAAAAGGTCGTGCTTATCTCCATACACAATACCTCCAGAGTCCTCCAACTTCCTTGAAGGCAGAGTGAAGGCAGGGGCCAAGTGATACCTGAAGTTGCCCAAAGATCAGGGGTGAGAAAGCCTCAGGATTTATCAGCCTTCATCTCCCAAGGCCCCAAAGACCATCACCAGGAGACACCACACAAATGAAAAGAAGAAAAGACCTAATTTACATGCGAAATCAGGGACAGGTTGTGTCTTTGTCTAGGCGGATAATGTCATCATATGATTTTGTAACTTTGTAACAAATATAAGTCAAGCAAGTTGCCCAGTCAGATGGGCACCTTTGCGGTTTCCGCAAGTCAGTTGTAATTTTCTAATCATCCTACTCCCTTTTGTGAGAAATATTGATGTTGCTTTTGCAGAATTAGAAGGAAATTAAGGAAAGGAATTTCGACTGTTATCTGCCTCTGTGTAATGTAAATCGGTGGACTGACCATGACTGCTGTCTGCCTCTGTGTAATGTAAATCAGTGGACTGACCATAAGACTGCTACCTGTTTGTTTGTAATGTTAACTAGAGTTTTAAATCTCAGGACTTGGGGCATTCTCTCTCAAAGTGCCCCGCTTCCCCACACTTAAAACATCTCCCTGGGGAGGAAACAATCTACACTGCCTGCCCAGGCTGTCCTTTACCTTCCCCCAACACTTCTTCCCCTGGCTCCTTTCCTGCCTCTTTCTTTGTTCCATGCAATACACTCCTATCTTCCTTCACATTCAAATCACACACATCAAATTTCCAACCATTATCCGACAAACTCTATCCATTTGCTCAACTTCCATAATTTCAGTCTATAGTCATTCTGAGGCTAAATTAAAATTTCATCCCACATTCCTGTGAATTATCTTTCCTTTCTCTTCAAACAAAATAAATTTCACATACATTTTAACATCAACTTTAGATTATATCCTGAACATAAAAAAAAAAATAACACACACTGACTTCCTCACACATACATAGCATATCAAGGGGTTAAAACCTTCCACAAAAACTCACTCACTGATCGCAAAACATTTTACACAAACACACTCCTCATACACACAGTGCAGAGACCGGCTCTGCAGGCGCCTTTAGTTAAGAGCACACACAATTGTTGCAGCTTAATTTTTTTCTTTTTCCTCTAATGTTTATAGTATACAACCTGAACTGCAGCCTTTTTGGCTACAGTCTGATAAGTGTTTAACTTATCAACAAACAATTTGTTTTGACTTTGCGATATTAGAATTTGACTTTACAAATCATATTGTTATTCTATATGAGTGTTTTAATAACACCTTCTCCTTTTGTTGGAGCTGGTTTCACTATGCTGTTAACAAAATCAATTCCTGTCTTCCTCAGCCCACAAGTTCCTTTTCTTTTTCAATAGACAATTTTAATTTTTCTTTTTTTTTTTTCCTCATTCAGGAACGTTAAATTGAACTGATACGTTTAGTTTATAAAACAATCCTCTCTGTGACACTACATTTATTTTGTCAAATGACAGGGACAATGAGAAAGACACAGACATTAACAAAAAGACCAGTCCCACTTTACTGTTTACGTCAAAATGTCACAGAAAACAAGACAATGCATTCAGCCACCACAAAAAGCCCACTACACTCTGGACGACAACAACAAAAACCAAAACAAAATGACACACATAATCATTTATATATTATGAAAGTTTTCAGGTGAGTTCACTCGATGTCAATAATTGGATGCTTGGAGGCATCAAAATCTAAGGTCCACAAACACTCATGCTGACAAAACTCGTTTCCTCATCTCTTTAGACCACATAAAACAACAGTACTGTATCCTGAGTACCCAACATGTCTTCTCAGCTTTCAACATCCTCCCAACTGACTATCTGGAGGAATGTTCCCGGGACCCTTTTCTTCGTCCCTTTTATTTTCCTCAGGCCTGGCACTTCTATTTCCCATTCTGACTTCCCGAGAATTAGGTAAAAGAATGTAGAAACTGCTACTATCAAGATATTAACATTATTAAGCTTAACAAATCATATTTTGATATTAGGTGCGTGAACAGAGCATGATAGACTGAGCTATCCAATCATAATAGAATACATCATGTATTTAGAAAAGAATAACATATATAATGTGAATGAATGCTAAAATAAACGGCTTCTGCATTCATCATATTTGTCTGATGCGTGGTCCGTGAATCCTGTCCCACAAAGTGGTCCCTGCAAGTGGCGCCCGAACAGGGTCCCCAACCAACTTTTTTAAGGTTCATATTGAACTTACTAAATCATTAAAAGAAGAAGAAGAAGAGAGTGGGAGAAAAAATGGGAAAGTCCAGCCGGTGACAGACCAACAGAGTCTGGGAGTTGGAGGCAAACAGCCTGGGAGTGACTCGAGAAGAAAAACGCTGTACAGTGGAACACCGAAATAGAGGTGAGAGGCTGGGAGGGAGGAGCATGGGAAAGAAATTAAGTAAAGAAGAGGCAGTAGAAGTAAATCTCTTCCAACATATACTTTCTAAGAGAGGACTTAAATATGACAAACCAGCTTTAGGCCGATTGTTGCTGTGGAGTCGGGAAAAGGGAATAATAACTGATTCAGCTACAGCATTTGATCTCGCCATCTGGGAAAACCTTGGCAGTGCTCCATGGGAAGAGGTGAGCCTAGGATCACGGGAGGCACAGTGCTTTGCTACCACTTGGCGATTAATCTACAAGACTCTACAAGAGTTAAAGGGTCCCATTTTGCTGGGGCCTCTGTCATCCTAACGAGGGTGGGGGTGAATGGGAGCACCGAGAGACCATTTGAGAGAGAGACTTACCAAGAATAATGACTCTAATAAATCAGCTGCTCCAGATTTTGAATTGCAGTCACCAAAAACATCAGCAACAGTGCTGGTGCGGGTATCAGGGCCGCCGACCAGGGAGCCGAGCGCGCCCCCTCCCCCCCCCCGCCTGGTCCTGTCTCGCCGCCATTTCAGAGGGAACCGCCGCAAACGAGCGGAGTGTGCGCTTTACTAGTGAAACAGCGTCACCTAGCGCCTTAACTACTGACGTGCCTTTACCACCCTTTGCTCCACCGACTCCGGTTGCAGCCTGCCCTAAGGGAGCTCCGGAGGGATGGGTGGAAGAAGTGAATAACAAATTGCAACTATTACAGAAGAATATTGAAAAATGGAGACTAGAAGCTGCTCCAGCAACTCCAGCTCCTAGGAAATCTTCAACAGCACCGCTACAACAGGAACCAGTTTTGCCTGAATCAGGACAAAAACGGAGAGAGATTGTTAAACATGCTTTAATAGAAGGGGTTATGTTACCTGAGGCATTTCCTGGGATTATGGGAGATCAGAATCAATCAAATCAGTGGGTAAACCTTGACTGGCAATTGTTAAAAGAGCTTAAACAAGTGGTTACTCAATATGGTTTAAATTCTTCTTATTCTCAAGGTTTTTTGCAACACATATTCCTGGGTATGTTGTTAACTCCATCAGATACTAACCGTATAGTACAGTTGTTGCTGTCGCCAGCTCAAAGACTTCATTTTCTTAATGACTGGGAACGTCTTTGTCATGAAGCTGCCGTGGAAAATTTAAACCGGGGGCAAAATGATCTGTTATTTGGTATAACACATGAAATGTTGTTGGGAAGAGATCCTTTTGCAAATGAACAAGTACAGACTAGGCTTGTTGTTCAGGCTTTGCAGCTGTCTCAATCATTAGCTTTACGAGCATTGAAAAGTGTGCCAGATCTAGGGAAGACGGTTCCACCCTATAGCACCATCCGTCAACAATATAAGGAGACCTATGTGTCTTTTTTAAACAGGCTTACAGAAGCCTTGGAAAAACATCCAGACTTAGATAATGAGGTGAAAGAGAAACTTTTAGTATTGCTGGCACTGGAGAATGCTAATTCACACTGCAAACGTATTCTTCATACATTGCCTAAATCTGCTACGCTTGCTGAGATGTTAGAAGCCTGCTCACGGATAGGGTCTAATGAGGAACAAGCGGAGCTTTTAGCCAATGCTTTTGCTGCAGCAGTAAAGCCTTTAGCATACCAAGGGTGTGAAGGTAGAAGATTAAAGTGTTTTAAATGCGGAAAAATTGGTCACACTAAAGCTCAGTGTAAAAACAAAGCAAAAGTTTCAAACTCGGCAGAAACAAGAAACACTGGCTTTGCAAGAAATTGTGATCATTGTGGAAAGTTTGGTCACAGGGTAGGAGATTGTTGTTCGAGATTTCACAGGGTGTTGGGAAACTCGATAACCAACGCGACTGCCCCGCGCGTCATGACACAAGTACAGGGTGCCTGGGTTGCCTCTCCTCCGCAACCTCAGGGAGTGCAGGAGTGGACTTGGCAACGGCAATAGACATTACTATAGTAGACTATCAAGTTCATTGTATTCCAGCTGAAATGAAAGGCCCGTTAGGGTCCGATTTATGTGTTTTGTTACTTGGTCAGTCGTCAATATTGTGACAGGGTATATTTGTATTGCCTGGGGTAATTGATGCAGACTTTGAAGGAGTCATTGGTATCATGGTGCAGACCCTATGTCCACCTGTGTTAATTAAAAAAGGGTCTAAAATTGCTCAGCTTATACCATTTAGATCTATGGTGCCAAATAAAGGAGAGAAACATAGAGGGAATGGAGACTTTGAATCCACAGCTGATCCTCAGATCCTGTTTGCAATGGATATTCATAAATCAAAGCCTGAAGATCTGGTATTACTAACCGATCCAGACCAATAGCAGTTAAAAATAAAAATTATTTTGGACACTGGGGCAGATGTTACTATTATACCAAAGTCTCTATGGCCTGTGACATGGCCCTTGGACAATAAGGGGGGAGGAATTTTTGGAGTTGGAGGTATCCAATCAACTCAAATCAGTAAATCACTTATTAGCTTCACAATGTCAGATGGTTCCATTGCTCAGACACGACCATATGTTTTAAATGTTAATATTGCCCTAGTTGGCTGAGATATATTGAGCCAGCTAGGAATGAGACTGACTAACCAGCATTTTTAGTTGCAGCCATTGGGGGACGGCCAATCCTTAAACTTCAATGAGAAACTGATACTCCTGTTTGGATTGATCAATGGTTGCTAACATCGGAAAAGCTGTCCACAATTCACAGTTTAGTAGAAGAGCAATTAGAGAGGGGACATATTGTTCCATCTACGAGTCCTTGGAATACGCCTATTTTTACTATTCCTAAGAAAAGTGGGAAACAGCGTTTGCTTCATGATTTAAGGGCCATTAATGCTGTAGTGAAAGACATGGGAGCCTTACAACCAGGGTTATCCTCATCAGTTATGCTACCCGAACATTGGCACTTATTGATAATTGATTTATAGGATTGCTTTTTAACCATTCCTTTGCATCCTGATGATTGTGAAAAATTTGCCTTTACAGTGCCATCTGTGAACAAGCAGGAGCCAGCAAGACATTATCACTGGGTAGTGCTTCCCCAAGGGATGAAAAACTCGCCAATCATTTGCCATATATATATGACTTGGGCGTTGGCACCCATCAGGCAGAAACATTCTGATTGGATAATTTACCACTATACGGATGATATCCTTATAGCAGCCCAAAATTAAATGTGAATGTTGTTTTACAGTCTGAGTTAAAACAATCTGGATTGCAAATTTCTCCTGAGAAAATTCAAAAACAAGCACCATGGTCCTACCTTGGTTGGGTGATTACTGGTGCTCAAATTTGGCCACAAAAAAATCAGATCAAAACAGATATCAAAAACCTAGCAGTTATCCAAAAACTGATGGGAGACATACAGTTGGGTACGTTCTCTGTGCGGAATTACTAATGAGGATTTAGAGCCACTTATGCCTCTACTGGGAAGCAGTACTTATGCAGATGATTCTCGAGCTTTGTCTCAGAAGCAACAGCTAGCACTACAATCTATTGCAAACAAGATATCTAGTACCACTGCAAGTCATTTTCTCACATGTCCCATAGAGCTCATGTTAATCAATGGGGGAAACGGAAAATATCCCTATGCCCTTATAGCTCAGTGAGTGGAAAGTGAACCTCAGCATTGAAAATTTTGGAATGGATATTTTTAGCTTTTTGATTGTCGAAAACAGTTTTTACTAGATTGGAGGCGTTTGGTCTTTTGATAATGAAAGGCCGCACCAGAATTATTGAAATTGCTGGCAAAGACCCAGATCGAATTCTGTGTCCTTTAGCTCGAGTGTATTTAGACTGGGGATTTTGTCACAGTGAGGATTTACAGACTGCATTGGAAGATTTTCAGGGAACTATTTCAAATGTATGTTATCCACATAAGTTTTATGCAATTTTGCAGAATCAAATTTTTGAGGAGGTTCCATATCGGTCAGAAACTCCAGTTGAAGGCCTTACAGTCTTTACAGGTGCAAGTAAAAACAATCACAAAGCGACCATAACTTGACAGGAGTCAGGAAAATGGAATGATCATATACTTGAGGGACAGACTGGAGACTCTTTACAAACACGAGAATTAAAGGCAGTTGTATGGGTTTTTTCTATCTGGTCAAATGTCCCAATTAACATTGTGTTTGGTTCTTTGTATATTGTAGGAATTGTGCAATGCTTGGAGAGCGGTATACTAAAAGAAGTCAGCAATAAGGTTTTGTGGCAACTTTTAATACACTTGTTATCATTACTTAATAACAGACAATGTGTTTATTTTATAATGCATATCAGAAGTCATTCAGGACTACCTGGAGGTGGTAACACTTGGAAATGATTGAGTTGACGGGTTGGTAACTCCAGTCTGGTCAGGTCCTCCGGTAGATTGCTTTACTCAAGCCCGACAAGCTCATTCGTTTTTTCACCAAAATGCTAAAATGCTACAAACAGTTTTGAATATCTCTTAATGATGCCATTGGTATTGTACAGTCCTGTCCTGACTGCCAGAAAACAGGAACAGGCATTGGCATTGGAATTAACCCTCAAGGTCTTGGACCACTGCAATTATGGCAGATGGACGTTACTCACATTAATTAATTTGGTCGACTGAAATATGTGCACGTTACTATTGATACTTTTTCTGCTATGATATGGATTACAGTCCTGACGGGTGAATCGGCTAAACATGTGATTAAAAGTTTGAGAGGTTGTTTTGCAGCAATGGGAGTACCTCAAGAAATAAAGACAGATAATGGCCCTGGATACGTCAGTCAGCGACTTCATCACTTCTTACAACTCTGGGGAATTAGTCATACAACAGGTATTTCACATTCTCCAACAGGTCAGGCCATCGTCAAGAGCAGCCAACACACGATTAAACAGATGCTTGAAAACCAAAGAGGAAGAGGTTAAAGACTTGTTGGCCAAACTTAAGGATCAATGGGTCCTGATGGGATGCATCCTAGAGTGCTGAGGGAGCTGGCTGATGTGATTGCTAAGCCTCTCTCCATCATTTTTGAACAATCATGGAGGACAGACGAGGTGTCTGAGGACTGGAGAAAGGCCAATGTCACTCCAGTCTTCAAAAAGGGCAGGAAGGACGACCCAGGAAACTACAGGTCAGTCCCCCTCACCTCCATCCCTGGAAAGGTGATGGAACAACTCATCCTGAATGTTATCACTGAACATATGAAGGAAAAGATGATTGTCGGGGGGAGTCAACATGGCTTCACCAAGGGGAAATCCTGTTTAACCAACCTGAGAGCCTTCTATGAGTGCATAACCAGCTGGCTAGATGAGGGGAGAGCAGCAGATGTCATCTCCCCTGACTTCGGCAAGGCTTTTGACACTGTCTCCCATAACATCCTCATCAGAAAGCTCAGGCAGTGTGGCTTGGATGAGTGGATGGTGAGGTGGATCGAGAGCTGGCTGAATGACAGGGCCCAGAGGGTGGTGATCAATGGCACAGAATCGAGTTGGAGGCTTGTGGCCAGGGGAGTTCCACAGGGATGGGTTCTGAGGCCAGTCTTGTTCAACATCTTCATCAACAACCTGGATGAGGAGACTGAGGGTACCCTCAGCAAGTTCTCTGATGACACCAAACTGAGAGGACTGGCTGATTCCCCAAATGGCTGTTCTGCCATTCAGCGGGACCTCGACTGGCTTGAGAGTTGGGCAGAGAGGAACCTCATGGGATTCAACAAGGACAAGTGCAGAGTCCTGCATCTAGGAAGGAACAACTCCATGCACCAGTACAGGTTGGGAATTGACCTGCTGGAGAGCAGCTCTGCAGAGAGAGACCTGGGAGTGCTGGTTGACAATAAACTAAACATGAGCAGCAATGTGCCCTCATGGCCAAGAAGGCCAATGGCATCTTGGGATGCATCAAGAAGAGTGTGGCCAGCAGGTCGAGGGAGGTTCTGCTCCCCCTCTGCTCTGCCCTGGTGAGGCCTCATGTGGAGTCCTGTGTCCAGTTCTGGGCTCCTCAGCTCAAGAGGGACAGGGAACTGATGGAGAGAGTCCAGCGCAGGGTCATCAAGATGATCAGGGAACTGGAGCATCTTCCTTATGAGGAAATGTTGCGGGAACTGGAGCTGTTTAGTCTGGAGAAGAGGAGACTGAGGGGGGATCTTATTAATATTTACAAGTATCTAAATGGTGGTTGTCCAGATGTTAGGGCATCCCTTTTTTCTATTGTATCTAGCAACAGGAAAAGGGGTAATGGGATGAAGATGGAACACAAAAAATTCCCTTTAAACATAAGAAAAAAATATTTTACTATGAGGATGACAGAGCAGTGGAACAGGCTGCCCGGGGATGCTGTGGAGTCTCCTTCCTTGGAGGTTTTCAAAACCCACCTAGCCAGGTTCCTATGTAACCTGATCTAGGTGGACCTACTTCTGCAGGGGGGGTTGGACTAGATGATCTCTAAAGGTTCCTTCCAACCCCTACCAATCTATGATTTTATGATTCATTTTCTTGTCAGGGGGCTTTGTGTTTCTGTGTCAGGGGGCTGCCTGCTGAGTTGGGCTGGAGGTTGAGAGCTGGGCTTACTAGAACTGCAACTTCAGCCTCACTGAGCTGGGTGTCTTGGTGCAACAGGCAGCTGCCTCATCAAGAACCTTTCTAAGCTTGTCCGTGACTTATCTCCTTCATCTTAGGGGGAATTCTGTTCCATAGTCTGTTTCCAGAAGCAGGAACTCCGTGATTTCCAGTCTAGATGTGTTTGTGGACAGCATTTCCATTTCTTCTTGAGCTAGCCTTAATGTAACCAACAGCGCTCCTTCCCCCAGTGTTTCTGTTGGAGTAGGTGATCTCTAAAGGTCCTGTAAGAAACTATGAATTAGGGTATTGTTTATTAAAATTTATGTTAAGCCCAATGTAAAGGTTAAGCGACAAAAGAAAGGAAAGTACTTATGCGAACAGCTGCAGGACATCACTCGTGAGATAAGATAACTGCAATTGCCTTCACATACCAGACACCATTTGTGTAAACAGGAGAGATACTGCTCAAGGATGACTACAAGATGTTCTAAGGGACTGGCGAAGAGAAGAAAAACAACTCTATCTAAGTGAGGGATCAATTATAAAACAAAGAAGGAAAACTTCTTACTCAGCAAGCACCGAAAGACAGAAAAAAGACCCCTCACAGTAACTGAAGCATGCGCAGAGCAGTTCTCCTACTTTACAGCCACGGATGCAAAATGTATAAAAAAGGACTGTTTAAACTAATCAGTACGGCAGTTGGCGGAGCGCAGACTCCCCTGTCGTCCAGCGCTGTCTTTGCTCTTATTCTACTTGCTACAATTAATAAAATTATAATTGGCTTATGATCCATTGTGGTCTCAATTTATGACAATCTTGGTGCCGTGACTCGGATAAGGAACGGTGAGCTTCAGTCCTCCGGGGAGGCGCCCCGCGGCAATCCGCGGCCCCGTGACTGACAGCCTACCTCAACCTTACCGACGAACCTAAATTCTAGAATAATGAGCAAAGGGGAAACCGGTAAAATCCCATAAAAATTCTGTGCACGGGAGTCCGGACGAAGACGCAGGACGCGTAAGTATATTGCGAAAATTGATTCGCGGGTTATCCGTTCGGGCGGGATTGGGGATCCTGGATTATAACGAATGAGAGGTTCGATATACTGAACCAAGCGAGTGTGGACCCTTAAGTACTGCGTTTCCCATCTCCCGCGAGGGACTGGGCCAGGAACAAGGGGAGCAAGTGAGTGTGTGTTTGTGGATAATCCAGAAGATGGGGACGAAGGGCAGCAAGCCTTCGACACCCATGGGAAGGGTACCTGCTGTACCTAAGAATACCCCTCTGGCATATATCTTAGACAATTGGAGATATTTCCCTGGAACACTAGGGAGAGATAAGCAGAAAATAATAGAATACTGTACTAAGATATGGGGAGGGAAGAAGATTTCTGAAAATGTCTTTTGGCTAGTCTGCGGGCCAGAAGAAGATTGGATAAGACAACAATTAAATTTCTGGGTTAATAATAAAAAACCCCTTAACCCGGAAGAAAGTCAGTATGCGGAAGTGTGGCTAAAAAGACCGGGGGCTAGACTTTACCCGCTGAGTGAAATAAAAGCTAAACAAAAGAAAAAGAAGGAAGAGTTAGACGAAACCCTTCTAACCCCCCCTTACATTTCCCCTCCTGCTCCCACAGCCTCTCCAGAGGTCCCCAGAGCACCCACTCCCCCACCGGAGTTGGAACGAAAGTCTCCCCCTCCTCCTTTTGGGACCAAACCTTTACACTTGGGATGAAATGCAATCTATCCTTGGCCAATTATTTACTAACGAGGAAAGAGACATGATTAGACGAGCAGGAATGAGATTGTGGGATGCTCAACATGCCCAGGGACCTAAAGCAAATATTAAAATGGCCACTCCAAAGACCTAATTGGGATAATCATGATCCCGTGCATAGAACTCATATGCAGGACCTGAAAACTATAGTAATTCAGGGAATTAGAAAAGCAGTACCCCGTGGCCAGAATATCAATAAAGCATTTAATGAAATGCAAAAGAAAAATGAGAGCCCTACTGAGTGGTTAGAACGACTGAGGAAAGCCCTTCAGCTGTATCTCGGGGTAAATCCTGACGAAGGGCAAGCACTCCTCAAAACTCAGTTTGTAGCAAAATCATGGGGGGATATCAGAAAGAAGACTGAAAAGTTAGAAGACTGGCAAGTGAGAGGGTTGAATGAATTATTGAGGGAAGCCCGGAAAGTCTATGTAAGGCGAGAGGAGGAGAGCAGCAAGCGGCAAGTGAAAATGATGGTAGCAGCGGTCAGAGAGGATCGTAAAAGACAAACTGCTGCTGGAACGAAACAAGGAATGTAGTAGTAAAGAAGGAACAGAGATGTTGTTTTTACTGTGGAAAAAAGGGACATATAAAGAAGAATTGTAGAGAAAGGATCAGGGATGAGGAAATATTGAAAGCGGAATAGGAGAGTCAGGGGCTCTATATTTTGGGGGACCGGAGTCATCATGAGCCCTTGATAAAATTAAAAATAGGTCCCCATAAACTAGAGTTCACCTTTTTAGTAGACACTGGGGCTGAAAAAATCGACTATTAAACAAATACCTGAGGGATGTAAAATTTCCCCCGAAAAAGTACAAGTGATTGGGGCAAAAGGAGAACCATTTAAAGTAAACAAAATCAAAAATGTATTATTTGAAACTGAAAATAAATTCGGAATGGGTGAACTCTTGCTCGTCCCTGAAGCAGAATTTAATCTGCTAGGATGAAATTTAATTGTTGAATTGCAATCAGAAATTAAAGTAAAGAATCAAGAGCTAACAGTGTCTGCTTATCCTTTGACCGTGGAGGATAAAAAAACAAATCAGCACTGATGTCTGGTACTCTCCGGACACAATTAGTAGACTGGAAATCCCACCGATTAAAGTCCAAATTTCTGAACCCCACATACCTGTGAGGGTAAAGCAATATCCCATATCCCTAGAAGGACGGAGAGGATTAAAACCAGAAATTGATCGGTTATTAGCACAAGGAATCTTAGAGCCTTGTATGTCACCCTTTAACACCCCCATTCTGCCTGTAAAGAAACCTAATGGGAAATATCGGCTCGTACATGATTTAAGGGAAATAAACAAAAGAACTATCACCCGGTTCCCTGTAGTAGCAAATCCATACACATTGCTAAGCAAGTTAGGACCTCATAACTCCTGGTATAGTGTGATTGATTTAAAGGATGCCTTTTGGGCCTGTCCACTGGCAGAAGAATGCTGTGATTATTTTGCCTTTGAATGGGAAGACATAGAAACAGGCCGTAGACAGCAATTAAGATGTACCGTGCTCCCTTAAGGGTTCACTGAGTCCCCTAATTTGTTTGGACAGGCCCTGGAAGAGCTCTTAAAAGAATACCAGGTACAAACAGGAAATGTACTGTTACAATATGTAGATGATCTGCTTATAGCAGGGAATAATAAGGAAGATGTAAGAAAAGAAAGCATTCGATTCCTAAACTTTCTTGCACAAAAGGGAACTAAGCCAAACACCGGTTTTAAGCCTACCAGATTTAAAGCGGCCATTCCATTTATTTGTTAACACACATGAAAGAACAGCATTCGGAGTATTAACTCAGGAATGGGCCGGACAAAAGAAACCGGTGGCATACCTATCAAAGCTGTTAGACGCTGTGAGCAGGGGTTGGCCGAGCTGCTTACAAATCATTGTTGCTGCTGCCTTATTACTTGAAGAAACAAATCGTATTACCTTTAATGGAGAAGTTGTCTTATATGCTCCACATAACATCAGAGGAGTGTTGCAATAAAAAGCAGAAAAATGGCTTACAGATAGCCGATTATTAAAGTATGAGGGAATACTTATAGAATCCCCTAAACTATCTTTAAAAAACTATTGGGGCAGTTAATCCCACTGAATTTTTGTACCCAGGAGAAAGTAATGAACTGTTACACAATTGTTTTCAAACAATTGAACAGCAGACACATATTAGGTCAGACTTAGAAGAAGAAGAACTACAATATGGAGAAGTATTATTTATAGATGGGTCATCATGAATAGTGGAAGGTAAACGATTGTCTGGATATGCCTTCGTTAAGTTGGAAAAAGGAGAGTTTAAGATAATAGAATCAGGCCCCCTGAGTGCCAGCTGGTCGGCTCAAGCCTGTGAGCTATATGCATTGTGGAAAGCATTAGTGTCACTGGAGGGTGAACCCTGGCAGCACTCCACCGGCCCTCCACTAGTCCCCCCCAAGCCTCGGCTGTGGTGGGGTGCTGGGAGAGCATGGAGGAGGTCAGGCCCCGCTTGTACCCCCACCCTGCTCCTCTTCCCCCTGGAAGAAGTGTTTTTGGAGGGGGCAGCTGGATCATAGCTGTTGGCAGCAGTGGCGGTATCTGGAGCTGTATGGCCGGGTCACGGTGCAGAGCCCCTGGGTGCTGCCCTGAGGATTGTTTTGTCTGCCGTGGGGATGCCCAGGCACAGCCCTGCCTGCCTCCCCTGGCTGCCAGCCTGGGGCTGTGCAAGGTTTCCCCCCCCCCCCCCCCCCCCCGAGCTGGTCCTGCTCGCCCTGGCATGAGGATAGGACTTGCTGTTGCTGCTGCCCACTCTCCCCCCCACCCCCCAGCAATGCCGTCCCGGCCGCACTGCAGCGGGGAAGACAGAGCGCTGGGAAATGTAAAAAGGAGGAAAAAGACGGAACTATATATACAGACTCACGCTATGCGTTCGGAGTAGTACACACTTTTGGAAAAATATGGGAGGAAAGATGATTTTTTAACTCGCAGGGAAAAGAATTGATACACCCGGAATTGATTCAGCAAGTTCTGGGGGCATTAAAAATGCCGAATAAAATAGCAGTTGTACATATAAAGGGACACCAACGAGGTACAAGTTATCAAGTTAGGGGAAATAATGCCGCCGATACAGAAGCAAAACGAGTGGCAGGCAATTATAATACGATTTTGACTATGCACACAGCAGCCTACGAGACCTGTCAAAAGGTTAATCGAAATAACATGAGACAAAAACCCCTTGGGGGACGTTCCCCAGCATACAGACCCTTCTCACACATACAAGTGGATTTTACTGAACTACCTAGGGTTGGACGTTACAAATATTTATTAGTAATGGTGGATCATTTAACACATTAATGTTTTAATTCGAGATTGTGTGATTAATGACTATGTTTCGCAATTAGCAGAACACCGTAACAAGCTTTGGGAGCAGGGACTGATTATGCAACGACCCCCGTTGGACTTAAAAATTCATAGTGTCAAACCTGGAGATTGGATATTGATTAAAGTGTGGAAGGAAGAAACTCTAAGACCCAGCTGGGAGGGACCTTATCTTGTTTTGCTTACAACAGAAACGGCTGTCTGGACTGCTGAGCGTGGATGGACTCACGCCAGTCGCATTAAAGGCCCAATAACGAGACCCCACTGGAAAGTAATCAGTACTCCAGGTGACACCAAGATAACCCTGAAAAGATAACGTAATGATAGAGACTTTATTTGATTATTTTGCTGCGTTACCTTTTGGTATAAAGTGTATTGTCATTTATATTTGCAATAATTATTTCTTTGTTTATCTATTATATGGAAGCGTACAAAGTGTGCTGAAGGGAATTGCTAAACTCATACAACCACACCATATTGAATATAGAAAATATACTGATGTAAATAATATGTATATATATACACTCTAGATATAAGAATTAGGTGTAATGATTTAAATTGCAATTGGTATCCATTTGCTTGTTTTAGGTGCAAGGTATGCCAGGATAAATGGTGAATGTGGATACCCTCCAATAGGAGTTTGCACACAGTGTTGGAAAACCATCCCAAGGAGCCAGTCCCCTTTGTAGCTGAAATCTTGGCTATAAAGAGCAGAAAGAAAGTGCTAACTGTGTCTTGCTTTGTCCCATTAAAAGCCTGTGTAAATAGGTAAAAGGCCCTGAAACAGCTGTCTCCTGAAGAATTCCCTTGCTGCCGAGAAGATGGTACACCCCGTGGCTCGAAGCAACCAAGTCGACGGGCGAGGCAGAGGAGGAACAAACTGTGGAGAAAAGAACCAAAACAATGGGACACAAAAGCAACCATG
The DNA here is from genome assembly GCF_028858725.1 of Colius striatus. NCBI lineage: Eukaryota > Metazoa > Chordata > Aves > Coliiformes > Coliidae > Colius > Colius striatus. The sequence goes on from NC_084789.1 coordinate 40,487,030, forward strand.
GTCAAACTTCCCTAGGACTGGTAAAATTATACTTAAATTGGTAAAATTGACAAATACCGTTTTTCCTGGTATACTGGTGGTTTTGCTATTGATACTAACTCAAGCAAATGGGAACCCCCATGAGTCAGTGCTCTGGAAATTATATAACTTACAGGAAAGTAAGCTTATACAAAATCGAAGCAGTTCGGAAGGAAATTGGAATTTTACTGTATCTTTATTTTCGCTAATACCTTTTGAAGCAATGGGATGTCATCCAACAAACTGTTTAAATTTGGGTTACACCCAAGCGCAATGCAAGGCATGGTACATATGTCCAGTCTCAAACCCTGGAAAAAAGTTATTGTAATTACCCGGGACATTATTATTGTGGTTATTGGGGTTGTGAGACAATAGCTTCAGATTGGAAAACAACAGGAGATAAATATATAGACATCATTTGGGGACCTCCTGGATGTAAGAAACCACAACACAGATATGACAAATGGGCTATCCCGACACCAGGAACTAAATGGGTTTGTTCAGACATCGGAATAACACCATGTCTGAACTTCAGAAAAGGTTAGATCAACATAAAAAGGATCGCGAGGTGGGCAGATCATGGTATGAAAATTGGTTTTAACGTTTCACCCTGGCTAACCACTTTATTGTTTGCCTTAGCAGGACCGCTTATTATGTTGATTCTGGGGCTTATATTTGGACCATGCATATTACGCTATATTTTACATTTTATTAAGGAGCGGTTTGACATAGCTAAACTACTCATTCTAACTACGGAGAGCTGAGACAGATTATAAAAGTATACCTACTAATGAAGATGAAGATGACGAAGACTGTTGTGAATGCGATATGCCACGTGAAAACTATGATTGTAATTGTAAGGTATTATCTTGTGAGTGTTACGATACATGTCGGGATTGTGGAAAAAGTTTGCCTGCAGTGTCGAAAATGAAAATAGCGTCTAATAAACAATAATAGGATAAAAGAAAAAGGGGGGATTGTAAGAAACTATGAATTAGGGTATTGTTTATTAAAATTTATGTTAAGCTCAATGTAAAGGTTAAGCGACAAAAGAAAGGAAAGTACTTATGCGAACAGCTGCAGGACATCACTCGTGAGATAAGATAACTGCAATTGCCTTCACATACCAGACACCATTTGTGTAAACAGGAGAGATACTGCTCAAGGATGACTACAAGATGTTCTAAGGGACTGGCGAAGATAAGAAAAACAACTCTATCTAAGTGAGGGATCAATTATAAAACAAAGAAGGAAAACTTCTTACTCAGCAAGCACTGAAAGACAGAAAAAAGACCCCTCACAGTAACTGAAGCATGCGCAGAGCAGTTCTCCTACTTTACAGCCACGGATGCAAAATGTATAAAAAAGGACTGTTTAAACTAATCAGTACGGCAGTTGGCGGAGCGCAGACTCCCCTGTCGTCCAGCGCTGTCTTTGCTCTTATTCTACTTGCTACAATTAATAAAATTATAATTGGCTTATGATCCATTGTGGTCTCAATTTATGACAGTCCCTTCCAACCCTACTGTGCTATGATTCTATGATTATCGGGGAAATATTGGAATCATGGTTAAAGTTTGGCAGGCACCAGTTTCTATAACTAGAGGAACCGGAATAGCATAGTTAATTCCTTCCAGGTATCCAAGACCACCAGGATGGTGTTTTCTGTCCACAGGTTTTCCAGAAGTACGGCTTACGATGCCACTCCTGCAGACGAAGCCCACTCGAACGATCATGTTCCAACACTTGAGCGGTAAACAAATGATTGGCCATAATGTGTTGTTTGATACAGGGGCAGATGTGGCCATTGTTCCATTATTCTTTTGGCCAGAAAATTGGCCTTTAGAGAGTTTAGGAACCCCTGTTGTTGGGGTAGGGGGCATGCAGATGACAAGAATCAGCAAAGATCTAATTACAGTTTGGGTATAAGGCGAAGAAAATAGTTGTGCACAAGTTCATCCGTATGTGATGAATACCTCAGTCTGGCTCTTAGGCAGAGATGCTTTAAGCCAAATGGGCTATCACCTATCGAATGAAAGCTTTTAGCAGTGGCCATTGATGGGCGACTAGTCCTAAAGTTAACTTGGCTTACAGATCAACCAGTATGGGTTGATCAATGGCCTCTAAGTAAAGAGAAGCTTGCCCAGATACATGAACTAGCAAATGAGCAATTAGAAAAGGAATATATTAAACCATCTACTAGTCCCTGGAATACTCCAATTTTTACTATTCCTAAAAAATCAGGAAAGTGGCCATTGCTACACGACCTGAGGGCAGTTAATGCAGTGATGCAGGATATGGGTGCCTTGCAACCAGGATTACCTTCCCCAGCAATGATTCCAAAAGATTGACCTTTAATAATAATCGATCTAAAAGATTGCTTCTTTACAATCCCCTTACATGAGAAAGATAGTGACAAATTTGCTTTTACAGTACCGTCTATTAATAAACACAAACCAGCAAAACGATATCAATGGGTAGTATTTCCCCAAGGAATGAAAAATTCTCTGACTATTTGTCAAGCATATGTTACCTGGACATTGACACCACTGCATAAAAAATATCCCTGTGTTTTATTTTACCATTATATTGATGACATTTTAATTGCAGGAAAGGACTTGAATCAACATCAGATATTAGAAGTAGTAAAACGACAGTTGAGTGTCTCAGGGTTAGTGGTTGCACCGGAAAAAATACAAATGTATGCTTCTCAGAAATATTTAAGTAATATTATTGCCAATGTGCGTATTTACCCTCAGAAAGTAACAATTAAAACAGAAATTGTCAATTTAGCAGGTGTTCAAAAGTTGATAGGTGACATCCAATGGGTGCGAACTATATGTGGCATTACGAATGAGGATCTTGTGCCACTTAATGCCTTTGTTAAAAGGATCAGTAGAGACTGACAGTGCACGAAAATTCTCAGGAGCAAAAACAAGCAATAGACAAAATAGGAGTCAAAATAGTCAATAGTTATAGTCATTGATATGATCCAGACTTGTCTATTAATATTGCCATGTTAAATCAGGATCGGCATGTAATGACAGTTTTGATGCAATGGGACCCAGTAGCAAAAGGCCCATTGAAGATTTTGGAATGGATATTTTTACCATATAATTTGCAAAAATCAATAATAACCAGAATTGAGGCAATTGTAAAAATAATAGTTAAGGCTAGAAAACATCTGTTATAAAAAGCAGGAATTGAGGCAGACGTCATTTTCATTCCTCTAACAGATGAATTTTTGAATTGGGCACTGCAATAGTCTAATGAATTATAACGGGCTTTGTTGTCATACCTGGGGGCTATAAAAAACCACTATCCAGCTCATAAATTGTTTTCAATTAAATTTCAAATGGAAGATTGGACAATGAAATCAACAGTGCCCATTAAAGGGTTAACTGTATTTACTGATGCAAGCAAAACACAAGCTAAAGCAGGAGTGGTCTGGTGGGAGAATGGAAAGTGGCAAAGCTTGACTGTTCACTCCCCAGGCAGTTCAGTCCAACTGTTAGAACTAATAGTCGTGGTCACAACTTTTGAGAAATGGCCAGATATTCCATTGAACATAATTTCTGATTCACTATATATGGTCAATGCTGTAATTCAATTAGAGCAAGCATTATTGAAGGAGATCTCTAATCAGAATCTTTATAATCTGTTTGTATGGCTTTGGGATAGGATAAATGAACGTCAAACTGTCTATTATATTGGGCATATTCAAAGCCATTCAGGCCTAAAAGATGGGTTATCAAGAGGCAATGAGATGGTTGACAAAATAGTTGCAGCACCTCTATGGGTACCTGGGGACCAGTAATTGACAAATTTTCTCAAGATCTCATGACTTTTTTCATCGAGGTGCGAAAAGGTTGGCAAAACAATTTGATATTACAATATCAGAAGCTCAGCGTATTGTCTCTACAGGCCCTGCATGCCAAAACCAAATTCGACTAGGATTATGAGTTAATCCCAGGGGTCTGGGGCCATTAGGAATATGGCAGTCTGATGTTCCAATTTATGCTCCCTTTGGACACTTTACCATTGATACCTATTTGTATGGGCTACCGCCTTAACAAGTGATAGTGCTCAAGATGTTATAAGACATTGGAGGAGTTGTTTTGCGGTCCTTGGTGTTCCACAAGAGATAAAAACTGACAATGGCTCTGGGTATGTAGTCAGTAAGACACAAAAGTTTTTGAATCTGTGGGGTGTCAAACATGCTACTGGGATCCCAGGTAATTCTACTGAACAGGCCATTATTGAACATACTCATCAAACTCTTAAGGGGCTGCTGGAAAAACAAAAAATGGGGGAAGATGGGGTAAGTCCTCGGATAGATTAATGAAAGTTATTTATAAGATGAATCATTTAAGAATAGTAGCAAACCGGAGTGAACCACCAACATTAACACATTTTTCTCAGATGAAACAAGATCTGGACTTTATGAATAAGCCAACAGTATGGTATAAGAATCCCACTACAGGAGAATGGCAAGGACCAGCAGATCTGTTGACATGGGGAAGAGGTTATGTTTGTGTCATTACAGATCAAGGTCCATGGTAGATTCTGGTGAAGTGCATCAAGCTGTATCAATTGCATACTAAAGGCAAGAACAGTGGAGAAAACAACTCTGAGGAGAATTTCAACTGATCTATCCTCAGTTGATTGCCCAAACGAATGTAGAAACTGTCAGTCGTGGTGTCGCGTATTTTGTTGTAAATGTGACGATTTTTAAAAATGGATTTTTGTGTTACATTGTTTAGTGATATAGCTGCTCTTTCCCCCTTACCAGAAAAGACTGTCATGTCAAACCATGACACTGGACATGAGATGTTTCAAAAGTTATCACACTGAGGCCCACCTAAACAGAGAGCTTGGACCCAGTCTGTTCTCCTTTATGTGAAGACCTGATGTCCGAAGACAGCATCCCTCACTGATCCCACTGGAGACAGTGGGGGATGCCACCAATGCCCATTTCTAGCCCTTCACAGGAGCACAGGACCTCATCCTGCTCACTGAGGCTGGTATGTGGCCAACCTCTCTGCCCTGGACTATGACTCTGCCTCTTGCAGAGGATTTTCATGAAGTCTGAGCTGCGCTGGGTCCACTACACAACCCAAGCCCTTTGCCTCACCTATTGCTTCCCAATCTTGTTTCCTGGTGGCAGCAGTGTCACCTTGAAAAGCAGCCTGGACCACCTCCTTCACTGACTTGCATGTGAGTGGCTGAAAGGTTGGATCTATTTCCAGGATCAGCTGGTTGAGAATCTCAGTCGATATGTCCAAGGTAGGAGACACCAGAACAGCCTTGGGATCTGTGCCGGTGTCTTCCTCCTCCTCATCCTTTGGCTGATACAGGGCAGTGGGTCTCTCCAGAGAGGTATTTTGTTGCTCAAACAAAGGGTGGGCTCCGTGAAGCACCATTGCTGCCAAGTCGGTCCAGCCCTGAGCCAAGTAGTAGGTGCATTTCATAAGCAGAGAGGAGCAGTCCAGGAAGCCCACTGTGTGCAAGCTCTTAATTTTCTCCTCCCTGGGCAGCCTGTTACAGGGCTCCCTCACCTACACAGTAAAATAGGTTTACTTATGTTTAAAGGGAATTTTTTGTGTTCCATCTTCATCCCATTACCCCTTGTCCTGTTGCTAGATACAATAGAAAAAAGGGATGCCCTAACATCTGGACAACCACCATTTAGATACTTGTAAATATTAATAAGATCCCCCCTCAGTCTCCTCTTCTCCAGACTAAACAGCTCCAGTTCCCGCAACATTTCCTCATAAGGAAGATGCTCCAGTTCCCTGATCATCTTGATGACCCTGCGCTGGACTCTCTCCATCAGTTCCCTGTCCCTCTTGAGCTGAGGAGCCCAGAACTGGACACAGGACTCCACATGAGGCCTCACCAGGGCAGAGCAGAGGGGGAGCAGAACCTCCCTCGACCTGCTGGCCACACTCTTCTTGATGCATCCCAAGATGCCATTGGCCTTCTTGGCCATGAGGGCACATTGCTGCTCATGTTTAGTTTATTGTCAACCAGCACTCCCAGGTCTCTCTCTGCAGAGCTGCTCTCCAGCAGGTCAATTCCCAACCTGTACTGGTGCATGGAGTTGTTCCTTCCTAGATGCAGGACTCTGCACTTGTCCTTGTTGAATCCCATGAGGTTCCTCTCTGCCCAACTCTCAAGCCAGTCGAGGTCCCGCTGAATGGCAGAACAGCCATTTGGGGAATCAGCCAGTCCTCTCAGTTTGGTGTCATCAGAGAACTTGCTGAGGGTACCCTCAGTCTCCTCATCCAGGTTGTTGATGAAGATGTTGAACAAGACTGGCCTCAGAACCCATCCCTGTGGAACTCCCCTGGCCACAAGCCTCCAACTCGATTCTGTGCCATTGATCACCACCCTCTGGGCCCTGTCATTCAGCCAGCTCTCGATCCACCTCACCATCCACTCATCCAAGCCACACTGCCTGAGCTTTCTGATGAGGATGTTATGGGAGACAGTGTCAAAAGCCTTGCCGAAGTCAGGGGAGATGACATCTGCTGCTCTCCCCTCATCTAGCCAACTGGTTATGCACTCATAGAAGGCTCTCAGGTTGGTTAAACAGGATTTCCCCTTGGTGAAGCCATGTTGACTCCCCCCGACAATCATCTTTTCCTTCATATGTTCAGTGATAACATTCAGGATGAGTTGTTCCATCACCTTTCCAGGGATGGAGGTGAGGGGGACTGACCTGTAGTTTCCTGGGTCGTCCTTCCTGCCCTTTTTGAAGACTGGAGTGACATTGGCCTTTCTCCAGTCCTCAGACACCTCGTCTGTCCTCCATGATTGTTCAAAAATGATGGAGAGAGGCTTAGCAATCACATCAGCCAGCTCCCTCAGCACTCTAGGATGCATCCCATCAGGACCCATTGATCCTTAAGTTTGGCCAACAAGTCTTTAACCTCTTCCTCTTTGGTTTTCAAGCATCTGTTTAATCGTGTGTTGGCTGCTCTTGACGATGGCCTGACCTGTTGGAGAATGTGAAATACCTGTTGTATGACTAATTCCCCAGAGTTGTAAGAAGTGATGAAGTCGCTGACTGACGTATCCAGGGCCATTATCTGTCTTTATTTCTTGAGGTACTCCCATTGCTGCAAAACAACCTCTCAAACTTTTAATCACATGTTTAGCCGATTCACCCGTCAGGACTGTAATCCATATCATAGCAGAAAAAGTATCAATAGTAACGTGCACATATTTCAGTCGACCAAATTAATTAATGTGAGTAACGTCCATCTGCCATAATTGCAGTGGTCCAAGACCTTGAGGGTTAATTCCAATGCCAATGCCTGTTCCTGTTTTCTGGCAGTCAGGACAGGACTGTACAATACCAATGGCATCATTAAGAGATATTCAAAACTGTTTGTAGCATTTTAGCATTTTGGTGAAAAAACGAATGAGCTTGTCGGGCTTGAGTAAAGCAATCTACCGGAGGACCTGACCAGACTGGAGTTACCAACCCGTCAACTCAATCATTTCCAAGTGTTACCACCTCCAGGTAGTCCTGAATGACTTCTGATATGCATTATAAAATAAACACATTGTCTGTTATTAAGTAATGATAACAAGTGTATTAAAAGTTGCCACAAAACCTTATTGCTGACTTCTTTTAGTATACCGCTCTCCAAGCATTGCACAATTCCTACAATATACAAAGAACCAAACACAATGTTAATTGGGACATTTGACCAGATAGAAAAAACCCATACAACTGCCTTTAATTCTCGTGTTTGTAAAGAGTCTCCAGTCTGTCCCTCAAGTATATGATCATTCCATTTTCCTGACTCCTGTCAAGTTATGGTCGCTTTGTGATTGTTTTTACTTGCACCTGTAAAGACTGTAAGGCCTTCAACTGGAGTTTCTGACCGATATGGAACCTCCTCAAAAATTTGATTCTGCAAAATTGCATAAAACTTATGTGGATAACATACATTTGAAATAGTTCCCTGAAAATCTTCCAATGCAGTCTGTAAATCCTCACTGTGACAAAATCCCCAGTCTAAATACACTCGAGCTAAAGGACACAGAATTCGATCTGGGTCTTTGCCAGCAATTTCAATAATTCTGGTGCGGCCTTTCATTATCAAAAGACCAAACGCCTCCAATCTAGTAAAAACTGTTTTCGACAATCAAAAAGCTAAAAATATCCATTCCAAAATTTTCAATGCTGAGGTTCACTTTCCACTCACTGAGCTATAAGGGCATAGGGATATTTTCCGTTTCCCCCATTGATTAACATGAGCTCTATGGGACATGTGAGAAAATGACTTGCAGTGGTACTAGATATCTTGTTTGCAATAGATTGTAGTGCTAGCTGTTGCTTCTGAGACAAAGCTCGAGAATCATCTGCATAAGTACTGCTTCCCAGTAGAGGCATAAGTGGCTCTAAATCCTCATTAGTAATTCCGCACAGAGAACGTACCCAACTGTATGTCTCCCATCAGTTTTTGGATAACTGCTAGGTTTTTGATATCTGTTTTGATCTGATTTTTTTGTGGCCAAATTTGAGCACCAGTAATCACCCAACCAAGGTAGGACCATGGTGCTTGTTTTTGAATTTTCTCAGGAGAAATTTGCAATCCAGATTGTTTTAACTCAGACTGTAAAACAACATTCACATTTAATTTTGGGCTGCTATAAGGATATCATCCGTATAGTGGTAAATTATCCAATCAGAATGTTTCTGCCTGATGGGTGCCAACGCCCAAGTCATATATATATGGCAAATGATTGGCGAGTTTTTCATCCCTTGGGGAAGCACTACCCAGTGATAATGTCTTGCTGGCTCCTGCTTGTTCACAGATGGCACTGTAAAGGCAAATTTTTCACAATCATCAGGATGCAAAGGAATGGTTAAAAAGCAATCCTATAAATCAATTATCAATAAGTGCCAATGTTCGGGTAGCATAACTGATGAGGATAACCCTGGTTGTAAGGCTCCCATGTCTTTCACTACAGCATTAATGGCCCTTAAATCATGAAGCAAACGCTGTTTCCCACTTTTCTTAGGAATAGTAAAAATAGGCGTATTCCAAGGACTCGTAGATGGAACAATATGTCCCCTCTCTAATTGCTCTTCTACTAAACTGTGAATTGTGGACAGCTTTTCCGATGTTAGCAACCATTGATCAATCCAAACAGGAGTATCAGTTTCTCATTGAAGTTTAAGGATTGGCCGTCCCCCAATGGCTGCAACTAAAAATGCTGGTTAGTCAGTCTCATTCCTAGCTGGCTCAATATATCTCAGCCAACTAGGGCAATATTAACATTTAAAACATATGGTCGTGTCTGAGCAATGGAACCATCTGACATTGTGAAGCTAATAAGTGATTTACTGATTTGAGTTGATTGGATACCTCCAACTCCAAAAATTCCTCCCCCCTTATTGTCCAAGGGCCATGTCACAGGCCATAGAGACTTTGGTATAATAGTAACATCTGCCCCAGTGTCCAAAATAATTTTTATTTTTAACTGCTATTGGTCTGGATCGGTTAGTAATACCAGATCTTCAGGCTTTGATTTATGAATATCCATTGCAAACAGGATCTGAGGATCAGCTGTGGATTCAAAGTCTCCATTCCCTCTATGTTTCTCTCCTTTATTTGGCACCATAGATCTAAATGGTATAAGCTGAGCAATTTTAGACCCTTTTTTAATTAACACAGGTGGACATAGGGTCTGCACCATGATACCAATGACTCCTTCAAAGTCTGCATCAATTACCCCAGGCAATACAAATATACCCTGTCACAATATTGACGACTGACCAAGTAACAAAACACATAAATCGGACCCTAACGGGCCTTTCATTTCAGCTGGAATACAATGAACTTGATAGTCTACTATAGTAATGTCTATTGCCGTTGCCAAGTCCACTCCTGCACTCCCTGAGGTTGCGGAGGAGAGGCAACCCAGGCACCCTGTACTTGTGTCATGACGCGCGGGGCAGTCGCGTTGGTTATCGAGTTTCCCAACACCCTGTGAAATCTCGAACAACAATCTCCTACCCTGTGACCAAACTTTCCACAATGATCACAATTTCTTGCAAAGCCAGTGTTTCTTGTTTCTGCCGAGTTTGAAACTTTTGCTTTGTTTTTACACTGAGCTTTAGTGTGACCAATTTTTCCGCATTTAAAACACTTTAATCTTCTACCTTCACACCCTTGGTATGCTAAAGGCTTTACTGCTGCAGCAAAAGCATTGGCTAAAAGCTCCGCTTGTTCCTCATTAGACCCTATCCGTGAGCAGGCTTCTAACATCTCAGCAAGCGTAGCAGATTTAGGCAATGTATGAAGAATACGTTTGCAGTGTGAATTAGCATTCTCCAGTGCCAGCAATACTAAAAGTTTCTCTTTCACCTCATTATCTAAGTCTGGATGTTTTTCCAAGGCTTCTGTAAGCCTGTTTAAAAAAGACACATAGGTCTCCTTATATTGTTGACGGATGGTGCTATAGGGTGGAACCGTCTTCCCTAGATCTGGCACACTTTTCAATGCTCGTAAAGCTAATGATTGAGACAGCTGCAAAGCCTGAACAACAAGCCTAGTCTGTACTTGTTCATTTGCAAAAGGATCTCTTCCCAACAACATTTCATGTGTTATACCAAATAACAGATCATTTTGCCCCCGGTTTAAATTTTCCACGGCAGCTTCATGACAAAGACGTTCCCAGTCATTAAGAAAATGAAGTCTTTGAGCTGGCGACAGCAACAACTGTACTATACGGTTAGTATCTGATGGAGTTAACAACATACCCAGGAATATGTGTTGCAAAAAACCTTGAGAATAAGAAGAATTTAAACCATATTGAGTAACCACTTGTTTAAGCTCTTTTAACAATTGCCAGTCAAGGTTTACCCACTGATTTGATTGATTCTGATCTCCCATAATCCCAGGAAATGCCTCAGGTAACATAACCCCTTCTATTAAAGCATGTTTAACAATCTCTCTCCGTTTTTGTCCTGATTCAGGCAAAACTGGTTCCTGTTGTAGCGGTGCTGTTGAAGATTTCCTAGGAGCTGGAGTTGCTGGAGCAGCTTCTAGTCTCCATTTTTCAATATTCTTCTGTAATAGTTGCAATTTGTTATTCACTTCTTCCACCCATCCCTCCGGAGCTCCCTTAGGGCAGGCTGCAACCGGAGTCGGTGGAGCAAAGGGTGGTAAAGGCACGTCAGTAGTTAAGGCGCTAGGTGACGCTGTTTCACTAGTAAAGCGCACACTCCGCTCGTTTGCGGCGGTTCCCTCTGAAATGGCGGCGAGACAGGACCAGGCGGGGGGGGGAGGGGGCGCGCTCGGCTCCCTGGTCGGCGGCCCTGATACCCGCACCAGCACTGTTGCTGATGTTTTTGGTGACTGCAATTCAAAATCTGGAGCAGCTGATTTATTAGAGTCATTATTCTTGGTAAGTCTCTCTCTCAAATGGTCTCTCGGTGCTCCCATTCACCCCCACCCTCGTTAGGATGACAGAGGCCCCAGCAAAATGGGACCCTTTAACTCTTGTAGAGTCTTGTAGATTAATCGCCAAGTGGTAGCAAAGCACTGTGCCTCCCGTGATCCTAGGCTCACCTCTTCCCATGGAGCACTGCCAAGGTTTTCCCAGATGGCGAGATCAAATGCTGTAGCTGAATCAGTTATTATTCCCTTTTCCCGACTCCACAGCAACAATCGGCCTAAAGCTGGTTTGTCATATTTAAGTCCTCTCTTAGAAAGTATATGTTGGAAGAGATTTACTTCTACTGCCTCTTCTTTACTTAATTTCTTTCCCATGCTCCTCCCTCCCAGCCTCTCACCTCTATTTCGGTGTTCCACTGTACAGCGTTTTTCTTCTCGAGTCACTCCCAGGCTGTTTGCCTCCAACTCCCAGACTCTGTTGGTCTGTCACCGGCTGGACTTTCCCATTTTTTCTCCCACTCTCTTCTTCTTCTTCTTTTAATGATTTAGTAAGTTCAATATGAACCTTAAAAAAGTTGGTTGGGGACCCTGTTCGGGCGCCACTTGCAGGGACCACTTTGTGGGACAGGATTCACGGACCACGCATCAGACAAATATGATGAATGCAGAAGCCGTTTATTTTAGCATTCATTCACATTATATATGTTATTCTTTTCTAAATACATGATGTATTCTATTATGATTGGATAGCTCAGTCTATCATGCTCTGTTCACGCACCTAATATCAAAATATGATTTGTTAAGCTTAATAATGTTAATATCTTGATAGTAGCAGTTTCTACATTCTTTTACCTAATTCTCGGGAAGTCAGAATGGGAAATAGAAGTGCCAGGCCTGAGGAAAATAAAAGGGACGAAGAAAAGGGTCCCGGGAACATTCCTCCAGATAGTCAGTTGGGAGGATGTTGAAAGCTGAGAAGACATGTTGGGTACTCAGGATACAGTACTGTTGTTTTATGTGGTCTAAAGAGATGAGGAAACGAGTTTTGTCAGCATGAGTGTTTGTGGACCTTAGATTTTGATGCCTCCAAGCATCCAATTATTGACATCGAGTGAACTCACCTGAAAACTTTCATAATATATAAATGATTATGTGTGTCATTTTGTTTTGGTTTTTGTTGTTGTCGTCCAGAGTGTAGTGGGCTTTTTGTGGTGGCTGAATGCATTGTCTTGTTTTCTGTGACATTTTGACGTAAACAGTAAAGTGGGACTGGTCTTTTTGTTAATGTCTGTGTCTTTCTCATTGTCCCTGTCATTTGACAAAATAAATGTAGTGTCACAGAGAGGATTGTTTTATAAACTAAACGTATCAGTTCAATTTAACGTTCCTGAATGAGGAAAAAAAAAAAAGAAAAATTAAAATTGTCTATTGAAAAAGAAAAGGAACTTGTGGGCTGAGGAAGACAGGAATTGATTTTGTTAACAGCATAGTGAAACCAGCTCCAACAAAAGGAGAAGGTGTTATTAAAACACTCATATAGAATAACAATATGATTTGTAAAGTCAAATTCTAATATCGCAAAGTCAAAACAAATTGTTTGTTGATAAGTTAAACACTTATCAGACTGTAGCCAAAAAGGCTGCAGTTCAGGTTGTATACTATAAACATTAGAGGAAAAAGAAAAAAATTAAGCTGCAACAATTGTGTGTGCTCTTAACTAAAGGCGCCTGCAGAGCCGGTCTCTGCACTGTGTGTATGAGGAGTGTGTTTGTGTAAAATGTTTTGCGATCAGTGAGTGAGTTTTTGTGGAAGGTTTTAACCCCTTGATATGCTATGTATGTGTGAGGAAGTCAGTGTGTGTTATTTTTTTTTTTATGTTCAGGATATAATCTAAAGTTGATGTTAAAATGTATGTGAAATTTATTTTGTTTGAAGAGAAAGGAAAGATAATTCACAGGAATGTGGGATGAAATTTTAATTTAGCCTCAGAATGACTATAGACTGAAATTATGGAAGTTGAGCAAATGGATAGAGTTTGTCGGATAATGGTTGGAAATTTGATGTGTGTGATTTGAATGTGAAGGAAGATAGGAGTGTATTGCATGGAACAAAGAAAGAGGCAGGAAAGGAGCCAGGGGAAGAAGTGTTGGGGGAAGGTAAAGGACAGCCTGGGCAGGCAGTGTAGATTGTTTCCTCCCCAGGGAGATGTTTTAAGTGTGGGGAAGCGGGGCACTTTGAGAGAGAATGCCCCAAGTCGAAGGAAAAAGAAAAGGTGATGTCATTACTGGCTTTTGAAGAAACTGAATGGAGAGATCTGGAGTTTCATAATTAGAAGTCCCATTGGGAGCCCTTGATAAATCTAAAGGTGGGATCCCAGGAAGAAGAGGTGGTCCTCTTGGTTGACACAGTAGTGGCCAGAATCTCATTAAACTTTATACCCTATGGGGCAAAGTTTTCAACAAATAAAAATCTCTGGAGTTAAAGGAGAGAGATTTTCTTTCATTTTCATTTCTTTCATTTTCATTTCTTTCATTTTCATTTCTTTCATTTTCATTTCTTTCAGTTTAAATTGATGTTATTAAGATTAAGAAAGAATATAAGAACAAATAAAATCTGATAGTCCTTCTTCTGATGTTATTTTACTTCAGTATATTGATGACTTTTTAATTTCAGGCAAAGAAAACAAAGTGGCAAAAGAAGCCACAGATTTTTTTTGTTGATTATTAAGCTTTTTAGGAGACCAAGAAGTATCAAAATCCAAATTGCAGTCTCTCAAAAAGGAAGTTAGATATTTTGAACATTTTATTTGTGAAGGGAAACAGAATGAATCCAGAGAGAATAAAGAGAGTTGTGGAATTTCCCTTCTTGCAAACAAACAAACAAAAAGGAATTAAGAAAATGTTTGTGATTAACTGACTATGGCCCTCTGTGGATAAACTTTTATGCACAGAAAACAAATGGGTTAGATTCAAAATTGCTAAATGAAGAGACAAATGTTTTAACTTGGACAGAAGGAGAAGTAAAGCTAATCCAGGAATCAAAACAAAGTGTAATCACCACTCCTGTGTTAGCACTGTCTTCCTTAGGTAAACCACTTGTTTTGTTTGTCACAGTAGATAAGGGAGTGTTAACTCAAGAATGGGGGGGGATGAATGACAACCAATAGCACGTATATATCCAAACTTCTGGATCCCGTATTGAGGGGATGGCCAGAATGTGTACAGGCAAAAACTGCCACTGCCTCTTAGTAGAGGAAAGCAGAAAACTAAAGTTCGGAGTGATATTAGTAATAAATACCTCCCAATAAGTGAAAACTATTTTAACTCAAAAAGCTGAAATGTGGCTAACCCATTCTAGAATATTGATATAAAAGACAATGTTCTCAACTTTAATCTTGACTACCAGCCAGTCCACTTCTCTATGGAAGGGAGTCATGAAATGTAAAAACTTTGAACACAATTGTTAAGATATAATAGAGTATCAGTGTGACCTGAATTGAAAGAAATACCTTTACATACAGGCCTTGGGAGTAATTCAAGGCAAAAGGCATAATGGCTATGCAATTGTTGAAGGAATGACTCAAGAGACAAAAGAAGCAGGGCGATTACCAAATACCTGGTCAGCCCAGACATACGAATTATATGCTTTAAACAGAACCTTACAATTGTGAGAAGGAAAAGATGAACATTTTATATTGATTCAAGGTATGCCTCTGAAGTGGTATAAACTTTTGGAAAGGCATGAGAAGAGGTTTACTCAATAGCAAGGGAAACGTATTAGTACATGGAGAAGTAATTAAACAGGTATTAAAGAATTTATCACTTCCAAATGAGATTGCAGTGGTCCACGTGAATGGGCATCAAAACCGGAATTCTTTTAGGGCCAGGGGAAACAGACTGGCCAATGAAGCAGCCAAAGAGGCAACATTAAGCCATGAGATTGTGAGTATGTATAATCTCACTCCCCATGTACCTGCACCAAAGGCAACTCCTGTGTTTACAGAAAAAGAGAGTTGAAAGACATTGAGACAAAGGGGAGATGGATCCTCCCAGATGGAAAAGAGATGTTAAATGAACAAGCTATGATGGAAATAATGGCTATTTTACATCAAGGAAGTCACTGGGATATGCAAGCAATATGTGATTTAGCTTTATGAAAATATGTATGTGTAGGAATGTATACAGTGGCCAAACAGATTTGTGAATGATGTGTCATTTGTAAGAAAAAAAAACCAAACAAACAAAAAAAACCCCACAAAGGGTCCTGAGGAAATAATCCCCAGGAAGGAGAGAACCTGGCCTAAGGCCCTTTAAACCAAAGATATTTATTAAAAGAATTAGATACTGGGGTTGTCACTTTGTCTTTCCTCTGGAAAAAGGGCTTTTGGCCCAAACACCACCTCTTGAGTTTGCAGCCCACACCATCCAGCCTGAAGGGCAGATCTTGATCAAGTCCTGAAAAGAAACCAAACTGCAATCCGAACGGGAAGGCCTGTTCCAGGTGTTACTGACCACTGAGACAGCAGTAAGAACGGCTAAAAAAGACTGGACTCATTACATCAAACTCAGAGGACTCTCCACTCGAGGATGGACAGTGACACATATGTCAGACTACAAACCCCTTGTGTCTTAAACTAAAGAAGCAATAAGAATCCAATGGAAACAAGGGCACTCAATATTACTAACTGATGAGGTGGTGGTAGCAGAAATGTCATTAATTGTTGAAAATGAGGGGGATCATTGGAATTATGGGCTATTGTTTGTTGGAAATCCAGGGGACAGCATCATGACCACTGGAGTGGGACAAAGTAGTATTCGGTTAAACTATGGGTAAATGTAACTGACAGGGAGGGTCCACAAACTATACAGTTTGATGCTTGTCAAATATTGGACTGTGGGAATTTGAATAGTCAAAGACAACTTAGTAACCGTGATAAATACTTGTGTCCAGAATATAGTAAGCATGCAGAAAGAATGCCACCTTGCATTGGATGGAATAGTGTTTGGTTCACAACTGCTCTTAATGGATGGACTGCTCCAGAGTCAAAATAAAACCATGGGACCCGCCAAATGACCCAAAGATTGTAACTATAACTGAAGTAAGCAATCTGACGCAAACATTTGAGATTGAAACAGGATATGGATATGCAAATGCCTGGATTGAATGTATACGGTAAAAAGCCTGAATCACAGTGATTGTTGTGCATGTGCTTCAGGGAGACCCACTGCACAGGTAGTTCCCTTTCCTTTGGGATGGAGTAAAGGACCACAGGGAATGAGATGTATGATTGCCCTATACCAAGAAAAGACTGCATGGGGAAAAGAGAGCTACAAACCTCTTTCACTGTTATTTCCTGCTCTGCAGAGCAAAGACATCACAGTACCTCCTGTTGTCTCTACAGTGACCGGTAACCACACAGCTTGTCTCTCATGACAGGGTGGAGGGGCTACCGGGTATCTCAGAGATCTGGAAATGTGTACTGAGTCACTGAACGTGACTGAGGGTAAAGCAGGAAATTACTCGGCTGTGAGTATCCCCAGGACAGATCTATAGTGGTATTGTGGAGGAAAAATCCTGAGGCCCGTGCTCCCTCCAAATTGGAAAGGCACATGTGCCCTTGTTCAATTGGCTGTTCCATTTACCCTGGCATTTGAAAGAGAACCATGAATGAAAAGAAATTTAGGGGTGTCATTCAATGACAGGATCTATATTGATTCAATTGGAGTTCCCAGGGAGGTACCTGATGAACATAAAGCACGAAATCAAATAGCAGCAGGGTTTGAATCTTCCCTATTTTGGTGGGTAACAATAAATAAGAATGTGGATTGGATAAACAATCAGCAGCAGTTTATAAATTACACCAGAGATGCAATCAGAGGAATCGCAGAACAACTAGATGCAACTAGCAGAATGGCATGGGAGAACAGAATAGATCTAGATATGATATTGGCAGAAAAAGGAGGGGTCTGTGTAATGTTAGGAGACAAATGTTGCACTTTCATACCAAACAATACAGCACCAGATGGAACCATAACCAGAGCATTACAGGGACTTACCACACTAGCAGAGGAATTGGCTGAGAATTTAGGGATAGATAACTATTATGGGATGGTTGGAATCATGGTTTGGGAAATGGAAAGAAATGGTAATATCTGTGGTTACATCTCTGATAGTAGTTGCAGGGATATTAACAGCAGTTGGATGCTGTATAATCCCATGTGTTAGGGGGCTTGTACAAAGATTAATTGAAACTGTGATATCTAAACAAATGCCCTTAGATCCGCCTCCCTACCATGAGAAAATGTTTCTCCTTAAGGAGCACGAAGAAGATCAAGAAGAGATAGAGTTAAAGAATAACTGTGAAATAATGTTGTCTAACCTGGAAGAGTCATTGCAAAAAGCAACAAATGTGTAAAAAAAAGGAGGGGATTTTGTGAGAAATGCTGATGTTGTTTTTGCAGAATTAGAAAAGAAATGAAGACAAATAATTGGGTTTTTTTTCTATTATCTGTTTCTGTATAGTATCGATCAGCGAACTGGCCTTGTCCTTTTCTGTATAGTGTAAATCAGTGAATTGGCCCTGGGACTGTTATTTGTTTCTATGTAGCAACTAACATCTGTTTGTTTGAAGTGTTAATTAGAGTTTAAATCTTAGGACTGTGGGGGGAATTGATGATAGGATACAAAAACCAGACATCCTCTGGGGAGGATTTTTAGGCGCCTCAAGAAGTTGTAAATCTTGGAGTACCTAATCAATGGAGAAACAAGGGAGGAACCTTGTGGCTGGGATAGGGAATAAAAAGCTGAATATTGTATCTATCAGCTGTGCCTACTAGCTAGGACACCTGCTCTTGCAAGAACGCTTAATAAAAGTGCTTCACTGCAGAGTCTGACCTGAGTCTTTCGCGAGAAAGCTTGTTTTGTTCTTCACACCAGGACTATCTTCTCTCTCCTGTGTAGGCAGAGTCCATGTCCCCCACACTCCTCAGCCCCCCTTCTCCCCTCCCAGCCAGCACAGGGACCCTGCACCCAGTGCTGCTCTGGAGCCCCTGCCCTGCCTGGCACTGCTGCGCAGTGGCTGTGACTCGGAGTAAAGGCACCAGCCTTGACATGATGTTCAAGCAGGGACCAAACCCAAACAGGTGCCCAGCCCTGCTCAGGCTGCAGCACCTTATTAGGCCTTGGCAGCACTGAGCACCTGCTGCAGAGACTGTTGTGTTTGCGGACAGAGGCAGCAAGGCAGCACCAGCGGCTGGCAGGGAGTGTGGGGCATGGGGACATTCTTGCTTCACAGCCCTGGGGGCTATCTGCTCCCCACCTCACCAGGCACAGCACCTCCAGGTCCCCATCCCAGCATCATCCTGTGAGATAGAGAGGAGCCAGGCTAGTGCACCCCATAGCCATGCTGCTCCCAATCCTGATCACAGCCCTGTAGCCAAGCAGAGGGGCTTGGTGTGTGGTGTTCGATGCTCAGTGTTTGGAGCCCATGCAGCTCCCCTGACTGCGAAAGCTCCATGCCCCCAGCCCTAAGGCTCTGTGGACTCCCAGCATTTCTTTCAGAGAGAGCTGGAGACCTCCAGCCAAGGGTGGCCCTGATGGAGCTGGGAGATGCAGGACCATTTGCGCCCACTGTGGGACACTGACTGCACATGCTGCAGGGCACAGATATTGCACCCACCACAGGACCCCAGCTGCTGCTCTTGCAGCCTGGTGTCCAGCTGACCAGTGACCCGCTCTCCATCCCCTCACAGTGCTAGGCACCAGTAGCTGGGCAGACCCCACAGAGCACCCAGCTGCTCTCACCATGGCCAATGAGACTTGCTCTCAGACAGCCTCTTCCTCCACTCCCCTCTTGACTGGTTTTATTTCTCATTTCCAGGCAACATCTCCTCCCCAGCCCTACCTCGCCTTGGTTCCAGAAGCTCCTCTTTGGCCCTGGCTCCCTTTCCTGCAGTTCCTGGCTGCTCTCCTTGCCCCTGGGGCAGAGAGTGGCTGTGTGGGTGCTCAGCCCCAATGGATGCGACCTGTGGGGTGCAGGTGCCAGGGCAGGCCAAAAGCGTGTCGGGCAGTGCAGGGGGCGTAGTGATAACCATGGTTGCTGTGCGGCAGCTGTGTTGCAAGAGTAGACAGCGTGGACAAGTGGAATGAGCCAAGCACCCCCATCCCGCTGCCATGGCCCCAAGGCAGTGGCATGGGGTCCAGCAGCACCCAGCACCTCCTCCAAGCACTCTGCATCCTCTTGGTGCTAGTCAGATGCCTGCCTGTTGCCACGGCCCAGTGGTTTAACCTGGGCTTGGAAGACACCACACTGGATCCGGACACCAGCCCCACAGCACCCACCCTGGATGGGGCAGAAGGTAGGAATGGTAGATCGGGGCCATGGCTTCCTCGGCACCCCCAGCTCCTGTACCTCAGCAAGGAGGGGGCACATCTGGCATAAGGCTGGAGGGTGAGGTGAGGGGTAATGGGATCCAGGACTGCTGGTGGCACTACTGTGGCCTCAGTGAGTGCCAAGAACTGGGAGTACTGTGCCACTCTAGTACCCCTCTGGCCCTCCCACCTCATCACCCCTTTGCTCCTGCAGACAGAGACACTGTCAGCGTGGAGCCCACACAGAAGGTGCTGCTAAGCAAATCTCCACTGGCAATGGCCCCCCGATGCCAAGAGACCCCCTCACCAGGGGGGCAGCGAAGGGCCCAGGCCATGCCCTGCTCTGCACACAAAGCCAGGTGCCTTTCCCTGGGCAGCATCCTCCCATCTCTAACTCCCCCAACCCTCCCGAAACTCCCCAGCTGCCACTGAGCCCCTTGCCTCATCCTTCCCTTTATTTGTGCACTGCCCAGGCAGGGCACAGTACACTGCTCCAGCCCTGAGCCGCAGCTCAGACATCTCTGCCCCCTTGGAAAAGAGCCACTGCAGCTCCTGTCATCCCCCCACATGGCAAAGCCCCACAGCAGCACTGGGACTTGACCCCTATCCCAAGCTGTGAGCAGCCATAGCTGCAGGAGGGTCTCATATCTCCCCAAGCCCCACACTGAGCTCTCCCATCTGTCCCAGCAGCACCGACCCACTGTCTCCCCGGAGATCTTCAAGGGGAGCACGGATGACGAGTTCCTGCAAATCAAGGTGGTGGAGGAGTCTTGGTCCCAGGTGAGGGGATGGTGCTGCAGGAGATGGGGACAGTGCTCCAGGGTCTCACACTCCTCTCCTCTGCACAGATGACGGCAAAGGGTGCCCCCAGCCCCAGAGACAGACCCTGCCCTCCAGCTGAGATGTGGGTGCAGGGCACCCATGCCAGATCATGCAGCCAGGGCTCCCATCCTGCAGCAAACCGCTCTCTCCTTCTCCAGGTGCACAACGGCTCTGACTGCATCTGCCCTGTGTGTCCCAGCCTTCCTGGCCCCAAGGTGCGGTGGTCATCCTTGGGGAGAGGCTGGGGGAGGGAGATGGAGACCAACAGGGACCCACTGAGAGAAATTCCACCACTCTTTTGGCCGTGAAAAACATTTTCTGCTCAGAATTTGGACTCTTTACTATGGAGTCTGTGTTGGGAGGTAACTCAGGTGTTCCCTGGGGGCAGCAGATCCCTGTGGTGGGCACTGGTAAAGGAAAATGCCAGAAGTCAGGCTCTGTCTTTCCCTGACAGAGAGAGAAAGGTGACGGAGGGTTCCTGGGAGAGAGGCCAGCCTGGATTCTCTGGGGACAGAAGGAAGTCTGGCAGCCCAGGGCAGTCAGGTCACCAAGGTCCCCAGGGCCCTCCAGGTCCTCCAGGCCACAAAGGCTCCCCAGGAGTCCCTGAAAGGGAATGGCAGCCAGGACCCCCTGGCCCACTGGGGGCTTTGAGATCACCTGGTTTCCCTGAGGCTGAAGGACTTCCAAGGTCTCTAGGCTCAGCTGGGCCAGACGGACCCCCAGGGGCACCAGGGCTCCCAGGGCCACAAGGTCCCCCTGAAGTGCCTGGGCATGAAGGACTCCCTGATCCCATAGCACCTGTGTCACTTCCTGGCAAACCAGGGCTCCAACGCAAGCCAAGATTCCCCAGATTAAAGGTAAGGGGGGGTCTCAGGTCAGTGCAGAGCCAGCAGGGTAGGGATGGAGCAGACAGCTTACCAGCCCCTCGCTCTTCCCTGGTGGGGAACAGCACCCAGATCTGGAGGGCTCCAGGGCTACCCCAGCCCTGCTGCTGCAGGCCCTGGGGGCACACGGGGTGCTGAGCCCCCATGCTCACCACCCCATGCCATGTGCCAGCAAGGTGAACATGGGCTGCCTGGTATGCCAGGGAGCCCTGGCCACACCGGGGAGACAGGCTCCCCAAGCATGCCCAATCCCATGGGGCCACCAGGTCTGCCGGGGGACTACCAGGGGAGTCGGGGTGCTGGGGGTGAGGGGCAGTCCCCACGCTAACCTCAGCATGTCCTCTCCTTCCAGTGCAACTCATGCCACGCAGGGCACCATGGATCTGCTGGGCTTCTAGGTCCCAAGGTGAGCTGGGGGCTGTGGGTGGTGGGTATTGGCAGTGAGGGCACAGGGATGGCATCAGCTATGGCTGCTCCCTGGTGCCAGCGCCAAGACCAAACAGCTCCATGGTGGGTGTGAGCCCATGAAGTAACATACAGTGCTGGGCTGAGGGGCTGAGAGTGCCCAGGGACCCTCAGAGCTGGGGCACCAATGGAACCTCTCTGCTTTCCTTACACAGAGAAAAGGGTGACCCTGGAGAGTGGGTTTGTAGTCACAGGCACCAGCGTAGGGGTAGATGACTGGAGGGGTCTTGTTCCCACACCCTGAGTAGGAACCCCTGAGCCCCACGTGCTGCCTCTGCTCCCCCACCACCTTCTGTGCCAGGGCAGTGCCAGCCTTCACCTTGCCCTGGCCTCATTGCCAGAGTCCCCAAATGGGCTGGGGCATGAGGGGGTGTGGCATGTCACTCCGTTCCCTGTGGCACATGTAAATGCAGCCATGTACACATGCAGTGCAGCCATGCACATACACAGTGCATGTACCCATCCCCACCACCGGCTCTAATCGTCTCTCTCTGTGGTTCACCCAGGGATGCTGCTACAGGGAACATGGGTGCAAACCAGGACACCTCCCCTTCCCCAGCACTGGCAGTCAGTCCAGCTCCTGGGTGTCCATCAGTGGGCACCAAATGGTGAGTCCTCAGGGCTCCTGGGGCCCTGTCATGGTGAGGGGTGCCCAGGGACCCCAGACTGGATGTGGGAACACTGCTCCCAGAGCCCATGTGTCTCTGCATGCCCCACAGCATGGCTCACCCCACCTGCAGCCCCACAAGGCTCACAGCCGCAGCTGATATGGGGGGATGGAGGACAGTGAGAGGGAGGATGGATATCAGCCTCAATCTCCTCTTTCTCTGCAGGGCAGAGACAGATTTATGGAGTGAGAGAGACATGTGAGAGACATTACCTGACTCCTGGCTGCACATTGCCTCTGCCTGGGGAGGTTCAGTCCCGGGAGGGGAACGGAGTGGGAAGGATGAGGGACAGCAATGGAGCGTCTTAAAGCTGCCCCTATAAAAGGCAGCACCAAAATAGTCCAGTTCAATCTCTGCACTGCTCTACTGCAGTCTTTGACATCCCCCTGGGAACCTTGGTCCCCTTGGACACCCCCCCCCCCCCCCCAGAGCACCAGGTCTCCTCTACCTCAAAGTAAGGCTCAGCACATGCCTGTGCAGAACACACTCATACATGTGCGTGCACAGCATGAGGGGCTCCCTGCAAACTTGTCTGTTTTTGCTTCCAGAGGGTGTACCTCATCTGTGCCTAGCCACCCTGCAAGCAGTCTCACTATTCCTGTCATCCCCTCCATGCACTGGGAAGGGTGTCCCTGTGCCTGGCAGCAGTAATGGGCCCCACTTGCCTTCACAGGCAGCTGCTGATGCAGGCTGGACAGCAGGTAAGGTCAGTTCTCAGCTATTTCAAGGGCTACAGCCTCATAGGAAACACCTTTGGTGAAGCCTTGCCTGCCTTCTGGGAGCCAGGGTGTCGTGGTTTGGCCCAGCTAGCACAGTAGCACCACGACAGTCTCTCACTCGGTGCCCCCATTCACCCCCACCCTCGTTAGGATGGCGGAGGACCCAGCAAAATGGGAGTAAAAAAGATAAGCAAGGTTGTTGTGGATTGAGACAAGGGCAGGGAGGGCTCACTGCCAATTACAGTTCTGGGCAAAACAGACTCCAGTACTCGACTTAGAGAGGAAAGTAGGAAAGTTTATTCTACTACCTACAAGAAACAGAATGGAATAAAAGCAAAAAGGGAGTAGGATGATGAGAAGATTACAACCAGCACTTTAAGATCTCCCTCCCCCATCCCTCCTTTCTTCCCGGGCCCAGCTCACTGCTCCGGATATCTCTACCTCCTCCCTCCTCAACAGCTCAGGGGGGCAGGGAATGGGGAATGTGGTCAGTCTCTCACAGATGGGCTCTGCCACTTCTCTCAGATGAGGACGACTCCTGGCATTCTTCCCCTGCTCCAACACGGGGGGGTTCCTCCCCCGGAACACAGTCCTTAACGAACTTCTCTGGTGTGGGTTGTTCCCAACAGCTGCGGCTTCTGCAGATACAGGGTCCCTCACACGGGACACAGTCCTTGGTGAATATCTCTGACGTGGATTCTTCACCACGGCTGCAGTTTCTGCAGTTTCAGGGTCCCTCTCTCGGGACAAGGCCTCTCCTGGGCATAAGTTTAATGAGCTTCTTTGTCATGGATTCCTCCCCACAGTTAGAGCTGTGGATATTGGGTCCCTTCCTCGGGACACGGCCTGCTCCGGACATAGTTTTAAAGAAGAAAATCACTGCCCCTGGCTCGGTGTCGTGGTTTTGCCCAGCTGGGAACAAAGAGCCACGAGAGTGCTCGCTCACTCCTCCCCCTCCCGGTGGAGCGGGAAGGGGAACCAGAGAAAAAGGGGGAAAACCCGCGTAGGTTGAAATAAGAACGGTTTAATAGAACAACAATAAGAAGAAACAGGTTCAGGGGGAAAAAGGAACAGTTTTAACAGTAAATGAGGGGATATACAAAAGGAATGGCGCGTGCCGCGGCTGCTCACCACCCGGGACCCGACGCGACCCCTTCCGACCGGCAGCCCCGCCTGTGCTCCCGAAGCCCCGCCCCCGACTAGCTCCCTGCCTCTATGTACTGGGCATGATGTCAGTATGGTATCGAATACCTGTTGGCCAGCCCAGGTCAGCTGCCCATGCTGTGCCCCTTCCTACTTCCTCCTCAAAGTTAACTCTATCCTAGCCCAAACCAGGACACTCGGGGTCTGCAGTGAAGTGGCCTCCTCCGGCCATAGTCACTGTCCCTGTCTCGGGGCCTTTAATGAAGTGAATCGCTGCCCCTGGTCTGGGACCAGCTTTAGCAAAATGAGTCTCTGCCCCTGATACAGGCTCATTATCAAAATGAGTCTCTACCGCTGATCTTTAAAGAAATGAAAATAAATCTCAGCTTCACCAGTTCTCTCCATAGAATGCAGGGGAGTCTCTGCTCTAGCACACCTCCTCCTCTCTTTCCTCACTGACCTTGGAGTCCTCATGGTTGTTTCTCTCACTGTTCCTACTCCTTGCACCACCACCAGCCAGAAGAAGAAGAAGAAGGGACAGAAGAAGGAAAGAAGATGGAGGAAGAAATCTCCCCTTCCGGCTTCTTCTTAAAAAGTGATCGTGGAGGCGTCTAATTGGCTCAGCCCCAGAAGTGGGTCTGGCTCAGAGCTGGGGAGAGTTGCGAGCAACTTCTTACAGGAGCCATCTTTACAGCCCCTTCCCCCTTACCAGAAAAGGCTATCATGTCAAACCGTGACACAGGGCAATACCACCTTGAATGGATCCCTGGCCCTGGGGCACCTGGTGACCCCCATCCCCTCTGTGCTTTCCAGATGCTGACATCCCTCAGACAGAACCACTGGGCTCTTTCATCAACCTGCAGGTGCATCCTGGCTGCGGCCATGGGCAAGTCTCCCAGGCGCTGCAGCTGCCCCATGAACCTCTCCATCCTCCTCAGTGCCAGATGTGGGTCTTCTGGTCCAAGGAGCTGATGCTGAAGTGGCACAGTGCCCAAGGGGAGCCTGGTGTACGTGCAGGAAGGGAGCAGTGCCTTCCTCCAGACCCCCACCGACTGGAGCTGTGTCCTGGTACCATGCACCGAGCATATCCCTTGGAATCCCTGGCAGGGAAGGGGTGTCGGGGCTCCAGCCCCAGCAGCCAGCACTGGGCTGAATATGGTGCTGAGGCAGCAGAACCTGGGGAAGGAGCCAGTTCCCCCCTAATCCATCCTTCTGCTCATTGCATTGAGCAACTAGAGTATTCAGAATCACTCTTCGCTGGTGACGACCCCTCCACCTCCACCCCACAGTACCAGGTGAGGTACAGGTGTGGGCAGCCACCGGCTCACGTCCAAGAAAAAGCAGAGCCCTCCTTTGCGTGATGGGGGTGGACAGCCCCTCCCAGGGACTGTCCTCTCCTTTCCATCCAGGAAGCAAAGCGAGTGCAACAAACAAGAAGTCCTGACATGAGGCCACCTGCACTGGCCCCAACAGAGTTCCTGGTGAGCCCTGACACTGGTCTGGCTGAACCAGGAGGGACATGCCATGAAGATGGGTTGCACCATGTTGGCTGGGCAGCACCAGCCCGGCACATGCACAGCCTGGGATTGGGATGGGATGGGGAGGGTACAGCACTCATGACAGCCATGGCACAGGAGTGGGTGTCTCTGCTCTGACCTGAGCTGCTTTATTCCAGATTCAGAAGGAGGAGGAACAAGGGCCACCCCAAATCCCGCTGACCACTATCACCCCATGAATCCCATCAGTAAGCAATGTCTGGTCCCAAAGGTGGGAGATGGGTGGCCCAGCCATGGGAGAGGGGGTGGAGAGGTGCCCAGGGAATCCCTCCAAACTCAGCCAGCAGAGAGACCTTGATGCATGTCTGTGACTGAGCCCTGGAGGATGTCTCCTAGACCCTCTCTATCCCCATCTGCAGGCCCCAATGGCTGGCCTGACATGGATCCACAGCATGGGGTAGCCAAGCCTGTAGACAAGATTGCCACAGCTGGAGTAGCTCTGGCCCCAGGGAGGCCCTGGCTGCCCCCCTGAGTGAGGGCAGGCTGCTGGTTGGGCACAACTGCTCTGAGGCACTGCGTGGAGGTGACCTTTCCCTACCAGCACATGTGGTGACCGTGGCACCACAGAACTAGTGAACCCCAGCCACGTGTCCCAGGCAGCCCCCCCGTTTCTGCAGGGCTGGGGAAACAGCCCCAGGAGACTTGTGGGCAGTGCAGGGGGAGAACTGCAGTGCTGGAGCTGTGCAAGAGCGTTGAGAGGATGCTGAACCCATGGCTGGGTTGTTCCATGCTCATTCCCAGCTGTGCCATCCCTGCAGATCCCCAAGCCATGGGGTGGCAGGATGATGTCAGGTTGTGCACTGAATACCTGTCACTGCCCCAGGAATAAACACACAAAAATATTTGGTGTTTTGACTGACACCCAGGGCTGTTACAGGGTACATACACACGTACCCCTGCCCAGGACATCTGCTGAAGCAAGAGGCATGAGTGAGCATGCTGCAGCCAGTCTGGGGAACAGGGAGAGAGTCTGGAGCCACGCATGGTGTTCAGCCCCATTGGGATCAGCACAAAGGAGCTGGTAGGGGGGACACATGTCATAGGGATATTAAGACTCAAGGTTCAATTTCCAGCAGTCACTGTGGTTGGGAGCTGCATCAACAAAGCAGCCCCTCCAGGAGTGCAGGGCAGAGGGATTTGCCTCTCCTGGGTCACAAGCAGCAGATTTTGCCCTTCCATGAGCATTGGACAGAAACAGAACAAACAAGAAGCAGTCAATGTTGCAGCCTTGGCAGAGGAGTGGGAAGGAAAGAGCATGCGGACAGGGCTGGAAGCATCCAGATTTGGGCCTGCACATAGGGACACACACTAGGGGCTGTAGCCCAGTTTATCCAGTGTGACTTCCTGTCCAGTAAGACCCTGCATATCCCCAGCAGCTGCCCTGTGTATCCCAGTGTGTCTCTGAGACCTGCCAATTGCATCCCTGTGGCTTACCCAGTCTATTCCAGTATCCCTGATGCCTGCCCAGTCTATCCTAGTGTCCCCAGTATATCCCCAGGGCCTGCCCAGTCTATCCCAGTAGCCTCAGTGTGTCCTCAGGACCTGCCCAGTCTATTCCAGTTGTCCCCAGTGTGTCTCAGTGTATCCCCAGAGCCTGCTCAATCTATCCCAGTGTATTCCAATGTGTCCCCGGAGATGTGACCCGTGCATCCCAATACACCAAGAGCAATCAGGCGAACAGCCCCCGCCTCGTCTCTCTTCTATTGGCCAGCCTCACTGCTCATCCCTCAATTGTCCTTTCTGAGTGGAAGGTTTGAATGCGTGTAGCACCTTCTGATTAGCGAGAGGGAAGGGGATGGGCAAATTGGGTCCACGCCCTCCCGCTGCGATTGATTGTGCCCCGTGTGGGCTGAGTGGAGGTTTGAAAGGTGCCAAGCCGTTGTGAGCCCCATTGCCACCCCTCAGCAGCACCTATTGGTGGCCGTTATGGAACTCCCAGAGTCCCCACCGCCCTTTCAGGTGCATGCGGCACTGTGGCCCCCCTTCCCCGCAGGGCTTCGACTTCCTTCAGCTCTCTCCAGGGTTTCTCCGCATCCCTCTCCAACGGCAGGGAGAGCTTAATTGCCGCTTAAGGTTCAGGACAAAACAGATCAGGCTACTCGGTTTGGAGAAGAAAACAGAAAATAATTTAATGCAACATCAACTAAAACATACCCCCCCAAACATAACCAAGATAAAATAACACAGAGTAATACAACAATGAAGAGTCCAACCAGCCTTTTTAAGAACACCTTCTTGCCACACCTCCCCTCTTCCCGGGCTCAGAGCCCTGATCCCGGGGTTTTTACCTCGTCCCCCCTTGAACTGTTGGGGGGAGGAGGGGTGTTCAGTTAGTCTGTTCCCGATAGCTTCTGCTGTTTGTCCCTCCTCAGGACGGGTGAGCTCCACGCCAGTCCTCCCTGCAAGTCCATGGGGTAACTCACACGCATGGCAGACCTGCACAGGCTGCTCCAACGCTCACTTATTCCAAAGGCTGCAGCTCCTCTCTGCCTCTCGTGTGGGGCTGCTCTGCGGCGTGCAGGCTCTCCAACACGGCCTGGGCTATGGCCGTCCGGGCTCACTCACATGGAGCTGCTGGTAACTCTCAGTCCTGCCATGGATCCCCATAGGTTGCAGGGGCACAGCTTGCATTCTCGCCACAGCTTGCAGAGGTGCTGCCCGTTCCCGAAGGAAAACACAAAACAACCGAGGTCGTTTTATGCGGTGCTTTATTGAGGGCCCTAGGGACCTGAGGACTAGTGTCCAAAGTCAGAGCCCCCATTAACAGAAAATTTCACAGAGTTTATATACTTTTCACAAATGATTACTTCATCAGGTCCACGTGATGTTTACCAGTTTTCCTAAACTTTAGGATTATGATGTGCTCTTTCATGTAGTTACTTGAGACTATGCTTATCTAAATCCACAGCCATAAATTTCCATAGATAACAAACAAGTAAACATTCGAGATAACGATTTCTTTGAGAAAAACAAGATTCAGCATTCAGCATTCTTCACTAATCTCTTTGCTTGTTTAAGCAAGAATGCACAAGCTCAGCATGCCCCACTAGTTCCCTAGACTGCTAGGTTACATCAACATTCCCACACTGCTCACTAGGCCTCGATACAAACCTTAGCCTAACTACTTCTAACTTTCCATATACAGTAATGCTAACAAGTCCCCCCTTTTGAGCATTCATCTATCTTGCAAGGATGCTCAACATCATCTGTCTCTATTGTCCGTGTCTCAAGTAGTGGTTTCCTTATATGATGGAGGAGGAGACCCATTTCCAGTTCCATTTCTGGTCATCTCATTCATTAATCTGCGGGTGTTGAGCTTTTCTCTGGTAATGGTTCCTAAAATACACTTGTAAACTATATAAATTATCATCAACAGTATAACAAACATAATTACATATTGGATGACCGAGGAAATCCACCCAGAGACCTGGAGCCCCAATGAATCAAATATTGCTCCTATCCAATTATGTTGAGCTTCTTCTTCAATTTCTTTGGTTTCGTTTTCAACCTTTTCCAATTGTAAAATATCTTTTTCTACTTCGATTGTCATGTTTGGAATATGGATACAGCAGTGATCAATTCTTTTGCTCAGGTAACCACAGACCCCATGTTCCCGTAGCAGCAACATATCTAAGGCCATTCTATTCTGCAGTCATTCTGCTAGTTGCCTGTAGCTGCAAATTCATATCCTTAAACCCTTTCTTGGTGGCTGCTGTTAATCTTTCAGTCTGGCCCAGTAGCTTATACAACATTTCCCTATTACGGTAGGATGCAACCTGTGCAAACAAAGACTCTAAAGCCCAGCCAAATTTTACTCCATCACTTGGTTCATGCCACTCATCTTCTACCTTGATATCATCACCTATTTCCCTTTTCTTCCGAGCTATCCTCGTTTCTAATTTAGATTGTCTCCAAAATGGGCACAATGTGGGAACTCCCAATGTTATTTGAGTTACTGGACCATCAATTGGTAAATGGGTGGTCCATTGCCCATGACCCATAACCCAAACTAAGTTTCCTGGATTGTAGTGGATTTGCAACTAATGACCCTTTTTCCATACATCCCTTTCTCATGTACATCTCCCTTTATTTTGTCTTTAATCGTATGTTTGTATCCCCGACATTCACACCCTCATTTCAGCAGAATTCTCACAGGGACTAAACCTATCTGACTCTCTGGGGAGTCACAAGTAAAAAATTTTCGTACAGTTCCATATTTCTTTCTGATCTCTGGATGGTCTCACGGAAGTGTATGTAGCCATCACACTATCGTGAGTCTGATCTTTCTCCCCTGTCCATTGTATACACCATTGTACTGGACCTAGGTAACTATATGATTCCAACAAACCAGGTCCCCATACTGTGTCCCATTCATCTTCCAAAGATTGTTGTCGTGTAACATTCTGGCAGATCTCTTCATTCCTAATCTTTTCAACTTTTATTCTTGTGCTACTACACCAATATCCAATTATTGGAATAGTACCATCTACTGTACAGCAACCTTTAAAATTGCCACCTCTCCCATAAGGACCTGTTCTAACCCATCTATAATACCCCGGCAATGATCTACACTCTTTTTCCGTTAAATCCCCCTTTATTAAACACCCATTTATCCACTCTTCATACTTTATTGATACTTGCCTGCAATTCCAAGTAAAATTAACAGAGGTTTCTGGCATGGTTGTTATTGGAATAATTCCCCAGGGTATAGGTTCACCTGCAGCCTGAGGTAGTGGCAAACATGCTGTAATCTTAGATACATTCTGAATCATTCCAAAATCTCTAATCAACCCGACCACTAAGTTTTCCTGTCCTTCATCTCCATGGAAGTTTATTGTCCCATTTCCTAGATCCCGTATTCTCCTTCGGCTATATTTGCCTCTAATTAATGATACTAACATCCTAGAGTGGGCCCACCACGCATCTTTGGCTATCCAACACCAATACATTCCTTCATCATCTGACTGTACGTCATTTATTATTAATACTATGGTGCCGCCTAACCTCTTCTCTATCCGATATTTCCTTCCAGGCTGTATACTGCTATCTCCAAACCACCACCCAAAATCTGAAAAACTCATTCTGGGATTCACTTTACATGTTAAAATAACTATTTTCCCTTTGTTGGCCCGATACACCCCTTGTGTGGCCCTAATTCCTTGATTCAAATGAGGTCGGCCCTGCACATTTCTTTTTCCATAATTAGAGTAGGGTCCACATACAACTACACATAGATATTGTCCATCCACCTTACCCAACAGAGGTTGAGTATAATTCAGCCCTCCTATCCCTCTGTTCCCCACATTCCACCAACTGATTCCTTCCTCGATCCTGTCCCACAATCCTTGAGGTCCCATTTTCCACCATTTAACTTGAACCGGGGCTTCACATTCTCTTTGTGAAGTAAAAGCGCAGTTTTATCCTCAAGGGTGGGCCATCCCACATATCCATTAAAGCTATTTTTGGTATTACTTCTACTCCCTCCTGAATCGGGGACCAAGGTACTACTCTCAAATCTATTCGCTTATAATCAAAATTTTCCCGAATTAATACCAAACACATGTATACTCCTGCTTCTCCTAACGTTAAATTAGTCAATTGCAAGGTAACACTTCCTTTTTTGGGTGTCCTTATTCCAAACAGTAACAATACTTGCAGTCAATCTGGTTTGTTCTTGTTTCCAAATCGCAATTATTTCCTCGGCTCCAGCTCCTTGGTCATCAGCAATGTCACAGGTTAAATTGACATCCATCCGTTCCATGACAGTAACCACAGGTTCTGTAACAGTGACAAATACAAATCCATTGACCGATACCATTTTCAATAATATCAACAGTACAACAGTTAAGAATGCAGTTTTGCTCGAAATATCATTCGAGGGGGGGATACCACTTGGGTTTCCCATTCGGTTGGAACCTTCTTGACTCGAGTGTAGTGAATCCAGGCGTCGGTTCCTGCTACCTTCACAGCTGTGAAAGTTGTCAGGATCACTTGATGGGGACCGTCCCATGTCTCTCTCAGTGAGTCTGTGAACCAATTCTTCACATAGACCTGATCTCCCGGTTGAATATCATGCACTGGATTTTCCAGCGGGAGCGGCTGATTCCATTGAAGGGCACCCGTAAAGCGTTGAGAACTCTATTGAGCGACATAACATAGTTAAAATCACCTGGTCTCCCGATACATGCGGGTCTCCTTTTAACACGGTGGCATGATAAGGCTTGCCGTACAGTATCTCGTACGGACTTACTCCTATCCTTTCCCTAGGTTTTATCCTAATCCTAAGTAACACTAACGGCAAAGCTTGGGGCCACTGAAGTTTGGCCTCCTGACATATCTTTTTGATATGATTTTTCAATGTTTGGTTCATCCTTTCTACTTGACCACTAGACTGGGGTCTCCATGGAGTGTGTAAATTCCAGGTAATGTCTAACATCCTAGCCACCTCCTGAACTATCCCTGCCACAAAATGTGGGCCTCTATCTGATGATAATCCCAGTGGTACTCCAAATCTAGGTATTATTTCTTTCAACAAAGTTTTCACCACTTCCTTCGCTTGGTTTGTTCTACAAGGGAAGGCTTCTGGCCACCCCGAAAAGGTGCACACATACACCAACAGGTATTTAAGTCCCTGAGCCCTTGGAAGTTCTGAAAAGTCGACCTGCCAATAATCTCCAGGCTCTGCTCCTATTTGTAATTTTCCCAACTGCACCTGTTTCCTTACAATAGGATTATTCTTTAAACAAACTGGGCACATGGCATTCACCCTTTTCGCCAGCGTTAACATTTGGTTGGAAATTATTTCCTTTTTCAAAAATTTTACCAACACCTCTGCTCCCCAATGGCATTTATTGTGTTCAGTCTCTAATATGGACTTCATAACATTTTTGGGCACCACCACTTGTCCCATTGTCGTTACATACCATCCAATTGCATTCTTCTGGGCCTTTAGATATGTCGCCAATTTCTCATCATCGGCAGAATAGCTCGGTTCCCGAATCATATAACGAGAAACAGGGCTCACCTTGGTTGGTATTAAAGCCATATGAGTCCAAACCTGTCGAGCAGCTTCTTTAGCAGTGATGTCTTCTAGTTCATTCCCTCAATATATCTTTCCTTCTTCTTTACGATGTCCCCTGATGTGCATTACTGCTACCTTTTCTGGTTTATGTACCGCATCCAACAGGGCGAGAACTTCCGATCTATGTTTTATCATAGTCCCTTGTGAGTTTAACAGTCCCCGTTCCTTCCACAAGGCACCATGAACATGTACAACTCCAAAGGCATATTTCGAGTCAGTCCATACATTTATCTTTTTTTTCCAGTACTCAAAATTAATGCCCTGGTTAGTCCAATTATCTCTGCCTTTTGAGCAGATATCCCAGGGGCTAAAGCCTTTGCTTCAATCACTTGTGCAGCTGTGACCACCGCATATCCCGCATACCTGGTTCCATTTTCCACAAAGCTAGATCCATTGGTAAAGAGATCCCAATCTGAATCTTCTAACGGTGTGTCCTTTAGGTCTGCTCGGCTCGCATACACCTGTTCAATTGTTTCTACACAATCATGAACCAGCTCCCCTTCTTCCTGTTTGCTGCGAAGAAATCCTGCTGGGTTGATATGGTTAGTTATCTTAAGTTCCACATCATCTTGTTCTCTTAATATAGCTTGATATTGTAACATTCTGCTGGATGATAACCAGTGACCCCCCTTTTGTTCCAGGACAGTCAAGACCATATGGGGCACAAAGACCTCCATTTTCCTTCCCAAAGTCAGTTTTCGGGCTTCCTGTATGAGGATCACTGTGGCCGTAACTGCCCTCAAGC
Source organism: Colius striatus (assembly GCF_028858725.1). Classification (NCBI taxonomy): domain Eukaryota; kingdom Metazoa; phylum Chordata; class Aves; order Coliiformes; family Coliidae; genus Colius; species Colius striatus. The sequence goes on from NC_084789.1 coordinate 40,520,924, forward strand.
ATGACGGCCAACCAGCACTAACATTGTCCAGTTGTTTTGAAAAATATCCCACTGGGCGTTTCCATGACCCTATTTTCTGGGTCAACACTCCCAGAGCCAGATTCTGCCTTTCATTTACATAAAGCTGAAAATCCTTATTTAAGTCCGGCAACCTTAAGGCAAGTGCTTCTTTCAGAGCTTGTTTTAGCTCCTGAAAGGCTCTTTTCCTTTGTGGACTCCATTCCAATTGGGGCTCCTTCAAAGCCTCATACAAGGTTTTGGCTAACAATCCAAAATTTAGAATCCACAGTCTACACCAACCAATCATTCCTAAAAATGATCTCAGTTCCTGATGGTTCCTTGGAAGGAGTATGGCACATATTGCCTCAATTCTGTTTGTGCCCAATCGTCTCTGACCTTGCATCAATTCACATCCCAAATAAAGAACATTCTCTTTGAGGAGCTGGGCCTTTTCCTTAGATACTCGATATCCTGCTTGTCCCAGCATATTCAGTAAGGCAATTGTAAGCTTCAGGCAAACTTCCTTTTCCTCAGTTGCCAACAGAATATCATCCACATATTGCAAAATCACATAAGAGAATGGAGATTCTCTTACCTGTTCGGTCTTCCATTCCTCCAACTCTTTGGCTAATTGATTTCCGAAAATAGTGGGGCTGTTTTTGAAACCCCGCGGAAGCCGTGTCCATGTCAATTGTTTCTTCCTTCCCGAATTTGGATCTTCCCATTCAAATGCAAAATACTTCCTACTTGGTAATGCCAGCGGGATGCAGAAGAAGGCATCTTTCAAATCAATTACTGTAAACCATTTAAACCTTTCCGACACAGATGTTAACAGAGTATAAGGGTTAGCAACCACTGGGTGAATGTCCTTTACAATTTCATTTATGGCCCTTAAATCTTGCACTAGCCTATATTTACCATTAGGCTTACTTACAGGAAAAATAGGAGCGTTATATTCAGATTCACATTCCTGTAAAATTCCTTGAATCAAAAATTGGGTTATCAGTGGAGCCACTCCTTTCCTAGCCTCCAACTTAATTGGATATTGTCTAACCCTAACCGGCTGGGCTCCTTTTTTTTTTTTTTTTTCCTCCTGTTCTACAACAACAGGCTGGGCAGCTTTTGACTTTCCTGGGGTCCCTGTTTCCCATACCCAGGGTACAACTGCCTGATCTATTTCTTCTGGAATGGGAGTAGGTTCTATTTCCTTTATTACAAAAATTTTCCCAATTTCTTCATTTGGAATCTCCAATTTTACTCTCCCATTTTCAAATATTATTTTCACATTTAACAAAGACAATAAATCCCTTCCAAACAGGGGCTTGGGACAATTGGGCATATACAAAAATTGATGATCCAATTCCTTTCCCCCAAATTTCAAATTTAGAGGCTGCAAAAATGGTCTTTCTTCTAGCTAACCCATAGTCCCTACCACCTGTACGGTGGTATCACTTAGTGGTCCCAGTCTTTTGTTGAGAACTGAATAAGTAGCTCCTGTATCAACTGTGAATTCCTGTTCTTTACCATTTATTTCTAACCTTACCTTTAACCCTTGCTCTAGTCAGCTCTGATTTTGGTAGTTCCCCAAAACCAGGGCCTGGGGGACATCTGCCGGAGGCATAGGATAACTACCCATTGTCCCGGCGCCACCCCCCATTTCATTTTTCACAGGACATTCATTTTTCCAATGTCCTATCTGTCGACAAAAAAGCACACTGATTAGAACCTAGCTTTCCTTGGTTAAGGTTTCCCATCCGAAACCCTCCCTCTTCCCTGACCATAACCATTTCCTTTTCTGTAGTATCCATAATCGTATCCAATAAAACTTGCAAGTCATTCCAATCAGGATTCTGAGTTTTCATTACCATCTTAACCACCCGCGCTACTCGCTCAGGGTCCTCCCGATAACTACCAGCTGACTGTTTCCAAATCACCAGGTCGCTAGGAGAGAATGGAACCTTTATTAATACCTTCCCTCCTTGGGGTCCCATTGCTTCCCGTAAAGGAGCTATTAGCTGAGGCTCTCCCTGATTCCTTCTACCTTGTCTGGTACGTTCTGCAAGGGGGTTCTCTGTATATTTCAGTGACTCGCCAGAGAGGGAGTCTGAGGGCGAAGAGTAACTGAAACCTGAGGAGTTCTAGGAGGGCTGGGAAATTTTACTATTCCGTTGTCCTCGTTCTCCTCTTCTTCCTCCTCATTATCATCGTCCTCACTATCCTGTTCCATCTGAGGTGGAACATAGGGTGGAGCAGAGGGACCCTGTCCACTATGAGCAACTAATAACGATAAATCTTCCTCTGGACCAGAGGAGGCAGCTAAACACTTAACACACATAGATCTCTTCTTACATTCACTACACCCTAATTCCTTTGTTTCCAAAACTAAAATACCACATTCCTTCTGCCAATCCAGTTTTCGCCCTAAATAATAAAACAAATCCAAATACGGGATCTCATCCCATTTCTCATTGTCCCATAAATACTGCATCAAAGGCGATATAATACCCGAATCGACAGTACCGTTTAGGGGCCACGCAGGTCCCCCTTCTGACTCATATAAAGGCCACCAATGATTACAATAGTCTATCATTTTACCCTTATTCAAATCCTGATAAAATCCAGCACTCCTCCATCTTCCCAGCAAACATCCTAATGGGGTGTTTTCTGGGATTTTACTATTAGACTGAACTAACACCTTAAAAGTTTTAAGCGGCATCATTTCAAGTATTCACGAAACAAAATAACAGCAGACAAAATAACAGCAAACACAAACACTGTAACGATACAAACAAAAACCACAAAACCAATAACCAGTACCAAACCAACTTGCCACTTCTCGACGCCGCGAGGGGCAAGTGCCGGACCTGCGCAGCTTTCGCCGCGTCTTACAGCCGGCGCCTAGGCTTCCACCAAGACGTCTTAGCCCAACTCTGCGAGGATCGCCGCCTCGTCTTATGAGCAGGCACCCAGTACCAGAAAATAAAGCACCTATGGGCTTACCTTATAGCAGTCGTCCGCCAGGTGCGGGGGTCGGGCACGAACCGATGACTCCCCGAGAATCTCTCGGTGCCGGCGTGGAGTAGATCAGCACGCGAACCGCCCCAGCCACCTTCGGAGTCCTGCCGCGGTCGCCAGAAAACTGCTGCCCGTTCCCGAAGGAAAACACAAAACAACCGAGGTCGTTTTATGCGGTGCTTTATTGAGGGCCCTAGGGACCTGAGGACTAGTGTCCAAAGTCAGAGCCCCCATTAACAGAAAATTTCACAGAGTTTATATACTTTTCACAAATGATTACTTCATCAGGTCCACGTGATGTTTACCAGTTTTCCTAAACTTTAGGATTATGTTGTGCTCTTTCATGTAGTTACTTGAGACTATGCTTATCTAAATCCACAGCCATAAATTTCCATAGATAACAAACAAGTAAACATTCGAGATAACGATTTCTTTGAGAAAAACAAGATTCAGCATTCAGCATTCTTCACTAATCTCTTTGCTTGTTTAAGCAAGAATGCACAAGCTCAGCATGCCCCACTAGTTCCCTAGACTGCTAGGTTACATCAACATCCCACACTGCTCACTATGCCTCAATACAGACCTTAGCCTAACTACTTCTAACTTTCCATATACAGTAATGCTAACAGAGGGGTCTCTGGTCTATTGCTTCTCCTTCCTCCTTCTCTGGCTGAAGGGTCCGCGTGGTCGCCTCCATCTTGTATCACTCACACACCTCCTGCCTGCACTTCAAATTCCTGTCCCCTAAATAGTGATCGCAGAGGCACCAGATTGGCCCAGCCGGGCCGGAGGTGGGTCTGAACCCAGGAGCCGGGGGAGAGTCCGAAAACTCTTTACCGGGTCTTCACTGCAACCCTCTCCCCCTGTTACTAAGCCAAAAGCTGCTCCTTGCTAAACCAGAACACCCTCTCACGGCCTCTTCCCCCTCTGGGCGCCTCAGATCCCCCGTTTCTCAGATTCTGTGCACCCCTCCCCCCGCCGATTTCCCTCCTCTCCCTTTGTTATAGAAGGTATAAAAATTCAAGTAATTTTATCGAATAATTATTCTTAAGTAAAATTCATAAGTAAGTCAGCATAACTAAGCAAAACTAGGCCTCCTTGGTGAAGCCACTCCCAAAGAGAAGATCATGCATGAGAAATCAAGCACAATGAAAATAAGAGTTATAATGAGGGGGATTGTTTAAATCCATGCACCTGCAAACCATAAAACATCTAAGAACAATGTTGGGAGTAACTGCCTCAGAGGAAGAAAAGAGTTTGTTATATTAACCATTAGGCTGTTCACTGTCCTGAACCCCCATAACATTCTGGTGCTGAGCACCAGGTAACATTCTGGTCCAGAGCACCAGATAATTAGTACCATTCTGGTACAGAACACCAAATAATCAGTAGCCTAAATCAGCTATTTGGCCAAGTATTTTTGAAATATATATGTGTAATAAGGGACCAATCAATAAGATTGATGTAATGTGTAAAAGTAACAAATAACCAATCAAGTTAAAGGGTAAATTTAATGAACAATTATAAACAGGCTTTTATGCATAATAATAAAGAGCAAAAGAACATTGGGTATAAATATCTGTTAATTTTAATGCTTTGTTGGACATTCTTTGGGAATGATCCTGTGTCCCCAGTGCATTGTCAAATAAAGGATGTCTCTGCTTATCTATCTTTGTGTAGATAAGTTTTTTCTTCCCCAGCAGATTTGCAACTCCTTGGTACCATGTCAGGGTCCCCCATCACCTGGGCCCACTCCAACCCCCTACCCTGCCTTGATCCCCTTCGCCCCCAATTCCCCTCCTGGGTCCGCTGCCCCTCACTGCTGCTGTCTTTCCTCGAGCAGCCTGCGGATGAGAATCCCCTACTGCCCAAGGGCGATGGCACCAAGAAGGTGCTCTTGGTGGAGCACATCTACCAGAAGAAGACGTAGCTGGAGCACATCCTGCTCTGGCCAGACACCTACATCGGCTCCGTGGAGACAGTCACTCAGGTGCGGGAGAGCCTGGGGCAAGGGAGAGCAGGGGGATTCAGCCGTCTGAACTACTCAGTGCAGGCCAGAAGTCTTTAACGTCTGTTTATAAAGCCCAAAACATCCGCTTTACAAAATGATGGTATGTAAGATGTGCTGAGGACTTACGTATTTCTTGCCTTCTTTTCAGCAAATATGGGGTTTTGATCAGGATGTGGGCCTTAACTGCAGAGATGTGACCTATGTGCTTGGCTTATACAAAATCTTTTATGAGATTCTAGGTGAGGTGACCCATTAAGTCAATGATTGACAAGTTATTAGTGGGTAGTGAATGTCTAAGAAACTGGAAGTAGATGCAAGAACTTATCAAGTGCATTTTGACCAAGTAACTTCTATTACATAAATGTGGACTACTAACCCTTACTTGTGTTCCATGTAGGTATGAATGATGTCATGAGGCATGACACCTCCAGGATCCAGAAGGATTTTAAAACTTTGGGGGAGCAAGTAAAAGGTAGAGGGGCTCAGGTTATTTTCTCCTCCATTCTGTTCACTAGAGATAAAGGGGGAGTCTGCAATGGAAAAATCAACCAAGTGAACTCCTGACTGAGAGTCTGGTGCTGGTGGGAAGGTTTTGGATTCTATGACAATGGATCCTTCCTTGGGGACTACAGCTTGATAGGAAAGGATGGAATTCATCTCTCCCTTAAGAGCACTGGAATATTTAGGAGTAGGCTAGCAAACTTTATTAAGAGGTCTTTAAGGAACTCGAGGGGTGGGAGGAGAAGCAAAATAGAATAAGCTCTCCTCTCTAGCTGGGAAACAGGGCAGGACAGGGAATGCAATGATGATTGCCCTTCATCTGCACACTGTGCTGAGATGTGTTGTAGGCGTTCGGAAGATCTCGGGTTGTAACGCGAGAGGTGGAGGGTACAGAAGAGGCGTGCATGGGGTGGAGTGAAAGGAAGTGCTTGTGTTAGCAGATAAACGCACATGGTGTAAACAATTAGTTGGAATAAAGTATCATCCATACTGTGTATGTAGTGATCTTGTCCCCTCAGCGGTCGGTGAGCTGAGTGATCTGTGCGGGTGGCCTGGTGATGTTGCCGGTAGCGGCAACATACGGTGACCCCGACGTGATCGGCGGAATGCAGGACATCCACAGCCATGGCACAGTTGGAACAGGTGATTAAGGTACTCAAGGCGGTGGCGCCTGAGGTGGGCGAGCGGATTAATCGCACGCCCACGGCTGCGTGCATGCTATGGATGCGGAGGCAGAGTGTGGTACAGGCACCCACAAAGTTATTAAATGTCCAGAATTGGACGGCGGTAGAGGAGGAGATGTTACAGGCTGCCTTAGCGGGGACCAAGGGGATGGATCAACATCTTAAAGCATGGGGGGAGGTTAAGAGGACTCTGTCTAAGGCAGCAGAGGAGAAACAGTTTTTGTTGTCAGCGCAGGAAGCTATCCGGGGGGAGGGGCGGAAAGCGCAGACAGAGGAGAGAGTTTGTAGCGACCAGGAGACTCAAATGAGCGTGGAAGTGGAAAATCACGGGGCGCAGACGGGTCCGTCACTGTGTGGGGACGCGGAATGTGATAAACTTGACACCGAGGAGGAGAGTGAGGGGTGCGGCCACGGAACAGAGCCCCCACGGGAGAGCTGCTTCCCAGTCGAGCCCCGCCCGCCGAGTTACCCCTGGGACGAGTTGCAGAGGATGCGGACTGGGAATGCCGAGCGGGCGGAATCGGACGGGGGTACGGTGCAGGATGATCAGGGGAGAGTGGGGAGGCGCGATCACGTGTTAGACTGGGCACCATCGGGCACGCGAAGGGAGACAAAGAAAAAGAAAATGCAGGAGAGAGTAATACCGGCTGCGCAGTCGGCGCCGGGGACGTCACGGAGTGAGCCAGACCCTCCCGACCCTTCCATCCGCAGCCACCGCCGCCGCGCAGCTGCTTCCCGCGCCCGTTAAGTGTCTCCGGAGTGCCCCCCCCACCGGGCGCGCCGACATCACTGGCCCCAGCCCTCACGGACAGCTGGGCTCATCCTTTCCATCCTCAATCTGTTGCCTCAACGAGTGTAAAAACTGTTGGCCGTGATGTCATGCATTTTTCTATAAATGTGATGATGAATAGTGGTTTTCTTACAATGGAAACTTTCTAAGGTGTTTTAGGTGTCAGGAATGGAACTTGGAAGAACAGAACATTTTGGTATTGAGAAGTCAGTGACACATTTAAAAAAAAAAGGATGAAAAAGGTTTATAAACAGTGGTTTCTATTTTGGACTCATTGGTGAAGGATTTTTTTTTTTTTTGGATCAAGAGTAAAAAAAGGATTTTGTCATACTGTTGATGCTTCAAATGATTGTGGTAAATGGTTTTAGGCAATTTCAACAACCCAAGCAAAACATGTGGGTTACACTGGCTAAAGCAATCAATCAGTCTACAATATGTTTATCAATGGCCACTCCAGATAATCCTTTTTCTACCTGTTTGGAGGGAGTTCCATTAGATGTGGCACAATGGCCTTTACCAAATGCATTAAAAACAAATCCCTTAGTTAAGGGTAATGCAAAGTTGACAACTGGGATTCGATCATTTCATGGTTGCCAACAATGACAACAGAGCCACAGGAGTTAGAATTATTGGGATCTATAAAGATGAATTTTTGTGTTATGTTTCATTTTACCAGCAATACCAAAAAAATTTAGACAGAATGTGGATTCCATCCTGGGCATGTATAAGAACACGACATCTTGGTGCAATTATACTTCACCAAAAAGATCCAGGTCTAGTCTTGTGCCTATACAGTTACCAAAGGGAATTTTTCTGATTTGTGGGGACCAGGCATGGCCTGGAATACCCTCGAGATCACAAGGGGGACCGTGCAGTTTGGGACGACTGACGATCTTGATGCCTAATCACACAATGATTTAGAAACATCGTCATCCAAAATGATTTGTGCATGCATTTACTAGCGAATATGGATGGCCAAGTTACCCCTTGGTCTCCCTCAGCAATAATAGCAACTAGTATATTTGCTCCAGGTGTAGGAGTATCTGCTTTATTAACTCAGCTACGCAAATTAGGATGCTGGCTTAGCAAACAAAGTAATCAAACCTCAATAACATTAGAAGGCTTGATTAGTGATGTAAGTAGTATTAGACATGCAACCTTGCAAAATAGAGATTTTTACTTTTAGCACAAGTGTAATAATTTTGTTTGTCAGCTGTACTTTTTTTTTTATAGTGTATAAAAAGAAGCTTACCAGGCATGGGTTGCTCAAAAAGGGGGAATTGTGGAGGAATTTCTGTCTGAAAGAAGCCACGGCTTAGTAACAGTGAACAACCCATGCTTTGAGAACTAATGTGCAGATTGTCCTTGAGCTGCTCTCAACTGTGAGAAAAGAAGAAGAAAGAATGCCTACATGATAACAAGCTCGAGCAAGACAGAGGCTGAAGCAGTATGTAAAACTGCAAGGCTTATCGCAGAAAAGTACAGTTAGCTTTTAGAGAAAGGACCAATTAGAAGTAGTGTAAACATGCTAGCTTTGCTGCTGATTATAAAACTCTGATGCTTGTTAGTAAAATTTGAGTTATGACCTAAAAAAACCAAAAAAAAATCCCAAAAACTATTTCACTGTGAGGGTGACGGAGCAGTGGAACAGGCTGCCCAGAGGGGTTATGGAGTCTCCTCCCTTGGAGGTCATCAGGACCTGCCTGGGCATGTTCCTATGTGACCTGGTCGGGGTGAACCTGCTTCTGCAGGAGGAGGGTTGGACTGGGTGATCTCTGGGGGTCCCTTCTAATCCCTAACATTCTAACATTCTATGATTCCATGATTCTATGATTCAATGACCAATGGGGGCAGATATGAATGGGTTCCCCTAGAAACAAAGGTTGTGAAGGAGCTGCATGGGACTGTAAAGACACACGTTTACAGATGCTTCATCAAAGACCAACACAGTGGCAGTGGTGTGGAAACAGGGAGACAGATGGGAGAAAATCTTGCATACTGACGCGACAAAATCGATGCAATATCTGGAGGCCAAGGCTGTCGCTCTTACCCTGCAGACATTGCATTCAACGCCACTCAATATCATCACTGACTTGGGATTCATCGCTGAACAGGTTCGACAATGTGCACGAGCCATTTGTGCCTCTACCAGTATAGCAGACCTCATATTGAATGCTTTACAAACTCGTGCTGCCCCCTGCTCTATTGTACACATCAACAGTCACACCAGTATTCCAGGGGCTTTCACCGAAGGTAACCAAAAGGTGGATGAAGCAGCAACGCATGTATGGCGTATCTCTGCTCAAGAGGATTTCCCAGTGGCCAGACAGCTGCACGCCTTTTTGCATTGTGGAGTGCAGGCTCTACATCATCAGACCAAGATCCCTCTCCAAGTGGCAAGGCAGATAGTTACTGCTTGCTCTCAAATGTGCTTCGGTGGAAGCCAGAGTTAATCCCTGAAGGTTGCTCCCGAATCACATCTGGCAAACAGATCTCACAATTTATGAGCCCTTTCGCCCCAACCATCACCTCCATGTCACCATTGACACCTGCAGTGGTTACATACTAGTTACCCCCATGTGCTGAGCCACAGTGCTCCATGAGATCAGGCACTGGCTACAATGTATAGCCGTCCTAGAATGTCCTGAACAAATCAAAACTGACAATGGGCCTTGTTACACCTCCCATGTGACACAGGAATTCTGTCGAACCTGGCAGATTAAATTGGTGCACGGTATCCCTCACAATAGCCAGAGACAGGCAATCGTCGAACGCTCTCATGCTACTCTAAAAGTACAGCTCAACCATCTTAGGGAGGGGGAGAGCATGGGACATAGAACTCCCCCCGATAGGCAACACCATATTTTAATGCGCTGTCTGTACGTCCTTAACCACTTTGTTCGACGATCAGGACCCATACCGGTGCAAGCACACTTAAGGGAGCAAGAACCGGTAGTTGTAGATAAATTACCAGCAGTCAAATTACAGCAAATTGACACTGGGGAGTGGGAATCAGGGTGGAAGCTTAGATGCCTGGGCCAAGGGTATGCTTGTGTAGAAGAGGAGGGAACCCAGCAGTGGGTCCCGGTGAAATGAATATGACCAGAGATATGAGTCTAACGGTCTACTGACTCTCTTTTGCAGACTGACATGTTCTTTGGAGTGCTCTCCGTGACGCAGATCCAGCTGTGGTCACTCAACTATTGGTGAGATTGGGTAGTGAAATGGAACACGGCCAGCACCTGTTTATATCTTCCCGCAATTGGCTCAGCTAGCACGTGTGCTGGGCAGACACGTTATGTATCAGCCCGTGCCACAGGATGCTGGAGTCATGGAGTATAGGGAGGGGGAGATGTTGTAGGCGTCCGGAAGATCTCGAGTGGTAACGCAAGGGGTGGAGGGTACAGAAGAGGCGGGCACAGGGTAGAGTGAAAGGAGATGCTTGTGTTAGCAGATAAAAGCACATGGTGTAAGGAATTAGTTGGAATAAAGCATCATCCATACTGTGTATGTAGTGATCTTCTCCCCTCAGCAGGGGTGGACTGAGTGATCCGTGCGGGTGGCCTGCTGATGTTGCTGGTAGCGGCAACAGAGATGCAGAAGGCTGACCACCCTGAGGGAGAGCCAAATCAGGGAGGATCCTCCTGCATCCATCCAGGGAAACCTGTGTGTTTGAGTAAGCCCCTGCCCTGCCTCTACACCGATGCACGCAGCCTGGGGAATAAGCAGGAGGAACTGGAGATGTGGGTGCAGATGCAGGGCTACGAACTCATTGCAGTCACAGAGACGTGGTGGGACAGCTGCCATGACTGGAGCACAGCCATGGAGGGCTATGTATTGTTCAGGAAAGACAGACTGACAAGGCATGGAGATGGAATTGCTCTCTATGTGAGGGAGCAATTAATATGTACTGAACTGTGCCTGGGTGGGGATGAGGAGCAGGTAGAGTGCTTATGGATGAGAATTAAGGGGTAGGGTAATGTGGATGATACTATTGTGGGAGTTTGCTACAGGCCACCTGATCGGGGGAAGAAGTTGATGAGGCCTTCTACGAACAGCTGAGAGCTGCCTCATGATCACAATCCCTGGTCCTCATGGGGGACTTCAACCACCCTGATATTGGCTGGGATAGCCACACAGCCAAGCATACGCAGTCCAGGAGGTTCCTACAGATTGTTGACAACAACTTCCTGTTGCAGATGATCGAGGAACCAACAAGGAGGGGTGTGCTGCTGGACCTGGTACTGAGAAATAAGGAGAGTCTGGTTGGGGATGTGAAGGTTGGAGACAACCTTGGCTGCAGTGACCACGAGATGGTAGAGTTCAAGATCCTGTGTGGAAGAGGTAGGATGCCGCAAAGTTTTCAGCTCTTGGCCTGAAAAAACAGACTCGAAGTCTGAAAACCAGGCTCAAAGCCTGAAACCAGACTCTAAGTCTGAAAAACCCAGGCTCGAAGCCTGAAACCAGACTCGAAGCCTGAAAAACCCAGGCTCGAAGCCTGAAAAAACAGCTCCAAGCCTACTTCATGTGGCGATCAACCCAGGGTCCGATTCTCAGCTGGGTGGGAAGAAATCAGTCCTACTCAATGTGAGTGATAGCAGAAATCTTCTTCTTTATTGAGAGCAGGCTCTAACTTATATACACAGCAGCTTCAAAGCTGGCTCAGCAACAGCAGCTAATAGATTACATTCTTATGTTCACCCTACTTGCGGTTTCTGCGATAAGCAAGCTCCCTCACATTTTCCCATCTTGTTTTTCTCCAAAGTTGTTTTCCACCTTGAGCTGTTAGCTCGTTAGCTGAAAACAGCCCGACCTTGAAGAAACAGAAAGCGGCCTGCTGTCTTCGCTGACTATGTGACAGCAACTACTTTAACCATGGCTCTGACTCTGGTCTTGATTGTGCATTAAATTCATATAACTAGAACTCAGATTGCCTTGCCCCATCAGGCCTAACATTATACCCCAGGATCCATGTCCATGCTCCCTCATTTTTTCTCCACAGTAGGACACAAAGCAGAACTGTGACCCTGGATTTCAGGTGCGCCAAATTTGACCTCTTCAAAGATCTACTTGGACGGATCTCATGGGATATTATTCAAGAAGGAAGAAGTGCCCATGAGAGCTGGTCAATCTTCAAGCGCCACTTTCTCCAAGCTCAGGATCAGTGTGTCCCAATGCGCAAGAAAGGAGGAAAAGGAGGTAGGAGGCCTCCATGGATGAGCAAGGATCTGCTGGGACAACTCAGGCAGAAAGCAGACATTTATGAGAAGTGGAAACAGGGGCTGACTTCTTGGGAAGAGTACAGGAACATTGCCAGGGCATGCAGGGGTGCAACTAGAAAGGCTAGAGTCCTTCTAGAATTAAATCTAGTCAGGAAAGTTAAGGACATTAATAAGTAATTTTTCAGGTACATCGACAGTAAAAGAAAGATTAGTGGGAATGTGGGCCCGCTACTAAACACAGAGGGTGCCCTGGTGACTGAGTATGCAGAGAAGGCCGAAGTACTGAATGCCTTCTTTGCTTCAGTCTTTACAGCCAAGATCGGCCCTCAGGAAGCCCAGTCCAGCAAGGATAACAGTATGTCCATGACAGCAGAGGACTTGCCCTAGGTGGAAGAGGTTAAAGACTTGTTGGCCAAGCTTAAGGATCATAAGTCAATGGGTCCTGATTGGATGCATCCTAGAGTGCTGAGGGAGCTGGCTGATGTGATTGCTAAGCCTCTCTCCATCATTTTTGAACAATCATGGAGGACAGGCAAGGTGCCTGAGGACTGGAGAAATGCCAATGTCACTCCAGTCTTCAAAAAGCCCAGGAAACTACAGACCGGTCAGCCTCGCCTCCATCCCTGGAATGGTGATGGAACAACTCAACCTCAATGTTGTCACTAAACATATGAAGGAAAAGATGGTTATAAGGGGGAGTCAACATGGATTCACCAAGGGGAAATCCTGTCTGACCAACCTGATAGCCTTCTACGAGGGCATAACTGGCTGGCTAGATGAGGGGAGAGCAGCGGATGTCATCCACCTTGACTTCAGCAAGGCTTTTGACACTGTTTCCCATAACATCCTCATCAGAAAGCTCAAGCAGTGTGACTTGGATGAGTGGACAGTGAGGTGGATCTAGAGTTGGCTGAATGACATAGTACAGAGGATGGTGATCAAATGGCACAGAATCGAGTTGGAGGACTGTGGCTAGTGGAGTTCCACAGGGATTGGTTCTGGGCCCAGTCTTGTTCAACATCTTCATCAACGACCTGGATGAGGGGACAGAGTGTACCCTCAGCAAGTTCACTGATGACACCAAACTGAGAGGACCGACTGATTCCCCAGAAGGCTGTACTGCCATTTTTTGTGATCTCAACTGGCTTGAGAGGTGGGCAGAGAGGACCCTCATGAGGTTCAACAAGGACAAGTGCAGAGTCCTGCATCTAGGAAGGAACAACCCCATGCACCAGTACAGGCTGGGGATTGACCTGCTAGAGAGCAGCTCTGCAGAGAGAGACCTGGGAGTCCTGATTGATAATAAACTAAACATGAGCCAGCAATGTGCCCTGGTGGCCAAGAAGGCCAATGGCATCCTGGGATGCATCAAGAGTGTGGCCAGCAGGTGGAGGGAGGTTCTTCCCCCCCTCTACTCTGCCCTGGTGAGGCCTCATCTGGAGTCCTGTGTCCAGTTTTGAGCTCCTCAGCTCAAGAGGAACAGAGAACTTCTGGAGAGAGTCCAGCGCAGGGCCACCAAGATGATCAGGGGACTGGAACATCTTTCATATGAGGAAAGGCTGCGGGAATTGGGGCTGTTTAGTCTAGAAAAGAGGAGACTGAGGGGGGATCTTATTAATATTTGCAAATATCTAAATGGCGGGTGTCAGGAAATTGGGGAATCCTTTTTTTTGATGGTATCTGACAACATGACAAGGGGTAATGGGATGAAGGTGGAACACAAAAAGTTCCACTTAAATATAATAGAAAACTATTTTACTGTGAGGATGAGAGAGCAGTGGAACAGGCTTCCCAGAGGTGTTGTGGTGTCTCCTTCCTTGGAGGTCTTCAAGACCTGCCTGGGCATGTTCCTATGCGACCTGATATAGATGGACCTGCTTCTGCAGGGGGATTGGACTAGATGATCTCTAAAGGTCCCTTCCAACCCCTACCATTCTATCATTCTATATATAATACCTATTTAGACATCCCAAATCATACAATAGTTCATTAAGGTTCATTAACTATCCTAAATTCTTTGAAGACATCTAGGAAAATCCCAAATCATGCAATGATAACTGACTTTTGGTTCACTGGGCAATTCTGACAGGCTAATGCTGTTGCTGAGATGAGCCTAGTGTAACATACGATGCTTGTTGTGTTTAACTGTAGGTGAAGTACTACATGTGGATCTTCGTGAATGCCTTAATTGGAAACCTAAATTTTGACTTGGACTAAGGAGAAGATGACTCTGCAAGCAAAGAGCTTTAGCTCAATCTGTAAACTGAGTGAAAAATTTATTAAGGTTATAAGTATTGATATACATGGATAATCAAGAAAAACTGCATCATGTTTCATTTGGCAAATAAATACTTTGGAAGTAATGCCATGACCTAAAGAAAACGTGACTTTAAATTCTGTCATTAAGCCTTTTCCCACAATAGTTTTGGGTTTATTTTTGTATTCCAGTCAGTTGGTTGTGGCATTGCTGAAAGTATCCTAAACTGGCTAAAATTTAAAGCTCAGAGCCAGTTGAATAAGAAATGTTTGGCTGTGAAACTCACCTAGGTTATGGGTATTCCTAAGCTGGATGATGTCAATGATGCTGGTTAGCATTTTACATCCTTTGCAATGAATCCATTCAAAAAAAGTTAAAACTCTTTCGTTAAACAAATGAAAGTATTGTCTCCACATGAAAAATGAGAAAAACTGCAACTATAGTTTATCCTCATTTTACAGTCCTATTTCCTATGTTTCTCCCCATTTACTATCTGTGTTTTTAGGCAGCAAGAATTCTTTGGATTGTACACTTATACTGACTGAGAGAGACTCAGCCAAAACACTGACTATGTCTGGTCTAGGAGTGGTTGGTAGAGAGAAATATGGAGTATTTGGAGTATATGGGAAAATTCTCAACGTAAGGGAAGTTTCTCATAAGCAAGTTAGTTGGACAATTGTTATAATCTGTGTGTTAGAAGGTACACTGCTGTGTATCATGCAATTTTTTAACTGAGTCAGTCCAATTGAACACTGTAACTCAAAGGAGTAGAATCTTAAACACAAGTCTAGTCTCATCTTTATGATTAAGTGGGAATATTGACTTAGTCCTGTTCAATGTTTTGCCTGAAGGGATCATGTTTGTGTTGTGGACTAGAAAATATTTGGGATGATGTAGAATAATTTAAGCATTAGACTTCATTTTAGAAATTATAAGTTTCTGAACAGAAAAAAAAATCCATTGGCAAGAGAAAGCTCATTCAATGGTATACTTATGGATGATTTTTAGACTTTTTTGAGCAACATATTAAGACTGAAAGGCAAATTTTTATTCCATGTGATCTTTCCTAGTTTATGGAAAATGCTGAAATCAATGACATCATCAAAATTGTGGATTTACAGTATAAGAAAACTATGAAGATGGAGAATCTTTAAAGAGTCTTTGCTGTGGAAAGATTATGATCATGACAGATCAGATTAGGTTCACTAAAATGGAAAACTGTGAGAGGAAAACAACCAGCACTTGAATACAGAGGAAAGAAGAAAATATTACCTTTCTCCCATTGCCACTGTTGTACCTTAGTCCCTGTGTTTGTTTCTTTTTATCATTCTGTATTTTAGTGGGTCGTAATGTCTTTTCAGCCACAAACCAAAACAGATAGAGAGGGGAGAATAGTATCACTTTATAGCTAAATACTGTCTTTCCATCTGCAGATTCAAGGTCCTTGACCAGTCCTTGGTATACTTTTTCACCAAGACTGTGCCTTTTCTGTTTCTCCTAATTTCCAGCATGGTCACCTTTTTAGAAGTGAAAGTTAATAGAGTCAGTTAGCTGAAACAATAGAATCATTTACTATTAAGCTAACAATTGTCAATTATATAATGCCCTAGATAAAATATATCATTTTTTCCCCTTCTTTTTAAATCAGGATCATGATGGATCCCATATCAAAGGTTTGCTGATTAACTTCATCCATCACAACTGGCCATCACTTCTAAGACACAATTTTTCGGAGGAATATATTACTCCTATCATCAAGGTGAGAGTTGAGTAGATGGTAAGGTGATTGTGTAAGGATCCATTGATCCAAATCTTCTTCTCATATCACAGTTAAAATATTTGTTCATGGTAGGTCTCTAAAAACAAAGAAGAAATTGCATTCTACAGCATTCCTGAATTTGAAGAATGGAAAAACAGTAGATAGAACTACAACACGTGGAAAATCAAGTACTATAAAGGTTTGTAGAAAACTTAATCTGGTGAAATTAAATGGCCCAAGTAAAGAGTATTCATGATTAAGTTCAGTTCATTTAGCCCTGCTTTTGCAGAAAGGTTTTGGTCAGGGTGTCCTCCAAGTCTCTTTTCCTCCTCAGACATTCTGATTACATGTGCATGTGACAAAATATAAATGTAAGGAAACAATAACCACTTAACTGGAATAAATCTCAATAAAATCTCTCAAAATAGAACTACAATATTGTAGTTTATCATTCCTTCAGCCCTTATTAGGCAATAATGCTCAATTTTACGTGCTATTTTCCATAGAACAGTCCTTATCTGCCATTAGTGCTGTAAGCTAAGTACTTACTCCAGAATTGCTTAAAGAAAGTTGCCAACTGCAGAACAATGGCTGGATGATGAGGAATCATTTCCAGTTGGCAGTTAATCATTTCAGATATCTACAGGAGTTATGGGCAAAATCCAAAAGAAACACATGCAGCTGCTCACTTATCCCTAATTATTCTAGTTTTTATACCTTACATCTGATTTTAAAGTAACATAAGTTTTTGGTAGATTAGCTTCATGCTGCACGTTTATATGCTGCACTGCAGAAACTAGGCATAGCAAAATATTTCTTTAAACTGCCACTCAATTTAGACAAGAAATTACTAGGGTTGACTAGTACTATCTCTGAAGATTTGGGTACCAGCACATCTAAGGAAGCTAAAGAATACTTTGGAGATATGGCTAAACATCAAATTGGCTTCAATTATTCTGGACCTACAGATGATGCTGTGATCACCCTGGTAACTAACCCTTGATTTCATTGCTGATTTTCTGCCTTTGATATTCTACTGGTGTAGTGGGTCTGGGATGGTAGTGATGTTCCACAGCAGCTCTTGCAGTGCTGCGCTTACTGTTGATATCAATATTATGACTAGTGCTCAGTAATATAAACTGGGGGAGAGGAGCAGGAAGGGGAGACAAGATTCATTTCTGGCCTTCCAAAAGCAACCACTATGCGTACCGAAGCCCTGCTTTTCGGGAGGTGGCCGGACATCGCTGCTGATGGGAAGTAGAGAGTAACAGCTTTATCTGCTTTTGCTTTGCTTCCCGCACGTGCGGGTTTGCTGTTTCTTTATTAAACTGCTTTTATCTCAACTCACAAGACTCCCATCTTATTTTCTCCCCTTCCCTGGCTTGCTGAGGAGGTGGGGGATAGAGTGGTGTGGTGGGCACCTGGCATCCAGCCAGGGTCAAACTACCACAACTTTGCAGAAATCTTTGCCACATAGATTGTGTGCACTGGACCTCATCTGGGTCTGTTGGTGACTGCTCATTATAAAACATTTCCAGCACAGCTAACTCCCTCAGGTACTGGATACCTTTGTCCATTGCAATCCACTTGCCTGGGTGCTATATGATATCTTCCTTGAAGGGGTATCTTTCCTTCACCCCTGACAAAAGTCTTCTCCAGAGGCTGAGGATTTCTGTCTTTCGTCCAATTGCCTTGTCAATGCTGCCATCCTGGGACAGGGAGCCCAGCTGCCTGGCTTCCCTGCCCTCCAAGTCCAAGCTGTTGGCCCCATTCTCCCAGCATCGGAGCAGCCAGGTGACAATGTGCTCACTTGGGTGGCAGCTGTAATCCTTTTGCACTTCTTGCAGTTCACTCAGGGACAAGGACTGGGTGATTATCTCTGGCTCTTCCTCCCACTCCCGTGATGACCCTGGTTTATCTTCATCCCTCACAAGGCGAACTGATTTTTTTATTTCTTTTTCTGGACAGGAGCAACTGACACTGGCACAGGTTGATCCTCTGATTCAGAAACGGTATCTGCTGTTTGAGTTAGGGCAACAACATTGTCAGTTGCCTTGGTTTGAATAGCCACAGTTGTTGCTAGGGTGACATTCCTAATCTGTACAAGTAAAAAACTCTTCCAATACCTGTTCATATTCTTCTGTATGTCAATCCCTCCATAGCTACCCAACCTCATAACAGTCTGAAAAACAAATTTTGCAACCCTACCCAAGAAAATCACCCTACCTAGAGGACAGAACAATAAACCCACAATGTCTGGAACATCCCAAGTGTCAAAAGCTATTACAGTTAACCTGAATGAGTAAGGGAGGATGAAAAAGATGGAAAAAATATGTCCCTCCATTTTTCCCATGAATTGAGTGTCATTATTGTCACTAAATTCTGAGAGGAAATGGCCAAGTTGCAGAAATTACAAACAAGTCATGTACAAGTACTGGCCTAGCTCCATACCCAGTGATATAACCATACCATAAGCCAATACCAACCAGTATATCAGAATGAGTGCTTTCATCCCTTTTCCAAAGGCAATAAACACTATCACAGAGAATACATAGTGCATATGAGAAATTATTGGCCAACACCATTTAAGCATATAAATCAAAATTGTGACCAGCAACTTTTTTAACTAATATCAGAAATGTACACAAGAAATTAGTTTCAGCCCATTCTGTCTTATTTCAACCCTATGGGCCCCACGTTGGGCGTCAGATAATGTGGTTTTGTCCAGCTGGGGACAAAGAGCCACGAGAGTGCTCGCTCACTCCTCCTCCTCCTGGCGGAATGGGGAGGGGAATCAGAGAAAAAGGGAAAACCCATGTAGGTTGAAATAAGAACAGTTTAATAGAGCAACAATAAGAAGAAAGAAGTTCAGGAAAAAACAGTTATAACAGTAAATGAGGGGATATATAAAAGGAATGGTGCATGCCGCAGTTGCTCACCACTCGGGACCCGACACAGCCGCTCCTGACCGGCAGTCGAACCCGCGGTTCCGTAGCGCCCCTCCCAACTAGCTCCCTGCCTATATGTACTGGGCATGACATCAGTATTGTATCTAATACCTTTTGGCTGGCCTGGGTCAGCTGCCCATGCTGTACCCCTTCCTACTTCCTCATCAAAGTTAACCCTATCCTAGCCCAAACCAGGACAGATGACAACCAACACGTGGAGCCAGAATGGTATAGTCCCGTCATTCCCATGGTGCTGATAAATGGAGCAGAGGGGATTGGTACTGGCTGATCCTGCAAGATCCCCAACTTTGATATCAGGGAAGTTGTGAACAGTATCCAATGTCTGATGGATGGAGAAGAGTCACTGCCTATGGTAAATAACATATTTGTAAATCAATGTCGTACGTCTTAGTTTGTTCAGCACATATTGGTGCATTTTGTGCAAGTGCTGAAAAATAGAAGCATCAACACAAAGCTTGAACCCTTTGTTCTTTTCTACTCAGCTTCCTAGTTACAAGAATTTCAAAGGCACAGTAGATGAACTGGGACCTAATCAGCATGTGATAAGTGGTGAAGTGTCTATCCTTGATTCTACAACCTTGAGATCAATGAGTTTCCTGTCAGAACATGGACAAAGGTAATAGCAAATTTGCCCATGTAAAGCAAAGTGATTATGGAGTTTTTCATCTGCATGGAAAGCATGGGTCTGACATTCTTTCCTCAGACTTACAAAGAGCAAGTTCTGGAGCCAATGTTAAATGGGACTGAGAAGACACTCCCACTAATCACAGACTATAAAGAATATCACACAGACACAACAGTGAAGTTTATAGTGAAGATGACTGAGGGAAAACTATTTGAAGCGGAATCAGTGGGGCTGCATAAAGTCTTCAAACTCCAAACAAATTTAACATGCAACTTGATGGTATGTAATACCAATCGGTGAGACACTTGGCAGTGGCAAGGCTCGTTTTTTACAGCTGAATGGCCGATTGAGCTCCGGGGGTTTCTGGAGCACGGGGAGTGAAGTGAGGAGAGGCCCACCAGGAGCTGGCAGTTCTTTCAAGAGGGCATCCTGCTGGGAGATGGTGCTGCAGCAACCGTGGAGGATTTAAACGGCCCCAAGGAGTGTGAAGACCAGGAGCTGCAGCCAGGGCAGTTCATGCAGCAGTTCATGCAGGCAGGGAAAGCAGGGACAACAGTCAGGAAACAATCCCACAGCCCAAACAGAGAGCTGCAAGTCGGAGAAGTGCTCCTGCCTTAAGCTAACAAGATGGTGGGCACTTGCCTGAGGGCTAAAGCCAAAGCTCAGATGGACAACACCCTGGTGAAGATTGACACATCCACCCAGACAGAGACGGTCAGCAATGATGCTTTAGTGCAGGTGGAGTACAGGGAGTGTTTAGGCACATCTGCTGCTGAGGTAAGTATGTGTCATAGGTGCCCTCAAGTTCAAGAGCTGCAGCATCAGGTGAGAGAGCTGCAGGAAACCATTAGTAGACTGTGTAGTATTAGAGGAGCAGAGGTGGAGATTGACAGATGGTTCCACAATCAGGTACAAGCCTCCAGTGAAACTGAAATGCCTTGGATCCTGGTGACAAAGAAAAGCAGGGTTCCCCTTCATAACCCTCCTTCCAGAGTGCCAATCAGAAATAAGTATGAGGTATTGATGACAGGTGACACAGATGAGCAAGGTCCAGAAGGAGGAGTAACTCACCAAATAATTCACCACCAGCTGCTCTGCCAGCAACAGCCAGTGGGCATTGAAAAAAGAGGCAACAGGCACTGAGAGGCCTATTTGTCAATCAGATAAGGAGTTAGGAGAGGTGTGCTGCCTGCTGGGAGCCCAGTTCCATGATGTGGCTGAGTGCCATGTCTTGTCAGGGATGCGGATTACTACCCCCTACTCCTCTTCCACGTGAGGATGAATGATGTAATGAGACATGAAGTTACCAGAATCAAGCAGGATTATATAAAACCTTGGGGGAACAAGTAAAGGGTAGGGGGGCACGAGTTATTTTCTCTTCCATCTTATCCACCAGAGGAAAAGGGGCAGTCACCAATACAAAAGTTACACAAGTTAACTCCTGGCTAAGAGGTTGGTACTGGCAAGAAGATTTTGGTTTTTATGAGAACAGAATCTTCTTTGGGGACTGTATTTGATAGGGCGGGATGGAATACACCTCTTTCACAAGGGCACTGGAATACTTGGGAATAGGCTGGCTAACTTGATCGAAGAGGGCTTTAAACTGAAGGACTTAGGGGTGGGGAGTGAAATGACAAAGTATGTGCCATCCCATCTAATGGGGAAACAGGTCAGAGCAGGAAATACAATGATGAGTGCTCCTCAGCCCCATACCAAGATGAGATGTAGAAGGCTGACTGCCCTGAAGGAGTATCAAATCAGGGAAGATACTCTTGCATCCATCCAGGGAAATCTGTGTGTTTGAGTAAGCCCCTGCATTGCCTCTATATCAATGCATGCAGCCTGGGGAATAAGCAGGAGGAACTGGAGATGTGGGTGCGGATGCGGGGCTATGACCTCATTGTGGTCACAGAGATGTGGTGGGACAGCTCACATGACTGAAACACAGCCATGGAGGGCTATGGATTGTTTAGGAAAGACAGGCTAAGGAGGTGAGGAGGTGGAGTTGCTCTCTATGTGAAAGAGCAATTAGAGTGCATTGAGCTCTGCCTGGGTGGGGATGAGGAGCAGGTTGAATGCTTGTGAGGTACAATTAAGAGGCAGGGTAAGGTAGGTGATACTATCATGGGAGTTTGCTAGAGGCTGCCTGATCAGGAGAAGGAAGTTGATGAGGCCTTCTACAAACAACTGAGAGCTGCTTCACAATCCCAATCCCTTCATGGGAGACTTCAACCTCCCTGATATTTGCTGGCAAAGCCACTCAGCCAAGCATACGCAGTCCAGGAGGTTCCTACAGAACGTTGACAACAACTTTCTGTCACAAGTGATTGAGGAACCAACAAGGAGAGGTGTGCTGCTGGACCTTGTGCTGACAAATAAAGAAGGTCTGTCTGGGGATGTGAAGGCTGGAGGCAACCTTGGCTGCACTGACCATGAGGTGACAGAGTTCAAGATCCTGTGTGGAAGAGGCAGGACACAAAGTAGGTCTGTGACTCTAGATTTCAGACAAGACGACTTCGGCCTCTAGGATAAGATCCTAGAAGATAGAAGTGCCCAAGAGAGCTGGTTGATCTTCAAGCGCCACTTCGTCCAAGCCCAGGATCAGTGTGTCCCCACAGGGAGAAAAGCAGTAAAAGGAGGCAGGAGGCCTCCATGGATGAGCAAGGATCTGCTGGGACAACTCAGGCAGAAAGCAGACATCTATGAGAGGTGGAAACAGGGCCTGATCTCTTGGGAAGAGTATAGGAACATTGACAGAGCATGCAGTGGTGCAACTAGGAAGGCTAGAGCCCTTCTAGAATTAAATCTAGCCAGGAAAACAAGAAGATTTTTTTTCAGGTACATCGGCAGCAGAAGGAAGATTAGGGGTATTGTAGGCCTGCTGCTGAACACAGAGGGTGCCCTGGTGACTGAGGATGCAGAGAAGGCCAAAGTACTGAATGCCTTCTTTGCTTCAGTCTTTACAGTCAAGGCCAGCCCTCAGAAAACCAGGCCATCAAGGATAGTAGGAGGGCCTGGACAGCAGAGGACTTGCCCTGAGTGGAAAGGAAGAGGTTAAAGACTTGTTGGCCAAGCTTAACGCTCATGGATTCTGATGGAATGCATCCTAGAGTGCTGAGGGAGCTGGCTGATGTGATTGCTAAGCCTCTCTCCAGCATTTTTGAACAATCATGGAGGACAGGCAAGGTGCCTGAGGACTGGAGAAAAGTCAATGTCACTCCAGTCTTCAAAAAGGGCAGGAAGGATGGCCCAGGAAACTACAGACTGGTCAGCCTCGCCTCCATCCCTGGAATGGTGATGGAACAACTTAACCTCAATGTTGTCACTTAAACATATGAAGGATAAGATGGTTATCAGGGGGAGTCAACATGGATTCACCAAGGGGAAATCCTGTCTGACCAACCTGATAGCCTTCTACGAGGGCATAACTGGCTGACTAGATGAGGGGAGAGCAACGGATGTCATCTACCTTGACTTCAGCAAGGCTTTTGACACTGTCTCCCATAACATCTTCATCAGAAAACTCAAGCAGTGTGACTTGGATGAGTGGACAGTGAAGTGGATCGAGAGCTGGCTGAATGACAGAGCCCAGAGGGTGGTGATCAATGGCACAGATTCGAGTTGGAGGCCTGTGGCCAGTGGAGTTCCACAGGGATCAGTTCTGGGCCCAGTCTTGTTCAACACCTTCATCAATGTCCTGGATGAGGTGACAGAGTGTACCCTCAGCAAGTTCTGTGATGGCACCAAACTGGGAGGACTGGCTGTTTCCCCAGAAGGCTGAGCTGCCATTCAGCGGGATCTCGACTGGCTTGAGAGGTGGGCGGTAGGTAGAGGGAGATTCTCCTACCCCCCCTCTACTCTGCCCTGGTGAGGCCTCATCTGGAGTCCTGTGTCCAGTTCTGGGCTCCCCAGCTCAAGAGGGACAGAGAACTTCTGGAGAGAGTCCAGCACAGGGCCACCAAGGTGATCAGGGGACTGGAGCAACTTCCTTATGAGGAAAGGCTGTGACAACTGGGGCTGTTTATTCTGGAGAAGAGAAGACTGAGGGGAGGATCTCATTAATGTTTACAAATATCTAAATGATGGGTGTCAGGAGGTTGAGGCATCACTTTTTTCTGTTGTCTCCAGTGACAGGACAAGGCATAATGGACATAAGCTGGAACACAAATGTTCCATTTAAACATAAGGAAAAACTTATTTACTGTTGAGGTGAGGGAGCCCTGGCACAGGCTGTCCAGGGAGTGTGGAGGTTCCTTCTCTGGAGGTTTCCAATCCCGTCTGGATACGTTCCTATGCGACCTGACCTAGGTGGACCTGCTTCTGCATGGCAGTTGGACTAGATGATCTCTAAAGGCCCCGTCCAACCCCTACCATTCTGTGATTCTGTGAATAGATTTTGCTTGAAGAGAGTTCTTGGTTTAACTCAAAGACTGTATGGACATCTGCAGTTGCTGCCTGTAACAGAAGCGCTCTTTGTTTTTTCTGCTCTTACTTAGTTTTAAATCAGCTTTCTATATGTACCTTTAAAAGGTCAAGAGACTGGCTTGGACATGGGCCCAGGCTAAGATGGTTTTGCCTGAAGGAGTCAAGAAGTGATCTGAAATCACAGGGTTTAGAGAGACATGCATGAAGCTCTATGCAAGATGTTTATCTTACAGAGAAGATTCAAGGAACCTTAACCCCCTACTATGTATTTTTAAGAACTCTGAAATCCAAACATAGTCTCTGGTGCTGTGCTTGTAAACAGAAGCAATTTCTAAAATGCCAGTAAGGTTTTATAATTTGTTGGCTCAATTCAGTTGTACTATCACACCTGTGTTACAGGTAATTTTAAGTGGGTTTGGAAATCAATTTTATCATCCTAACCCCTATGTTCTTTGATCTAGGTTCTTTTTGACCATGTGGGCTTCCTCAAGAAGTACAACTCCCTCCAGGATATTCTTAAAGAGTTCTTTGAGCTCAGGCTCCGATACTACAATCTGAGAAAGGAATAGCTTACTGGAGCTGAGTCTGCAAAGCTGAGCAACCAGGCTCGCTTCATCCTGGAGAAAATAGATGGCAAAATTGTGATTGGTATGTATTAGTCCTGGTTTACAAAATTGGAAGAGGAACTAGGCGCTCCCTTGGGTTCTGTCAGCACCCTCTCAACCCCAGAGTGGCTCATAACAAACTACATAAGAGCTTATCTTTCTGTTCCAGTCATGTGCAAGAGAAAAATACTTCACAGAGTATCCTTAGTCTATAGAGCATTATAGAATTGTTTAACTTGGAAAAGCCCTTTAAGCTCATGGAGTCCACCTCCTGCCCTTACAGTGCCCAGTCCACCACTAACTCATGGCCTTCAGCACCTCAGCTCCACGGCTTTGCAGTAGCTTCAGGGAATGGGGACTCCCCCACCTCCCTGAGCAGCCTGGGACAGGGGCTGACAACCCTCTCAGGGAAAAAAGTTCTTCCACAGCTCCAATCTAAATTATGCACAGATTAATTAAAACAAGATACTCATACAATTTTCCTACTGTGTATTTGACACTATTTTGAGAGTAGAATTTTAATAGTGTAGCAGTAATTCCTATCTATTTTTGACTCAGTATTAAGTACTGGTGGCTTTAGAAAAGGGTATTGTTTTCTGTTCAAATGTCTACTTAAGATTCCCTATCTCTTTGTGTTATGTTTGTGAACCTCTGCAAAAATACTCCAAATCATGTTCTTGGTGGATTGAGGTTTGAAACTTACAAGAACTTTCAAGTTAGCAGCATCTGAGAATCATGAGTTAGAAAAAAGAAATAGATCTTTGTTCCTAGCATTAAAATTTGTCCAAACTTTTCCACCTTGGTCTCAAAGGCAGTCTGTATTTCCCTTCCATTTGTGGAGGATGCAGCTAGACAAAGTGTCATAAGATACTTTGTGGTTTGTGTCTGAAGGCAGCCCAACCATCCCAACAGCCTGTGTCTGTTTGACTTGACTCAGGGAGAGAAATAATTACCTTGAAATGCATTTTCTTGGGGTTTTGTAATAAGTAGTTCAGAGGCTGGCAGAACTGCTTTAATTTGTGTTGGTGTGTCTCATGGTTGATTGCTTCTGACACCTTAAAAAGGGGCAAATTCCAGCTGAAGCATTTCCATTCATTGGGGCACTAAATTTCCCAGGTGAAGTCTGATGAGGTGCATGCTGTACCAAAGCCTCAGGGTGCTATTGGGGGATTTTTTTCCCCTCCACCTGCCTATTATTGTGGAACCTTTTTGATACTATCACACTTTTTTTTTCCAAGTTCAAAACCTGCTTAGGGCAAGGGAAATGCAGATGTGGAAGTGAATAAGAAAATTATTTACAGTACTCTGGCAGATGTTCATGATAGGTATAGGAGCAATGCTGACCTGACAAATCAGCCAAGTAGGAGCTAAAAGGTGTTATTTCAGGCTCTGATGAGGAAAGGGTGTTTCAGAGCCTGATAGGATGCTAAGCTGATAGAACCATGGGATCCAAAATTGAAAGCTCATCTGTATTTCCTAAAAATTATTGGTAATGGTCACTAACTGGCAATCCTGAAATGTGTCTTTCAAGAAAACAAACCCAAGAAAGAGTTGATTCAACTTCTTATCCAGAGAGGGTACAAATCTGATGCAGTGAAGGCTTGGAAGGAATCACAAAACAAGGTAATGCTCCCTCTAAATAGATCCAAACTGGCCCCTGTTTCTGAAGCTTCATAATCAATACGAAGAAGCTCAAGATGCTTTTCAATTTGGAGGATTCAAGAGCTTGTGTGGCAGTTATATTTCTGATGGGGAACATAAGACAAGTAAAAATTCAGCCTCCTATTCAGAAGGCACTGAGACTCAGTCATTCAGGTTTGAGTCTGTCATGTCAAGTCCTCCTGCCACAGCAATTTCTGCTCTTGCTTAAGGGCTTCCTTCTGCCTGTGAGACACTGTCGTGATTTGGCCCAGCTAGCACAGCAGCACCAACGACAGTCTCTCACTCGGTGCCCCCATTCACCCCCACCCTCCTTAGGATGGTGGAGGCCCCAGCGAAATGCGAGTAAAAAAATAAACAAGGTTGTTGTGGATTAAGATAAGGGCAGGGAGGGCTCGCTGCCAATTATGGTTCTGGGCAAAACAGACTCCAGTACTCAACTTAGAGAGGAAAGTAGGAAAGTTTATTCTACTACCTACAAGAAATAGAATGGAATAAAAGCAAAAAGGGAATAGGATGATGAGAAAATTACAACCAGCACTTTAAGATCTCCCTCCCTCATCCCTCCTGTCTTCCCAGGCCCAGCTCACTGTTCCCAATATTTCTACCTCCTCCCCCCTCAATGGTTCAGGGGGGCAGGGAATGGGGGATGTGATCAGTTTCTCACAGATGGGCTCTGCCACTTCTCTCTTCTCAGATGAGGACGACTCCTGACATTCTTCCCCTGCTCCGATACTACTGGGTCCCTCCCCCAGGACACAGTCCTTAGTGAATATCTCTGGTGTGTGTTCTTTAAAGAAATGCAAACAAATTACTGCTTCACCATTCGTCTCCGTAGAATGCAGAGGAGTCTCTGCTCCAGCACATGTCCTCCTCTCTGTCATCACTGACCTTGTAGTCTGCATGGTTGTTTCTCTCACTCTTCCTACTCCTTGCACCACTACCAGATAGAAGAAGGGACAGAAGAAGAAAGAAACAGGAAGAAGAAACAGGAAGAAGCCTTCTCTTCCGACTTCTTCTTAAAAAGTGATCATGGAGGTGTCTATTTGGCTCAGCCCCAGAAGTGGGTCTGGCTCAGAGCTGGGGAGAGTTTTGAGCAACTTCTTACAGAAGTCATCTTTACTGCCCCTTCCCCCTTGCCAGAAAAGGCTGTCATGTCAAACCATGACAGACACAGTTGTGAAAGATGGCTCTTAATTAGCCTGAGGAGAGCAAAGCAAAAGAGTTTTGAGAATTTTTTTTGCAGATAGATTCCTCTGTGTGATAGCAGTTGAAGCTTCAGGAAGCATAACTTCACCCATTTCTGAATGGCTCTAGAAGAGTCTAGGACGCCATAAGCACATGGAGCACCTGCGATGCAGTCCAAATTTGATCAATATTGACTCTTGGATGTCACTAGATTTCTTGACAATATTTGATCCACAATCAAGAATGAGAGGAGGAAGAGGAGGAGGAGGAGAGTGACAAAGAATCAGCTGCAGCTACCAGACCACATTTCAACTATCTGCTGAACATGCCCCTTTGGTATCTGACTAAAAAGAAAGAAGATGATCTCTAAAGGTCCCTCCCAACCCCTACCATTCTATGATTCTGTGATTCTAAGATGAGCTCTGCAAGCAGAGAGATAACAAAGTATGGTTTTCCTCCTTAGAAAAGCATTGTTATGTAATTTTTTTTTAATGGTGGAATTTAAAAAATATGTGACTAATGATTATCAACTGTGATTCCTTTTAGAAAAAGGAGTTGGAAAACCTGAAGCACAGGAGTGACGTTGATCTGTGAAAGGAAGACCTTACTATTTTCATTGAACAACTTGATGTATGTTGATGTTCCGTGCAGATGGCTGACTCCCTTGTAGTCTTCTCCATTAGCTCTTTATTGACTTTTATGTCATAACAAGGAAACTAAAAAGGATAACTGTTATGTCTTGCATAGGAGGGAAGTGAAAGCTTGCTTCATCTTCCTAGCTTGGATAGGAGCAGTACTGCTTTGAGCCAGGGAGTCATGACATCAAGGTGGCCATTGGAAGGTGGTCCATTGCCAGTCTGAGTAGTGAAGAGGGGTTTTAGGAGGGCTTGAGACAAAACCAGTACTAGGATACAGTCTGAGATGTAGATCAAAGAGCTTTTTGGACACTGGGGGATTGGACTAGATGATCTTTCAAGGTCCCTTCCAACCCTTAAGATTCTGTGAAAAGATTGACGGAGGAGCTGGACATAACTGAAGAGAGAACCCAGAGCGTGGACCATCACACCTTGTCACTGCCTGTGTCTACTCTTCCTCCCCAAGTAACCAAACTATAGCTCTGGCTTTAAATCACTGCTTGAAAATGTGCAAATCTGTAGCAGAGTGGGAAGCTTCATTTAAACTGATGGTAGAGGGGGAATAGAACCTCCCTCGACCTGCTGGCCACACTCTTCTTGATGCATCCCAGAATGCCATTGGCCTTCTTGGCCACGAGGGCACATTGCTGTTCATATTTAGTTTATTATCAATCAGGACTCCCAGTTGCTCTTCAGCAGTTCGACCCCCAGCCTATACTGGTGCATGGGGTTGTTCCTTCCCAGATGCAGGACTCTGCACTTCTCCTTGTTGAACCTCATGAGGTTCCTCTCTGCCCAACTCTCAAGCTGGTCGAGATCCTGCTGAATCGCAGCACAACCTTCTGGGGAAACAGCCAGTCCTCCCACTTTGGTGTCATCAGGGAACTTGCTGAGGGTACACTCTGTCACCTCATCCAGGTCGTTGATGAAGGTGTTGAACAAGACTGGCCCCAGAATCGATCCCTGTCGAACTCCACTGGCCACAGGCCTCCAACTCAACTCTGTGCCATTGATAACCACCCTCTGGGCTCTGTCATTCAGCCAACTCTTGATCCACCTCACTGTCCACTCATCCAAGCCATACTGCCTGAGCTTTCTGATGAGGATGTTATGGGAGACAGTGTCAAAAGCCTTGCTGAAGTCAAGGTAGATGACATCAACTGCTGTCCCCTCATCTAGCCAGCCGGTTATGCACTCATAGAAGGATATCAGGTTGGTCAAACAGGATTTCTCCTTGGTGAATCCATGTTGACTCCCCCTGATAACCATCTTATCCTTCATATGTTCAGTGATAACATTCAAGATGAGTTGTTCCATCACTTTTCCAGGGATGGAGGTGAGGCTCACTGGCCTGGGTTTCCTGGGTCGACCTTCCTGCCCTTTTTGAAGACTGGAGTGACATTGACCTTTCTCGAGTCCTCAGGCACTTTGCCTGTCCTCCATGATTGTTCAAAAATGCTGGAGAGAGGCTTAGCAATCACATCAGCCAGCTCCCTCAGCACTCTAGGATGCATCCCATCAGGATCCATGAGTGTTAAGCTTGGCCAACAAGTCTTTAACCTCTTCCTCTTCCACCCAGAGCAATTCCTCTGCTGTCCTGGCCATTCTGTCATCCTAGCCAGGCTGGGCTTCCCGAGGGTCAACCTTGGCCATAAAGACTGAAGCAAAGAAGGCATTCAGTACTTCGGCCTTCTCTGCATCCTCAGACACCAGGGCACCCTCAGCATTTAGCAGCGGGCCCACACTCCCCCTCGCCATCCTTCTGCTGCTGATGTACTTGAAAAATGCCTTATTGCTGTCCTTAACATCCCTGGCTAAATTTAATTCTAGAAGGCCTCTAGCCTTCTTAGTTGCATCCCTGCATGCCCTGGCAATGTTCCTATACTCTTCCCAAGAAGCCAGCCCCTGTTTCCACCTCTGATAGGTGGCTGCTTTCTGCCTGTGTTGTCCCAGCACATCCTTGCTCATCCATGGAGGCCTCCTACCTCCTTTTCCTCCTTTCTTGCTGTGGTAGTTTGACCGTGGCTAGATGCCAAGTGCCCTCCACACTGCTCCCCCACCTCCTCAGCAAGCCAGGGAAGGGGAGAAAATAAGATGGGAGTCTCGTGGGTTGAGATAAAAGCAGTTTAATAAATAAGCAGCAAAGCCGCGCGCGCGGGAAGCAAAGCAAAAGCAGATAAAGCTGTTCCTCTCCACTTCCCATCAGCAGCGATGTCCAGCCACCTCCCGAGAAGCAGGGCTTCAGTACACGTAGTGGTTGCTTTGGGAAGGCCAGAAATGAATCTCGCCTCCCCTTCCTGCTCCTCTCCCCCAGTTTATATTACTGAGCTGAAGTCATATGGTATGGAATATCTCCTTGGTCAGCCTGGGTCAGCTGTCCTGGCCATAGTCCCTCCCAAGATCATGCCCACCCACAGCTATTGGTGAAGGTGGGGAAAGGAATGCTGGAGGGACAGCCCCGATGTTGTGCAAGCGGTAGTCATAATATTGATATCAACAGTAAGCACAGCACTGCAGGAGCTGCTGTGGAAAATCACTACCATCCCAGACCCACTACAATGTAATATATATGTAAATATTTGTATATGTAATAAAACCTTTTTTCAATAAAAAGGAGTTATCCTCAGCTGCCTGTTCCCTCTGTTTTCCCTTGTGCCGCTTCCCCTGAGCCATGACTTGGCTCTGTTCGTGTTGAAGACTTGAAGCTCTTTACTTTCACAAGAGCAAGAGGTCATCGGCTCCCACTCTCTGCTGCCATGACTGGTCCTTAAATGGGTCAGGTTATTTCCAGTGCTGATTTTAGCCAATTTTGGCATTGTTATGGAAATGACTGTTGCAGAGTTTGCATCAAGCTCTCTGCTCTGCCATTGCAAAGTGAAAGCTCAAATCAGGGTTTTAGAGCTGGTGTTGCAACTGTGGCTTTACAAAACCACTATCTTGACTCCATAACTGAGGTTTCCAAATTCCTGTGAAGGCCCTTGTGGCGCCCAACATCTGCCCACATAACCATCTACCTCAGGTTCTGCTTCTGCAGCCGCAAGTTTCTGATGTGCTCAGTGCCCCCAGGATGGAGAGTTTTACTCTGGAGTGATGGGATGTGGAGACAGATGGCTGAATTTGAGCCAACAGTGTGCCCAGATGCCCAAGGCCAATGGAATTGTGACTTGTATCAAAAATAGTGGCCAGCAGGACCAGGGCAGTGATTGTCCCCCTGTACTGGGCACTGGTGAGACTATACCTCAAGTGCTGTGTTCAGTGTTGGGCCTCTCACAGCAACTGAGGGAGCTGGGGGTGTTCAGCCTGGAGGAGGCTGAGGGGAGACATGAGCACTTTGCAACTACCTGACAGGAGGTTGTAGTGAGGTGGGGGTTGGTCCCTTCTCCCAAGTAATATCATGGGACAAGAGGAAATGGGCTCAAGTTGCCCCAGGGGAGGATTACATTGGAGCTGAGGAAGAACCTTTTCCCTGAGAGAGTTGTCAGTCCCTGTCCCAGGCTGCCCAGGGAGGTGGGGGAGTCCCCATTCCTGGAGCTATTGCAAAGCTGTGGAGCTGAGGTGCTGAGGGCCATGGGTTAGTGGTGGACTGAGCACTGTGAGGGCAGGGGGTGGACTCCATGAGCTTAAAGGGCTTTTCCAACTTAAATTATTCTGTAATTCTATGACGGATTTGAGTGAAGCTAATGCTCTTGGATGGAGTTTGGGGGCAGGAAGGACTCTGCTCTGGCTGATCCTGGCAGAAATGGGATCAGGGTCATTAATGAGGGCCTGGAGGATGAGCTGTGCTGTCCCATGTCCATGCAGGTAGGTGCTCAGGGCCCTCATAGCCTCATGGACATGGTGGAAGTGGGGCTACCAACATGCCAGCAGGCACAGGGAGTTGGCAGTGGCTCCTGGGCTGCCACAGGGGGTCAAGCAGGACATAGCTGTGACACTTTCACCCCAGAGTTGCCCAGCAGCATGGCATCCCATCAGCATATGCCAGAGCCAGGTACAGTCTGAGATGGCCCATGGGACCCTCTATGGCCCCGACAGCCTGGGCACAGCATCATGGAGCAAGGAGGCATGGTATCCTGAGCATCCCCAGGCACAGCATCCCAGCTCCCTGTGGGAGAGCCCAGCCCCAGGCAGGACCACAGGGCAGGAGACATGATTGAATGCAGCTGATGCATCTGGGCTCTGCCAGGGGCAGGGAGGTGATGTCAACATTGTGGGGCACTTTTGGGGGCTGA
The DNA here is from genome assembly GCF_028858725.1 of Colius striatus. Lineage (NCBI taxonomy): Eukaryota > Metazoa > Chordata > Aves > Coliiformes > Coliidae > Colius > Colius striatus. Next base: position 40,553,497 of record NC_084789.1, read on the forward strand.
GTCCTGTGGTTTTGTACCCCTGAGGCCCCAGGGGGAATTTAGGGAGGCATGGGCATGGAGGTATTTCTGTATGGGAGGGGCCCACTGCCCCCTGCACTCCCTGCAGCTGCTGGCCCCAGGACAGGGACAGGGTTTGTCCTTGAGGTGTGTGTCTGTCTCCCCCTATTCCTTCACCCCCTAGGAAGAGCTGAGCCCTTCCCTCCCCTCTGGGTGCCCCTGCAGCTGCTCTGTCTCTTTAAAAAGACTCCAGGCATGGCCATGGGACCATCATTCCATCACCCCTGGACAAGGGACTGGACAGCCAGTACCAGCCACACTTGCATACCACGACTGCAGCCTCCACAGATATTGGGGCTGATCTGCTGGGCTGAGTGGGATTGGAGGGGGGAAGGGAAACAAGGGATGAGGAACCTGCTCGTTCTGCCCCAGCTGGTGTACCTGGACCCATCTCTGGGGGAGCGAGTCCTGGGGCACAGCAGACAACTGGGGTCACTCATGATGGAGTGAGCAGGGCTGGCACTGCCCTAGCACCCTCCTGCAAGCAGGGCTAGTGTGATGCAACTGGGATTGGCATGGAGGATAGGGAGCTGGAGGGGGCCTTGCTGCCCACTGGGGTCCATCCTCATGGGCACAGCATCCCTTCCATCATTGACTCCACTCCTGCAGCATGGCCATGGGTGAGTGGGGCTTCCTGAGCTTGCTGCTGGATGCAGTGCAGGAGCACTCGCCCATGGTGGAGAGGTTTTGGCTGGTGGTGATGCTCCTCTTCTGCATCCTGGTCTTGGCCACAGTGGGCAGCGACATCTTTGAGGATGAGCAGGAGTTTGCCAACACGCAGCAGCTGGGCTGCAAACCTGTGTGCTACAACACTGCTTTCCCCATCTCCCACTACCGCTTCCTCGTCTTCCATGTCATCGTGCTCTCGGCACCAGCCACCCTCTTCATCATCTTCATCATGCACCAAGCAGCCAAAATGGGGCACAAGGGCCCTGGGGCGGCTTGCCTGCCACCTCCAGCCCTTCTACGTGGGCAGTGTGGTGGCACAGATTGCAGCCAAGCTGGGCTTCCTGCGGGGGCAAGTGCTGCTCTACAGCTTCAGGGTACAACCACTCTTCATCTGCTGCCAGCAGCCCTGCCTGCACCGCGTCGACTGCTTCATCTCCTGCCCCACTGAGAAAAACCATCATCATCCACTTCTACTTCATGGTTGGTCTGATCTTGGCACTGCTCATCCTGGCCTAGCTTGCCCACCTCCCGTGCAAAGGCCCCCCGTCACAGCCCAGCTGCTGCCACCGGATGCAGGAGCGTGGCCCAGCACCTGGGCAGCTGGCTGGGGCCACTGAGGAGTTACTGTCCCCCTCACCATGGGGAGACCTGATGGTGTAGCTGGGCCCAGGCCATCGCCACCATGAGTTGTGGCCACTCAGCCCTGCCACAGCCCTCGCTGTGCTGATGAAACAGGGCTGGACTGTGCCCCAGTGCCCCCAGTTCTTGTTGTGGGTGGTGGATGGGCCTCACCTGGCAGCTGCTGGAAAAATATATGGACAAAAAAGAAAACAAACAAATCTCATCCCTATGCAGGGGCAGGGACACCCCTGATCCCCTCACTGCCCCCTTCAGCCCAGCAGTGGGGGATTGGAGGGGACAGGACTGCTCCCACACCCTGTGCTGGGGATGTCATGAATGCATTGGAGATCTGCAGGACCAGGGCTGGCCCCTGGCATTTGGGAAACAGCTGCAGTGTCAGAACAGAATTTTGGGGTTGCTGAGGGCACCTCAGTCCAGCTTTTGGGACAGCCAGAGCCAGGGAGGGCAGATAGGGGTTTTTGTGTGTCATCCTGCAGCAAAGAATCCCCCTGGACTTGGGGGGTGCCACAGCCCTGACCATGTTCCACCACTTCCCCCCGGTGCCCCCACAGCAAGAATGAGACAGGAACTAGAATAAATAAACTTTATTCTGGAGCCAGCCCCCCCCCCCCCACCACTATCCTCCCTGTACCGGCAGGGCTGGGTCCCGCTGCCTGGGATGGCATCACCACATGCCTACCCAGCCCCCACCTGCCTGGGTGGGTCTGGAGCAGGGCCCACCCAGCACCCTTCAACATTAAAACCACTAAAATCTCAACAATAACAACAACAACAAAAAGATTTAATAATAATGAATTGTGTGCCCCCCCCCCCCCCCCCCATGACATCCCCTGGCAGCATCCACCATTGGCCCCTTCACCTGCACAGGTCTAAAAACCCCTCCAAACTTTTACAAAGGTTTTAAAACTTATTTATAGATATCTATAGTTATTTATTTTGCTTTCTTTTCTCCTTAAAGTGACTCTGCTGCTTCCTCAGCATGCGAGGTCTGGCCAGGTCCTCCCCACTGGATGGCTTAGGGGGCAGGGAGGGGCTCAGTGGTGGCAATCCCATGTGTGCTGGTGCTGGTGGGGCCAGGGCGTCCCTGGAGGGCTGCAGACGAGGGCCCCCGCGCCTCTGAAATGTGACTCAACCAACGTGCTTGGCCCAGGACTGGGAGGCTGCAGGGCTCACCATGGGCTCTGTCAGTTGTGGGGGTTGTTGGGGGTCCTGGGGCAGCACTGATGGGGGGCGGTCAAGGAGTCGAACTCCCTCCCCCCACCCCACCCACGCTGTGTGCCGGCATTGGCAGGCTCTGTCCTGGTGCAAGCCAGACATGGGTCACGGCGAGTGTGTGGCCAGGCTGCTGCAGTTGGAACTGGGCGAAAGACTGGGGCTGCAGTTACCCAGGGGAGGGTCCAGGTTGCCCGCCTGCCCCCCCAGCACGTCCATGCCCTCCGAGTTCTCCAGCATCTCCTGGATGAGGGGTGGCATCGAGCCCGGGATCTCCATCTTCAGCGTGATCACCCGCTCAGCGCCTGCGGGAATGGGGCAGGGTCAGTGGGGCAGGGCACTGTCAGCACCCCTAAACCAACACCTCCCAGCTCTGCTCCTCCCTGGGTGCCAAGGACAAGGGACATAACCATGTCCTCAGTGTCCCTGAAGGATGCAGTGCTGTGGATATCCCCTCCCTGGTTCCCTCCGGAGGATGCTGTGCCCTGGGGCAAGGATGAGCAACTCAGACCTGTCCTGATGATGCTGAGCTCAAGGATTGCTCCCCCAGGATGCTCTCCTGGGACACGAGGCCACTCCCTCTCCACAGTGCTCACCCTTGGCACTGATGCTGCGGAGATCCGTGATCTTCATGAGCATCTTGGGGAACATATGGGGCCTGTTGGGCCTCCTCTTCCTCACATAGATCTTCAGCGCCTCCAGCAGCGGCTCCTGCAGCTTGTCCACTTTATCGGGCTGCTCCAGGTCCTGACGGTCTGGGGAAAGCGGTGGGGGACACAGTGGTTATAAGGGGCCTTGGCATCCCTCCTTGGGCACAGTTCCCTGTACCAAAGGGGTGACTGGGGAGGCATCATTTGGGGGGTCTCCCTTGGTCAGACATTTAGGGAGGACAGTCAGGCAGGCAGTGGGGGTCTGCTGGGGAAGCTGGTTGGGGTGCCCATCCCTGCACACCCCCCGCCCCAGCACCCACCTCCACAGATGAGGCAGATGGCACTGAGCAGCCCTGTCTCGGCGTCGTCCATCTCCAGTGGCAGCAGCTGGTTGGCAAAGGCAAAGACCAGGTCTGTGAGGGGCCCAAAGCCGGCGTTGTGCATCTGCGTGCGGTTCAGTGTCAGTCCATCCGAGAAGGTCATGGTGTCCTGCTCTGGCGTGTAGCGCGTGCAGATACGCAGAATCTGAGGGGAGAGGCAGCAAGGGCAGGGGGCTCAGATTGGCATCCCATCCCCTCTCCTCACCCCCATCCCCAAGCTCACCAGGATGTCGAGGCAGGCGGCTTTGAGGAGGGTGATCTGGTCAGCAATGGTGAGCATGATGAAGCCAGGGAGCTGCTTGGCAAACTCCACTGTCTTGATAATGCACTTGGTGGACAGCTCACTGAACTTGTCCCACAGGTCGATGTCCAGCGAGACCCGCTGCTCTGAGCTGTTGTTCTGCAGTGGGAGGTGGTGAGGGGGGTGAAGGCTTGGTGGGGGGGGCTGCCCATGCTCCCAAACATTTTCCCCTGGGACCCCCCGACACTCACCGTAGTGTATTTGCCAAGCTGGCAGAGGGCAGGGAAGGTCTCCTGGTGAGCTTTGCGCACCTTCTCAATGAGTTCCTCCACCTCGGGCGTAATCATGTAACTCTCCGAGCACTCTGGTTTGAGCACGTCCTTCTTTTTCTTGTTCCGGTCATTGCGGACAGCTGCAGGGACAGCAGGGTCAGTGTCACCCTGCCCAGTGTCACCCGGCCTTTGCCCATGGTGGAGTCTCAGCCCCACCATGCTCTGTCCTCCCAGAGCAGCAACGGGATCTGTAGCAGGTGGAGCTACCAGCCCCACAGTTTTCCTTTCAATAAGCCCCCAAGTCACTGGGACGCAATTTAGGGTGACACCAAGGCAAGGGGAGAGGGGGGCACAGTCCTGACCATGGGGATGGTGCTCAGCTCTGCTCTCTAAAGCTGATACAGATGAGAGAAACACCGGAAAGGGAAATGGCGGCTGAGACACTGCGTTCATGGTGGGAGTGCGCAGAGGCAGCAGCTGTGGGGAGGAACAGTCTCTGTGGGCTGGGGGGGCCAGGACCCCCTCCTCCTTAGTGCAGGGTGAACTGTGATGCCAAACACCCCCTGGCAGCACCTGGGAACCCCCACAGCATCACCATCCCTCTCCCCAGGGGTGGTCCTGGGCCCCATAGGAGCAAACAGCTGGGGAAAGAACCTGCTCCCCAGCACCATTGCCCCTGTTCACCCACCCCCAGTGATGCTGCGTGGCTTGGGTACCATGACAACTGGCATGCAGGTGTCATTTATCTCTGACATCATCAATCAGATTGCCTAGACAACAGTCAGGACGTGATACAAGCCCCCTCTCCTCCCCCTTGCTGGGCTGCCAGGATGGTCTGCACCTAAGCAGGGTGTCCTTGTCACTGTCCCCATCCCTACTCACACTCCTTGGACATGCCAACTTCGAAGCACTTCTGGAGGCGGCAGTACTGGCAGCGGTTGCGTGTCACCTTGTTGATGATGCAGTTCTTGTCCCGGTGGCATGTGTACACCATGTTCTTCTGGATGCTGCGACGGAAGAAGCCCTGGGGATCCCACACGCCCCAGTCAGCACCCAGCCCAGGGACTTCCACCCTGCTGGGGAGCCATGGGGACAGTGGCCCCAGCACAGGATGCTGGCAGCTCTCACCTTGCAGCCCTCGCAGGCGCTCACCCCGTAGTGGTAGCCCGAGGACTTGTCCTGGCAGACAAAGCAGGGCTTGTAGATGCGGGGCAGGGGCGGGGGCGAAGGGGGACTGGGCACGATTTCCTCTGAGCTGGTGCTCTGCGTCTCCACAGCTGCAGGGAAGACAACGGCGCTCAGGGGCACAGAGACCCCCAGGCAAGGTTGGACCCCATGGAGACTCTCCCTGCCCTTCATCCCTGTGACAGTGCCAGGGCTTGTCACCGAGTCTGAGGGTCCTGCCAGCCCCCTTCCTCACACTGTCCACCCCAGTCCTGCTCAATCATGGGGCTGGGTCACACGGGGTCAGCACATGAGCTGAGAAGATTAAACTTGACATTTCCAGGCCACGGAGATGTCGCAGAACACAGGCAGACACACAGAAAAGATTGAAGAATGAAAGAAAAAAGAAGGGATCCCAGGAGCCCCCTCCACAGCATCTGTGGGGCCTGCCATGGGTAGTGGGGGGGCCCCGATGCCACACATCCACTTGCATGTGTGGGCATACATGTGCATGGCCCAGGGGTGCTGCTTGCTGCACCCACCACCCTGGAGTTGAATGCTCAGTAACCAGAGAGGGGTCAGGCACAGTGTCACCCAGCTGGCACCCCACACGTCTCTGGTGAGGGAGTGTCCCTGCCAGCAGTGCTGAGGGCAGTCCCCAACTACCACATGCTGAAAGCCAGTCCAGGAGACACAGTCAGTGCTCCCCACTCCCCAAAATCCCATGAGACGTGCCTGAACCCCTCCTGTCTCCCAAAATCCCATGAGATGTGCTAGTTCCTTCCTACCCCCTAGGCTTATCCCTGTCCCCAGGCCCACCCAGAAGGTGTTCCCTCCTACCCTCTAGGCTTATCCCTGTCCCAGGCCCACCTGGAAGGTGCCCAAGTCCCCCAGGACAAGTCCTGTCACCTGCCTCAGCTGCAGGGAAGGCACGGGGTGCAGCTAGGAAGGAGTTAAGTACGCCCCAGCTCCTCTGGGATGTTAGTGAATGTTTTTCTGCACTGGAGCCCAGCAAACCAGTCAAACAGGATATTAAAGGCTGGGACTGGCGGTGAGGGCAGGGGGGTCCCCACTTGGTTGTGCCACTGGTCATGGGTGCCAATGGGCCCGGGGACAACAGAGACAAAGCCACCCACAACACTTGTCCCATGGCACAACAGCGATGTGTACGCGTGTAGGGTAGGAAGCAAGTCTGAGGCACATGGAGTACAAGCGTGGGGGGTGGGCATGAGGGTGTGGGGGTGGGTATGAGCGTGTGGGGTGTGTACAAGGCAGAGACATGCATTCTAGGTGGGCATGAGCATGTGGGGTTGGCACATGCATGCAGTGTGGGTATGAGTGTGTGGGGCATGAAAACAAGCATGGAGGGTGGGTAGGAGTGTGTAGGTGCAGAGGTGAGTGTGTGGGGTGGGTATGAGTGCATAGGGTAGGTAGGAGCATGCAGAGTGGGATATGAGCATGCAGGGCACAGAGCTGAGCATGCAGAGTGGATATGAGTGTGCAGGATGGGTATGAGCATGCAAGGTGGGCATGAGCATGGAGGAAGGTATGAGCATGCAGGGTGGGTATGAGTGTGCAGGACACAGAGGCAAGCGTGCAGGGTAGGTATGAGTGTGTGGGGCACGGAGGTGATCACACCAGGCAGCACTTCCCAGGTGGTACTGAATAAATCACTGCTGCCATTGGAGGGAGTGGAGCCATTAAAGTGACTGAGAAAACATCATTTATCGCCTCTTTTATATAATTTAAGAACTTCCTCGTGGAGAGTTACACCAGATTTGACAAGACTTTGATGTGCTGTGTGCAGAGGGAGGGAGGGGACTCAGTTTCCCCTGTGCTAGCGCACACCAGTGTCACTCACGGCTGTGCCAGCACCACAGGAATCCCCAGCCACCACAGCCACTGGCCAAGGGACCACCATGTCACCGTGAAGAGGATAGGGCCACGGGCACAGCTGCCTGCCTGGCCAGCTCCGCAGGAGCCCTTCATGGTGGCATCAGGCCTGGGTGCTCCTTGCACCCAGGGGAAAGCAGAGAGCAGCATCCAAAGGAGCTGAACTAGCAGGATGGGTGCAGAGGACATTAGGGATCCCTTTCATCCGGGCTCCCTCCCCAGTCCCCTCTCCTTCTGGCATTCTGCCCCCCACCCCAACAGGCTGGAGGAAGTGGGGCACAACTGCAGATTAGATGCTGTGGCTCCGTCAGCATCCCCTGGTGAATGGGTCTCCCCCCTCCCCTGCTCCGCCAGCGCTCCGGGGCACCCCCACCCGGGGATGGGAAAGTGCCCTCAGGGTCACACCATGTGTCAGGGCCCAGGGACACCCAGGAGGCCAGGCTGCCACCACCTCCAACAGCATCAGCCAGCACTCCCAGGATAGAGTTGGGGACAAGTCTCAGCTCTGGAGCCGGTCGGACAAGGAGTGAAGCCTGTCTGATGCCCGTCACAGGGCTCAGTGTGGCAAGCAGCACCATACCAGACAGGGCAGCCCCGTGCCCGCGCCACAGGGCCTGGCACACCCAGCTGGAGGGTGGGCACACACCTAGGGCTTTCCTGTACATGAGGATACTACACACCCCAAATCCCTGGGCCTCTGAAAGTGAGGGCTTGGGGGAGAGTCACAGGAGCCCTGAGACATGGGGTGCTCCAGGCCTGTGGGGTGTCTGGTCCTGCTGACATGATGTCAGGCGCCATGCTTAGCCCACTGGGCACTGTCACCACACTTGGTCCTCACAGGGTATCCTGCTCAGTTGACCCAGGGGGTCCTGTTCCCTGCCAGCACTGGGGTCCTCATCAACCTAACTCACCCATCTGCCATGCTGTTGCCACCGTCCCGTGCCACAGTGCTGAGCACAACTGGCCAGCCCAGGCTGGCGGAGCGTGGCTAACACAAGGCAACAGCAGGGCCACCCTGTGCCTAGCAAGGCAGTGCTCATGTGCAACCCAATCTCATGTACCCACCTGAGACCCTCACAGCATCCCCCAAAACCCCTCTGCAATATGCAGGTCCACCCTGGCATGGGATGCCCACTGCCTCAGTGGGCTCCCACAAACATCTCTGCTACAGCTTGGGAACCACATCGTGCCTCAGTTTCCCCAACTGTGGTGCAGCAACGTCCCTAGGCTCCGCTGCAGTAGCAGGAAGGTTCCCTGTGCCCTGAGGAGTGGCTCTTCCACCCCCAGGATCAGTGAGATGGCATCCCACCAGGTAAGGCAGCACCAAGTGTCAGGCCAGCAGGCAGCACCTTGGGGCCAGCCCCACTGGCCACCGCTGTCTCTGGGGAAATCAAGGCACAGCATGGCTGCCCCTGACACCACTGAGCTGTGCCACAGGGCTGGCACTCCTGGGATGGAGAGACACAGCACCTTAGCATGACATAGAGAGCAGGGCACCCTGCCAGGGAGTCCCACCAGCACCCACTGCCCAAGTGCCCACCAAGTCATAGTCACCATGACCAAAGCCTGGAGGTGTCCCAGCCCCTGGCATCACAGTCATCACACCCAGAGCTGTGGCCAACAGGGAGGGCCACTCTCCCACAGGACTGGGTGTACAACGAAGATGATGGGCCACCAGACACTCCACTCAGGACAGCACGGCCCCGGTGGGGTCTAAGAGGGGGAACGCTGTGCCAGGCTCAGCCGAAGCCTCAGTCCCAGGCTTCAGTTATTGTCGAACTGGCGCCATCAGCACAGAGCTCGGCCCGGCGATGGAGCCGATGGCTGAGCTCAGCACCCCCTCACCGGGATTAGCACCTAGCACCCTGTTCAGCACCGCCCCCCCCCCCCCCCCCTCCGGCTCTGAGCCGGGTTTCGACGCCACTCTTCCCGCTCGGTCGGGCTCCAGTCGCGGCCCGAGGCTACGGTGAGGGGCCCGTCCGCCCCCGGAGCGCAGGTACCTACAGTGGCCGAAGCTGCTCCAGGGCAGGGGGGGCATGGGGAGGCCCACGGGGCGCGGGGAGGCCGCGCTCCGGTAGCAGGCAACCCCGGCTCGACCCGTAGAAATCCATCAGGAGGAAGGGGCCGGGAAATAGCCCCGCCACCGCCGCGCCCTCGGCGGCAGCGGAGGTGGAAGGTGGGGGCCCGAGCGATCAACTCTCCCCTCCCCCGCGGTAGCTGGGTCCCTGGGCCGCCCTACGCCGCGCTGCCATGGCCCCCGTCGCGGCTCAGCCCGGGGAGCGGGGCCCCGCCACTCCGCGCCCGGGCAGGCGATGGTGGAGGAGGAAGGCGCAGCCCCGCCGGCTCTGCGGCTCCGGCAGCCCAGGTCCCTCCCGACACCAGTCACCTCCCCTCAACAGCCTTAACCCGCCCCGCTCCGCGGGGCCGCCCCCGACCGCCTCCCATCCCCGGGCCGGGTGGCACTGGGCGGGGGAGGTGATGGGAAGACGACACAGCAGCAGGGAGACAGCACCGGTAGGGAACAGGCCAGGGGAGGCTGCCCGGGCCGCGGCTCATTTGTCTAATGGGATGCGGGTGAACTGCGGGTGAACCCGGCGGGGAAGGGCTCACCTCGGCCTGACTCCTGGGCACCCTTCCCCCCCCCCCCCCGGGGGTGAGAATGCATGTGTGTGCATGGCCCTGCTGTATCTATATATGTGCACAGCCCGACTGCCCACACGTGTGCTTGTATAGGGCCTATGTAGGGCAGAGCATCAAACTCTACCTTTCCCCTCCCTGGGGCTGACATCCCCAAACCCAGGGTATCCCTCTGGGGTCAACCCAAGAAGTGACAACACTGCTCACATAGCCCAGCATCATCCCAACACACCACAGCTAGACCCAGGCCAGGTTCCAGTGGTGACACTTGCCCATCATTTGGTCTCACCCTCCCCCCCTTTGCTTCCTGCGGCATGGCACCTCTTCCACAGCCATGCCTCGGGCTCAGCCCCGGTGACCACACCACAGGGCTCTGCTCTGCCCCTGTGCCCCATGTTGCCCACCCCAGTAAAGCCCTTGGAAGGAGACTGAACCCCTACCCAGATCCTGGCACAGGCAAGGGGCAAGAGGAGCACAGGCATATGCACTGAGGAATAGAGGTGGGAAGATGCAGGGGCCACAGCACACACTGGCCCTGCATGGCCACATGCATGAGCAGATGTGTGTGCACACACGGCAGGATGCACAAACCCCACCCCAACATGTGCACATGTTCCCCTGATGCTGAGGGCACCCCACTCACCTATGATTGCCCTGCACATGCTGGCTAGCTCCATCCCCAAAGTGAGCAGCCAGCCCTCCCCCCCCTATAATGAGAGGAGGGGAAAGAAGGAAAACAAAACAAAGAATTAAGAAAAAGACCGGGGGGGGGGGGGGGGGTGTGTGTGGGTGGGTGTGTGGGTGTGGGTGTGGGTGGGTGTGCGCGCGCATGTGCCAGCAGGTTTCTGAACAAAAGCACAGCACTCCTCCAACTTCCTGCGGTGAACATGACAAATGTCTGCTTTGACTCATTTATATCAGAGCTGGAAAGAATGTGGTTTCAAAGGAGGGGACGCAGGGGACTTGGGCCAGTGGCACCACACCACTGGGCCATGGCATGGCTCTGCCATGCACACACACCAGCAGCTGCCCTGGCGGCAACCGCTTCTTGTCCACACTGGTGGCAACAGGAAGAAACAGTTTTAAAGAAAAGCAAAACAAAACAAACAAGAAAACACAACCAAACCCAAAACCTTAATGTAGAAGCCAAGAGGAACTGGATGAGGGAAGCACTCTACATGCAGCCCCACAGCATGAGGGGGCTGGGGACACCCCACCAGGCATCCTGTCCCATCACCATGCCAACAGCCTGGAAACACCAGGATGGGCCACCCCTCCCCTCAGCAGCACCCCTTGGCCACGCTTCCTCCCCACCCCACTAATAGGGTGGCTGATGCTCCAGGGAACATAAGACTGTCCCCACTAACATGATGGAGCCCCAGCCACAAATCCCATGGGGGACACCTCAGGGGACTCTGTTGTGCCCAGCATGGGCAGCTTTGGGAGTGCAGGGACACAGCCCCAGCAGACAACAAGAGGTGGACAGGGATGCTCAGAAAACCCACCAATCCCAGCCTGGGGTACATGGTTCCTGGCCCTAACCCCTTCCCCCATCCCCAACATTGACATCTCGGGGCCCCACAGCCCCCCTTCCCTCCTACCCACTTCAAAAGACCCCATTTATCCCCTTCAGCAGCTTCTGAGAGCAGCGAATTCTGGCGCAGGCGGCTCCATCCAGCCCCCATGACAGTGATAGAAAACCTCTGCTGTAATGGGCTTTCCCAGGCATGGAGGCCCAGCACTCAGCCTGGCCTCATCAATCTTCCCCAGGTGGAGATTAAGGGGTCAGGGGGGTGGTCTCAGCACCACACCCCACTGGAGCTCCCCAGCCCCTTACCCCAAGTGAGCCCTCCCAGCCTCACCAACCTCCCTGCTTGCAGCCTACAGGAGCACATTTTGCTCATTAATTTTTAAAAATTAATTAATTATGGGGCACTGTGAGGGAGTGGCTGTGATGCAGAGGAAATCAGAGCCAGCATATAGGGTGACAGGCTGGGAGCCAGCTGCCGAGTCTCCTGGCCTGGCAGCACAGGGCAGGGCCAGGGGGCCTGGCTACAGGGGGAGGGGGCCATGCTGGGGTTTCATTTTCCACAGTCTGGGAAACAGGGTGGAGAAAGGGTCCCCAATGGGGGTGGCAGCCCAGGGAGCCTCTCACGAGCCCTCATAGCCCCCCTCAAGACCAACCTGGGTGCTCTCCACCTACCCCAGGGTACCTTCACATCTGGGTACTCTCCTTGTGCCAGGAGTCCCCAGGCCTGTGTCCAGCACCTCTGCTCACAACCCCTTTGCTGAGTGCTCTCGACTCACAGCACAAAGGGCCCTGTTAAGGACAGTGGCTCCCAGGGATGCCCAACTCAGGCTAGGGAGTGCAACAGGCCCCCACCTGCACCCTGTGCCTGAGGAGAAGGTGAGCAGGGCAGCCCCCAGCCCCACACACAGCATACAGTCAAAGCCATTTCCCCACACTGGGGGCAACACACATAGCGCATTGGAAGGCCAGATCCAGCACTGGCAACTCCAACACCACTAGATTCCCATCCCAACACCAACAGCCTCAGCAGGGCACCCAGCCGAATCCCAAGAGGGACCAGCCAGATCAGCTTGGGGGCCATACAGCTGTAGTACATCTGGCAAGGGCAGGCCAGACATGCATGGGGGGACGGAGGAGTGCATCAGTCCCTCTGCAGTATTCCCCCCCCCCCCCCCCAAAGTCCCCTCTCAGCCAGGATACAGACCCTGGCATCACTATGAGTGAGAGCAGAGGCATCCAGCACACACCAAACACTGTAGGACTTACACAAACAAGGCACCCACCAAGCTGCACAGGGACTATGGAGGGATGGCAGACATGGTGTCCTCACCCCTTGTGTCCCCTGGGATCTTGGTGCACCCCATCAGGGAAGGGGAAACTGAGGCACAGATCAGCCAGTTGCCATCAGCCCCAGGGCACCATCTTGCCCTGTCCCTATAGTCAGAGAAGGAGGGATCGGGTAAACAGCACTCCTCCAGCCTGTTCCCACAAGACTGTGCGTTGGGAATGTCCCCAGAACCAGTGCAGGGGAGGGGGAAGGAGAGGGGTGGGGCGGCCCCCACCCACGGCCACCCAGTCACTGAACTGGTCCCACTGGGTCCCACCACTGCAGGGGCAGTTCCAGCTCCTGGTTCCTGTACCATCCCCGGAGGCCAGGGATGGGCTGGTGGGGGCCTCGCTACACCCCAACCCACAGGGGCCTCCCCTACAGCAGGTGCTGCAAGGCACCCATGCCAATATGGCATGGAAACGGGCAAAGGCACTGGCTCGTGGCAGTGGTAGGAATGGGAAGGGGATGTGGCAGCCACCCCATGACACCCAGAGAGGGTCTGGGGAAACTGAGGCAGGCTGCAAGCCCAGGGCTGGGGACATGGTGCAGGAAGGACCCAGCTGCTGGCACAGCAGAATGGTGATTATTGGGGTTGTGATGGATGACCCTGTCAGGGGAAACTGAATCAGAAGCAGACACGATGATTGCCTTCATCGTCTCCCCCACAGGCAGCCCCCATGCCACCACTGAACAAAGATCCGCTGCAGGGATGCAGTGTGGGACCAGCCTACCCAGCCCCCCGCCACTGCCAAGTCCCTGTCTCTCAGCCCGGCTGGCTGTAAGGGATGGTGACAGCCAACAGGCCCTAGCTGGGTCATTAACAGACAGTGTATAAACACAGCCATTAACAAAGGCAGCCAAACCACAGCAATTTACTGACACACATCTCACCAGCTGCCACTGCCCCACTCTGTGCCTCAGTTTCCTCAGTGGCAACATAGAGGGAGACAACATGAGGAGAAGCATCCAGAACTCACTTCCCACCAGAAAAGGAGCTGGTGCCCCAAAGCCCACAGGTGGGCAATGCAATGGCTGGGAGTCAGGAGACCACCTCCCTGCCCCCATTGCCAGTGTCACCACCCTGGGCAGGTCATGAACCACTGCTGGAGCAGTAACCTGGGGTCAGCACCCACATCTCATATTGGCGACAGACCCCAGCACAGAGTATGACCCCCCCATCCCCCCAGCACAGTCATGGTACTCACTGGCAGGTGATGGGGTGCTGTATCCACTGACAGGCAGGTGGTGCTGGATGCCAGCCAGCGTGCTGGGAGGTGAGAGCCCTCCCAGCATGTGGGGGAAGAAGAAGGTGTAGGGGGGCACTGGATAGTCATTGAGGTGCCTCCCTCCCGGCGTGGGGCAGGAGCTGCTGTTGCTGGCCATGGTGATGGATCTCTGGCATAGGGTGCAGGGCTCTCAGGTGCAGGGCACAGGGGCCAAGCAGAGAATGGGGCCCATGGGCAACCTGCTGCCCAGCAACTGTTCTCTCTGGCTCCTGCGACACTGAGGGGAGAGCAGAGGGGGAGGATGTTAGCAGAGGGGCTGAGATGCCTGACCCCCACCCTGATGTGGCAGTAACCAGCCATGTCTCAGTTTCTCCAGACTGACCCTCCCCATCCCCGAGGGTCACATTCCCTCCCGAGGGCGCAGCCAGCCAGGTCCAGCACTCCCCGTGAGATTAACAATAATCCCCCAGATTAATGACAACAGGACCGGTGAGGACCAGCAGGCACAGGTTGCTAATCCTGTTTTAGCAGCTGAGGGGGCAAGTAATAGCGTGGGGACATTGAGGCCCCACAGGGCACCCATCCCCTTGGGCAAGGGATCACACAGTGGGCCCCCTAAACCTACTCCCACAGGTCTGCCCTGGCAGTAGGGACACACAGGACAGGTCCCAAGGGGGCCGCACCCCCTGCCCCAGGCACAGGGGGCTGCGAGGCAATTGCGGGGTGGATCGGCACACCGGGGTCCCCTGAGAATAGTGGCTCGGCAGCAGCCCAGCTCTTTGCTGTCAGTCATGTGCCCCTGCCAGCTACACCTCCCCTAAGTCTGCACCGAATGTGAAGGGGCTCAACTACCTGGCCCGGGGGCAAGAGGGCACTCAGTGGCCCTGGGACCAGCAGCCAGGGGCTCAGCATGCCCACTGGCCACAGGGCTTGGGTGCTGCCTGTCAGGGTGCAGCCCCCACCCCATGCCATGTGCTGGACCGTTCCAGCAGCTCCCACGCCAATCTGTGGGGCACAGACTCATATGGCCCAGGCCAGGGCAGGGGGCGGTGGTGGGAAGGGGGCCATGGGGCTTTCACAATCCCAGGCTGGCTGTTTACTCAAGCACTGGCACAGGGCCCAGCAGGGGCTGTTTATTTGCCGAGATAGCTGGCTCCTGGTCCTGCAGAGGTGGAAAAGGATCCAGAGGAACAAGACTGGGTTATCTGGCAATGCACTGGGGAGGGGCTGGGCCAGGCACGGCACAGCTCTGCCCATCCCCTCAGCACCCAGCTGGGTGTATCCACTGAAGGCAAAGCCCCCATCCTCCCACCTCACACCAGCATCCCCGGCCCCATCATCGACCTCCCTCCCCCCCATCCCCATGGGGATCCACTGGAACACCTATGAGGAGACTCCCAGTCCAGTTGCCCCTGCGGTGGGCACTCAGCAATGGCTGAGGTGAGGGTCACATCCCCCCTCATGCCCTGGTAAAGAGTGCCTTGCTGGGTGTCACAACACATGCGGGATTCCTGTGGGCACCACCAGAGCATAGTGCTGGACGCCAGGCCAGCGTCCACCCAGGCCCAGGGGCCATGGCTCAGTGCTGGGGAGGTGACAGACCTCATGTGGAGTCCCTGTGCGAAGCCACAGGAACACTGGTCCCCAGTGCAAGGGGCTGCCATGCCCCCCCCCCCCAGCCAGGTTGTGGCCCCCAAGCCACACTGTCCAGGGGGAGCAGCAGGGAGGGAGGCACAGGAAGAACTGTTTGTTTGCTGGTGCCCAGTGCTCACCAGGCACTGTGCCAATCATACCAGGGCCCAACTACTTAACCTGCTCCTGCCCCCCCAACACACCACTGGCCTGGGATTGAGTCAGGCCAGCACCCTGGCCTGGTCACTGTGCGCCTCAAACATGGAGAGTGGCTGCTGCCCCGTCAGCTCTTTCCCAAAGCCCCATGAGACCATCAGTGGCCAGGAGGGTCCAGGGAGCCCAGCCAGCCCCGCTCCCATGGGTCCCTGTGGGTAGAAGGAGTTGCAGCCTGATGGAGTCCCCATGGGTACCTGTGCCAACACAGACCCCAGCACACCTGACTTGGAAGTCCTGGGCATCCCAAACAGGGGTCCTGGGCATTTTGTCCAGGCCTTGATCCCAGAGCATCCCAGGCCAGCAGTGTGGGGTTGAAGGTCACGCAGTCCCTCAGCAGGGGTCCACACTTGTGCTTCCCTAGTGCCTTTTCCTCCAGTCCCCAGCAGGAGCTGGATAGGGCTCGGAGCTTCCTGGAATCTGGTGCCTCATTCAAGCCCCACGGAAAACACAGCCGCAAGGCCTGAGCCAAATCCCAGACACGAGGAACCTCTTCCCGCGCAGTTTCCCCTTGCTGCTCTCAATTCTGGGGCAGATAGGTTTCAGTTCAGTCTCAGTCAACTCTGCCACCCCAGACTGTCATCCTGCTTCCCTGCCATTCTGAACTCTGACACCCTGGTCCCCTGCCCTGGCACCACTGCCACCCCAGAGCCCACTGCCCAGCTCCCTGACAGCCTACTCTGCTCCCCAAATCTGGCAGTGGTGGCTGTTTGCCTGCATGCCCCCATCCTCACTGGGACAGGCCATGGGGACACCCTGGTGCCAGTCCTCTGCTGCAGCATGTGCCATGTCCCCCGCACATGGGGAATGGGGTGGCCTCACTCAACTGGCAGCTGCCCTGGCAGGGCAGAAAGCATCCATGGAGTTACCATGCAGTTGTAGTCCGTGGTTTCCTCGCTGCTGTCAGCACCCAGCCTGGGGTGGTCTCACACATGAGGCCAAGGGCCCAGCTGCCTTCTGCCACCACACTCAGGTCAGCCAAGGTGGTGCAGGGGGTGTGAGGTATCCCCCCCTCAGCTGCTGAAGACGACGGGAGACAAGCCCACCCTGTAGTGCAACAAGTCTCAACTTTATTTGCAAAGACACAGCTCTTTTATAGATACAATAATCAGGCTCATACATATTGCAAAAGCTAAGCTCATCATTGGTTCCCAATTACATACGACCCCCCCCCCCCATTTCAACATACTTCGGATGCTTGTGGCTGCTCAGCCCAAACCAGGCTCCTGTTTTTCTCATCCTGTTATCATGCAACTCTCTTGCTCTCACGGCCTTGAGCAGGAGTCCAGTAGCTTATCGCTTAGTGCTCACTGCCTAACCAGCTGTATTCTATCATGTCCTCATTTCTCTAGCCAAGTCTCCACAAAACTCCCCACACTCAGCAGCACAGCCAACTGAGACCTACCTCCTCCCTGCATCCCCACAGCATCTCAGCTGTGAGTCACCATCACGTTTCTCACATCCCCAAGCAGGCATGAATCATGCCCCAGTTCAACAGCAGGGCCAGAGCCAGTGGCACACGCTTGGCACAGGTGGCCTGCACAGAGCCAGGGCTGCCTGTGGCCCTCATGCAAAGGGATCCGCGGGTGCTGGGGCCAGTGCAGATGCCAGGCCCTGCATGCTGCTCTTGAGGGCCAGCAGCACATCCGAGGGCTCACTCAGTCCCATGGCAGGTCCCTGGGCAGCTCTGGTGCCCCTATACCCCAGCAATTTGCAGGCCAGCAGCAGCCCATACCCAACCACCACCACTTCCCCTAGCAAGAACAGAGGGCCAGAGCCACAATGGTGGCCAGTGGGGATGGTGTCCTTGCCACTTTGTCTGTGCTGGCCTGTCTGCCCCCTGGGGGGCAACCCTAGGGAGCAATCAGGAGTCCCACTGCATGGGTCCTCACACCGGTACTCCCAAGTCCCACTGCCAGGTGGGAGCCACAAACTGAAATTCCACCTGTTGCGGCCAGACCAGCTCCAGTTAACACCAGGAATGTGCCGCTCTACACCTCCCACACCCACTGCCAGACATGCCATTCTTCAGTGGGAACAGGTGCCATGGCCCCTGGGACGGACCATGGATGTCGGCTCGCCAGAACCTGGAAGGAGCAGGCCAGGCCAGCTCAACCCCAAAGGCCCAGGAGTGCCTAAGCCCATCAGCCCCTCAGTGCTCTGGGGATCCCCAGCCTGGCACTGCCTGCTCACAGAGGGGGCACTCCCGGGGCCCAGTCCAGCCCTCACACTGCAGCACAATCCCAAGCCTGAGAATAAGCCCAGGCAAGCACAGGTCCCGTAGCCCTGCCATCAGGGATGTCCCAGTTCCAGGGTGCCCCATCTGAAACAGGCACCCCATCACAGGTGTCCCTGTGAGTTCCCAGGAAGCAGAAGGATTGCAGCGCAGCAGCCCCTAGTTGTTTTTAGCCCTGGATGTGCCACAGCAGCCATCGCCCTGGGAACGGCATGCCGGGAACAGCACAGCCCTAGACAGAAGGCAAACGAGTGCAGCTGGCTGCACCACCAGCCCACAGCACAGGGACGCTCAGGACACAGTGCCCGTTGCTGGTGGGGGTGAATAGAACCCACAGGGCAGGCAGTTGCACAACATCCCCTGGACACCAGGATTTGGTGACACCACGCCCCCTGGCCTGGGCAGGTTCCCATGGGGTGGGTCAAGATCAAGCCAGGCAAGGTTGGGACCTGGTGTACTTGGGAGAGTGGTGGGCAAACCACCTTGTGCCACAAGCACTACAACTGATTGTGCCACATAGCCAGGCCAGTTGCAGGAAGGAGGGCATGTGGATGTGTGCCACTGCCATCTCCCTGTCACCAGCCTGGCAGTCGTGGCTCAGCCAGGGAATAAGAGGCCATGGCAGGCACACGTATAATCAGCACGTGTCACTACAGATATGATCACACTCCCCTCACCGTGCCTGCCAGCACCACATGCCTTCCCCAGCCCCAGAGTAGGCACTGGCATGGGGGTGCCCCATGGGATGAGGTACCTGTAGACTCCAGGCACACACTGCAAAGGCTCCACAGCTCCACCAGCTGAGAGGTCCCCAAACTCCTGCAGCAGCACCCCAAAAAAGGGCCAGGGGATTCCAGAGCCCAGTCATCCCTTGGTGGCAGCACTGGTATTGGTGCAGGCCCTTTCTGGGATGGGTGTCCCTGGGCACACACTGCCCACAGCCAGAACAGCCAAGTGTGGCACGTTGACATGCCAGAGTCAAAGCCACAGAGCTGGTGAATCCCAGCACTGCAGGGCAGGCATAGGCCCTCCCCAGGCTCGGCGGCCACAATGCTGCTCTTGGCACAGGGACTGAGTGCTGGGGACACGGTGGGTGCGCAAGGACAGTCGGGTATGCTGGCTGGGATAGAGCACCCACTGGCACCAGGCAGTGTGGGATGGGGTACAGGGCCATGCCTTCCTCACCACTGTCCTGGTGCCCACGTCACCTGAGGGAAGGGGAGGTGTCTGTGAGCAGTAGATGAAGGGATCGGGCACCCACTGGCATGCCTGGTGTGAGCACCAGCGGGGCCATGCATGTCCCCATGCTGCAGCAAGGTCACCCCCAAGGGCAGGATGCAGGGCCCACGGGTGACATATGGTCCAGGAGGGGCAGCCACAGGGCCACTAAGCCTCAGTGCCATCACCTGCTAATACCAGCACAGAGCCCAGCAGTTGGGGCACCGCACCCAGAGCCACCAGCCAGTGCCTGCCTGAAATCCCAAGCGGGACAGCCACTCCTGCAGTAGGGACCAACATGGGCACTGCAGGGAAAGCGTTTGTGTCTGCGTGTCCCCTCCCTCCTCGAGCACCCACTGGGTTGCAGGATGGCCCCTGCCACTCAACGAGATCAAAGGTCAGAGGCACAGATTTAGGGGACATCCCGACTCGGACGGGCAGGGGGGCTCTGCTGCGGCTTCTCGCACCGCCCGGGGGGTTGCTGCCCGTCCCACACAGGTATTCCCCCTCCCCACGGTGCCGCGGCCCAGGAAGCCCCAAGCGGGACAACCCCCTCCACACATGCATCCCTCCGCTACCAGGAGCCCCCGGGGATTCCGCCGCCCCCAGGCATCTGCTGCGGCGGGGGAAGGCGGTGGTCGGCGCCTCCAGCCCAGTTCGCCCCCGCGCGAGCGCCCTGTCAGTGGCGGAGAGCAATGGCTTCCTCCGCCTGCCAGGAAACGGCGCAGACGCCGCTAGTGCCCCCTGCATCCTCGGCTCTTCTCACCCTCTGGGCCTCGCCATCTGCACTCCGGTTCCCCCGCACCCCGAAAAGAGGAAACGGCCTCGACTTCCCCCTCCTGCCCGCCCCCGTCGGAGGAGACGGGGGGAGAACCCGGTTGCCCGCACCGGCGGCCCCGGGGGAGGGTCCGGCGATTCTGGGGAGATTTCCCCCCCAGCCCCGCGCTCCCTGGCGGTGACCCCCCCCGGGGCGGTGACGAACCTCAGTCTCCCGAGTTGGGGGTGCCCAATGGGGACAGGCAGCGCTGCCGCTCGGGAGCGCCTAGACAGCCGGTCCTGGGACAAGAGACCCCATCACCGGTAACCAGGGGGCCCCCAGCACCGTCAAGGCCGAGGTGGGGAGGCGGAGGCAAAGCCACGATCCGGAGTCAGGGTCAATGCCACCCTTCTGGGTCTCACGGCAACCTCAGCCAGGCGGGGCCCCTTACTCTCCCGGGGGGAACCTCACTATCGAAACAGAGCGAGGGCGATCCGCAGGATAACCCCCTTACCGGAAAGCGATCGCCGACGCCACCTCCAGAGATGGGACCCTTCCCCCACCACACACCGCCCTAGGACCCCCTCCAGCAGCCCCTCACAGAGGTGGGGACGGACACTAACCCACAGTAGAAGAAATCCTGAGTGCACAGCGGGACGGCCCCCACCACCCTCACCCGGTCCCAACAACCCCGCGAAAGCGGCGGAACTCCCCTACCCAAAACCCCCAACACCGCTAAGCCGTGACGAGACCCCTCCCACGGATATTGTACTCCTTACCTGATCACGGAAATTTCACACCGAGATCCTTAAAACCAGGAAGCTCCCGGTGGTGGTAGCGGCGGCAGCAGTTGCATGGCGGCAGTATGGGGTGACCTGACCTAAAGCGTAAAATTGGGGAGGGAGGAACCTAGGTAACGGGGGGAGGGGGAAGAACTACAAGATACACTTAACGAGCGGCAGCTGCGGCCATTGCGAGTCGTGCTCGCAGGGAAACTTTACCCGGGGCGGCGGGGGCGGGGGTGGAGGAGCGCGGGAAGATGCCCCACCCCTTTCGCGGAGCCCGCTCACGACACGCCCCGACACTAAATGGGGCACTGCCTCTATTGACTGTCGGGGCGTGACGTGGGCGGGGCCGGCGCTGCATTGTAACTCTGAAAAATCTCGAGAAGGGGGGAGGGGGATAATGCGGGTGCGCCCGCCACGCGGAGCGGGAGCAGTTTCTTAAAGGGGCCGCTTCGCGTATTCTCTCCCGTGCCTCAGTTTTCCCCTTGCGCTCAGTAGAGCGAGACAGGCCACCCCAATTCAGGCGAAAGCAGCAGCGCTATCTCGGCACGCACGGCCCGAGGCGCGACCGCTGTGGCCCCCAATCCCATTAGCAGGCAAGGCATGTGCTCAGGCCGGAGGAATGTGTCAAATTACTGCCAGATGTACTCGGCAGCCAGCTCGCCACCCCGGCAGTGGCCCTCTGGCGCAACCACTGCACACTGGGAACCCCCCTGCTGGGGGGCTAATAAATCTGGTTGGATTCTGCCCTTGGCTGTGGGGCCCAAGCCCCATCCCATGGTGTCGGGGTGCCGAAGCATGGATGGGGGGTGCCATTGGAGCAGAGCTGCTGTCCCCATCCCGCCACCTTTGGCACACTGAGCAGAACGGGGCTGTCAGATGGAACCTTGGTGCCAGTGCGGTGGGAGGGGGCAGGGCCCCACTGGCCTCCCCCAGCTGCAGGCTCTGGCAGGGACCTGGGTGGCCCAGAGTGTCCCAGCAGTGACTTCCCCGCACTGCCATGTTCCTGCCCTGGCACTGCTGACCCCTCACCAGGTGGTGATGAATGGCTCCAGCAGGAGCTCTGGCACCTGTGTGGCTCAATCCACCTGTGCTATCAATTTTTCATCCACTGTGGCAGAGAATGAAGCTGCGGCTGTGGGCACCCTGGCAGGATGGCATGGAGAGGGCACCTACCTTCCCACACTGCGGGGCCATGTCCCCGCATACTGCCACACTGTCCCTGTCCTCTCCAGCACAGCCAGGCCACTCGGGAGACAGTGCCAGGACCAGGAACCCTCCAGCCTCACCAGTGGATGCTCAGCATGGTCTGTCCTGGGTGCCCCATACTCTGCCTGCCACTCTCTCACCCAGCACCATGGTGAGCATAGGGAAAGCAAGAGCAGTCAGGATCTAGAGAGCACCATAGTGCCCACTCCCATCACTGTGGTCAGACACGCTGCCAGCCACTTCCTTCCTACCCTCGCCCTGTGCTGTGGGGCTGTGTCACAGCCATAGGGCTGGTGCAGGGAAAGATGTGGCCGCCATGGCCTGTGGGGAGCGGACGCCCCCCCAGCAGCCTGTGCCCAGCCCAAGGCACAGGGTGTGGGGATGCCCGTACCCACTCAGCTTGGTGCTGGGCAGCAGGACCACGGTCCTTGCTCAGCCCCATGGTGTGGTGAGGGATTAGGGACAGTATCCCCCCTCACCCTCCCCCACCACAAGATAGGGACAGAGAGAAGAGTGAGCAGAGCCTGGCTTGAACCTGCCACCTCCCCCACTCCCCTCCTGGGCCGCAGCACACTTATGACACATGGCAGCGGCTCAGGCTATAAATAGCCCGGTTCCAGCAAGCTTGAGCTGCCCCGGGGGACCAGTAAGGGCTACCGGCTGCTGACTGCCCCCAGCACTGCCCCCCTGCCTCTACCTCAGTTTCCCCCCTGTTCCCCATGGGGAATGAGCCCTGCCTGTTGCCCAAGGTGTCCTCTGGCATAACAGGGACTGGCCATGCCACAGCATGCCAAAATGTGGGGTGAGAGGGGGGGCTGCAGCAGGAGGCTCAATGGTGGCAGCACCAGGCTCTGCTTTGGCTGGACATAGAGCACCCATAGAGCTCTAGCCCCTCCTCACACAAGCAGAGGAGCTGGGGCCAGGAGCTGGGGAGAGCTGGAGGGTAGCAGTCTGGGAGTAATGGGGCTAGGGGGGGGCACAAGAGTCAGGCCCCCAGAGCCCTGGGACAGGGAGGGGAGGGAGAGGTGAGGAGAGGCAGGAACCAGAGCTGAAGCAAAATGACTTTATTAATGCCAGGAGATAGCAGAGGGCCCAGTGCTCTGGCTAGGCACAGGTGGTAGCCAAGGGCACCATGCATTCCTTCTGCCTCTGCCACCACCAGGACTGTCCTTCCTGCAACTGGGGGCTTGGTGGGGCCCCAGAAGGCTCCAAAACAGAGGCATGGCTCAGAGCAAAGAGCAACACCAAGCCCCGGGGATGACACCTGCGGGGATGAGAGAAGCACCCAGAGCACCCACCACCCACAGCCATTGGTGCCAGCCTCCCACCACAGCTCCAGACACACGATAATAACGATGATGATGATAATAATAATAAAATCACCCCAGACCAAGAGCCTCAGAAGGCAGAACAAAACAAACAACATCCAAAGCCTCTAGGAGCCAGTTTCCTGCTCCTGCCATAGCCCAGACAAGCCCTGCATACACCAAAATCCCACCCAGGACAGCAACAGCCCAATTCACACTGAGGGGCATAGGGAGCGGGTGCTGGGGAGAGGGTCAACCCAGGCCCTGGGCCAGGATATTGCCCACCAACACTTCCTGCACCATGTGCTCCAGCACCACCTCCTCCATCTTTAAGGAGACCTAGGGGGAGAGATGAGAGCTGCTCAGGGCTGTGCCCATGCTGACAGACCCCCTGCCCTGCTGACGGACCCCCCACCCCAGCACCCCCTATGGTACCTTGGCCAGCCGGGCTTCCTTGGCCTTCTTCAGCTCAAGGGGCTCAAGAAGGATGACAAGGGGCAGACACTCAGCTTGGTCAACGGCAGGGAGTTGCTGCCACTGGCAGATCCGGCTGTAGGCATCATGGAGCTGGGAAGGGGAGGGCAAGCATTATGCCGCAGCAGAGCATCTGAGGGAGACCCCAGGTACACCCACCCACTCCCCAAATCCAGCCCCAAGGGTCCTACTACCACTCACCTTCCCCAGCATTACCTCCCGGACACGCAGGCACTGGACAAACAGGAGCAGGGAGCAGAACAGCACTTTCTGCTGCAGGGGAAAGGCGGCCTGGCCCCCCCTGGCCCCCTGCTGCCAGACGCTCCTCAAACACCTCTGAGATGACATGGGAGATGTGCAGCAGCCCCAGGCGCTTGGGGATGGTGGACACCAGGGACAGACGGGGCTGCAGGGCACCTCAGGGGGTGGGGGGCAGCGCAGAGCAGGTGTCCCAAAGGGACCCTGGACCCCCTACGTGAGGTCAGGCTGAAGGTGCCTCCTTCACAGAATCACAGAATCTCAAGGGTTGGAAGGGACCTCGAGAGATCATCTAGTCCACCCCCCCGCCAGAGCAGCACCACCTAGGAACTCATCCAGGTGGGTTTTGAATGTCCCCAAAGAAGGAGACTCAACAACCCCTCTGGGCAATCCGTTCCAGTGCTCCCTCACCTGAACAGGGAAGAAATTCTTCCTTGCATTTCTTTGGAACCTCTTAAGTTCCAGCTTATACCCATTGCCCCTTGACCTATCATTGGACATCACTGAGAACAGCCTGGCTCCATCCTCAGAGGGTGGTGATCAATGGCACAGAATCGAGTTGGAGTTCCACAGGGATCGGTTCTGGGGCCAGTCTCGTTCAACATCTTCATCAATGACCTGGATGAGGGGACAGAGTGTACCCTCAGCAAGTTCCCTGATGGCACCAAACTGGGAGGACTGGCTGATTCCCCAGAAGGCTGTGCTGCCATTCAACGGGATCTCGACCAGCTTGAGAGGTGAGCAGAGAGGAACCTCATGAGGTTCAACAAGGACAAGTGCAGAGTCCTGCATCTAGGAAGGAACAACCCCATGCACCAGTACAGGCTGGGGATTGACCTGCTGGAGAGCAGCTCTGCAGAGAGACAGCTGGGAGCGCTGGTTGATAATAAACTGAACATGAGCCAGCAATGTGTCCTCATGGACAAGAAGGCCAATGGCATCTTGGGATGCATCAAGAAGAGTGTGGCCAGCAGGTCAAGGGAGATTTGGCTCCCCCTCTACTCTGCCCTGGTGAGGCCTCATCTGGAGTCCTGTGTCCAGTTCTGGGCTCCTCAGCTCAAGAGGGACAGGGAACTTCTGGAGAGAGTCCAGCGCAGGGCCACCAAGATGATCAGGGGACTGGAACATCTTTCATACGAGGAAAGGCTGTGGGAACTGTGGCTGTTTAGTCTGGAGAAGAGGAGATTGAGGGGGGAATCTCATTAATATTCACAAATATCTATACGGTGGGTGTCAGGAGGTTGGGGTGCCGCGAAGTTTTCAGCTCTTGGCCTGAAAAACCAGACTCGAAGTCTGCAAACCAGACTCTAAGTCTGAAAAACCCAGGCTCAAAGCCTGAAACACCCAGGCTCGAAGCCTGAAAAACCCAGGCTCGAAGCCTGAACAACCAGCTCCAAGCCTACTTCATGCGGCGATCAACCCAGGGTCCGATTCTCAGCTGGGTGGGAAGAAATCAGTCCTACTCAATGTGAGTGATAGCAGAAATCTTCTTCTTTATTGAGAGCAGGCTCTAACTTATATAAACAGCAGCTTCAAAGCTAGCTCAGCAACAGCAGCTAATAGATTACATTCTCATGTTCATCCTACTTGCGGTTTCTGCGATAAGCAAGCTCCCTCACATTTTCCCATCTTGTTTTTCTCCAAAGTTGTTTTCCACCTTGAGCTGTTAGCTCGTTAGCTGAAAACAGCCCGACCTTGAAGGAGCAGAAAGCGGCCTGCTGTCTTCGCTGACTATGTGACAGCAACTACTTTAACCATGGCTCTGACTCTGGTCTTGATTGTGCATTAAATTCATATAACTAGAACTCAGATTGCCTTGCCCCATCAGGCCTAACATTATACCCCGGGATCCATGTCCATGCTCCCTTAACCATTCCTCCACAAATCCCCCGTTTTGTTTTTGCACAATCAAGACTGAGTCAGTCAATTTATGCACTGCCTTCATAATACAACTATATACTATTCTAAACATTACAAGCAAAAGCAAAATAACCAAAATCCATCTTAACCCTTCTTTGATTAACATAGTCAACCAAGGTGACAACCCCCAAAAGCTGATTGAAGCCAATTATCAAAAGGGTTATAACCCACCGTAATACTCTTAGCGTGAGCCTTTAAATATGTCAAAGCTTTGTGAATAGATTCACTATGATCAGAAAGATTAAAACAACACATGCCTTCAAAGTCTTGGCATCCATGCCCTTGTGCCAATAGCAAAAAATCAATAGCTACATGATTTTGCAATAAGGCATGTCTAAGGCCTTTCTGGTCTGCTAACAATTTTTCAATAACATCAGTAGTAACATTAGCTTGCTGCTCCGATCAACACACTAATTTTTTCTAACTGCCGTAAGGCCTGGGCTGCAGCCAACCCAGGTACAAATGCTGAAGCAAATACATTCGCCATAATGGACCACAATTGTACTTTACCATCACAATCTCCTTTTAAGTTGTGGGTGTTTCTTGTTTTCCGTAACTTGGTAATTTTTAACCAGTCCTGCTGTCGAGGAGCAAACAAAGCTAGTTTCCCTAAATAACATGGTTTCTAGATCTTTCTCTTGATCTACAGTAAATGCCTCCTCCTGAGCAATGAGGATATCATGCATACAATGATACACAAGTGCATGTCTAATACTACTTACATCACTAATCAAGCCTTCTAATGTCATTGAGGTTTGGTTACTTTGTTTGCTAAGCCAGCATCCTACTTTGCATAGCTGAGTTAATAAAGCAGATACTCTTACACCTGGAGCAAATACACTAGTTGCTATTATTGCTGAGGAAGACCAAAGGTAACATGGTCATCACATTTGTCAGTAAATGCATGCACAAATTGTTTTGGACAATGATGTTTCTAAATCATTGTGTGATTAGGCATCAAGACCGTCAGTTGTCCCAAACTGCGTGGTCCCCCCTGTAATCTTGAGGATATTCCAGGCCACGCCTGGTCCCCATAGATCAGAAAAATTCCCTTTGGTAACTGTATAGGCACAAGACTAGACCTGGATCTTTTTGGTGAAGTATAATTGCACGAAGATGTTGTGTTCTTATACATGCCCAGGATGGGATCCACATTCTGTCCCAAATGTTTTGGTATTGCTGGTAAAATTAAACATAACACAAAAATCCATCTTTATAGATCCCAATAATTCTAACT
The DNA here is from genome assembly GCF_028858725.1 of Colius striatus. Lineage (NCBI taxonomy): Eukaryota > Metazoa > Chordata > Aves > Coliiformes > Coliidae > Colius > Colius striatus. The sequence goes on from NC_084789.1 coordinate 40,580,647, forward strand.
CCTGTGGCTCTGTTGTCATTATTGGCAACCATGAAATGATCAAATCCCAGCTGTCAACTTTGCCATTACCCTTAACGAAGGGATTTGTTTTTAATGCATTTGGTACAGGCCATTGTGCCACATCTGATGGAACTCCCACCAAACAGGTAGAAAAATAATTATCTGTAGTGGCCATTGATAAACATATTGTAGACTGATTGATTGCTTTGGCCAGTGTAAGCCACATGTTTTGCTTGGTTTGTTGAAATTGCCTAAAACCATTTACCACAATCATTTGAAGCATCAACAGTATGACAAAATCCTTTTTTTTTTTTTTTTTACTCCTGACAAAAAAAATCCTTCACCAATGAGTCTAAAACACAAACCACCTTTTAGCTTCTCAATGTCAAAATGTTCTGTTCCTGACACCTAAAACACCTTAGAAAGTTTCCACTGTAAGAAAACCAATATTCATCATCACATTTACAGCAAACTGCATAACATCACGATCAACAGTTTTTACACTCGTTGAGGCAACGGATTGAGGATGGAAAGGACGAGCCCAGCGGTCCGTGAGGGCCGGGGCCGGCGGTGTCGGCGCGGTGTGTGTGGGGGGCTCCGGAGACACTGACCGGGCGCGGGAAGCGGCTGCGCGGCGGCGGATGCGGATGGAAGGGGCGGGGGGGGTCTGGCTCACTCCGTGCCGGCCCCGGCGCCGGCGGCGCAGTCGGTATTAGTCTCTCCTGTGTTTTCTTTGTCTCCCCTCACATGCCCGATGGTGCCCAGTCTAACACGGGGTCGCGCTCCCCCACTCTCCTCTGATCATCCTGCGCTGCACCCCCGCCCGACTCCGCCCGCTCGGCATTCCCCTGCAAGTCGTCCCAGGGGTAACTCGTCGTGTTGGGCTCTGAATGGGGAGTAGCTCTCCCGCGGGGGCTCTGCTCCGAAGGCCCTTCGCCTCTCTGACTTTGTAAAACTCTTGTGTAGAGAAGAACTCTTTTTTTTTTTTTTTTTTTCTCTCAGCACGCCCCGCTCAGCGACGGGCTGCGCACCGGGCTGGCTTTCAGTGGTGACAGGCCGTGTCTCGATGGTCCCTTGTCGCTCCAGTTTCTTCAATACTTCCTGCAGGAACCTGTCCGTTCCCTTGTCTGTCTCCTTCAGCCTCGGCGCAACGGTCAACCCCTGGGCTGCAGGCATTTCTTTTAAAGTATTCAGCACGTCTCTCCAAACGAGACCTAGATCTTTACTGATTTTACTATTGTCCTTATCACCACTAATAGTGGCTTCCCAGAGAAGGTTTCCAATTTCTCGCCACTCACCAGAAAAGGGAGGTGAGACATAATTAGTCCTGATACCAAACAGTCCAGCTGTTGGCTCGGCTACAGTCTCAGGCATATCAAGCCACTTAGTTACAGCAGCGGCCAAATCCTTTTCCAACTTATACTTTTTCAAACAGTTAATTACTTCTCTCCACTGTTTCATCAGTTTCCGAGCAGTCTTATCTTCGTCTATAACCAAGTCCCAAAGACAAGTCCCATATGCTCTCCACTCCTCCTCATCAAAATATTTCTCAGAGTCTTTAAAAAAGCCTTTACAATTACTATGTACAAGTAGACCAGACAAATCGGTCAGTTTAAGTCCACCCCCCGCTTTTCTAAAAAGCGATGTAAAAGTGAGAGTGCTACCTCCTTATCCATGTTGTCTGATCCTCGTCTCACCGCAACCTGTAGTCACTCCCCTGGGTACAGCAAACTCTGCTTGGGATCCGGCAGGCTTCCTCCTCCAACGACTGCCTCTGCCTCCGGATTTTCAAGTCTCAGCTCCTCACAGGCAGGCTCCTTACCCGGTAACATCCAGTGATGTCCCTGTTCGGGCGCCATATGCCGCGAAGTTTTCGGCTCTTGGCCTGAAAAACCAGACTCGAAGTCTGCAAACCAGACTCTAAGTCTGAAAAACCCAGGCTCGAAGCCTGAAACCAGGCTCGAAGCCTGAAACCAGACTCTAAGTCTGAAACACCCAGGCTCGAAGCCTGAAAAACCCAGGCTCGAAGCCTGAACAACCAGCTCCAAGCCTACTTCATGCGGCGATCAACCCAGGGTCCGATTCTCAGCTGGGTGGGAAGAAATCAGTCCTACTCAATGTGAGTGATAGCAGAAATCTTCTTCTTTATTGAGAGCAGGCTCTAACTTATATAAACAGCAGCTTCAAAGCTAGCTCAGCAACAGCAGCTAATAGATTACATTCTCATGTTCATCCTACTTGCGGTTTCTGCGATAAGCAAGCTCCCTCGCATTTTCCCATCTTGTTTTTCTCCAAAGTTGTTTTCCACCTTGAGCTGTTAGCTCGTTAGCTGAAAACAGCCCGACCTTGAAGGAGCAGAAAGCGGCCTGCTGTCTTCGCTGACTATGTGACAGCAACTACTTTAACCATGGCTCTGACTCTGGTCTTGATTGTGCATTAAATTCATATAACTAGAACTCAGATTGCCTTGCCCCATCAGGCCTAACATTATACCCCGGGATCCATGTCCATTATCCCTTAACCATTCCTCCACATTGGGGCATCCCTTTTTTCTATTGTAGTTAGCAACAGGACAAGGGGTAATGGGATGAAGCTGGAACACAAAAAGTTCCACTTAAACATAAGAAAAAACTATTTCACTGTGAGAGTGACGGAGCAGTGGAACAGGCTGCCCAGAGGGGTTGTGGAGTCTCCTTCCTTGGAGGTCTTCAAGACCCGTCTGGACATGTTCCTATGCGACGTTATCTAGGTGATCCTGCTTCTGCAGGGGGAGTGGACTAGAAGATCTCTAAAGGTCCCTTCCAACCCGTACCATCCTATGATTCTATGATCCTCCTGACACCTATCCTTTATGCATTTGTAAACATTAATGAGGTCACCCCTCAGTCTCCTCCAAGCTGAAGAGCCCCAGCTCCCTCAGCCTTTCGTCATAAGGGAGATGCTCCACTCCATCATCTTTGTGGCCCTGTGCTGAACTCTCTCCAGCAGCTCCCTGTTCTTCTTGAACTGAGAGCCCCAGAACTGGACACAATATTCCAGATGTGGTCTCATGAGGGCAGAGTAGAGGGGGAGAAGAACCTCTCTCGACCTACTGCCCACAGCCCTTCTAATCTAGCCCAGGATGCCATTGGCCTTCTTGGCAATGAGGGCACATTGCTGGCTCATGGTCATCCTGCTACCCACCAAGACCCTCAGGTCCCTTTCCCCTACACTACTCTTTTAACAGTTCATTCCCCAGACTGTACTGGTAGATGGCGAGCAGGGCTGCTCCCCTGATGCAAGACTCTACACTTGCCCTTGTTGAATTTCATTAGATTTCTCCCTGCCCAACCCTCCAGCGTGTCCAGGTCTCAGCTTTCTGGTGTGTCAGCCACTCCTCCCAGTTTAGTATTATCAGCAAACTTGCTGACAGTGCCCTCTGTTCTCTCATCAAGGTCATTAATGAATATATTGAACAGTACCAGTCCCAGCACTAACCCCTGAGGGAATCCACTAGACACAGGCCTCCAACTAGACCCTGCCCCATCAATCACAACTCTCTGTCTTCTTCCCTTCAACCAGTTAACAATCCACCTTGCTACCTGATCATCCAGCTCACACTCTCTCAGATTTGCTGTGAGGATGCTGTGGGAGACAGTGTCAAATGTGACATTTGTTTTCCTCCAGTCCTCAGGCACCTCTCCTGTTCTCCACAACTTACTGAAGATGATTGAGTGGTTTAGTAATGACTACCACCAGCTCCCTCAGCACCTGGGGGTGCATCCCATCCGGGCCCATGGATTTATGTACATCCAGACTGCTCAGCTGATCCTTAATCCAGTCCTCATCAACCAAACAAAACTCCTTTAACCTGACTTCCTCTTGTTGCCCGTTCCCGAAGGAAAACACAAAACAACTGAAGTCGTTTTATGCGATGCTTTATTGAGGGCCCTAGGGACCTGAGGACTAGTGTCCAAAGTCAGAGCCCCCCTTAACAGAAAATTTCACAGAGTTTATATACTTTTCAAAAATGATTACTTCATCAGGTCCACGTGATGTTTACCAGTTTTCCTAAACTTTATTATGCCTAAACTTTTTCCTAAACTTTATTATGCATATTTCCTAAACTTTATTTATTTCTTAAACTTTATATTGTGCTCTTTCATGCAGTCACTTGAGACTATAATACTTACATGCTTGTCTAAATCCACAGTCATAAATTCTATAGATAACAAACGAGTAATCATTTGAGATAACAATTTCTTTGAGAAAAACAAGATTCAGCATTCAGCATTCTTCACTAATCTCTTTGCTTGTTTAAGCAAGAATACACAAGCTCAGCATGCCCCACTAGTTCCCTAAACTGCTAGGTTACATCAACATTCCCACACTGCTCACTAGGCCTCGATACAAACCTTAGCCTAACTACTTCTAACTTTCCATATACAGTAATGCTAACAAGTCCCCCCTTTTGAGCATTCTTCTATCTTGCAAGGATGCTCAACATCATCTGTCTCTATTGTCCGTGTCTCAAGTAGTGGTTTCCTTATATGACGGAGGAGGAGACCCATTTCCAGTTCCATTTCTGGTCATCTCATTCATTAATCTGCGGGTGTTGAGCTTTTCTCTGGTAATGGTTCCTAAAATATACTTGTAAACTATATAAATTATCATCAACAGTATAACAAACATAATTACATATTGGATGACCGAGGAAATCCACCCAGAGACCTGGAGCCCCAATGAATCAAATATTGCTCCTATCCAATTATGTTGAGCTTCTTCTTCAATTTCTTTGGTTTCGTTTTCAACCTTTTCCAATTGTAAAATATCTTTTTCTACTTCGATTGTCATGTTTGGAATATGGATACAGCAGTGATCAATTCTTTTGCTCAGGTAACCACAGACCCCATGTTCCCGCAGCAGCAACATGTCTAAGGCCATTCTATTCTGCAAAGTCATTCTGCTAGTTGCCTGTGGCTGCAAATTCATATCCTTAAACCCTTTCTTGGTGGCTGCTGCTAATCTTTCAGTCTGGCCTAGTAGCTTATACAACATTTCCCTATTACGGTAGGATGCAACCTGTGCAAACAAAGACTCTAAAGCCCAGCCAAATTTTACTCCATCACTTGGTTCATGCCACTCATCTTCTACCTTGATATCATCACCTATTTCCCTTTTCTTCCGAGCTATCCTCGTTTCTAATTTAGATTGTCTCCAAAATGGGCACAATGTGGGAACTCCCAATGTTATTTGAGTTACTGGACCATCAATTGGTAAATGGGTGGTCCATTGCCCATGACCCATAACCCAAACTAAGTTTCCTGGACTTCTGATTGTAGTGGATTTGCAACTAATGACCCTTTTTCCATACATCCCTTTCTCATGTACATCTCCCTTTATTTTGTCTTTAATCATATGATTGTATCCCCGACATTCACACCCCCATTTCAGCAGAATTCTCACAGGGACTAAACCTATCTGACTCTCTGGGGAGTCACAAGTAAAAACTTTCGTACAGTTCTATATTTCCTTCTGATCACTGGATGGTCTCACGGAAGTGTATGTAGCCATCACACTATCGTGAGTCTGATCTTTCTCCCCTGTCCATTGTATACACCATTGTACTGGACCTAGGTAACTATATGATTCCAACAAACCAGGTCCCCATACTGTGTCCCATTCATCTTCCAAAGATTGTTGTCGTGTAACATTCTGGCAGATCTCTTCATTCCTAATCTTTTCAACTTTTATTCTTGTGCTACTACACCAATATCCAATTATTGGAATAGTACCATCTACTGTACAGCAACCTTTAATATTGCCACCTCTCCCATAAGGACCTGTTCTAACCCATCTATAATACCCCGGCAATGATCTACACTCTTTTTCCGTTAAATCCCCCTTTATTAAACACCCATTTATCCACTCTTCATACTTTATTGATACTTGCCTGCAATTCCAAGTAAAATTAACAGAGGTTTCTGGCATGGTTGTTATTGGAATAATTCCCCAGGGTATAGGTTCACCTGCAGCCTGAGGTAGTGGCAAACATGCTGTAATCTTAGATACATTCTGAATCATTCCAAAATCTCTAATCAACCCGACCACTAAGTTTTCCTGTCCTTCATCTCCATGGAAGTTTATTGTCCCATTTCCTAGATCCCGTATTCTCCTTCGGCTATATTTGCCTCTAATTAATGATACTAACATCCTAGAGTGGGCCCACCACGCATCTTTGGCTATCCGACACCAATTATCTCTCTTTCCTGTATATCCCTATTCCAAATAGTGACAATACTTGCATTAATTCGTTTTGATCCTTGTGTCCAAACCACAATCATCTCCTCAGCTCCAGCTCCCTGGTCGTTCGTAACTCCACAGGTCAAGTTTACATCCATTCCCTCCATGACAGCAACCACCGGTTCTGTAATAGTCACAAGTACAAACCCATCAACAGGTACAAATTTCAACAATACTAATATCACAATAATCAGAAATGCGGTTTTGCTCGGAATATCATTCGAGTTGGGGATACTACTTGGGTTTCCCATTTGGTTGGAACCTTCTTGACTCGAATGTAGTGAATCCAAGTGTCGGTTCCTGCTACCTTCACAGCTGTGAAAGTTGTCAGGATCACCTGATGGGGACCGTCCCATGTCTCTCTCAGTGGGTCTGTGAACCAATTCTTCACATAGACCTGATCTCCCGGTTGAATATCATGCACTGGATTTTCCAGCGGGAGCGGCTGATTCCATTGAAGGGCACCCGTAAAGCGTTGAGAACTCTATTGAGCGACATAACATAGTTAAAATCACCTGGTCTCCCGATACATGCGGGTCTCCTTTTAACACGGTGGCTTGCCGTACAGTATCTCGTACGGACTTACTCCTATCCTTTCCCTAGGTTTTATCCTAATCCTAAGTAACGCTAACGGCAAAGCTTGGGGCCACTGAAGTTTGGCCTCCTGACATATCTTTTTGATATGATTTTTCAATGTTTGGTTCATCCTTTCTACTTGACCACTAGACTGGGGTCTCCATGGAGTGTGTAAATTCCAGGTAATGTCTAACGTCCTAGCCACCTCCTGAACTATCCCTGCCACAAAATGTGGGCCTCTATCTGATGATAATCCCAGTGGTACTCCAAATCTAGGTATTATTTCTTTCAACAAAGTTTTCACCACTTCATTCGCTTGGTTTGTTCTACAAGGGAAGGCTTCTGGCCACCCCGAAAAGGTGCACACATACACCAACAGGTATTTAAGTCCCTGAGCCCTTGGAAGTTCTGAAAAGTCGACCTGCCAATAATCTCTAGGCTCTGGTCCTATTTGTAATTTTCCCAACTGCACCTGTTTCCTTACAATAGGATTATTCTTTAAACAAACTGGGCACATGGCATTCACCCTTTTCGCCAGCGTTAACATTTGGTTGGAAATTATTTCCTTTTTCAAAAATTTTACCAAAACCTCCGCTCCCCAATGGCATTTATTGTGTTCAGTCTCTAATATGGACTTCATAACATTTTTGGGTGTCACCACTTGTCCCGTTGTCATTACATACCATCCAATTGCATTCTTCTGGGCCTTCAGATATGTCGCCAATTTCTCATCATCGGCAGAATAGCTCGGTTCCCGAATCATATAACAAGAAACAGGGCTCACCTTGGTTGGTATTAAAGCCATCTGAGTCCAAACCTGTCGAGCAGCTTCTTTAGCAGTGATGTCTGCTAGTTCATTCCCTCAATATATCTTTCCTTCTTCTTTATGATGTCCCCTGATGTGCATTACTGCTACCTTTTCTGGTTTATGTACCGCATCCAACAGGGCGAGAACTTCCGATCTATGTTTTATCATAGTCCCTTGTGAGTTTAACAGTTCCCATTCCTTCCACAAGGCACCATGAACATGTACAACTCCAAAGGCATATTTCGAGTCAGTCCATATATTTACCTTCTTTCTGGTACTCAAAATTAATGCCCTGGTTAGTCCAATTATTTCTGCCTTTTGAGCAGATATCCCAGGGGCTAAAGCCTTTGCTTCAATCACTTGTGCAGCTGTGACCACCGCATATCCCGCATACCTGGTTCCATTTTCCACAAAGCTAGATCCATTGGTAAAGAGATCCCAATCTGAATCTTCTAACGGTGTGTCCTTTAGGTCTGCTCGGCTCGCATACACCTGTTCAACTGTTTCTACACAGTCATGAACCAGCTCCCCTTCTTCCTGTTTACTGCGAAGAAATCCTGCTGGGTTGATATGGTTAGTTATCTTAAGTTCCACATCATCTTGTTCTCTTAATATAGCTTGATATTGTAACATTCTGCTGGATGATAACCAGTGACCCCCCCTTTTGTTCCAGGACAGCCAAGACCATATGGGGCACAAAGACCTCCATTTTCCTTCCCAAAGTCAGTTTTCGGGCTTCCTGTATGAGGATCACTGTGGCCGTAACTGCCCTCAAGCATGACGGCCAACCAGCACTAACATTGTCCAGTTGTTTTGAAAAATATCCCACTGGGCGTTTCCATGACCCTATTTTCTGGGTCAACACTCCCAGAGTCAGATTCTGCCTTTCATTTACATAAAGTTGAAAATCCTTATTTAAGTCCGGCAACCCTAAGGCAGGTGCTTCTTTCAGAACTTGTTTTAGCTCCTGAAAGGCTCTTTTCCTTTGTGGACTCCATTCCAATTGGGGCTCCTTCAAAGCCTCATACAAGGGTTTGGCTAACAATCCAAAATTTAGAATCCACAGTCTACACCAACCAACCATTCCTAAAAATGATCTCAGTTCCTGATGGTTCCTTGGAAGGGGTATGGCACATATTGCCTCAATTCTGTTTGTGCCCAATCGTCTCTGACCTTGCATCAATTCACATCCCAAATAAAGAACATTCTCTTTGAGGAGCTGGGCCTTTTCCTTAGATACTCGATATCCTGCTTGTCCCAGCATATTCAGTAAGGCAATTGTAAGCTTCAGGCAAACTTCCTTTTCCTCAGTTGCCAACAGAATATCATCCACATACTGCAAAATCACATAAGAGAATGGAGATTCTCTTACCTGTTCGGTCTTCCATTCCTCCAACTCTTTGGCTAATTGATTTCCGAAAATAGTGGGGCTGTTTTTGAAACCCTGCGGAAGCCGTGTCCATGTCAGTTGTTTCTTCCTTCCCGAATTTGGATCTTCCCATTCAAATGCAAAATACTTCCTACTTGGTAATGCCAGCGGGATGCAGAAGAAGGCATCTTTCAAATCAATTACTGTAAACCATTTAAACCTTTCCGACACAGATGTTAACAGAGTATAAGGGTTAGCAACCACTGGGTGAATGTCCTTTACAATTTCATTTATGGCCCTTAAATCTTGCACTAGCCTATATTTACCATTAGGCTTACTTACAGGAAAAATAGGAGTGTTATACTCAGATTCACATTCCTGTAAAATTCCTTGAATCAAAAATTGGGTTATCAGTGGAGCCACTCCTTTCCTAGCCTCCAACTTAATTGGATATTGTCTAACCCTAACCGGCTGGGCTCCTTCTTTCAGTTCTACAACAACAGGCTGGGCAGCTTTTGACTTTCCTGGGGTCCCTGTTTCCCATACCCAGGGTACAACTGCCTGATCTATTTCTTCTGGAATGGGAGTAGGTTCTATTTCCTTTATTACAAAAATTTTCCCAATTTCTTCATTTGGAATCTCCAATTTTACTCTCCCATTTTCAAATATTATTTTCACATTTAACAAAGACAATAAATCCCTTCCAAACAGGGGCTTGGGACAATTGGGCATATACAAAAATTGATGATCCAATTCCTTTCCCCCAAATTTCAAATTTAGAGGCTGCAAAAATGGTCTTTCTTCCAGCTGACCCATAGTCCCTACCACCTGTACGGTCGTATCACTTATTGGTCCCAGTCTTTTGTTGAGAACTGAATAAGTAGCTCCTGTATCAACTGTGAATTCCTGTTCTTTACCATTTATTTCTAACCTTACCTTTAACCCTTGCTCTAGTCAGCTCTGATTTTGGTAATTCCCCAAAACCAGGGCTTGGGCGACATCTGCCGGAGGCATAGGATAACTACCCATTGTCCCGGCGCCACCCTCCATTCCATTTTTCACAGGACATTCATTTTTCCAATGTCCTATCTGTCGACAAAAAGCACACTGATTAAAACCTAACTTTCCTTGGTTAGGGTTTCCCATTCGAAATCCCCCTCTTCCCTGACCATAACCACCTCTTCCTTGGGCAGAGCCTTAAAACCATTTCCTTTTCTGTAGTATCCATAATTGTATCCAATAAAACTTGCAAGTCATTCCAATCAGGATTCTGAGTTTTCATTACCATCTTAACCACTCGCGCTACTCGTTCAGGGTCCTCCCGATAACTACCAGCTGACTGTTTCCAAATCACCAGGTCGCTAGGAGAGAATGGAACCTTTATTAATACCTTCCCTCCTTGGGGTCCCATTGCTTCCCGTAAAGGAGCTATTAGCTGAGGCTCTCCCTGATTCCTTCTACCTTGTCTGGTACGTTCTGCAAGGGGGTTCTCTGTATATTTCAGTGACTCGCCGGAGAGGGAGTCTGAGGGCGAAGAGTAACTGAAACCTGAGGAGTTCTAGGAGGGCTGGGAAATTTTACTATTCCGTTGTCTTCGTTCTCCTCTTCTTCCTCCTCATTATCATCGTCCTCACTATCCTGTTCCATCTGAGGTGGAACATAGGGTGGAGCAGAGGGACCCTGAGCAGGCACCCATACCAGAAAATAAAGCACCTATGGGCTTACCTTATAGCAGTCGTCCGCCAGGTGCGGGGGTCAGGCACGAACCGATGACTCCCCGAGAATCTCTCGGTGCCGGCGTGGGGTAAATCAGCACGCGAACCGCCCCAGCCACCTTCGGAGTCCTGCCGCGGTCGCCAGAAAACTGTTGCCCGTTCCCGAAGGAAAACACAAAACAACCGAGGTCGTTTTATGCGGTGCTTTATTGAGGGCCCTAGGGACCTGAGGACTAGTGTCCAAAGTCAGAGCCCCCACTAACAGAAAATTTCACAGAGTTTATATACTTTTCACAAATGATTACTTCATCAGGTCCACGTGCTGTTTACCAGTTTTCCTAAACTTTATGATTATATTGTGCTCTTTCATGCAGTTACTTGAGACTATAATTCTTACATGCTTGTCTAAATCCACAGTCATAAATTCTATAGATAACAAACGAGTAATCATTTGAGATAACAATTTCTTTGAGAAAAACAAGATTCGGCGTTCCACATGCTTCACTAATCTCTTTGCTTGTTTAAGCAAGAATACACAAGCTCAGCATGCCCCACTAGTTCCCTAAACTGCTAGGTTACATCAACATTCCCACACTGCTCACTAGGCCTCGATACAGACCTTAGCCTAACTACTTCTAACTTTCCATATACAGTAATGCTAATACTCTGGAGTCTGGGGCTCCTGAGGACAGTCTCCAGCAGTATAGACAGAGGCAAAGAAGGCATTCAGTAACTCTGCCTTCTCCGTATCCTCTGTCACCAGGGCACCTGCTTCATTCAGCAATGGGCCTACATTGCCTCTAGCATTAGTTTTGTCTGCAATATATTTGAAGAAGTCCTTCTTTTTGTCCTTGATCTCCCTTGCAAGGCACAACTCCAATGAAGCTTTAGCTTTCCTAGTTGCCTCTCTACATCTTCTGATGACAGTCTTATATTCATCCCAAGTGGCCATCCCTTCCTTCCATGATCTATAGACTCACTTCTTTCACTTGAGTTTGACCAACAGTTCCCTGTTTAACCATGTGGGTGTCCTTGTTCTCTTGCTTGATTTCTTACCTGCTGGGATGCTGATCCTGAGCCTGGAAGTGATCCTTGAAAAGAGACCAACTATCTTGGGCCCCTTTATCCTCTAATACCCTGTCCCATGAGATGTCCCCTAGCAATTGCTTGAAAAGGCCAAAGTTGGCCCTGCTAAAGCCCAGGGTTGTGATCCTGCTTGGTATTCTGTTCCTACCACACAAGATCCTGAACTCCACCATCTTGTGGTCGCTGAGGCCAAAGCTGCCCTCAACCTCCACCCCTTCAACCAGACCCTACTTGTTTGAGTACAAGATCCAGTAGTGTTCCTCTCCTAGTTGGCACATCCACCATTTGCATCAAGAAGTTATCATCGATGCACTGAAGGAACCTCCTGGATTGTGACTAGCTGTGTAGGTGTTCCAGCAAATGTCTGGGTAGTTGAAATCCCCCATGAGAACCAGGGCCTGTGATTTTGAGGTTGCTCCCAGCTGCCTGTAGAAGGCCTCATCAACTTCCCCAGCCTGATCAGGTGGACTGTAATAGACACCCACAACAGTGTCACACTTGCTAGCCTGCCCCTTAATTCTAACCCACAAACTCTCAACCTGCCCCTCATCCTCACCTGGACAGAATTCAGTACATTCAAGTTGCTCTCTCACATAAAGAGCAATTCCACCACCTCGCCTGGCTGGCCTGTCTTTCCTAAAAAGGACATAGCCATCCATGCCCACATTCCAGTCATGTGAACTGTCCCACCATGTCTCTGCAATAGCCACCAGATCATAATCCCTTGCCCATACACAGACTTCCTCTTGTCAGATTGTGGCTGCTGGCAGCAGTTACTCACCACTGGGCAGTGGCTTGAGCAGGGTCTGGCTCCACACCTCCAGCTCCACCTCCACGGCACACCTGGGGAGAGACAGCCCTGAGCACTGGGACTCCCAGGGCAGGGGAGCCATGTGGGGCTTGCAGGGACCAACACTGGCCCTGGCACCACTGGGTTTCGAGACATGCACTGACCTGCAGACATCCAGGGCCTTGCGAGCATCACCGGAGACCGCAAAGTCTTTATGGGTGCAGAACTGGAATGTGGTGGCATCCAGGATGGGGTCACCAGCCACCTCCTGAGGCACCACAGGCCATCAGTATGGGCAGAGGGGTGAGGAGGGGAAGGATGGGGGCTGTGCAAATCCTCCATCAGCCTCCCAAATCAGGGAAGGTCTGCAAGGGCAGGCGGTACCATGCAGCTGTAGACTCATCCATGAGGATGATGCTGGAGCTGGGGCCACTCAAAGAGGGCATCTCCTGCCCTTTGCTTTCCAGTTGGTCCAGCTCATCCAGCACCAGCAGACTGTGGGGAGAGGAGGGGAGCCCAGCTCAGCCCCAGCTCTGCCCACCACTCCCATAGCCCCTTCACAGCACCTTGAACAGGAGAGCTGCTTCTGGGGCCACATTTCCCAGCTGGCCACGTGCTCGGGGTGTTGAGGGAGGGTCCTCCCCATCACCCCCACAGCAGGCAGGGAACTTACACCATGGGCCCTTGCACTGTCAGCTGCTTCTCCAGCCACTGTGGGCTGGCTGTGGGCTCTCCCAGCCAGTGGCCACGGGCAGGCCCAGCTGCTGTGCCACAGCATGGAAGATGCCCTGAGGGCTGCTCAGTGACATGCAGTTCAGGAGGATGGTTTTGCTCTTGGTGAGCTCATCCTGGCAGAGGCAGGAGTGTTATGCCACTGATCACCTGCTACTCCCCTGAGCCATGCTCAGTTCTCACTCCTCCTGCCAGGTCTCCCCTACCAACCTTTCCCTACTCCACAGTACCCCCAAAACAGAACCCTCGGCCATGGCACACCTTGCAGTTGAGCAGGACACTGCTCAGACAGGCAGTTTTCCCTGTCCCAGGGGCTCTGGAGATGTAGAGGCTGCCGGGCTGGCACCTGCAGATGTGCTCCCACAGGAACTGCTGGATGGTGCCCATCTCCCTCTCTCTGCCATGCAGATGGTTGGGCACAGCCACATACAGCACCTGCTTCGCCTGCTGGTAGCAGGTACCTGAACCAGGAAGGGAGAGGGGCTCAGGGGTAGCTGGTTTGACATGAGAGCCTTTTCTGGTAATGGGGAAGGGGCTGTAAAGATGGCTCCTGTAAATAGTTGCTTGAAACTCTCCCCAGCTCTGAGCCAGACCCACTTCTGGGGCTGAGCCAATTAGACACCTCCACAATCACTTTTTAAGAAGCCAGAAGAAGAGGCTTCTGCCCCTTCTTCTTCTTCTGGCTGGTGGTGGTGCAAGGAGTAGAAACAGTGAGAGAAATAACCATGCGGACTCTAAGGTCAGTGAAGAAAGAGAGGAGAAGGTGTGCTGGAACAGAGACTCCCCTGCATTCTACAGAGAGGACTGGTGAAGCTGAGATTTATTTGCATTTCTTTAAAGATCCCGCATCAGCAGTAGAGACTCAGTTTGCTAAAGCTGGCCCCAGACCAGGGGCAGCGATTCACTTCATTAAAGGCGCTGAGCCAGGGACAGTGACTATGGCCGGAGGAGGCCGTGTCCGGTGGGGGGGACCCAACCACTTCACTGCAGACCCCGAGCCAGGGACAGTGATTTTCTTCTTTAAAACTATGGCCGGAGCAGGCCGTGTCCCGAGGAAGGGACCCTTTATCCACAGCTGTAACTCTGGGGAGGAATCCACGACAAAGAAGCTCATTAAACTTATGCCCAGAAGAGGCCTTGTTCCGAGAGAGGGACCCTGTAACTGCAGAAACTGCAGCCGTGGTGAAGAATCCAAGCCAGAGATATTCACCAAGGACTGCATCCCGTGTGAGGGACCCTGTATCAGCAGAAGCCGCAGCTGCTGGGAACAACTCACACCAGAGAAACTTGTTAAGGACTGTGTCCTGGAGGAGGGACCCTGTAGTATTGGAGCAGGGGAAGGATGCCAGGAGTCCTCCTCATCTGAGAAGAGAGAAGTGGCAGAGCCCATCTGTGAGAGACTGACCACATCCCCCACTCCCTGCCCCCCTGAGCCGTTGAGGGGGGAGGAGGTAGAGATATCGGGAGCAGTGAGCTGGGCCCGGGAAGAAAGGAGGGATGGGGGAGGGAGATCTTAAAGTGCTGGTTGTAATTTTCTCATCATCCTATTCCCTTTTTGCTTTTATTCCATTCTGTTTCTCATAGAATAAACTTTCCTACTTTCCTCTCTAAGTCGAGTACTGGAGTCTGTTTTGCCCAGAACTGTAATTGTCAGTGAGCCCTCCCTGCCCTTTTCTTAATCCACAACAATCTTGCTTATCTTTTTCCTCCCATTGTGCTGGGGCCTCTGCCATCCTAACAAGGGTGGGGGTGAATGGGGGCACTGAGCAAGAGACTGTCGTGGTGCTGCTGTGCTAGCTGGGCCAAACCACAACACTGTGGCACCAACAAGACCCCGTTCCCCTTCCCCAACCACACTCACCTTCCTGCCTGAGGAGCTGGGGGCAGGAAGGCTGCCCCCTGAGCCTTGAGCTCTAGGGGTTCTTCTGCCCCCCTTCCCCACCACAACTCTGGACTACTGGGCTTCTTGAGGGGGCAGTCCCCAAAAAACAAGTGATGCCTCTAGCTCTCTTTGTTATGTTTAGGTGGGGAGCAGGGCTGGGCACAGGGGATGTTGCAGAGGTTATCATCACCTGCAGAGAGGATGAGTCAGGGCAGCAGCCAAGTGCATGGGCCCAATCTTGGTGCTCTCGTGTGCAAGCAAGAAGCTATTTGCAACAAGGCATCACTCTCCCTGGGGGGAGACTTTGCACTTCAGCCCCCCCGGAGCAGTTTCCCCCTGAAACTGGGGGAAGCCAGAAACGCAGCTGTACAAGAGATAGGACAGGATGGGGCTGGGTTCCTCTCTCTGCCTGCCCCAGCCCTACCAGGGGGAGCTCCCAGCCCCACAGCAGCTTCTGGGAAATGGGTGCCCTCCACCCCACTTTTCCCGGGAGGTCCTAGAGGAAGGGGCAACTCAGGTGCTTGCAGAGGCTCAGGGGCAGCACTTTGGGTTGTGCTGTGGACTGGGGGCGGACAGCGAGATAGCAGGAGCTTCTCCTGCAGGGGAAGTCGATGATGGGCTGGCGCTGCGGGCTGCTGCTAGCCATGGCGGTGGACTACAGAGAGAGAGGGGACACTGGTCGGGCAAGGAGATCCACGGTCCCGCGACTCCTGGCCGCCCTCGCCTCCTGCCCACCACTCCCTGCGCTCACTCCCATCCCCGTCCCATACCTCCGCTCCCACTACCCTCCCACTGGCATAGACCTGACTCCCCGAAGCCCCCCATATCCCCCCGAGCTCCTTCCCGCCACGAATCCCTCCCTCCCTACCTCTACCACCACCAAGTCTTTGCGCCAACTCAGCTCTGACTCTGCGCTTCCCACCACCAAGCCGGACCGCGTCCCCATCACCTCACTGGCTGCGACGCCAGCCGCCGCCGCCAATCGCAACGTTCCGCGCCAAATGCCACCGCCCGAAGGAGCAGCCAATCGGCGAGGGCACGCGGGGGCCGCCGGGAAGTGTAGTCTGCCGGGGCGGTGCCGGGACCTTCCCGTGCTCCCAGAACTGCTTCCCCCCCCCGCCAGCCGCTCGCCGTGCCCCCATGTCTCACCTCCCCCGTGCTCCCAGTACCAGCCACACCCCGACCCCATTCCCCACAGCCATCACCACCCCCCAAAATGAGCGGAGGGATCCATAGGAGAAGCACTGAGCCTCTCCACAATCTCAGCCCCCGCCTTTCCTCAGACACCAAGAGTCGTGGATCTTTATAACTTTTATCTAAATGTAATTTCAAGCTCCTCCGGTTTTATTCTGTTCCCTCTTCAAATGGCCCCTTGTGCCCCAGGAGGGGCTGCCAGCACAGGGGGAGAACCTTTTTGGTCTAATCTCTTTTAAACCAAATGGCAGCACCGGGGTGTGTGTGTGCGGCAGGGGGGGGAGGGGGAGGGGGGGAAGAAGGAACTTATCCTCTAGAGAATCGGCCCCCCACCCAAGCCCCCCTCACCCTTTGTTTTGCAAATAAACAACACCAAGCCAAAAAACCCAAACAAACCCCAAAGGGGTTAGAGAGGAGGGTTCAGCCTACCTGCAGCCAGCCCAAGCTTTCTACAACACAAAACCAATCAGTAACTACAGTTAATGTCCAAATCACCCCCTCCCCACCTTGCACTGAGAGTAAATACAGAGAATGCAGCCCAGCCACAACCATCAGACAGGGAAGGTTGTAAGACAAAATGGCAGCTTCCCCTAGGGGAAGGGGCTGGAGGCTCAGGGCCCTCCCCACACGCCTCCTCCCCCCCTAATGTCACCCCTAGTTTCCTCCATGGATAGTCAGTGTCTTCCTGGGAAAAAGCTAGAGTTCGGTCATTCAGTGTTAAAAGCCTCCTTATCCCAGCATGGCAAAAACCCAGTGACTGAGGGGGGGTTTTGAGTACGATGCTGCTGGGGTGCAGAAGGGATGTGCCCCTATGGGAGGAGGGGTCATTCCCTCAGCCCCATTAGGGTCCCTCAAGATGGTCCCCAGCTCACTCCTCTCCCCTCCAGTGGCTCCCGTGCAAAAAAAACAATGGGCTGTTCTGGGATAACAAAGCTCCCAGGGGTCCCGGCTCCTCTGCTGTGGTGCTGGCACAGCCGGTGAGCACACAGCAGCATGTCCATCTCCTGCCCTACCCCAGCTCCTCTCTGGGCCCTCACTCTGCCCCAGCCCCAAGGAATGGGGCATCGAGCTGCTGACAGGCCCAACCTCTGCCCCAAAGTCCTGGTGGCTGGGTCCCAGCCCAACCCAGGATCTGCGACAAGGGAGGAGGAAATGTCCCGTCCAGGTTTGCCAACGAGGTCACTGAGTCCCGGGGGAGATGCATAGATGAAGGTGGGCTGGAGGAGAGAGCTGGGCTGGCAGTGTCGGCCCGTCCTGGCACAGCTGGGGAAACCAGAGCCGCCGGGAGGTTCTCATGCAGGATCCTGGGGAGCAGGGAGGTGGTGGGGGTGCGCCTGAGGAAGGGGAAGGAGGTCCATCTCTGCTCAGCAACAATCCACCTTTGCAGCCCACTTTCACCTGGGGATGGGAGGCAGAGGGGGGGCCCCACGTGTAGCTGCGAGACAAGAAAGCCCATTGAGAGTGGTGGCTGGCATGGCATGCCTCATGCCACAGGCACCAGCACCAGCTCAGAGGAGAACAGAGCAGGATCTACCATGGCTGCTTTCCCTTCTCCATGCCAGCTGCCCCCCCCCCCCCTTCTTCCCTCTTCATAGAGATCTGGAGCCTGGGATTTATGACTTGGAACCAGCCACTGCAGCATGCCATGGAGAGCTCAGGGCTTTTCAAATCCACATTAAACATTCATTTGGCTCTAAAAATAAATGAGCATCCCATTCTCCCTGGAGTCTCCTCCGGGAGCCGCAGAACTGACATGCAGCAGCAGCTCTCTGTGCTGTGCCATGGCCCCACCAATGGGCTCTCTGCCCCCTCAAGCTCCTGCCCCATGCCAGTGTCAGCCATGGGGCCAGCTGCTGGGGTCATTTGGTAGCCAAACTGGAGCAGCATGCTGTGCCTAATGAAAAGATACAAGCTGAATTCATAAGCTTCAGGCTAGCACAGACCAGCCTGACTGATATCTCCAAGAACAACTGGGGAGTTACAGTGGGCTGCGAGACAGACATGTCCAAGGTAACACTGCTGCTAGAAACCAGAGGTTTCTGCCAGCTCTGCTGAGCTGGAAATTCAGCAACAGATGACTGACAGTTCATCACTTTATTCTATAAAAGCCAAGTCCCATTGCTGTGGGGTAGGGGGTTCCTACATACTCTTCCTTAGAGTGTGTCTGGAAATTCCTCCCTTGAGCAGGGACACCCTTCGAGGGTACCCTCTGGAGCTGAGAGAAAGAGAATCACCCACTGTCATTAATATGGGTGAGGAACATCATTCTCCATGAAATAAGGGATCATTAAGCTAGCTTTGAACTGTTAATTCAATTAATAAGTAGTAGCTACAGTATTGTGTAGTAAACGTTCCTATAACCCATTGCCTCCTTAAACAGAAAATCTATATTTTTATCCTGATTGAGGCTGTATATAAAATACATTCCCAATTCCAATCGTATAATTATGGTGTAAAAGTGAAGTTCTGGTTTGCTTTACTTCCGAAGTTTGCCACAATTACCCTGCAGGTGGGGAACACACTCAGTACTGAAGGCCCTTAACTGGGCAGGAACAAGCCCTGTGGTGTTTCTCCACATGGTCTCAGCAGATAAAAGAGGGGACAGGTCAGAGGAGACGTCCTCACAGCCCAAATCCTCAGGGGTCCTACCCTGCAAGAACAGCTTGGGGCGTGTGCAGGCCCCAGGGCAACACTGCTGCACAGACATGGGCAAGACGTAGAATGACAGAATCATTTTGTTTGGAAAATACCTTTAAGATCATCAAGTCCAACCCCTGACCTCACGCTGCCACCACTGTGTTCCTCAGCACCTCACCGAGTCCAGGGCTTGGGGTGGCTCACCAGCCCCAGCATGATCCACCCTGAGCAGGACACACAGGACAGTGGACAGCCACAGGAAGGGAGACAGGCCACCTCCTCCTCCTTCTCCTCCTCCTCCTCTCTTACCTCTGTTAGTTTTGCTGGGGTAGATTCTCTGGAAGCATTTATATTCTTCTGGGGCTGGGAAGTCTTCAACAGGATGAAAGGAGTATTTGGATTCAAAGTCATCTGCAGAGGAGGAGGAAAACGGGCCAGTCAGGAGGTGGCTCTGGATGAGCTGAAGGGCTTGGCCCCACAGCAGGGCTCCCCCCAGTTTCAGCTCCAGTCCCCTGCAGCCCCACGTACCCAGGAATGCTCTGACAGTGGATATGGGGTCGCGGTGCCCATTGTGCACGGGTGGCGGCGGCAGCCCGGCTGGCATCCTTGTGGGTGGCAGCGGCGGCTTCCCCCGGCTTGGGAGCTCGGCCGAGCCATGCAGTCTGTAGGGGGGCGGGGGTGGGGGGGCATCACGCCCCCTGTTTCGCAGCATCAGCAGAAGGGGCAGTGGGGCTGCAAAGGGAGAGCGGGGTCAGTGCCAGTTCAGCCCCCTATGGCCTGTCAAGGTGCAGCGGCCCTAGGGCAAACCCTCCCTGCAGCAGCGGGGCCAAGGACACACTCTGAGGCATCATTCCAGGCTGGGTGCCGAGACAGACCCTCCAGCAGACAGTCCAAGGATGCTCCTACACTCACCCACAGATTTCCTGCTCACTCCTGACATCTGCATTCCTCTCATCAGCTGCAGTGGAGGGGACCTGCCAGCCCACTCCCCCACAGCTCACCACCCACCCCACCATCCCACAGCCAGCCCCGGGGTCACCCTCTGTATGAGAGGGGATCTGAGAAGCAGCTACAAGCCCGCAGACACGAGGGTTTGAGGACAGCACCTCAAGATGCTGCCTGCCAGGACTGGGAAACCACATCTGTGCTGCCACTAAGGTGGTGACAAGCCCATGGCCCCTCCAACCCACCTCTCACTCCTGCCCAGCCTCCCACAGTGGCAGTTCATGCCTCTCATTAGGCTAATTACACACAGAACTAAAGAGAGCAAATCCCCAGCCTTAAGTCAAAGGAGGAATTCTGGCAGGGCTGGAAGGACAGAGTGGCTTGGCAGGGGCCCAGGTGGGAGCTGCAGTCTGGACACGGAGCCCAGGAGCACAGGGGAGGGGGCACTGGGTGAAGCCGTTGCTGCTCCTGGCAGCAGGGACACACTCACACCTAGATGTGTGCATGGCAGTGACAGTGAGAGCTTTTCACCGAGTGACCCTTTCAAAAGGTACTCAACACCAAAACCCCTGCACCAGTGGCAACAGAGCCTTTAGCACCAGCTGCGCTCTGAACCACGCAGTGCTGAAAACAGCCCAGACAGGGGCAGGACAGTTTCTGAGGGCTGAGGGAAAGGTTTCTCCCTGCTCTGCCACAGCTTTTTGTCACCATCCCAGTGACATTTCAGGTTAGGGGAGCAGTTGCAACGTACATGGCTCTGGTTCCATCATGTTCTCACCTCCCTGTCCCCAGGACACACCAAGCTTACAGGCAGGAGCTGCCCAGCCACAACCCACCACCAACATCAGGCCTGAAAGGAGCTGGATAACCAGAGGGCAGGACCAGGGATGGATATGGAAGGTGACAGCCCAGCTACCTCCCCTGGCTCAATCTCTACGCCAACTGCCATGTGCAGAAGCCTTGGTGTTGACTTCCCCTGGCATCTCCTTGCCAGTCCCTATAGGCGGACAGCCACATCCTGACCCACCACAGCACAAAGGAGCTGGGCCCAGCAGAGGAAGTGGTTCTTACCTGCTCCCCGGTTGGGAGGGTCTCGGGCAGGTGGAGGGGGACGACTGCTCTGGAGAGACGGGGAGGCTGAAGTGGGCGGTGGCGGAGCCAGACCCCGCATCTTCCTGTGCAAGGAGTTGTGTCTCTGTGGCAGCTCCGGGGCAGACTCATTGATGGGGCTGGAAGGGCCATTGGGGACACCAGGGGGCTGTCGATAAGGGGGCAGTGGAGGGGTGAGAGATTGACCTTGAGCCCCTGACCCTGTTCGCAGATTGACTGGGGAGAGAGGGGGTTTGATGAGTGGTGGGGCAGGGGATCCGTCCCTGCTGCTACCGAGCAGCCGCTGTCCGGGGGGTAGAGACTTCTCCCGGTTGTAGGAGGAGCCCTTGGGGCCGGGGGGGGGGGGGGGCGGCAGGGGGTGCTGTGACACGGCGGCCCGGCGGTGGTGGCAGCAGGGCAGATGAGCTGTGCTTCATGCCCATGCTGCCAGCGGCATTGGGCCGGGACAGATCAGGCAGTGATGGCCTCTGCGTGCGCGGCAGCTCCGGCGGGGAGCCGTGGCTGCTGTTTGCATCATCTTGAGGTCGGTTGTTGCTGGTCAGCACTGGGGGCCTTGGAGTGGCTGCCCTGGAGCCAGGGACTTGCAGGGTTTGCTTACAGGAGCTGTCTGCAGGGAAGGAAAAGCAAGAGAGTGAGTGGCCAGGCAGGGTGCAGAGCTGTGTCCCCAAGCCTGCACAGGGCAGCCTGCCTGCTTGGCTGAGGGCAGCCAGACTGAGGGGAACGCTGTCTGGCATGGGCAGGGAGCTGGCACCGTGCTCAGCCACACATAGCTCCTCTCTCACCGCTGCTATTCGCTCTCTGGCTTGCTGGAAGGCAGGTTGCCACAGAAAACAGCACAGAGAAATGTTCAGCGAGACACGTGACTCCCAGGCCCTCTGAGGAGGTTTGTGTGGCGAGACAGTGTGGCAGGGAGAAAAGGCAAGCTTCTCTCACTGAAGGTGTTGGTTTGGGGTCTCTGCCTCTAACTAGCTGAAATCCTCAGGCAAACATGGCAAGATCCTCAACTCCCTCCTGCTCAAGGACCTCCCCGGGGAACCCGCAGGTGAAATATGGTCAGATGGCCATTACCAGAGTTGTCCTTGGCTCCCATGGGCCTGAGCTTGGGCACACCACCCTGGAAGAGGCTGCCCTTCAGCTGGATCGCAGCCGAGCTCGAGCCATAACTGCCCCCATCACTGCCCTTGGGCTCTGGAAGGAGAGAGGTTAAGCCTGGTGTTATCAGCTCCTCCAACGAGCAGCTGCCAGAAAACAGATGGGTGAGAGCCCAAGAGCTGTTCTGAAGTGCACAGCAGCACCCAGCATGGGGATGAGAGCCTCCCGGGGTGGGGGGGACACACAGACTGGGCTCATACTCACTCTCGAGGATGGGGGCGCTCCGGTCATTGACCTGTGTCACTTTCTTTAGCTTGGTCCCTTTACAGATGTCCTGCAGGAGGGCCCCGCGGCCTCGCTGCTCCTCTCGGCTCAGTTTAGGCAGCTCTGTATTCACCTGCAGACGAGAAGCAGCTCAGCAGTTTGCCTGTGCACACGAAGACCCTGGTCCACAGAGCCCCACTCTCCGCTTCCTGCTCCTCCCACACAGAGCACCCAAGCACCCCCAGCCCTGCCAGCAGACAGCCTTCTCCAGGGGCTCCCTTCCAGACGGAGCGATGCGGCTGCCCCAGGAGGTAACACTGCTATTCTATAGAGTGAGGTTGAGACCTTGATCCTGCAACCCACATCCCAGCTCAGTTACAGCCATGTGCAAGATCCCCTGCCCTCCCCTCCCAAGCTGTCGTGGAATTTCTGTTCTGACACTAACGCAAAGAAAAGCCACATGTCACCCCTTCCATGTGCTCTGCTGCAAGGGAAACTGAAGCACAGTCCATGGAGCGCTTGAGGCTCTTGGAGGCTGGACATGAGAAGGTCCAGAGAAAACACAGGGGCCTCTGGCAAGTAGCACCATGTGGAGACAGGCCACCTCCCCACCCTATAATCAACCAGGTCACCAGAGTCCTACCTGACTGAATGTAGGAGGCAGTGGAGGAGGGATCGGCATCCTGGCCCAGCTCCTGGTGGCTCTGGCTGCTCAGTGCTGGGGACAAGCCTGGTCACTCATGCCTGCAGGAAAGGAGGAAGTGGCTAGGGACTGAGGAGAAAGCCAGTGAAGTGGCCACACAGAAACATGGCCCCAGGCTAGTAAACTAGTGCCCTGTGCCTGGAGCTCTCCACGAAGTGCAGAAGTTGGGGCTGTTCTCTCCTAGCTAGCTCAAAGGGCCTCCTGGTTCTTACAGAATGGTAGGAGTTGGAAGGGACCTTTAGGGATCATCTAGTCCACTCCCCTCTGTTGAAGCAAGTCCACCTAGATCAGGGAGCACAGGAACACGTCCAGGTGGGTTTGGAAACCTCCCAAGAAGGAGACTTCACACCCTCCCTGGGCAGCCTGTGTCAGGGCTCCTTCACCTCAACAGTAAAGAAGTTTTTCCTTATGTTTAAGTGGAACTTTTTGTGTTCCAGCTTATGTCCATTACTCCTTGTTCTGTCACTGGAGACAACAGAAAAAAGTGCAGTCCCATCCTCTTGACATTCACCTTTTAAATACTTTTAAGTGTTAATGAGACATCCCCCTCAACCTTCTGTTCTCCAGGCTAAACAACCCCAATTCCCGCAGCCTTTCCTCATCAGAGAGATGCTCCAGTCCCCTGATCATCCTGGTGGTCCTGCGCTGGACTCTCTCTAGAAGTTCCCTGTCCCTCTTGAGCTGGGGAGCCCAGAACCAGATGTTCTCCCAACACACCAGAGCAGCAGGTCATAGCTGTGGAAGCCAGCACAACCCCTCACCCCAAACCAGAGCTCCCAAGCCAGGGCAGAGCCTGCAGCTGAAACCCAGGACATTTTTCACACGACCACCTTGCTCAGCAGAGAAAACCCAGCCAAGCTCATCCCATGCCACCAAGCCAGCTCCTTTATCTACAGCTGGAGGCTCCTCATGTGGAAGTGTGACAAAGGCACAGGCAGCATGGTCAGCCCCAGCATGCAGCCCAGCGGGTCCCTCCAGTCACCAGCACCATTAAATCTGCCAGACAGATCACCGAGCAGAGGACACAGCACAGGGCTGTCCTGGGGCACCTACAAGCAGAGACGCACCTGTCCCCGAACAGCCCCGACACATAAAGCAGATTTTCCCAACCATTCAGATCCTACATCAACAATCTCCCAACACTCTGAAGGCTGCCTGAGCCTCACTCCATTTCTACAACCCCAAAGCTCCCTTGAAGCTATCCCAGCAGGCAACAAAACATGCTTTCCCAACATCAGTCTGGTTACGCTTCATTTCATCACAAGCCCACAATGAATTCATCCCACCCCATGGCTTACCCAAAAAGGCTCCCAGTGCTTTGCACGAGCCCAGCAGCTCCGGTCAGCATCCCAGAGCGAGCACAGAGGAAGTGGGGACAGGAAGAGGAGTCTGAATCACCAGGAGGTCACAGGACAGGTCCCTGGCAAGCTCATGCCTCTGAGCAGCTCTGAGCAGTGTGCAGGTAGGGCCATCCCGGCAGCACCGGCTCAGGGAATAGGAATGTGGTGACTGGAGGCCTCACTCGCCACACCGGGAGTTTCGGGTACTCGAGGCTGACTGAGAGGCAGAGGATAAATGTCCCTCTCTGGGCCACGGATGTCTTTCCCCCAGGAAAACTCATTCCTTAACTATTAAAGGGTATTACAATACCAATGTGAGGTAAGAACAAGAGAGTTGCACAGTTGAAGCTTCCAACTCCCAATCCCTGACCTCCAGGGCACACAACCAGAGAGGCCAGAGATACATCCACCACGACAGTGAAAGTCTCTTTACAACCCAGGTACTGAAATCCAGCTGCCCACGATCTTTGAAATGTTTTTTACCAGGTACTAAAATCCAGACTCACCCTTTACTAGATAAGCTACAATTTAACCAATGACATGGTACATGGAGGCCAGGCTAAGACTAGGTTGGTCCTCACGTGGCAGACATTGCCACTCTCTGTCACAGCAGAGGTGTGAGAACAGGAAAAATGGATGAGCAGCATTGCTGTGATGCCAGTGGCTCCTCTGCCCTCCAGCAAACCACCATCTCTCTGTACATCAGGAGAATAAAGAAGCAAACTGCCTTTTAATTAAAAGTAGCTCTTCTACTAAGTCAGAAACTCCTCAGCTACGGGCAGCCTCATTGGGAAGACATCCTTCCCTCCATCTTCTGGCATTTTATAAGTCACTTGAGATCTCCAGCTCTCTGGTGGCACCTGACACACATCTGTGGAGCTGGGGAACCTGTCATGACTCAGCAGGTTCTCATCTGTCATGATGGGTCAGCCACCTCACTCCTGCTTTCCCCCCACACATGCAGTGCTACCTTGATCTGGACCAAGCTGGAGGCCTCAAACAGAAAAGCCAACATCCAGTGTTTTCTCCTTCCAAGCCAGGACACTGTCATGGTTTGACATGGAGCCATTTCTGGTAACGGGGAAGGGGCTGTAAAGATGGCTCCTGTAAGAAGTTGCTCGAAACTCTCTCTAGCTCTGAGCCAGACCCACTGTTGGGGCTGAGCCAATTAGATGCCTCCACGATCACTTTTTAAGAAGAAGAAGCCAGAAGAGGAGAGTCCTTCCTGATCCTTGTTCTGTCCTTCCTTCTTTTCCGGATGGTGGTGGTGCAAGGAGTTGAGAGAGAAGCAACCATGCAGACCCCAAGGTCAGTGAGGAAAGAGAGGAGGAGGTGTGCTAGAGCAGAGACTCCCCTGCATCCTGTGGAGGACTGGTGAAGCTGAGAGTTGTTTGCATTTTGTTAAAGATCCCCCATCAGGGGCAGTGACTATGGCCAGAGGAGGCCGTGTCCCATGTGAGGGATCCTGTATTAGCAGAAGCTGTAGCTGCTGGGAACAACCCACACCAGAGGAGTTAATTAAGGACTGTGTCCTGTGAGAGGGACCCCGTGTTGGAGCAGGGGAGTCATCCTCTGAGAAGAGAGAAGCGGCAGAGCCCATCTGTGAGAGACTGACCACATCCCCCATTCCCTGCCCCCTTGAGCCATTGAGGGGGGAAGAGGTAGAGATATTGGGAGCAGTGAGCTGGGCTCAGGAAGAAAGGAGGGATGGAGGAGGGAGATCTTAAAGTGCTGGTTGTAATTTTCTCATCATTCTGCTCTCTTTTTGCTTTTTATTCTGTTCTGTTTCTTGTAGGCAGTAGAATAAACTTTCCTCTCTAAATCGAGTACTGGAGTCTGTTTTGCCCGGAACTGTAATTGGCAGTGAGCCCTCCCTGCCCTTGTCTTAATCCACATCCTTGGTTATCTTTTTCCTCCCATTTCGTGGGGCCTCCGCCATCCTAAGGAGGGTGGGGGTGGATGTGGGGCACCGAACAAGAGATTGTTGTGGTGCTTCATTGCTGGCTGGGCAAAACCATGACAGACGCCCCGGACTGGAACAAAGCCTGTCAAAGCCATTTGGTTGGTACCTTTCCCACCAAAGATCAGAGGTGGCTCATAATGTGCTCATCTGGGACCTGCTGGCACTGCGAGGACATGTTTCAACAGGAGCACTTTTCCACCATGCTCCTTCTCAGCCAAGATGGCAAGATGGTTCCAGGCCTGGCTGGCATGAGCTGCTGCTGCCAGGGCAGAGCATGATGTCGAGGGCATGGTGTGATGGCACCTTGGTGTGACTGGCAGGAGGGGACAAGCTGGAGTGCCCTGGCCTTGTTTGAACACCAACAACTGGAGGTAATTAGCAGAGATACAGCTAAGTAACGTGCCAGGTAACAAGACTCGTGCCTGGATCTCATGTCACAGGCCTGAGCCAGCACAGGAGCAGTGCCAGCGCTGTGGGCTGTCATCTCTGCTCCTGACCCATAGGAACAGAAACATCCCTATCACCTCCCCCTTATACTCTCAGCCAGTTGTTTTTTCATAGGGTGATGCTTCCCACCTAGCTCTGCATCTCGATGGCATTTGGGGTCACAAAAGCCCCTTCAGACAGTCCCGTGATGGGGACACACTGCCTTATCACATGCAGATGGACAGACAGGGCCTGGTCAGCTGCCAGAAGACAAGTCAGCAACACGTCTGCAAATGGACACATGCTGCTCAGGTCTCCCCCTTTGCCCTGCTGCCCTCCACGTAAGCCCTGTGTCAGCCAAGGAAAATCCCACAGCAAAAATGACTCCCCTAAGCACAGTCATGGAGGAGAGGGCTATTTCTACAAAGAAAACCATGAGTCATTATCTCCCCATATCTAACATGCCCTTAAAACTAGTGCTGCACTGAAATCCACATTCAGATAAAGGCTCTGACCTAGAAGAGTCAGAATAGTTTAAGCTAAAGCAGCTTGAAGATAAACTGGAGCTGAATTCCCAAGAAATAGGTCATTTCATTTCAGCACATAGTGTAGGTACAAATATGACTTGGACCAGCCAGCTTGAATAAAGATGGTAGGGACAAGTTAATGCAGCTGGCAAGCTACTTCCAGTTATCAGAAACAGCTGCTGTGAGTTAATCAATTGGGCCCTGGGTGATCACATGGGCAGAAGCAGCATATAAGGAAGTAGCTAGCAAAGGAAGGGTGGCTTTGAGTCAACTCTGTTGGTTGTATTATGTTGCTTGTGTATGTCTCTGCATGTGCATTACCTAGCTTCTCTACATCTTTGAATGAATATTTCTTGCACTGCTACAACATTTGGTGACCCCGACATAATCAACCAAATTTGTTGGGTTAAGACCTCTCGGCAGAAAATTGCCTGGATTCCTGTCTGAAAAGGCAAGTGAGCCAACTAAACCGGTATAATGGAAAAGGTGATAAACAAAGAAGAAAACCCTATTAACACTCTCCAGTGTATCCTTGCTGAGAAAGGATTCAACTATGAAAGAGAGATTTTTGTTAAGATTTGTAAGATGGGGACAGGATGTAGGTTTCTTCGCCTCCCCACAGGAAGTATATGAAGTGTGACATTGGGAAAATCTAGGAGACATGTTGAATTATGCTATTGGCCTGTGTAAACTGGTATTATCCCTTCTACAACAGCTACAAGCTGAGTGGGCTATGGCTGCTACTGTGAATGCGGAAAATGCTATGCTGTCTGCGTTTCCAGTAGACACTAAGAGGTTCTTTGGAGGTGGTGACTTTATAGTGCCATAGAAGAGGTTCTTTGGAGGTGATAATGTCATAGTACCCTTGGCTCCACCTCCTGAGGAGGAAAGTGTGGATGTGAGCCCACCCTCCCCCCAGAACCCCCTAGGTCACTGTCCCAGGAGCTGAATGTACGCATTGTTTCTCCTCCCCTCCCACCCACCCTTCACCATCCTGCTGCCATGCCTGAAGGAGTACCTGCCAGAGAATGAAAATTACGCTTTGCCCATGATACTACAGATCTGCCATTGCCCCTGAACTCATCAACCCCTGAGTGTATTCTTCTTCCATCATCACCCCCAACATCTAGTGAAAGGGGAAGATCAACAAAGACAATTGTTACAGGAAGAATTAATAAGGAACGGAGAAAATCCGAAACGGACTTTGACCAACTTGGAGGAACTGATAGAAAAGCCAAAAGCAACAGCTAATCAACTGTTGAAACGGCTTAATGAGTTAACTAAACCAGAGATTAAAGTTTCACCCCCACAGGTGCTCAGAGACCCCCGGCCAGATGACTATGATCTGGCTAAGAAATGGAGAGGCCTCATATGCAATGCGGGAATTGAAGGAGAATTCATTCCGCAAGCCTTTCCAGTAATAGTAGCACATAATAATCGTGCAAAACGACAATGGGCACCTTTGGATTGGAAGTTGGTAAGGGAAGGCCAGAAAGCTGTGATGCAATATGGCTTGACCAACCCATACCTTCAAACCTTATTAGATCATATTTTCGACAGTGGATTAATGACCTCATTTGACTGCCGGAAGCTAGCAGAAACTTTCCTGAAGCCCACTCAGGTATTACTATGGGAGTCTGAATGGGAAAAAAGAGTCGATGTGGCAACAGTAGAAAATATGGACTTACAGCAGGGAGATCTGCGATGAGTCATCACAGCTGATATGATGTTAGGAAAAGGACCATTTGCTGATCCTCAGGTACAAGCCCGATTGCATGAATCCATTTTACAACACAGACACTGGCTCATCAAGCGTTTAAGATCGTCCCTGACATGGGGGTGCCAGTTCCCTCATACACAACCATTATAGAGAAGCCCAATGAACCTTTTATGACCTTTTTAGACTGTCTAAGAGCAGCTCTGGATCGTATACCAAATATGTTGGCCGAAGTAAAAGCAGAAATGGGATTACACTTGGCAGTTGCTAACACTAACCATGATTGCAAAAAGATCCTGCAGGCTCTCCTGTGGATGACAACTTTGGTCAACATGATAGAAGCCTGCTCTCGAGTAGGATCATTGGCACATCTAGCTGAAGCTATGGCAACGGCATTGCAACCATTAGTTCGACAGGACAAAGGAAATTGGAGGCCAAAATGCTTCAATTGTGGAAAAATGAGACGTGAAAAAACAATGTTGATCCAGACCATTGGTACAGACAAACAGCTCAATCAGACCATCAGGGTCCAAGGGCAGATTTCATGGCAATTGTCACAAATGTGGCAAATTTGGACATAGAGCCACTGAGTGCCACTCTCAAGTACCCAGACATGTAACGCTGTAGTGGGTCTGGGATGGTAGTGGTTTTCCACAGCAGCTCTTGCAGTGCTGTGCTTACTGTTGATATCAATATTATGACTAGTGCTCGCACAGCATCAGGGCTGTCCCTCCAGCATTCCTTCCCCCACCTTCACCAATAGCTGTGGGTGAGCACAATCTTGGGAGGGAACAGCTGACTCAGGCTGACCAAGGAGATATTCCATACCATATGATGTCAACTCAGTAATATAAACTGGGGGAAGAGGAGCAGGAAGGGAAGGCAAGATTCATTTCTGGCCTTCCAAAAGCAACCGCTACGCATACCTAAGCCCTGCTTCTCGGGAGGTGGCCGGACATCGCTGCTGATGGGAAGTAGAGAGTAACAGCTTTATCTGCTTTTGCTTTGCTTCCCGCACGCACGGCTTTGCTGTTTCTTTATTAAACTGCTTTTATCTCAACCCATGGGACTCCCATCTTATTTTCTCCCCTTCCCTGGCTTGCTGAGGAGGTGGGGGATAGAGCGGTGTGGTGGGCACCTGGCATCCAGCCAGGGTCAAACTACCACAAATGCCTAAGGGAAATAGATTAAGGAGTGCAAAAAGGGTGAGCGCAATGACACAAAAACACTCTTCATCTCCAGCAGCTGCCTGGATGGCCTCAGATCAGTCACTGCAGGAAGCACAGGAGTGGATGTGGAAACTAGTAGAGGTAACCATCCACAATATGGATATAACAGTTATCTCATCCAGTGCTAATGAACCCCTTAGCTATGGTTTAAGTGCTCTGCTTTTAGGATGGTCATCGGCCTCTCGACAGGGTATTTTCGTGCTCCCTGGTGTTATTGATGCAGATTATCAAGGAAACATTGGAATAATGGTTAAACTTTGGCAGCCACCAGTTTATATACCTAAAGGAACTAAAATAGCTCAATTAGTTCCTTTCAGGGCTAAAGTTACATTTACAGGTGGTCATGAGCATCAAGATGGTGGTTTTGGATCCACAGGAGTACCTGAGGTAAGACTTGCTATGCCATTTTCACAGGCAAAGCCCACTCAGACGGTTGTATTCCAACATCCAAATGGTGAACAAATGTTTGGGTACAATATGTTACTGGATACGGGAGCAGATGTAACTGTTGTTCCGTTATCCTACTGGCTGAAAAGCTGGCCTTTAAAGAATTTAGACATCCCTGTTGTCGGAGTAGGAGGCACACAGATGACAAAAATTAGCAGAGACCTGATTTCAGTATGGATACAGGATGAAGAAAATAGGTGTGTACAATTAGACCCAGTTTGGCTTTTAGGTAGAGATGCCTTAAGCCAAACGGGCTTTCATTCATCAAATGAAAATTTTTAGTGGCGGCCATTGATGGGCGACCAATCCTGAAGTTAACCTGGCTGACAGATAAACCAGTTTGGATTGGTTAACGACTGCTAAGCAAAGAAAAGCTTGCCCAGATTCATGAGTTAGTAAATGAACAATTAGAAAAAAAAGGTCATATTAAGCCATTCACTAGTCCATATAATACACCAATATTTACTGTCCCTAAAAAAATCAGGGAAATGGAGGCTGTTACATGATTTAAGATCTGTTAATGCAGTGATGCAGGACATGGGTACTTTACAGCCAGGATTACCCTCTCCTGCAATGATTCCAAAAGAATGACCCCTATTGGTGACTGACCTAAAGGACTGTTTTTTCACAATTCCTCTACATGAGGATGACAGTGAGAAGTTTGCTTTTACAGTACCATCTATTAACAAACAAGAGCTGGCAAAACGGTATCAATGGACAGTTTTACCTCAGGGAATGAAGAACTTGCCAACTATTTGTCAAACAAATGTTGCCTGGGCGCTGGCACCTCTGCGCAAAAAATACCCTCGTGTCTTATTTTACCATTATATGGATGATATCTTGATTGCAGGAAAAGACCTGGACCAGCATCGCATTCTACAAGAAGTGAAGCGACAGTTGAGCATCTCCGGGTTGGTGATCGCGCCAGAGAAGGTACAAATGCACGCCTCTTGGAAATATTTAGGTAATATTATCACCGATGCGCGCATTTATCCTCAGAAGGTGGCAATTAAAACAGATATTGCTAATTTAACAGACGTTCAAAAGCTAATAGGTGATATCCAATGGGTACGAACCATATGTGGTATCACGAATGAGGATCTTGCACCACTAATGCCTTTGTTAAAAGGCTCAGTAGAGGCTGACAGTGCACGAAAACTGTCCCAGCAGCAAATACAAGCAATAGAAAAAATAGGAAACAAAATAGTCAATAACTACAGTCACCGATATGATCCTGACTTGTCAATTAACATTGCTGTGATAAGTCAAAACCAGCATGTCTTGATGCAGGCAGTCTTGATGCAATGGGATTCAGTAGCGAAAGACCCATTGAGGATCCTGGAGTGGATATTTTTGCCATATAATTTGCAAAAAACAATCACCATGAGACTAGAGGCAATTGCGAAAATAATAGTTAAGGCCAGAAAACTTCTGCTGGATTGAGGCAGACGTCATTTTTGTTCCTCTCACAGATTAATTCTTGAACTGGGCACTGCAACAGTCAGATGAATTACAGTGGGCCTTATTGTCATATCCGGGGACTATAAATAATCATTATCCATCCCATAAATTGTTTTCTGTTAAATTTCAAATGGAAGACCGGCCGTTGAGATCAACAGTACCCATTAAAGGCCTAACTGTTTTTACCAACGCAAGTAAAATCCAAGCCAAAGCAGGAGTGGTTTGGTGGGAGAATGGAAAATGGCAAAACCTAACTGTTCACTCCCCAGGCAGCTCAGTTCAACTGCACTGGCACTCCCTCTGGCACTGGCAGAGAGGGAGGAGCAGTGTGTGTCACCTTGGGGGTAATACCTTCAGCAAGAGCAGAACGCCCAACTGTGGCCAAGTGACACTCAGCGTGGTGACTTCCCTGTCAGGGTCTAAAGCTTTGCAGCCTCTCATGTCTGCATTTAGACCTGCTTTTAGTGGCAAAAACTCCCAGAGAGCCAGTTCCCTGGGAAAAGTGGCACCAGTCAGCAGTGCTGCCCTTTGTGCCATGCTCACGTCTCACTGCCAGGCACCACATGCTCCAGATGGTACCAGCTTGGCAATGCCATGGCCAACAGGCCCCAATTGTTTCCAGTAAGATGAAGCCAAACCCTCCCTCGTCCCCCACAGCACAAAGAAGGGTCTGTTCTCTCCCAGCCCCAAAGCAGCCTCTGCCTTTTGCATTCCTGCACTGCAGCAAGCAGGAGAGCCGCTGTACCACCACCACCACAGGAGAGGATGTCACGCCTGGGGGGGCCTCAGCCAAAACAGTGGTGCCAAAATCCCTTGAGGACATGACAGACATGGTAAGCTGAGACAGGCAGGAAGGAAGGCAGGCAGTGAGGTGAGAAAAGCAGAGGATGTGTTCAACAGGTAGCTCTGCCCTGTTGGAGCCGGATGGATTCACACCTCATCTGCAAACCCTGCTGACTCCTTTGGTGCTGGAGACAGCAGCAGGGCAGATCAGTCTCTGTGGCAGCTCAGTACAGTGACACTCCATATCAGAGATCAGGCCAGGCCAGAGCAACCCAGGCGGACACTTGCCCAGAGCCAAGTCTGCCAAAGGTGAACCAAGGCCTAATTGGGACAGCAGCACCTGGCCCAGAGCCCCCACTCAGCCCAGACCACATTCACCAAAATGACTTCTCATGTCAAACCTCTGCCTCCACCTGGCTCAAGGATGCTGCTGCACCAGCCCCTTGCTGCTGCCTTCCCACTGGACAAGGTGAGGACAGTGTTCCCCAGACCACTAGAGTGGGGAAATGTACAGCAGATCAGTTCAATGTCCCATATCTGCCTGTCAGTTGAGGATTGGGAGGCAGTTGGCATCTCCTCCCTCTGCATTCCACTCCACAGGCCCCGGAAAGACTGCTCAAATCCAAGTAGGTGCAGGAGGAACATAGCCTGGGCCTCTGCTCATCACAGAGGGGTAGCTGGATTAGGGACTTGAGGTAAACCCCCCTGTGGGAAAAAAGAACTGGTAATTGGCAAAAAATGTAAACAGACCTTCAGAGTTTGAGACTGATTGTGGGCCAATGAGGTAATATTACAGAATGCCCTGTTGCGAGTGTGAAAAGCAGCAGCATGAGAGTGGAAAACAGGCAAAGTCTGAAGATCAGCAGGATGTAAAAGCAAAACTGAGATGATGTAATTCTGTACAATAATCTGGGGGCTTTCATACAGCAGGGCAGCACTTGCTCATGGCAATGCTCCCCCTTCAGCAATGCTGAGTGGGTTTGGTGTGTTTCAGGGTGTCACTCAGATCCCAGTTGGCCCGAGACCAGCAAGTGGTGCCCTGTGAGAGGTGAAGCAGGCAGCGGTGTGCTCGTGTGCCAAGGAGGAACAATGTCCAGACCAAAACTTTTTTTTTTGGGAAGAGTATAGAAACATTGCCAGGGCATGCAGAGGTGCAACTAAGAAGGCTAGAGCCCTTCTAGAATTAAATTTAGCCAGGGATGTTAAGGACAGTAATAAGGCATTTTTCAAGTACATCACCAGCAGAAGGATGGCGAGGGGGAGTGTGGGCCCACTGCTAAACACTGAGGGTGCCCTGGTGTCTGAGGATGCAGAGAAGGCTGAAGTACTGAATGCCTTCTTTGCTTCAGTCTTTATGGCCAAGGCTGGCCCTAGGGAAGCCCAGTCCAGCAAGGATAACAGGATGGCCAGGATAGCAGAGGACTTGCCCTGGGTGGAAGAGGAAGAGGTTAAAGACTTGTTGGCCAAGCTTAAGGCTCTTAAGTCAATGGGTCCTGATGGGATGCATCCTAGAGTGCTGAGGGAGCTGGCTGATGTGATTGCTAAGCCTCTCTCCAGCATTTTTGAACAATCATGAAGGACAAGTGAGGTGCCTGAGGACTGGAGAAAGGCCAATGTCACTCCAGTCTTCAAAAAGGGCAGAAAAGACAGCCCAGGAAACTACAGGCCGGTCAGCATCATCTCCATCCCTGGAAAGGTGAGGGAACAACTCATCCTGAATGTTATCACTGAACATATGAAGGAAAAGATGATTGCCAGGGGGAGTCAACATGGCTTCACCAAGGGGAAATCCTGTTTGACCTACCTGATATCCTTCTATGAGTGCATAATCAGCTGGCTAGAGCAGCGGATGTCATCTACCTTGACTTCAGCAAGGTTTTTGACACTGTCTCCTATGTGACCTGATCTAGGTGAACCTGCTTCTGCAGGGGGGTTGGACTAGATGATCTCTAGAGGTCCCTTCCAACCCCTATCATTCTATGATTCAATGGGAGCAGAGCCTGAGGAGGGACAGCTCGATATCCAGACACAGAAGCTCAGGGGCACAGCCCACCTGCTGGGCTCATCCCCCTTCGGCACAGGTACCCCACAGCATGAACCCATCTGCAGCCCTCCTAAGGGCATCAAGGTGCATGGGAAGTCCTGAGAACAGAGAGTCAGGGTGGGCAAGAGCTTCTCATTGGGACCAGATAGGCACTCAAGGACAGACACAAGCTGCATCAATTCTGCTGAGTCTTTGTGGGGGGAAAGGCTGCAACTGCTCATACCACAACACTGCTACTCTCCCTCTGTCCCAAAGGAAAAGCAGAAAACAATCAGCTACTTGTTTTGTTTGCCTACAGACAGGGCTCTGATGGGTCCAGAGCGTAAACCTGCGGGAGGAACTGTGTTCTCAAGGCCGGGATGATGCCTGGGCAGTGCAGGGCAGGGGCTGTCATGGGGGAAGAGGGCCGGCGGAGGGAGCACAGAGCCACCACATTTACCTGGAGCAGAAGGGAGAGTCCAGCCTCTGCAGTAGAACACGCAGCATTTCACTGCATGGCCATATGCTGCTCCACGTCCGGGTATTTCATAGACAGAGGCTGCTCAGGTCAGTTTGACAATGTCAAGGTCCAGAGGAGTGCTCAGGCTGCAACGCTGCTTAGAGATCCTGGGCCTGGCCTTACCTTGGGACTATCACCCCCTCCAGGACAGCACAACTGGTCACTCAAACCTCCCGCAGTAGCTGCCCAGACACAGAGCCCACTCTGCTCCCCGGGGGAGGGGTTGAGGAAAAAGCACCTTCCTATGAGATGGGGAGAAACAGAAGCAGGGGAAGTTCTCCTAGAATCCCCGCGGACCCCTCCCGCCGTCAACAGCTTCCTCTGCCAACTCCCCCCCAGCACAGACATTCCTCCGGGAAACTCCTCCACAGCGTCCCTGCGGGAACGGTCACTGCGGCCATCGCAGGGCCCAGCGCACCTACGGCCACGCCAGTCCCCCTACAATCCCTAACGCGTCCACAGCCAGCCCAATCCTCCCTGCATCCCAACAGGGCTATAGAATCATGGAATCGTTTTGGTTGGAAAAGCCCTTTAAACTCATAGAGTCCACCCCCGCCCTCACAATGCCCAGCCCACCACTAACCCATGGCCCTCAGCTCCACGGCTTTGCAATAGCTCCAGGGATGGAGATTCCCCCACCTCCCTGGGCAGCCTAGGACAGGGGCTGACAGCCCCCTCGGTGAAAACCTTTCTTCTTCCGCAGCTCTCCCCGACCCCCCGCTCCCCGCGCACCCCATGGCCGCTCCTGGACTCCTCAGGGGCCCCACACAGCCCCCACCATACCTCACACGCCCATCCCGAACCACCGTCTCCCACAAGGAAACCCCGCGGGCCGCAACCCCGTCCCCCTCAGCCCCCATGCCGGTGCCCCGCGCTCACCCGCTACCTCTTCCCGCCACACCCGGAAACGCGGCCACAAGACACCGTCCGGCCTCCAGCCGCCGACAAGCAAAATGGCGGCGGCCACCTCACCATGCGCCTGCGCCATGCCTCGCACCGAATGTAGGCTGGGCCGCGGCGCCATGCTGGGAAGGTCGCGAGGCCGTAGAGGCTCTGTGGCTGCCATCTTGGAAAGGTCACTCAAGCGGAGCGAGCACCTGGCTTCGCGGGCGCCCAGAGGAGCGAGAGGAGAACGCGGCAACGCCGGAAAATGATTTCTCACTCACCGAGCCGCCGCTGTAGGCCGGAGATGCCGCGGACGAGCACAGCTACTACTGCCAGGTCCGCCCACCCGTCAGCTACGTTGAGAAGGGCGGACGGAACCCCGGCCGCGGCCATGTTGGGAAGGTCAGGTGACGCCCTGTGAGCTGCCATATTGGAAAGGTCGCCCGCCGCCACCTTGAGAAGGTCGAGATCTCCTCCTTCCTCCTGGGAACCGGGGGGGGGACCGGCTGTGACCGCCGGTGCCCCCGGCGTGACACCTACAATGTCATTCCCTAGCATTACAGCAGGAGCCGAGCGCCGGGACAGCCTTTTACTGGGGCTTCCTCCCCTCCCCGCGCTTTGGGTCGTTTTTTTTGGTTGTTTTGGGTTTTTTGTTTGATTGGGTTTTTTCCTTTTTTCCTCATTTGTCTTAAAAAATAAATTCCGGACGGCGGTTCGGTACAAAACATACAAGTCTGGGGGATGTTGGGCAAGGGGAAGACGTACAAAAATAGTGTGGAGGGGCGAGGGGTAGATGGGTCCCCCAGGATGGAGTCCCAGGGGGGGAAGAATGTGCCCGAGGTCCCTAAACCCGTCCCATCCCCCCCCGCCCCGTGCCAAGGAGCCCCTGGCGTGCGTCAGTGCTGGGGGAGGCCCGGTGGGGGGGGTGGTCACCGGACTGGAGGCCCACCCCCCCATTCCTCACTGGCTGCCGGGTTCTAGCTTGTAGGAGAGCTCGAAGAGCAGGTTCTGGTTGTCAATGACACGCAGCTGCCGCATATAGGCCTTGGTCTGCAGCTGGCTGGGGGATGCTTCCAGCTCCAGGCCTGGGGTGGGGGACAGTGCTGGAATTGGGGGGAGCAGGAGCAGCCCCTCCCCCGGGACAGGAGCCAGGATGGGGATGTGGGGGTGGGGATGGAAGGAGGAGGATGCAGGAATGAGGATGAAGGGATAGGGGGATGGCAATGCAGAAATGGGGATGCAGGGATGGGAAGATGTCAAAGCAAGAAGGGACATGGGGGTCCAGACACATGCTCACCCCATAGAGCCAGCACCGGGGAGATGGTGGGGCCATGCATGTCCCTCCATCTGTGGGGTCAATTCCCTCCACAGCACCAGGCCCTCACCTCCAGGGATGTGGGGCTACAGGGACAGGGACACAGAAAGGTGGATGCAGGGCCAGGGATGGCAATATAGAGCCAGCAGCAGGGATGGCAGGGCCATGCATATCCCCTCTCACAGCACTGGCCCCTCACCCCTCCCCAGCTGGGGCTGGGGGGGCGTCCCAGGGGGTCTCCACTGTACTCACAGAGTGAGAGGCTCCAGTACTTCCAGACAGTCCGCACCTTCTCAGCGATGCAGTGCTGGGGCAGAGAGAATCCCCCCAATCAGCCTCCAGCCCCCAGGGACCCTGGGGACTGTCCCCACTCTAGGGCATCCCTTTCCCAGAGCCCCCACACCCCTCAAGGCCCCCCACTCCACAGCAGGGGCAGGAGGGTCACAGCCCCTCAGTGGACTTCCCCCTTCCCTAGCCTCACCCCAGGGCTTCCTCAGCCATGTCGTGTGTGTCCCCAGCAAGAGGTACCCACCAGCTTCCCCATGTTGACCAGCCTGTCCGGGAGGGTCTTGCTGCCTTCATGCAGGAAGTTCAGATATGGAGGGGAGTGAGGGGGTGAGGGACAAGGCCTCATGAGGTGGCAGTGGTACCCTGACCCATGTGGGATGTGGACAGCCCCTGTGTCCCCCATCACCTTTGAGGATGAGCGGCACGAAGAGGATAAGGCGGGGGGGGAGTCATCTTGACAAGCACCTCCCAGTAGGTCTTGCGGTTTCTGCAGGGATCCTGGGGGGTGGGGACGGGGGGTCAGAACTGGGGGGTGGCAGCTCCTCATGGGTGCCATCACTCTGCTCAGTCTGCCTTGGACCCCCCCACAACACTCTGGCTGCAGTGAGGCCAAGGACACCCCGGGATGGCATGAAATCACCTCCTGCCAATCAGCTCCTCAAATACCCCCTGGGGGGGCACGATTTGGGAGAGACCCCTAACACTCCTGGGATGCTCTCACCATCAGGTTCTCAAACTTCTGAAACAGGTTCTTGAATTTCCCTGAGAGCTTCTGCAAGACAAACCTGGGGAGGGGGGGGGAACATAAAGAACTCAGGGGGACCCCTGAACACCCAGGGGGGGCTCCAGGAGGACCCCAAGCCCCCTCACCTCCAAGGTGAGGTGCAGGTGGCTGATGGCTGTGTTGTTGAGCTCAATGATGATGGCGTAGAAGGAGAGCATGTCCTGGTTCTGCTTGCAGCTGGAGACGTGGACAGAGGGTGAGGGGGTGGGCAGAGACACCTCCCCATGCACCCCTCAGCCCCCATACTCAAATGGCAGTGATCTTGATGAGCTTCTTGAGGAGGTGGGTGCATTTTCCCAGCAACTCACAGAGCAGCAGATCCATGCCCACCCAGTGCTGCACCTCACTGCAGCAGCAGCTCCAGGTTGGCCATCTCCCGCCAGCCCCGCTCCCCATGGAACACATAATCCACGAACTCCAGCTGACACAGAGGGGATATTCATCACCAGGATTCACACACACACACACACCATGGCACAGCCCCCCCCAGGGCTCTCCCTCCTCCCCACCTCGTGGATGCAGCGGAAGAGCTCCCAGTGGAAGACAGTGAGGTGGTTGGCGATCTCCTCTGGCTCCACGTGATGGATCTCCATGTCCCTTGGCACTACCTGTATCTCCTCAGGCAACGACATCTTCCAGGGGATGAGGGGGATGCTCAGAAAAGGGCTATGCCATGGGGGGCCCAGGGGGGGCATCACAGCCCCAGCATTGTGCTCACCAGTGAGTCAAAGGTGTTTCTGATGCAGGCAAAGAGGTGGCTGTT
Source organism: Colius striatus (assembly GCF_028858725.1). Classification (NCBI taxonomy): domain Eukaryota; kingdom Metazoa; phylum Chordata; class Aves; order Coliiformes; family Coliidae; genus Colius; species Colius striatus. The sequence goes on from NC_084789.1 coordinate 40,620,303, forward strand.
GATGCCCAGCGTGGTGAACACACACTCCTCGCTAGGCTGCAGCACCGCTTTCTCTGTGGGCATGATGCAGGCAGGGGGTCAGCGCCAGCCAGACCCCCACCCCTGCCCTCAACACCTCCCAGCCAATGCCCCGGAGGCACCTCCGGAGGAGACCATGGTGACAAGGATGAGGGTGTCCTCGCGGACGCCCTGCTCCTCCAAGTACTGCAGCTTCTCAGTAATGGAGGCCAGGATGTCCTGCATGAGGCTGAGAGGCAGCTGCGGATGGTGACGTATGAGTGGTTGGGCATGTACATGGGGCAGAAGACTGGTGAGAGGGAGCACGGGGAGGTCAGGGCCAGGCCAGGCTCTATACAACCCCCCCCCAGGCTGCTCTGCAGCTGTCTGGGGAAACTGAGTCACGGAGTAGGTACAGCCCCTCGCAGTCGCTGGTGAGCTAAAGGAGGGGACCCTGGCACACAGCACCCATCCTGGCACACAGCACCCATCCCTACACCCATTCTGGCATCCAGCCCCCATCCCAGTATTCAGCACCCATCCCAGAACCCATCCTGGTACCCAACATCCATCTCACCACCCAGTATCCACTCCAGCACTCGGCTATAGTCACTGACTCTCATCAGAGCTCCAGAAGGTCACTCGTGTCTGCAGGCATGAGTCGATGCGATGTTCAGAAGTGCCTGAACAGCGGCTTCACTTGCTTGTTTAGAGTGGGAGTCTCATCAGCCACCCTGCAGCACCAGCATGGGTTCAGGCAGGGCCCCCAGCATGGCCAGCACCCTTGGATGCTGCACCCCAAGCTGTGCTAGAGTGCTCTGCAATACCCCCTCCACCCCCCTCACGAGTCATAGAATCATAGAATGGTAGGGGTTGGAAGGGACCTTTAGAGATCATCTAGTCCAACCCCCCTGCAGAAGCAGGTTCACCTAGATCAGGTCGCATAGGAACATGTCCAGGCGGGTCTTGAAGACCTCCAAGGAAGGAGACTCCACAACCCCTCTGGGCAGCCTGGGCCACTGCTCCGTCACTCTCACGGTGAAATAGTTTTTTCTTATGTTTAAGTGGAACTTTTTGTGTTCCAGCTTCATCCCATTACCCCTTGTCCTGTTACTATCTACTATAGAAAAGAGGGATGTCCCAACCTCCTGACACTAACCCTTTAGATATTTATAAATGTTAATAAGATCTCCCCTCAATCTCCTCTTCTCCAGGCTAAACAGCCCCAGTTCCCGCAGTCTTTCCTCATATTAGAGATGTTCTATACCCTTGATCATCTTGGTGGCCCTGAGCTGGACTCTCTCCAGCACTTCCCTGTCCCTCTTGAGCTGAGGAGCGCAGAACTGGACACAGTACTCCACATGAGGCCTCACCAGGGCAGAGCAGAGTAGAGGGGGAGAAGAACCTCCCTTCACCTGCTGCCCACACTCTTCTTGATGCATCCCAGAATGCCATTGGCCTTCTTGGCCACGAGGGCACATTGCTGGCTCATATTTAGTTTATTATCAATCAGGACTCCCAGGTCTCTCTCTGCAGAGCTGCTCTTCAGCAGTTCGACTCCCAGCCTGTACTGGTGCATGGGGTTGTTCCTTCCCAGATGCAGGACTCTGCACTTGTCCTTGTAGAACCTCATGAGGTTCCTCTCTGCCCAACTCTCAAGCTGGTTGAGATCCTGCTGAATGGCAGCACAGCCTTCTGGGGAATCAGCCAGTCCTCCCAGTTTGGTGTCATCAGCAAACCTGCTGAGGGTACACTCTGTCCCCTCATCCAGGTCATGGATGAAGATGTTGAACAAGACTGGCCCCAGAACCGATCCCTGCTCATCCATGGAGGCCTCCTACCTCCTTTTCCTCCTTTCTTGCGCGTTGGGACACACTGATCCTGGGTTTGGAGGAAGTGCTGCTTGAAGATTGACCAGCTCTCATGGGCACTTCTACCATCTAGAATCATATCCCATGAGATCCGTCCAAGTAGATCTTTGAAGAGGCCAAAGTCGGCTCGCCTGAAATCCAGGGTCACGGTCCTGCTTTGTGTTCTGCCCCTTCCACACAGGATCTTGAACTCTACCATCTCATGGTCACTGCAGCCGAGGTTGCCTCCAACCTTCACATCCCCAACCAGGCCCTCTCTATTCGTCAGTACCAGGTCCAGCAGCACACCCCTCCTTGTTGGTTCCTCGATCATCTGTGACAGGAAGTTGTCGTCAGCAATCTGTAGGAACCTCCTGGACTGCGTGTGCTTGGCTGTGTGGCTATCCCAGCAAATATCAGGGTGGTTGAAGTCCCCCATGAGGACCAGGGACTGTGATTGTGAGGGAGCTCCCAGCTGTTTGTAGAAGGCCTCATCCACATCCTCCTCCTGATCAGGTGGTCTGTAGCGGTCTCCTTACAACAATATCACCTGCCTTGCCCTGGCCATTAATTTTTACCCATAAGCACTCTACTCTCCTCATCCCCACCCAGGCACAGTTCAGTACACATTAATTGCTCTCTCACATAGAGAGCAACTCCACCTCCATGCCTTGTCAGTCTGTCTTTCCTGAACAATACATAACCCTCCATGGCTGTGCTCCAGTCATGGCAGCTGTCCCACCATGTCTCTGTGACCACGAGGTTGTAGCCCCGTATCTGCACCCACATCTCCAGTTCCTCTTGCTTATTCCCCAGGCTGTGTGAATTGGTGTAGAGGCAGCACAGGGGCTTACTCAAACACACATGTTCCCCTGGGCGGGTGCAGGAGGTTCCTCCGCTGTTTGGTTCTTTCTCAGGGTGGTGAGCCTTCCGTATCTCAGCCCAGTGCACAGATGAAGGGCACTTATCATTGTGTTCCCTGTCCTGCCCTGTTTCCCAGCTAGAGGGGTCAGCTTGTTCTGTTTTGCTTCTCCCCCCACCTCCCAAGTCCCTTAGTTTAAAGACTTCTTTATTAAATTTGTTAGCCTACTCCCAAATAATCCAGTGCCTTTACGGGAGAGATGAATCTCATCCCATCCTATGAAGCTGTAGTCCCCAAGGAAGGATCCATTGTCAAAGTACCCAAAGCCTTCCTGCCGGCACCAGCCTCTCAGCCAGGAGTTCACTTGGCTGATTTTTCCATTACAAACTCCTCCTTTATCACCAGTGAACAGGATAGAGGAGAAAATAACCTGAGCCCCTCTACCTTTTACCTGCTCCCCCAAGGATTTAAAATCCACCTCAACTCCAGAGATGTCATGCCTCATGACATCATTCATACCTACATGGAACACAAGCAGGGGGTAGTAGTCTGCATCCCTGATGAGCCGTGGCACTCTCTCGGCCACATCCCTGACCTTGGCCCCAGGCAGGCAGCACACCTCTCTTGACTCCCTACCTGCTCCACAGATGGGTCTCTCAGTGCCCCTTAGGAGCGAGTCACCCACAACAAGCACCCTTCACCTCTTCCTGCCATGTCCATTACCTACTGCAGGTGGAGCAGCTGATGGGTTGTTTATTGGGTTTTTCCCCTCTTGGAGCTTGCTCATCAAAGTCCCTTGTTGCCTGTGCCTCATACTTATTCGTAGTGGGCACTCTGGAAGGAGGGCTTGGAAGATGAGCCTTTGCCTTTCTTTTTTTTGTAACCAGGGTCCATGACTTATTGGATTCACTGGAGGCTTGCACCTGATTGTGGAAGTCTCCATCTATCTCCACTTCTTCCCCCACTTCCAATACTACAGTACCTACTCACAGTTTCCTGCAGCTCTTTCACCAGGCACTGCAGTTCTTGAACTTGAGGGCACCTGTGACACATTTTTGCCTCAGAGGCATAGGTCCCTAAGCAGTCTAAACTCTCCCTGCATTCCACCTGGACCGAAGCTTCTCTACTAGCTGGCCCAGTCTGGGTGGATGCATTGACCTTCAAATAAGTTTTATCCACCTGAGCCCTGGCTCACCATTTTGCTAGGTTGAAGCTGGGGCACTTCTCTGACGTCTGCTTCTCTAAAAGGGACGCGGGGTGTAGTGGGTCTGGGACGGTAGTGATTTTCCACAGCAGCTCCTGCAGTGCTGTGCTTACTGTTGATATCAATATTATGACTACCGCTTGCACAACATCGGGGCTGTCCCTCCAGCATTCCTTCCCCCACCTTCACCAATAGCTGTGAGTGGGCATGATCTTGGGAGGGACTATGGCCAGGACAGCTGACCCAGGCTGACCAAGGAGATATTCCATACCATATGACGTCAGCTCAGGAATATAAACTGGGGGAAAGGAGCAGGAAGGGGAGGCGAGATTCATTTCTGGCCTTCCCAAAGCAACCGCTACGCGTACTGAAGCCCTGCTTCTCGGGAGGTGGCCGGACATCGCTGCTGATGGGAAGTAGAGAGTAACAGCTTATCTGCTTCTGCTTTGCTTCCCGCGCGCGCGGCTTTGCTGCTTATTTACTTATTAAACTGCTTTTATCTCAACCCACGAGATTCCCATCTTATTTTCTCCCCTTCCCTGGCTTGCTTCTCGGGAGGTGGGGGGTAAAGCGGTGTGGTGGGCACCTGGCATCCAGCCAGGCTCAAACTACCACACGGGGTTATTCCCTGCCCGTCCTCCCTACTCACCGTGCCTGCACAAACTGCCACCACACTCCTAATCGCTCACGCTCCCTGGGAGACGTTTAAATCCCCCGCGGTTGCTGCGGCTCCACCTCCCGGCAAGACCGTCCCCCTCACGAGAGCTGCCTGGTCCTGGCGGCTCTCCTCGCTTGTCCTCCAATCCCCGTGCTCCAGGAAGCCCCGGATTACCTCAATCGGCCGCAAAGCCGCGAATAAACGAGCCTTGCCTCCGCTTTGTTTACCGCCGTGTAATGAGTCCTTACTCATTACACAAGGGCTGTTAATGAGCTCATGACCCCTCCAGCTCCAGGGCATCCCCAGAGAATACAATTCCTGGTCCTTCCTGGGGACCCCCTGACCCACAGGAACCCCCTGCCCTCCCCCCAGGGATCTCCTTTTTCCCCCTCACTTGAGCTCCACAGTCTCCACAAGCTGGTGCAGCTTCATGATCTCATCTTCCAGGTCGTGGTGGAGGGATGTGTCCATGATGAACAGGTAAAGCTCCTGATGGGGCGAGAGGGGCTCAGGACAGGGGGTGGGGGGGGGGGCTGTGGGGCCATGAGGAGAGGGCACCCACCTTGATCACCTTACTGGCACTCTCCTCCTCCTGCAGCAGCCCCTTGTAGGTCTCAAGGAAATGCAGCAGCACGGCCAGCACAGCCTGTTTGCACCGCAGCCTGGCTCCGTCCTCCCAGCGCAGCGTGGGGCTGTCCATGACCAGCACAAAGGTGACATGTCAAAGAGGAGACACACAGAATCATTTTGGTTGGACAAGCTCTTTAAGCTCATGGAATTCACCCCCTGCCCTCACAGTGCCCACTAACCCATGGCCCTCAGCACCTCAGCTCCACGGCTTTGCAATAGCTCCAGGGATGGGGACTCTCCCACCTCCCTGGGCAGCCTGGGACAGGGGCTGACAACTCTCTCAGGGAAAAAGTTCTTCCTCAGCTCCAATCTAAACCTCCCCTGGGGCAACTTGAGGTTGTTTCCTCCTGTCCTGTCACTTGTTACTTGGGAGAAGGGACCAACCTCCACCTCACCACAGCCTGTCAACTCCTGTCAGGGAGTTGCAGAGGACTCATGTCTCCCCTCAGCCTCCTCTTCTCCAGGCTGAACATCCCCATTCCCTCAGCTGCTGTGAGGGGCCCAACACCGAACACAGCACTCAAGGTGCAGCCTCACCAGTGCCCAGGGGGACAATCACAGTGGGAAGGGACCCCAGGCACTCACCAGCACCCACTGCACCCTGGCCACTTGTGAGTGTCTTCATGCCCACCCTGGTATCACCCCACCATCATGGCATCCCAATTCCCTCCTTGCTGCTCCCCTGTGCCCCCCCACAGCACTCTGCCATCCCCATGCCCCTCTCCTCCTTGCAACCCCATATCCACCCTTGTGCCACCCTCATGCCTACCTGAGGCCCTCCTGCTTGCACTCTCATGTTCACCTTTCCACCACACTCACACCCTCCCTGTGCCCAACCTTGGACCCTTCCCCATTGCACCCTTGTGCCCACCCTCATGGCACCCCCAACGCCCTCCCCCTGCCCCCCAAGGATATTGCTGGTGCAGCTGCTGCAGGAAGCGCTGGGTGGGCAGGAAGAGTGAGTGTGTGAGCACGATGTCATCCAGCAGTGACTCTGGGGGAGATAGGGAGGGGGTCAGGCATGGGCACTCTGCCCCAACAACACACCCAGAGGCCCCATGCCCAGAGCAGCGGGTGGCCAAGGGCAGCGACCTTCCTTCCCAGAGTGACATGGAGAGATGCCTAGCCCCATGCTGAGCCCTCCCCACATCCAGGGCTGACTCGTAGCCCCCCCAGGGTAGCCGGGGCCCAGGAGGATCATGCACAGGGGCAGAAGGGCTAGAAGGGCAGGACCTGAGCAGTGACACATGGCTCTGGCACACCCAATGGCCCCAGGCAAACCAGGACATGGCTCAGGGCAACAGGGAAACTGAGGCAGACATTGAGGGCAGGTGCCAGCAGCAACTATTGGGGCAGCCACTGTGCCGGTGCCCATCACTGGGCTCAGAAGGTGTTTTGGCATGGTGCAGCCCAGTGAGAAGAGGGGCCGACAGTGGCAGCAGTGCCTAGCAGTGCCAGCACACAGCCTCTGCCACGACCTTTGGACCATGCACCACTCCCTCACCCAGCACTGGAGCAATCCTCAACCCCAGGCTCTGAGCAAGTGCCCAGAGGGCTGTGCCTGGGTGCCCCAGGGATGTTGTGGTGGGACCTCAGTGCCCCCACAGGGTCCTGTCAAGGCACTCCGACTAGAGCGTTCCCCCAGCAGCCCCAGCCCATCCCACAGCCCCTTGGCCACAGATCCATGCCAAGCCAGGGCTGAGGCTCCCCGGGCACCACCACACTGGGGTACACTGCCCACAAAGAATGAACTGCTGCTGAAAGCGGGACACAGTGGTCTGGGGCACAGGCTGGGCACACTGGCCCCCCCTAGCCTGGCCACCAGCACTCCCAGGCTGGTGCCCCACATCCAGTGTCCTGCACTAGTGTCAGGGACAGAGACACCAGCAGCGTGGGGGGTGCAGGTACATAGGCCTCAGCACCCCCTGCCCGGTGTAAGAAACAAACCAGTTTTCTCGCGAAAGACTCAGGTCAGACTCTGCAGTGAAGCACTTTTATTATTATTATTTGGCTTTTTATTCCCTATCCCAAAAAGGTCCCTCCCTTGTTTCCCCGTTGATTAGGTACTCCAAGACTTACAACTTCCCAAGGCCAGTTGCCATGGAGGAGGAGTCCCCATCTGCACCCAGGGAAGGGTGCCCACCTGCCCACTCCCTGCTCAGGATCTCATGTGTGCCCAGCTCTCCAGCAGAAATCCTTTATTTCTTTGTTGACTGTAACTGACATCACCTTTTGTGCCTCCTTTCAGAGGTCAGAGCAGTGTTTTAGAAGCAGGAATCCTTTATGTCTTAAATGTAACTTTCTCTGCCTCAAGGCTGAAACGTGTCTTTATATCGAGTCCTGGGCCTGACATCACTGTGATGGGGTTTGGGGTTTGTTTATTTGGATTCCTGTCACTGAGGAGCACGTGTGGCAGATTGGGAGACGTTTTAGAAAGCAGACAGCTCTCTTTGCTTGGGCTGAGAGTGGCAGGGATGGCATGTGCTTCCCTGGGAGGGCCAGTGTCACACTGCACTGCTGGGTGGCTTGGCCACAGGTGGGACAGGAAGAGCAGTTCCTGTGCAGCCACCCACACCCACATGTTATAGGGAGCAGCTGCAGCCCATCCCCCATCCCAGGGACACAAGCCCACTTCTCTCCCTCCAGCCTCACTCGCTCCACTCCCAGGGGGAAGGAACAACTGGTGTGGGAGCTGCCACCCATATATTTCTGTGCACCCTGCCTCCCTCTGGCCTGCAGCCCACCTGCCCACGGCAAACCGTGCTAGGTGACACATACCCCACTCTGCACCCTCCCAGTACACCCACATCACAGAAGGGAAAAAGGAGGACAGGGATGGGGTCTGCCCAGGCTAGGGGATAGCAGCACCTGGGTGGAGGGTAGTTTGGGGGGGCAGGAGGACCTAAACTCCCTTCTACTATGCATCCCACTCCAGCCCCTTCCCTGCAGCCCTACCTGGGTTGGGGGTCCCACAGCCATCATCCTCCTCTTCCCCCCTGTTATGCTGCCCCTTCCCCCACCAGCACCTCTGCCTCAGTGTTGGGGTGGTTTTGGGTGCACGGAGCTGGGTGGGAGCCAGACTGAGTACAGTAGGGCTGGGAGCTGACCCTGCTGGGCTGGGGGGCCAGGGCGTGGGTGGGAGGCAGCGGGGAGCCCCATCCCACCACCAGCCCCATGCTCCAGGGACAGCCAGGGCTGGGGTGGGGCTGAGCCACTGACACGAGGGAGCCCTTCAGGTAGGAGTGAGACATGCTGCTAGGCCTGTCCCTGCGATGCCTGGGCTGGCAGGGAGCAGGGGAGGCAGGAGCTGACACAGGGGTCCAGAGGCTTCCACCAGCTTCTTCAGGTGTGGGAAAGCCATCCCTGTGGCTTTTGGGGAAGGTGCAGGTGCTGCAGAGGAATGGGGAAACTGAGGCAGGGCTGGAGGGGGCTGCAGCCTGCAGGGATAGGGGGGGATTGGGATTCGACTCCTCCTACCCCCAGGTGGAGCCCAAGAGGGGGCTGCATTCACCCGTGTAAGAAATGTTAATGTTGTTTTTGCAGGATGGAGCCAAGGGGATTAAGACAAAGAATTTCTACCATAACCGTTTCTTTGTATTGCTAATCAGATATTGTTTGTTGGAAATCCAGGGGACAGCATCATGACCACTGGAGTGGGACAAAGTAGTATTCGGTTAAACTATGGATAAATGTAACTGACAGGGAGGCTCCACAAACTATACAAGCTTGTTTTGTTTCTTACATTGGTCCATGCACAGAGTTTCCTGGTCGATATGATCATGCGTACTATTCCTATCCTTCCCCCTGTGGTTCACTGGGTCTGCCTTCAAACTTGGTCTCAGGATCCAGTTGGTCTCCTCTGGAGCCCCTGTCGATGATCCACAAGAGCGTTAAAATCAACGGGATGCGTCTTCCTGACAGAGGTCCCCCAGGAAGACGACTTGGGATCCTGGACGAGCCCCCATCTGTAATAAACAAGTTTTCTCTCGAAAGACTCAGGTCAGACTCTGCAGTGAAGCACTTTTAAGCATTCTTGCAAGAGCGGGTGTCCTAGCTAGTAGGCACAGCTGATAGATACAATATTCGGCTTTTTATTCCCTATCCAGCCTGCAAGGTCCCTCCCTTGTTTCCCCATTAATTAGGTACTACAAGATTTACAACTTCCCCTCAGGGGATGTCTGGTTCTTGTCAGGATCTTATCTTGTCACTGTGGAGGAATGGTTAAGGGAGCATGGACATGGATCCCAGGGTATAATGTTAGGCCTGATGGGGCAAGGCAATCTGAGTTCTAGTTATATGAATTTAATGCACAATCAAGACCAGAGTCAGAGCCATGGTTAAAGCAGTTGCTGTCACGCAGTCAGCGCAGACAGCAGGCCGCTTTCTGCTCCTTCAAGGTCGGGCTGTTTTCAGCTAACGAGCTAACAGCTCAAGGTGGAAAACAACTTTGGAGAAAAACAAGATGGGAAAATGTGAGGGAGCTTGCTTATGGCAGAAACCGCAAGTAGGATGAACATGAGAATGTAATCTATTAGCTGCTGTTGCTGACCTAGCTTTGAAGCTGCTGGATATAAGTTAGAGCCTGCTTTTAATAAAGAGAAGATTTCTGCTATCACTCACATTGAGTAGGACTGATTTCTTCCCACCCAGCTGAGAATCGGACCCTGGGTTGATCGCCGCATGAAGTAGGCTTGGAGCTGGTTTTTCAGGCTTCGAGCCTGGTTCTCAGACTTCGAGTCTGTTTTTTTCAGGCCAAGAGCCGAAAACTTCGAGGCATGTCACCCATACCCCTCCAGTCTTATCTAAAATTTAAAATTCAAAGCTCATCGGCATCTGATTAGCAGTACAAAGAAACAGATAACTTTAGAAATTCTTTTTCTTAATCCCCTTGGCTCTATCCTGCAAAAACAACATTAATATTTCCTATTCCTACAAATTTCCCCCCCTTTTTTTAAAATACATTTGTTGCTTTTTGCAATGACTCTTCCAGGTTAGACAACATTATTTCACAGTTATTTTTTAACAATAGTTCTTCTTGATTTTCTTCTTGTTCCTTGAGAAGGAACATTTTCTCATGGTAGGGAGGCAGGTCTAAGGGCATTTGTTTAGACAATGCAGTTTCTATTAATCACTGTGCAAGCCCCCTAACACAAGGAACTATACAGCATCCAACTGCCATCAATATCCCTGCAACCATTTCTTTCCATTTCCCAAACCATGATTCCAACGACCCTGTGATAGAGTTATCTATCCCTGAAGTCTCAGCCAATTCCTCTGCTAATGTAGGAAGTCCTTGTAATGCTCTGGTTATGGTTCCATCTGGTGCTGTGTTGTTTGGTATAAAAGTACAACATTTGTCCCCTAACATTACACAGACCCCTCCCTTTTCAGCTAATATCATATCTAGAACTAGTCTGTTCTCCCATGCCATTCTACTAGTGGCATCTAGTTGTTCTGTAATCCCTTTGATTGCATCCCTTGTATGATTTATAAATTGTTGCTGATTATAATAAATATAATTTATCCAATCCATATTTTTGTTTATTGTCACCCACCAAAATAAAAAGGATTCAAACCCTGCTGCTATTTGATCTTGTGCTTTATGTTCGTCAGGCACCCCCCTGGGGACTCCAATTGAATCAATATAGATTCTGTCAAATGACACACCCAGACCTCTTTTTATTCTTTTTCCTGAAACATATGATCCTTTTTCAAATGCCAGGTGTCCTGGTTTGAGCCAAGATAGAGTTAATTCCCGTGAGGAACCAGGAAAGGGCACAGCCTGAACAGCTGACCCAGGCTGGCCAGCAGGTATTCGATACCATCCTAACCGTCATGCCCAGGGTATAGGTGGGGGCTGGCCGGCAGAAGCTCTTCCGGGGGGTGCGGACTCTGGGTCGCCGGTCCGGAGCGGTCGCTCATGTCGGGTCCCGGGGGGTGAGCAACTGTATCACTCACCAGTTTTCTTTGTAATATCCCCTTGTCTTTGTTATAGTTGTTACTCTTCAATTTCCCCAGTAAACTGTTCTTATTTCAACTTACGCGGGCTCTTTTACTTTTTTTTCTCCCTCTCCGATCCCCTCCGCATTCCGTAGAGAGGGGGAGGGGGAGGAGTCGCGGTTTCCTTCCCCTTTGCTCCGGCTGGGCAAAACCACGACATTAATTGACACCAGGGTAAATGGAATGGCCAAATGAATGAGGGCACATGTGCCTTTCCATTTTGGAGGGAGCACAGGCCTCAGGATTCTTCCTCCTCAATACCACCACAGATCTGCCCTGGGGATACTCACAGCCGAAAAAATTTCCGGCTTTATCCTCAGTCACATTGAATGACTCAGTACACATTTCCAGGTCTCTGAGATACCCGATAGCCCGTTCACCCTGTCGTGAGAGACAAACTGTGTGGTTACCTGCAACTGCAGAGAAAACAGGAGGTACTTTGATGTCTTTGCTCTGCGGAGCAGGGAATAACAGTGAGAGAGACTTGCAGCTCTCTTTTCCCCATGCAGTCCTTTCTTGGTATAGGGCAATCATACATCTCATTCCCTGTGGTCCTTTACTCCATCCTAATGGAAAGGGAACCACTTGTGCAGTAGATCTTCCTGAGGCACATGCATAGCAATTACTATAATTCGGACTTTGCGCTGTATATTTAACCCATTCAATCCAGGCATTTGCATCTCCATATCCTGTTTCCATCTCAAGTGTTTGTGTTAAGTTCTTTACTTCAGTTATAGTTACAATCTTTGGGTCATTTGGTGAGTCCCATTGTTTTATTTTGGGTACCCTAGTGGGAGTTGTTATCCTTTGGCTTTGTCCTTTCTTTGATTTCCACACAATTCTGAACCTGCCAATGGGATCTGTTCCACTTATATCTGCTCCAAGTCCATAGGTTCTATTTACTAGGCAATCAGCTTCTTTGACAGTAAGCATTATGGGATTACATTCTAAATTGTTACAGTCAATCCCTCTCTGCTTGCTTGCTATTCTCTGGGCACAAATACTTATCACGGTTACTAAGTTGTCTTTGACTATTCAAATTCCCACAGTCCAATACCTGACAGGCATCAAACTGTATAGTTTGTGGAGACTTCCCCTCGGTTACATTTATCCATAGTTTAACCAGTGTAGTGGGTCTGGGATAGTAGTGATTTTCCACAGCAGCTCTTGCTGTTGATATCAATATTATGACTAGTGCTTGCACAGCATCAGGGCTGTCCCTCCAGCATTCCTTCCCCCACCTTCACCAATAGCTGTGGGTGGGCATGATCTTGGGAGGGACCATGGCAAGGACAGCTGACCCAGGCTGACCAAGGAGATATTCCATACCATATGACGTCAGCTCAGTAATATAAACTGGGGCAGAGGAGCAGGAAGGGGAGGCAAGATTCATTTCTGGCCTTCCAAAAGTAACCGCTACGCGTACCGCAGCCCTGCTTCTCGGGAGGTGGCCGGACATCGCTGCTGATGGGAAGTAGAGAGTAACAGCTTTATCTGCTTTTGCTTCGCTTCCCGTGCGCGGCTTTGCTGCTTCTTTATTAAACTGCTTTTATCTCAACCCACAAGACTCCCATCTTATTTTCTCCCCTTCCCTGGCTTGCTGAGGAGGTGGGGGACAGAGCAGTGTAGTGGGCACCTGGCATCCAGCCAGGCTCAAACTACCACAGCCCTTTTGGCGCCCAACGTGGGGCGAGATAATAGCAGTTTTACATTAACTGCATTGTAATTACAGTAAGCCAATGAGTGCAAAGTTCCTGTGCTGGTCACGGAGCCTTGCTGTAATGCAGCTTATCTTACACTTTGTAATGTTTGGGACATGATGCTACTAACACTGACTCTGTGCTGCGCTCTAACCTTGATAGCTTTGCTAAGCTGGCTATATGATTTTTGTGAAAAGGATGAAAGGGCCTGGGAACATGATGGCCCAAATAATAATTGTGAGTCTCATTCTGTTACTGATGGATTTACTGTGCTGTGGGAGCTGTCTTGTGAAGGTCATGGGGCAAAGCACCTCTTTCCCCTCAGCTCGGACTGATGTAGACAATTTTGTTATACAGACTTCCCAGGTCCTTAGTCACCCTTATATGAGAGTTTTAATATTACTAATTAACATGGTTGGTATATTACATATCTTGTGGAGTCTGGACACATCTGAGTATCAGAGAGGACAAATTTGGGATGGAAACATGTTAAAATGCCCCCTAAAGCGGCCAGTCCCTGGGTGGCAGGGTGTGTGGATGAATTTGGGCAAATTCCTAGGACGGTTATCACCTCCTGTAACCTGGGATTTTACACCTGAACAGATAAAAAACCCTGCTTTACTGGCACACCACCTGATAGAAGGGTGTCTTACCTACCCCAATGAGGCCCATCAGGTTCAGGCACTATACTGGGGCCTAGCCTCTGCCTACCGAGCCGCACTCCAGTCCTCTCAGAGAACTATGGCCGAGGTGGAAATTCAAAGTTTATCTGAGACCACCATGGGAATCAAACAACAACCACAGTGGTTGCCCCAGTAGTGAAAAAGAGACAGTGGACAAGGAGGTCAAGTCCATATCCTCGATTAGTAAGGGCAGAAGAGGAGGAAGAGGAAAGGTTAGAAGAAGAAGCTGGTCCTTCAGTAAGGAGATCAGGAGAAGGAGTGAAAGAAAGCGAAAAGGAAATGGAAACTACTCGGTCCCTCACCTCAACAGATCTTAGAGATATGTGAAAAGATTGCAGTCGCCAGCCAGGTGAGCGGATTGGTGCCTGGCTGCTCTGATGTTGGGATAACAGGGCTGACAGTCAGCAATTGGAAGGTAGAGAAGCCCAACAGCTGGGATCTCTTGCTAGGGATCGGGGAATTGATAGAGGCATTGGAAAGAAGACCTCTTTGGAAACGTCTCCTCTCAAGTGTAAGGGCAAGATACCCATTCAAGGAAGATCTTGTAAATGCCCGAGGAAAGTGGACTAGAGCTGATGAAGGCATCCAATACCTAAGGGAATTAGCTGTGTTGGAAGTCATCTATGGTGATCTAGATAATGGTGAGGCGTCCACAGATCCAGACGATGTCCAGTGTACACGGGCCATGTTGAGAAAAGTGATTCAGAGTGCCCCAGCTACGTATTCTAATATCTTGGCAATGGTGTATCATCCAGACATGGATATACCAACAGTGGAGAGAGTATCTTCTTGGTTACAGAACTATGAAGAGAGCCTCTGCACTTCTTCACCAGTGTGGGATGATGGCCTGACTGCCAGAACTGCCCCAAGAATTCGGTCATCCACTGTCCTGACCAGGGGAAAAGGAAGTCCCAGACGCAGGAGTACACCACGAAATGAACTCTTTTTGCTCTTTTTGCGTGGCCAAGGAGAGTATATGAGGAAATGGGATCGTGAACCCACTTTTAAGCTGGAAGCGCGTGTACGTGAACTAAGGGGGAAGACAGCTGTTAGAAAAGGACCAGCCAAGAGGACTGTCAGCATAGTAGCTGCCAGAACAAAAGAGGACAATCAGCAATCTCCAAGACATAGAAGAACTGCAACCACTTCCTTCGATGCCAATGAGGAGACTTCAGGTCTAAAATTGCAAGGATCAGATAGCGAATACTCTGATGAAGAACAGAAATAGAGGGTCCCTGCCTCCAGCCAGGAGGAGGAAAGGGATGACCGAATCTACTGGACTATGTGGGTTCGATGGCCTGGCACATCAAACCCACAAAGGTATAAAGCCTTAGTAGACACAGGGGCACAGTGTACATTGATGCCATCGAGGTATAGAGGCACAGATTCTGTCTGGATCTCTGGAGTGACAGGGGGATGTGAAGAATTATCTGTATTATCTGTATTAGCTTAACAGGGACCAAATGGGAAAAACACCCCATTGTGACTGGTCCAGAGGCCCCTTGTATTCTTGGCATAGATTACCTCAGGAGAGGATACTTCAAAGACCCCAAGGAGTATCGATGGGCTTTTGGTATAGCCACTGTAGATACAGAGAAAATCAAACAACTCTCCAGTTTACCTGGCCTCTCAGAAGACCCTTTTGTTGTGGGATTGCTGCAAGTTCAAGAGCAACAGGTACCAATTGCTACCAGGACGGTGCACCGGAGGCAATCAAGATTCCCTGGATCCCATCCGTGAGTTGATTCATCAATTGGAGGCTCAAGGAGTAATTAGCAAAACTCATTCCCCATTTAATAGTCCCATATGGCCTGTGAAAAAATCTGATGGAGGGTGGAGGTTAACAGTAGACTATCGTGGCCTGAACGAAGTGACACCACCACTGAGTGCTGCTGTACCAGACATGTTAGAGCTCCAGTATGAACTGGAGTCAAAAGCAGCCAAGTGGTATGCTACGATTGACATCGCTAATGCATTTTTCTCAATTCCTTTGGCAGCAGAGTGCAGGCCAAAATTTGCTTTCACATGGAGAGGTGTCCAATCGATTGCCCCAGGGGTGGAAACACAGTCCTACTATTTGTCATGGTCTAATCCAAACTGTGCTGGAAATGGGTGATGCCCCCGAACATTTACAGTACATTGATGACATAATTGTATGGGGCAACAAGGCAGAAGAAGTGTTTGAGATAGGGAAGAGAATAATTCAGATTCTCCTAAAAGCTGTTTTTGCTGTAAAAAGAAACAAAGTAAAGGGACCTGCACAAGAGATCCAGTTTTTGGGCATAAAATGGCAAGATGAGTGTCGGCATGTGCCTATGGATGTTGTGAACAAAATAGCGACTATGTCTCAACCAACTAATAAGAAAGAAACGCAAGCTTTCCTGGGCCTTGTGGGATTCTGGAGGATGCATATCCCAGGTTATAGTCAGCTTGTGAGCCCTCTTTTTAGAGTAACCAGAAAGAAGAACTGTTTTGAGTGGGGCCTTGAGCAACAACAAGCTTTTCAACAAATTAAACAGGAAATAGCTCGTGCAGTCACCCTTGGGCCCATCCGTACAGGATCAGATGTGCAGAATATCCTCTACACTGCCGCTGGAGAGCCATGGTCTCACCTGGAGCCTCTGGCAGAAAACATCTGGAGAAACCCAAGGTCGACCATTAGGAGCCGAGGATATCGAGGATCAGAAGCCCACTACACCCCAACTAAAAAAGAAATACTAGCAGCATATGAGGGACTTCAAGCTGCTTCAGAAGTCATTGGCACAGAAGCTCATCTCCTCTTGGCACCACGTCTGCCTGTGTTACACTGGATGTTCAAAGGGAAAACCCCTTCTATACATCATGTAACCAGCGCTACATGGAGTAAGTGGATGGCGTTGATTACACAACGATCTCGGCTGGGGAAATCTAATCGCCCAGGAATCTTGGAAGAGATCATGGACTGGCCAGAAGGCAGAGATTTTGGAGCATCGCCTGAGGAAGTAGCTCGTGCCAAAGAGGCACCACCATATAATGAACTATCAGAAAATGAGAGGCATTATGCTTTGTTTACTGATGGATCCTGCCGCATGGTAGGAAATCATCGTAAGTGGAAAGCTGCTGTGTGGAGTCCCACATGACGAGTTGTTGAGGCCACTGAAGGAGAAGGTGAGTCGAGTCAGTTTGCTGAAGTGAAAGCCATCCAACTAGCTCTAAAGATTGCAGAACAAGAGAAGTGGCCAGTACTCTATCTTTATATAGACTCCTGGATGGTGGCTAATGCTCTATGGGGATGGCTACAGCAATGGAAGAAGACCAACTGGCAGCACAAGGGTAAACCCATCTGAGCTGCTGCATTATGGCAAGACATTGCTGCTTGGGTGGAAAACATGACTCTGAAAATACGTCATGTAGATGCTCACGTGCCCAAAAGCCGTGCCACTGAAGAACAATGGAACAACCTGTGGGGAGTTTTGTGGAGACTTGGATAGAGAAAAGAGGACATGATAGAATACAGCTGGTTAGGCAGTAAGCACTAAGCGATAAGCTATTGGACTCCTGCTCAAGGCCGTGAGAGCAAGAGAGCTGTATGATAACAGGATGAAAAAGCAGGAGCTTAGTTTGGGTTAAGCAGCCACAAGTATCTGGAGTATGTTGAAACAAGGGCGAGGTTTGCACCTAACTGGGAACCAATGATGAGCTTAGCTTTTGCAATATGTATGAGCCTGATTATTGTATCTATAAAAGAGTTGTATCTTTGCAAATAAAGTTGAGACTTGTTGCACTACAGGGTGGGCTTGTCTCCCGTCGTCTTCAGCAACAACCAACAGGTAGACAAAGCTGCCAAAATTGAAGTAACTCAGGTAGACCTAGACTGGGAGCGCAAAGGTGAGCTATTTATAGCTCAGTGGGCCCATGAAACATCAGGACATCTGGGAAGAGATGCAACATATAGATGGGCTCGTGATCGAGGGGTGGACTTGACCATGGAAGCCATTACACAGGTCACCCACGAATGTGAAACGTGTGCTGCAATCAAGCGAGCCACACGAATCAAGTCTCCCTGGAACAGAGGCCGATGGCTGGGTTTTCAATATGGTGAGGCCTGGCAAATTGACTATGTTGGACCACTACCACGAACACATCAAGGCCGAAGAAACCTTTAAAGCCACATATCTTTTGGCCTGTTTTTGGATCTTTTGAGGACTGGATTTTCCAGGCTTTAAATATATATGTTAATTCAAAGGAACCATTTAGTCAGGAGGAAAGTGATTATGCAGGATTATGGGTTAGGACTTCACGTCCTTTTCCGGCCTCAATACTTACATTGAAAGCAGATGAAAAGTTTGAGGAAGAAGAAGGGGATAAAAATAGAAAAGTAAAGGAAAAAGATGATAAATGGGAGCCACTGGATAACTTACCGCCTCCATATTCTAACAATCCACCTCCGGTGGCGGCTCCCCCTCCGGTGGCCGTAGTACCCCCACCAGTGCCACCGTTGCCCCTGCCTCCACCACCAACAGCACCGGAATTAGATCTACCTCTGGCTGCATTTACGAGAAGTAGGACTGCCACATCTGAGGGAGCTTCTCTATATCCCTTACGAGAAGTACCCCTCGGAGGTAATAAGGGAGGCATTGGGTTTGTGGCAGTCCCATTAAATACCACAGATGTAAGAAATTTTAAGAAAGAAATGGGGACCCTATTAGATGATCCCCTTGGGGTAGCTGAAAAATTAGGCCAATTCTTAGGCCCCAATACTTATACCTGGGAAGAAATACAATCTATTTTAGGGATCTTATTTACTGATGAGGAAAGGGGTATGATTAGACAAGCTGGAATGAGAATTTGGGAAAGACAAAATCAGGCTGGACCTCCTGGGGATCATAAATGGCCAAATATGGGATCATCAACAACCCCAAGGAAGGCAGAACATGAGAGACCTGAGAACATTAATTATCCAAGGGACAAGAGAAGCGGTCCCCCGAGGACAAAACATTAATAAAGCATTTAATGAGGAACAAGGGAAAGACGAATCACCAACGGAATGGTTAGAAAGGTTAAGAAAAAGTTTACAAATGTATTCTGGAATAGATCCAAATACAGTGGCTGGGACTGCCCCCCTTAGAACACAATTTGTAGCAAAATCTTGGGGGGATATAAGAAGAAAATTGAAAAAATTAAAGGACTGGCAAAATAGAGGGTTAGAGGAATTACTTAGAGAAGCTCAAAAAGTCTACATAAGGAGGGACGAAGAAAAGCAAGAAGCAAAAGCAAAAAATCTTTGTAGCAGCCATAAGAGAGAGTAAGGAAACTGAAATCTCATCTGGGGAGAAAGGGAAAAAGAAAATAGAGATGACACCCAGGGGATGACCTTCTAGAGAGAGGTCTAGTATTCCCATCTGTTACTACTGTAACAAGAAGGGGCATATTCAGAAGAACTGTAGAAAACGGGAACAAGATGAAAAAATGTTTAAAGAAGAATAGGGGAGTCAGGGGCTATATTTGTTGGGGACTTCAACATCAACAGAGCCCTTGATAAAATTACTAATAGGTCCCCATAAGGAAGAAGTTTTATTTTTAGTCGATACGGGTGCTGAAAAGTCAACCATCCAAAAGCTCCCAAAAGGGATAGAAAAAGAGAAAAATTATGTCAGTAACTGGGGCAAAAGGAGAACCCTTTAAAGTGCCCATTCTAAAAGATGTAGAAATAGAGTCAGAGAAGAAAATTTGCCTTAATGATTTGTTGTTACTCCCTGAAGCAGAATATAATTTACTGGGGAGAGATCTGATCCTGAAATTAAATCTAAGCATCCAGAGTCAAGGGGACAAGTTACAGATTAAGTTATATCCCCTAACACAAGAAGATGAGAAAAATATTAATCCCTTAGTATGGTATAAAGAGGGAGAAACTGGAAAAATACAAATGGACCCCATAAGTGTTCAAATAATAGACCCACATCGCCCAATAAGAATCAAACAATACCCCATATCCATAGAAGGTCGGAAGGGGTTAAAACCGGTGGTTGACAGACTTTTAGAACAGGGGACTTTGGAACCCTGTATGTCACCCCATAATACACCTATCCTCCCCGTAAAGAAACCAGATGGATCATATAGAATGGTACAAGATCTAAGGGCTGTAAATCAGCAAACCATCACTAAATTCCCTGTGGTGGCAAATCCTTATACTCTATTGAGTATTGATATTCTCCAAAATATACTTGGTATAGTGTGATAGATTTAAAAGATGAATTTTGGGCTTGTCCTTTGGAAGAGGGATCCAGAGATTATTTTGCTTTTGAATGGGAGGATCCTGAGAGAGGACGAAAGCAACAACTAAGATGGACCATGCTGCCACAGGGGTTTACGGAATCACCAAATCTATTTGGACAAACTTTAGAAAGAATTTTTCAGGATTTTATAATACCCAAAGAAATTAAATTATTGCAGTATGTAGATGATCTATTAGTGGCAGGGGAAACTGAGGAAGAGACTAGAAAGGCTACCATAAAGTTGTTAAACTTTTTGGGAGAGAGAGGATTGAAAGTGTCCCGGTCAAAATTACAATTTGTAGAACAAGAAGTAAAATACCTAGGACATTGGCTAAATAGAGAAAGAAAAAAATTAGACCCTGAACGAGTATCTGGAATTTTATTTTTAAGACCACCAAAAACAAAAAAAGAAATTTGGCAGATATTAGGATTGTTAGGATATTGCAGACCATGGCTTGAAAATTATAGTGAGAAAGTAAAATTTTTATATAACAAATTAACTAACAACCAACTTAAGTGGCTTGCAGAAGATGACCAGAGATTTGAGGAAATAAAGAGTGCATTAATACAAGCACCTGTACTGAGTCTCCCAGACTTAGAGAAACCTTTTTATCTTTTTGTAAATACCTCAAATCAAACAGAGTATGGAGTCCTCACTCAGGACTGGGCAGGAACCAAAAAGCCTGTGGGATATTGCTCTAAACTACTTGACCCAGTAAGCAGAGGATGGTCCGCTTGTCTCTAAGCCCTAGTCGTGACAGCTTTATTAATAGAGGAAGCCAGGAAAATTACCTTTAGTGCACCCTTAAAAGTGTACACCCCACATAATGTTAGGACAGTTTGACAACAAAAAGCAGGAAAATGGTTAACGGATAGTCGGATTTTAAAATATGAAGCAATATTAATAGATTCCCCTGACCTAGAATTAAAAGTAACATCTGCACAGAGCCCAGCACAATTTTTATTTGGAGAACCATTAGAGGTACTACAACACAATTGTTTAGAAATAATCGAGACCCAAACAAAAGTTAGACCTGACTTAAGAGATACTGAACTAAAAGAAGGGGAAATACTGTTCATCGACGGATCTTCTCGAATGGTGGAGGGAAAGAGAAAATCGAGGTATGCAATAATAAATAAAGGGTTAGATATAGTAAGAGTCAGGACCCTTGAGCCCAACATGGTCAGCTCAAGCTTGTGAGTTGTATGCCCTTTAGTTGTATGCCTTAGAATTATTGAAAGGAAAGAGCGGGACTATATTCACAGACTCTAAATATGCATATGGGATAGTACATACTTTTGGAAAAATTTGGGAAGAAAGAGGCTTAATTAATACCCTGTCGTGGTTTTGCCCAGCCGGGAACAAAGAGCCACGAGGGTGCTCGCTCACTCCTCCCCTCCCGGTGGAGTGGGAAGGGGAACCAGAGAAAAAGGGGAAAAACCCGCGTAGGTTGAAATAAGAGCGGTTTAATAGAACAACAATAAGAATGAACAGGTTCAGGGGGAAAAAGGAACAGTTTTAACAGTACACGAGGGGAATATACAAAAGGAATGGCGCGTGCCGCGGCTGCTCACCACCCAGGACCCGACGCGACTCCCCCTCCGACCGGTAGCCCCGCCCGTGCTCCCGAAGTCCCGCCCCCTGCTTCTAGGTACTGGGCATGATGTCAGTATGGTATCGAATACCTGTTGGCCAGCCCAGGTCAGCTGCCCATGCTGTGCCCCTTCCTACTTCCTCCTCAAAGTTAACTCTATCCTAGCCAAAACCAGGACATTCCACCCCTTATTCTATACCATCTACATCATGCCTAGTTTCACAATATACAACATCTGAGCACCACATTTCCTCTCCCTGAAAAAATAGGGGCACACACAGAGAAGTATATCATTCCCTCAGTTTATAGGCCACCCCCCTAACATTCCCATTAAGTCCATTTGGCTGTTTAGGTGTGTCTTATCTGTAAGTTGAAAGCACTGATCTTGAGGACGTCACTGGGCACCAATTCACATTCTGCTATTCTGTATCTTGCTTGTCCATGTCCATCTTTCGGTGATCTGGGTGGTCCTTACTGTAGTGTCAGTGGTATGGCATAGAGCAACTATGGTAATGACGACATATAACAACAATGTTATTTAACAACTAACATAATACAATTTGATTCAACGAATTCACAGGCTATTCTCACCCAAAATCAATTTTCCTTGAGGTACACACTGGGTTGTCCCATCCTTACACATCACCCACCAAGTGTACCCAGGTCCCTGAGCAAAAACAATCCCACGAATGGGTTTACCTTTACCCAAGGTAGGACTCACCCATACTGCTTTCCCTAACAGATCTTTTACGTGCACTACAGGGACTTTATCCCCTTCTACAGTATGTAAAAGTTCCGATTGGGCAGGGCCAGCTCTGTTCACAGATCCTCTGGAGTTGACTAGCCAGGTGGCCTTTTCTAAATTTGTGTCCCAATGTTTGAATGTTCCACCCCCCCATTGCTCTCAGTGTGGTCTTCAATAGTCCATTGTGTCGTTCAACTTTTCCTGAGGCTGGTGCATGATAGGGGATGTGATAAACCCATTCAATGCCATGCTCTTTGGCCCAGGCATCTATGAGGTTGTTCCTGAAGTGCGTCCCATTGTCTGACTCAATTCTTTCTGGGGTGCCATGTCGCCAGAGGACTTTCCTTTCAAGGCCCTGGATGGTGCTCCGAGCGGTGGCATGAGACACAGGATACGTTTCCAACCAGCCGGTGGTCGCCTCCACCATTGTGAGCACATGTCGTTTGCCTTGGCGAGTCTGTGGCAGTGTGATATAATCAATCTGCCAAGCCTCTCCGTATTTATATTTCTGCCATCGTCCTCCATACCATATGGGCTTCCACCGCTTGGCTTGTCTGATTGTAGCACGTCTCACACTCATGGACAACCTGTGCAATGGCATCCAAGGTTAAATCCACCCCTCGATCACGAGCCCATTTATAGGTGGCATCTCTGCCTTGATGACCTGAGGTGTCATGGGCCCACCGAGCTAAAAATAACTCCCCCTTGTGTTGCCAGTCTAAATCTATCTGAGCTGCTCCAATCTTTGCAGCCTTGTCCACTTGCTGGTTATGCAGATGTTCTTCAGTGGCCCTGTTCTTAGGCATGTGGGCATCTACATGGCGCACTTTCACAACCAGCTTCTCCAGCCGAGCAGCAATGTCTTGCCATATTGGGGCAGCCCAGATGGGTTTGCCCCGTCGTTGCCAGTTGTTCTGCTTCCATTGCTGCAACCACCCCCACACAGCATTTGCTGCCATCCATGAGTCAGTGTAGAGATAAAGCCTTGGCCAGTTTTCTCGTTCAGCAATGTCTAAAGCTAACTGGATGGCTTTTACCTCTGCAAACTGGCTCGATTCACCCTCTCCTTCTGCAGCTTCTGAAACTTTGCGTAGGGGGCTCCACACAGCTGCCTTCCACCTCCGATGCTTTCCCACAAGACGACAGGACCCATCGGTGAACAGGGCATACCGCTTCTCATCTTCTGGAAGTTCCTCATATGATGGGGCCTCTTCAGCACGGATTGCCTCCTTTTCTGGTGATATTTCACTGTCTTCACACTCTGGCCAGTTCGTGATCAGTTCCAGAATTCCAGGGCGGCTAGAACTTCCTACACGAGCTCGTTGTGTGATCAATGCGATCCACTTACTCCATGTAGCATCAGTTGCATGATGTGTGGAGGAGGCCCTCCCTTTGAACATCCAGCCCAGCACTGGCAGTCGGGGTGCTAGGAGAAGTTGTGTTTCTGTGCCGATCACTTCTGATGCAGCTTGAACCCCTTCGTATGCCGCCAGTATCTCCTTCTCAGTTGGAGTGTATCGGGCCTCGGATCCTCTGTATCCCCGACTCCAGAATCCAAGGGGTCGGCCTCGACCCTCCCCAGGTGCTCTCTGCCAAAGACTCCAAGTAGGGCCATTCTCTCCAGCTGCGGTGTAGAGCACATTTTTAACATCTGGTCCTGTCCGGACTGGCCCAAGTGCCATCGCATGAACTATCTCCTGTTTAATTTGTTCAAAACTTTGTTGCTGTTCAGGACCCCATTCAAAATCATTTTTCTTCCGTGTTACGTGGTAGAGAGGGCGCACAATCATACTGTAATTTGGAATATGCATCCTCCAAAAACCCACAACACCTAGGAAAGCTTGTGTTTCCTTTTTGCTAGTTGGGGGAGACATGGCTGCAATTTTGTTGATCACATCTATTGGGATATGGCGACGTCCATCCTGCCATTTTACTCCTAAAAACTGGATCTCCTGCGCAGGCCCTCTGACCTTATTTCGTTTAATGGCAAAACCAGCCTTCAGAAGAATTTGAATTATCTTCTTTCCCTTCTCAAGAACTTCCTCTGCTGAGTCACCCCACACAACAATGTCATCAATGTATTGCAGGTGTTCTGGGGCCTCGCCCTTCTCCAGCGTGGCCTGGATCAGTCCATGGCAGATGGTGGGGCTGTGTTTCCACCCCTGGGGCAGTCGATTCCAGGTATACTGAACCCCTCTCCAAGTGAAAGCGAACTGGGACCTGCACTCTACTGCCAAAGGAATTGAGAAGAATGCATTGGCAATATCAACGGTGGCATACCATTTGGCTGCCTTGGACTCCAGTTCATATTGGAGTTCCAGCATGTCCGGCACAGCTGCGCTCAGCGGTGGCGTGACTTCATTCAGGCCACGATAGTCTACTGTCAGTCTCCACTCTCCAGTAGACTTTCGCACTGGCCATATGGGACTGTTAAAGGGTGAGCGAGTTTTGCTGATCACCCCTTGGCTCTCCAGTTGGCGAATCAACTTATGAATGGGAATCACTGAATCTCTGCTGGTGCGATATTGCCGCCGGTGCACTGTTGTGGTCGCAATTGGCACCTGTTGCTCCTCAACCTTCAGCAAACCCACAACGGAAGGGTCCTCTGAAAGGCCAGGCATGCTGGATAGTTGTTCAGTTTCCTCTGTCTCCACTGCAGCCACACCAAAGGCCCACCGGTACCCTTTTGGGTCCTTAAAATACCCTCTCTTAAGGTAGTCTATGCCCAGGATACACGGGGCTTCTGGGCCTGTTACAATGGGGTGTTTGTGCCACTCATCTCCAGTTAAACTCACTTCAGCTTCTAACAAGGTTAGCTGTTGAGATCCCCCTGTCACTCCAGAAATACAAACAGATTCTGTCCCTTTACAACTTGATGGCATCAGAGTGCATTGTGCTCCAGTATCCACTAAAGCCTTGTACTCTTGTGGGGTTGATGTGCCAGGCCATCGGATCCACACTGTCCAATAAACTCGGTTGTCCCTCTCCTCCACCTGGCTGGAGGCAGGGCCTCCCTAGTACTGGCCATGGCAGTCATTGGATACTTTTTGTAGAAAAGAGCTAGAAGTCCCCTCGAGGGGACTAGAATAGAGCTCAACACTTCTATTCTGTCTAGGGAGTTGCTCACTGGAAACTGGAGCAGCATCTTTCCAAGAGAAATTGCTCCTTGTAGTGGTTTTTCCCCGTAGCTGCCGTGCCCGTGCCCTTAAGGCCGAAGTAGGTTGCCCATGCCACTTGTTCATGCTCTCTCCCTGGTCCCGCAGGTAAGACCACAAAGCACCTCGTGGTGTCTGCCCTCTATATTCCCTCTCTTGAACAGAGGGACATCTACTAATGGCTGAAGTACGGACTCGGGCAGGTGGAGTGCGGGACATATCTTCTTTGAATTGGTGGAACTCTTTTGACATTTTATCTACAGCCGAGACAACAGCCTGTAGGGAGGAAGACAGACTTTCTTCATATTGCCGAAGTTGAACACCCATTTCCCCCACTGTTTTCCCCTCACCTTCTTTCCAGGAGATGACTGCCAATGAATTAGCATAAGATGATGGTGCACTCTGCAGAAATCTTCGCCACATAGACTGTGTGCACTGGACCTCATCTGGGTCTGTTGGTAACTGCTCATTATGAATCATTTCCCGCACAGCTAACTCCCTCAGGTACTGGATACCTTTGTCCATTGTGGTCCACTTGC
Source organism: Colius striatus (assembly GCF_028858725.1). NCBI lineage: Eukaryota > Metazoa > Chordata > Aves > Coliiformes > Coliidae > Colius > Colius striatus. The sequence goes on from NC_084789.1 coordinate 40,646,175, forward strand.
CTGGGTGGCATATGATATCTTCTTTGAAGGGGTATCTTTCCCTCACACCAGACAAAAGTCTTCTCCAGAGGCTGAGGACTTCTGTCTTCCTTCCAATCGCCTTGTCAATGCCGCCATCCCGGGACAGAGAGCCCAGCTGCCTGGCTTCCCTGCCCTCCAAGTCCAAGCTGTGGGCCCCATTCTCCCAGCATCGGAGCAGCCAGGCAACAAGGTGCTCGCTTGGGTGGCGACTGTAATCTTTTCGCACTTCTCGCAGTTCGCTCAGGGACAAGGATCGGGTGATTATCTCTGGCTCTGGCTCTGACTCTTCCTCCCGTTCCCGTGATGACACTGGTTCATCTTCATCCCTCACAAGGCGAACTGATTTTTTTTATGTGTTTCCTTTTCTGGACAGGAGCAACTGACACTGCCACAGGTTGATCCTCTGATTCAGAATCAGTGTCTGCTGTTGGAGTTAGGGCAGCAACAGCATCAGTTGCCTCAGTTTGAATAGCCACAGTGGTTGCTGGGGTGGCATTCCTAATCTGTACAAGTAAAAAACTCTTCCAATACCGGTTCATATTCTTCTGTATATCAATCCCTCCATAGCTGCCCAACCTCATAACAGTCTGGAAAACACATTTCACAACTCTACCCAAGAAAAACACCCTACCTGGGGAACAGAGCAATAAAACCACAATGGCTGGGACATCCCAAGTGCGTTCGGAATTGTCAAAAGCTATTGCAGTTAACTTGAATGAGTAAGGGAGGATGGAAAAAATGGAAAAATTACGTCCCTCCATTTTTCCCATGAACTGAGTGTCACTAGTGTCACTACCTTCTGAAAATAAATGTCCAAGTTGCAGAAATGCCAACCCAGTCATGTACAAGTATTGGCCTAGCTCCATACCCAGTGACACAACCATGCCATAAGCCAGTAACAGCCAGTACATCAGAACGAGTGCTTTTGTCCCTTTTCCAAAGGACATAAACACTATCAGAGAGAATACATAGTGCATATGACAAATTACGGGCCAACAGCAGTTAAGCAAATCCATCAACATTGTGACAATTGTTTCAGCCTACTGTGTCTTATTTCAACCCCGCGGGCCCCACGTTGGGCGCCAAATGTGTCGTGGTTTTGCCCAGCCGGGAACAAAGAGCCACGAGGGTGCTCGCTCACTCCTCCCCTCCCGGTGGAGTGGGAAGGGGAACCAGAGAAAAAGGGGAAAAACCCGCGTAGGTTGAAATAAGAGCGGTTTAATAGAACAACAATAAGAATGAACAGGTTCAGGGGGAAAAAGGAACAGTTTTAACAGTACACGAGGGGAATATACAAAAGGAATGGCGCGTGCCGCGGCTGCTCACCACCCAGGACCCGACGCGACTCCCCCTCCGACCGGTAGCCCCGCCCGTGCTCCCGAAGCCCCGCCCCCGACTAGCTCCCTGCTTCTAGGTACTGGGCATGATGTCAGTATGGTATCGAATACCTGTTGGCCAGCCCAGGTCAGCTGCCCATGCTGTGCCCCTTCCTACTTCCTCCTCAAAGTTAACTCTATCCTAGCCAAAACCAGGACATACCCAAGGGAAGAATTTAATACATCAAGAATTAATAATAAAAATCCTAAAAACTCTAAGGGAGCCAAAGAAAATAGCCATAGTACATGTAAGAGGACACAAAAAAGGATTAGATTATCGAACTAGAGGAAATAACTTAGCAGATAAGGAGGCTCAGGAAGCAGCTCTCAGGGCTCAGACGATTAAAGTCTGTGTAGTACAAACTAAGAGAGGCAACAATGAAAAGGAACAAGAACAAAGAGAAAAGAAATTTACCCCTGAGGAATTAAATAAGTTGGAGAAAATAGGGGCCAAATTAGAACAAGGGAAATGGATGTTATCTGATGGGCAGGAAATGTTGTCAAAAGCCCTTGCTAGACAGATTATGGAACGCTTACATGCACAAACGCATTGGGGTACGAAAGCATTAAGTGATCACCTTCTTAAACAATTTGGCTGTATTGGAATCTTTGAAATAACAAAGCAAATTACAGGGGGTTGCTTAATGTGTCAAAAGATAAATAAGAAAATATTTCGACAAGTAGCAACCGGAGGAAGAAAAACAGCTTATAGACCTTTTGAAAGAGTACAAGTTGATTTTACAGAATTACCCAAGGTGGGAAGGGTAAAATACTTACTAGTAATTGTGGATCACTTAACACAATGGGTAGAGGTTTACCCTGTGGCACGAGCCACAGCACAGATGGTAGTAAAATGTTACTAGAACACTTAGTATCTAGATATTGGATAATCCAGTACATAGACTCAGACCAAGGCACGCACTTTACTTCTAAAGTAATAAAATTATTATGCCAATCACTAGGTATCCAGTGGGAATACCATACTCCTTGGCACCCACAGAGTTCTGGAAAAGTAGAAAGGAATAATCAAACAATAAAACAACAGTTAGCTAAATTGATGATTGAGACCCAAATGTCCTGGACAAAGTGCTTGCCATTGACACTTTTGAATATAAGAACTAAACCCCACAGTGAAACTGGATTATCATCATATGAAATGTTATATGGCATGCCCTATTCCCAAGGGATGCCTCTAGAGAACAATGTAATTGAGGATCAAACTGTCCAGAAATATGTGGTAACCATTGGAAAAAGATTAAAAGAATTAAGAGAAATTGGAATGTTAGCCCAGACTCCAAATTGGATTTGCAATTCACCAATTAGAACCAGGAGATAAAGTTCTAATAAAAGCATGGAAGGAAGAAACCTTATCTCCTCTCTGGGAGGGACCTTTTCTTGTTTTGTTAACTACAGAGATGGCTGTGAGAACTGCTGAAAAAGGATGGACCCACGTTTCACGAGTAAAAGGTCCAGTGAAAGAATGGAAAGTCGCATCTGAGCCTGGAGAGACTAAATTGACCCTCAGAAGATCTTGAAAGAACACGCAACAAAGGAGACTTTGTGACGGTAACTGAGAGTGGTGGTAAGATCATTTTGCGAAAAATTCCCTCCCTCAACACCTAAGCACACTTTGAAGATAAAGTGCTATTACAATAAGGTAGGGAGAAACTCCCCACAAGTTTAAAGGATTGTTAGGCCACATGTTAGAAACTGAACTAAATAAACTAGGAAATCCCTTTAATACTGAAGTTTGGCAAAATCCATACGAGACTCATCTAGCATGATCCATATGAGACCCCTGAAGAATACCCCTGCTGCCGTGAAGATGAATAACCCCGCTGCTGGAAGCACCCCAGTAGGCGGTGGAGGCAGAGGAGTAAAAAGGTGGGGTTTGATTTTGTTTGTATGGATCAACCTAATCCTACATGGAGTTTCAGCCGATTCGTGCTCCAAATGATACCAACAAGTGGCATATGGGAAACAAACGGTGTCAACTCTGGCCTATCATACCCACATAAATGCTGGGTGTTATAAAAGAACTCAATTGGAAAAATGCCAAACAGCGGGATTGACTCTTTGGGTAGCTGAGAATCTTGGAGACAAGACAGGAAGAGTAGTCCATGGCTATGGAACTTGTCCCAAGGGAGAGAAATATATATGCTTCACTCAAGGAGGAATGTGGGGGTATTCAGATGGGGGAGGACAACAAGATAGATTTAAAGAAGAATTAGTAAAGAATGTTACACACAGATTAAAAACAAATCGCAAACGACCTCCTTCAACTTCAAAATCATTATATGAAAAACTCAAAGAAAGGATGAGCACATGGGATTTACCAACTAGAGGACAGAATTTATTTGTAGATTTGATGCAGAAAATAGCTACAGAATTGAATGTATCCTCTTGTTGGATATGTGGAGGGTCTCAGATGACTGAGCAGTGGCCATGGAGAGGAGAGAGTGTGGAACCCCAACAATTATTAGAATGGAACAATACCCATAAATCCAGCACAAACAGGCCTGAAGGTTGGGTGCTAAGTCATGAAGTAATAGGCCAGTTTTGTATATCTAGAAATAGTGATTTTACACAATATGTTGGACATACACCTTGCAAAATGATCTTGACCACTAACTCAACGAGTAGTACCTGGTGGCCAAAGTCACCTGATGGATACTGGACTACCAACTGCTCTGGCAATCAAACTCAATGTTGGAAAAACAAAATGAATGCAAACCCATTTGAAGAAATTAGGGATTTTAAGTCCTTTTGGGAAAACCCTAGAAAAAATAAATAGCAATTGGAAGTCTCCTGATGGGCTATTTTGGATATGTGGGCAAAGAGCATATAACGAATTACCAAAGAGATGGAGAGGTAGCTGTACCAATGGAATGATCCAACCCGCCTTTTTCTTGCTGCCAAAAATGAAAAATAAACATTTGGGAATACCTTTGTATGAGACCCTGAACCGAAGAAAGAGAAGTATATTAATAGGGGGAGCACAAAAGTGGAAAGATAATGAATGGGCCCCTGAACGAATCATTAATTATTATGACCCAGCTACATGGGCACAAGATGGAAGTTGGGGTTATAGAACTCCTATCTACATGCTAAATCGCATCATTCGGTTACAAGCAGTAGTTGAAATAATTACTAATCAAACTGCTTGGGCTTTAGAATTAGTAGCAAAACAATTATCGCAAACTCGAGCAGCCGTGTATCAGAATCGGCTAGCCTTGGATTATCTACTGGCAGCAGAAGGAGGCGTGTGTGGAAAATTTAATACATCTGAATGTTGTATAGAAATTGATGATCATGGGGATACAATTACAAAGACTGCAGATGAAATTAAATGAGTCGCACATGTACCTGTACAAGGATGGGACTCAATTTTAAAAAATGACTGGTGGGATAATTTATTTTGCGGTGTTTGGTGGAAGAAATTAGGATTTATGATATTGTGTTCAATATTAAGCTTATTGTTTTTACCTTGTATGATCCCGTGTTTGATTAGACTGATCCACTCTATAATCCAAGGTATGCAAATTACTGCTATGTCCATAGATCCTGAAAAAGCAACAAGTGGTAAAACCAACCCTTTGATGATATTAAAATTGAAGGAAGATCCAAAATTGATATCAATCAAACTCAGTTAGAAGCTAAAACACGAATCAATAGTATCAAAAAGAAAATGGGGGGATTGTGAAATGTGTTCCCTTGATTCGTGTCAATGTGGATCAATGAATATGATAATTTTGGTAACTTTATTTGTTCTTGTGTAATTTGTTCTTGCTTTTCGTAACAGCAGCTTGACAGGTGTCCTAGAAGACTAGCTTGAACCAGGTTTTGATAAGGAGGGTGTTTCTGCCTCTTGTAATGGCAGCTTGGCAGATGTTTTGGGGAGATTAGCTTGAACCAGTTTTGCAGAGATATACACACGGAGGTCGCCTGGGGGACACCGTGAGGAAGACTACTGACTTCCTCCAACGACCACCTAAAGAGGGTGAAAAAGCCCCCCAAGATGGAACAAAGCATGCGCGAGAAGGAGAGGACCCCTTCCCAGAAATGATTAACATTTTTCAGCCCCTTCAAGGAAAAGTCATGAATACATATAAGGCCTATCCTACTTAATGTGAACTCGGGATGTGACGGGTGTGCGTCCTGATAGAGCAGAGGCTCTCAGCGCACCCAGTGCTGTTTGCTTGCTCTTATTCATCCAATAAATTCCAAAATTCAACCGGAATCCTGTTCGGGGATACTTCATTTATCACATTAGTATATGTTAGTATAAAGCTCTACAACAGAAAAAAAAATAAAAAAATCTGATAGTCATTCTCCTGATGTTATTTTACTTCAGTATATTGATGACTTTTTAATTTCGGGCAGAGAAAACAATATGATTAAAAAAGCCACAGACTTTTTTTGTATTAAACTTTTTGGGAGAGCAAGAAGTATCAAAATCCAAATTGCAATCTGTCAAAAAGGAAGTTAGATATTTTGGACATTTTATTTGTGAAGGGAAACACAGAATTAATCCAGAGAGAATAAAGGGAGTTGTGGAATTGCCCTTCTTGCAAACAAACAAGCAAAAAGGAATTAAGAAAATGTGATTAACTGACTATGGCCCTCTGTGGGCAAACTGCTATGCACAGAAAACAAATGGGTTAGATTCAAAATTGCTAAATGAAGAGCCAAATGTTTTAACTTGGACAGAAGGAGAAGAAAAGCTAATCCAGGAATTAAAACAAAGTGTAATCACCACTCCTGTGTTAGCACTGTCATCCTTAGGTAAACCACTTGTTTTGTTTGTCTCAGTAGATAAGGGAGTGTTAACTCAAGAATTGGGGGGGGGGGGGGGGGGGGAGTTGAAGGACAACTAATAGCATATATATATCCAAGTTTTTAGACCCCATATTGAGGGGATGGCCAGAATGTGTACAGCCAAAAGCTGCCACTGCCCCCTTAGTAGAGGAAAGCAGAAAACTAAAGTTCACAGTGATATTAGTAATAAATACCTCCTAATAAACGATTTTAACTCAAAAAGCTGAAAGGTGGCTAATCCATTCTAGAATATTGATATAAAAGACAATGTTCTCAACTTTAATCTTGACTACTGTGAGAAATATTGATGTTGCTTTTGCAGAATTAGAAGGAAATGAAGACAAGGAATTTTGACTGTTATCTGCCTCTGTGTAATGTAAAACAGTGGACTGACCATAAGACTGTTATCTGTTTGTTTGTAATGTTAACTAGAGTTTTAAATCTCAGGACTGTGGGGAATGGGTGATAATATACAAAAATCAGACATCCCCTGAGGGGATGTCATCATCATATGATGACATTATCCGCCTAGACAAAGACACAACCTGTCCCCGATTTTGCATGTAAATTAGGTCTTTTCTTCCTTTCATTTACGTGGTGTCTCCTGGTGATGGCCTGTGATGGTCTTTGGGGCCTTGGGAGATGAAGGCTGATAAGTCCTGAGGCTTTCTCACCCCTGATCTTTGCACAACTTTAGATATCACTTGGTCCCTTGCAGAACCGGTTTCTGTCCTCAAGGAAGTTGGAGGACCCCGGAGGTATTGTGTGAGGAGATAAGCACGACCTTTTTACAGCTTGTGTGAATTTTGTCCTGTCTGAAAAATAAGCTTTATACTATTGCGATATGTTAGTATAAGGTTTTAGTACATGTTAGTATAAAGCTCTACATCATCAGGTGTGCCTGCTAGCTAGGACACCCGCTCTTGCAAGAATGCTTAATAAAATGCTTCACTGCAGAGTCTAACCTGAGTTTTTCGAGAGAAAGCTTGTTTTGTTTCTCACAGATGGAGGCTTGTCTGGGAGATGAACTTCCTGGGGGACCTCTGTCACTGAAGGACGGGAAAACGCGTCCCGTTGATTTCAACGGTCCCGTGAATCATAGACAAGGGTTCCAGAGGAGACTGACCGGATCCTGAGACCAAGTTTTAAAGGCAGACCCAGTGAACCATAGGGGGAAAGGATAGGAATAGTAGGCACGATCATATTGACCAGGAAACTCTGTACACGGACCAAGGTAAGAAAATTGACTATTAAGTATTACCTGGATGGGGCATTCTGAGAGACTTTCTGTGTGCGTTTGTGTGCTTGAGACGTACAACAGGTACGAAGTGAGTGCGGAGTCCGGATCTGCGGTTCTGTTGTTCCGCGAGGAAAACAGCTGCAGAAGGACGAAGCGAAAGCACAGAGTGACAGTAAAAGTCTCGGGAAGTCAGAATGGGAAATAGAAGTGCCAGGCCTGAGGGAAATAAAAGGGACGAGGAAAAGGGTCCCGGGAACATTCCTCCAGATAGTCCGTTGGGAGGATGTTGAAAGCTGAGAAGACGTCGGGTACTCGGGATACAGTACTGTTGTTTTATGTGGTCTAAAGAGATGAGGAAAAGAGTTTTGGCAGCATGAGTGTTTGTGGACCTTAGATTTTGTTGCCTCCAAGCATCCAATTATTGACATCGAGTGAACTCACCTGAAAACTTTCATAATATATAAATGATTATGTGTGTTGTTTTATTTTGTCATTTTGTTTTGGTTTTTGTTGTTGTTGTTGTTGCTCACAGTGTAGTGGGCTTTTTGTGGTGGCTGAATGCATTGTCTTGTTTTCTGTGACATTTTGACGTAAACAGTAAAGTGGGACTGGTCTTTTTGTTAATGTCTGTGTCTTTCTCATTGTCACTGTCATTTGACAAAATAAATGTAGTGTCACAGAGAGGATTGTTTTATAAACTAAACGTATCAGTTCAACTTAACGTTCCTGAATGAGGAAAAAAAGAAAAATTAAAATTGTCTATTGAAATAGAAAAGGAACTTGTGGGCTGAGGAAGACAGGAATTGATTTTGTTAAGATCATAGTGAAACCAGCTCCAACAAAAGAAGGTGTTATTAAAACACTCATATAGAATGACAATATGATTTGTAAAGTCAAATTGTAATATCACAATCTCAAAACAAAATTGTTTTCTGATAAGTTAAACACTTATCAGATTGTAGCCAAAAAAGCTGCAGTTCAGGTTGTATACTATAAACATTAGAGGAAAAAGAAAAAAATTAAGCTGCAACAATTGTGTGTGCTCTTAACTAAAGGCGTCTGCAGAGCCGGTCTCTGCACTGTGTGTATGAGGAGTGTGTTTGTGTAAAATGTTTTGCGATCAGTGAGTGAGTTTTTGTAGAAGGTTTTAACCCCTTGATATGCTATGTATGTGTGAGGAAGTCAGTGTGTGTTATTTTTTTTTATGTTCAGGATATAATCTAAAGTTGATGTTAAAATGTATGTGAAATGTATTTTGTTTGAAGAGAAAGGAAAGATAATTCACAGGAATGTGGGATGAAATTTTAATTTAGCCTCAGAATGACTATAGACTGAAATTATGGAAGTTGAGCAAATGGATAGAGTTTGTCGGATAATGGTTGGAAATTTGATGTGTGTGATTTGAATGTGAAGGAAGATAGGAGTGTATTGCATGGAACAAAGAAAGAGGCAGGAAAGGAGCCAGGGGAAGAAGTGTTGGGGGAAGGTAATGATGTAGAGCTTTATAATAACATGTGCTAATAAACCTTATCCTAACTTATCGCAATAGTATAAAGCTTATTTCTCAGACAGGACAAAATTCACACAAGCTGTAAAAGGTCACGCTTATCTCTCACACAATACCTCCGGGGTCCTCCAACTTCCTTGAGGGCAGAAACCGGTTCTGCGAGGGGCCAAGAGATATCTGAAGATCAAGGGTGAGAAAGCCTCAGGACTTATCAGCCTTTATCTCCCAAGGCCCCAAAGACCATCACCGGCCATCACCGGGAGACATCACGCAAATGAAAGGAAGAAAAGACTTAATTTACATGTGAAAATCGGGACAGGTTGTGTCTTTGTCTAGGCGGATAATGTCATCATATGATTTTGTAACTTTGTAACAAATATAAGCCAAGCAAGTTGCCGAGTCGGGTGCGCACGTTTGTGGTGGAGCGATCCCCCGTGCGCCTGGCGCCGAATAAACATATCTTCTTTATAACTCTTTGAGTTATAGAGTTTGATTCCACAAGTCATTTTGGCACCCCAGGTGGGACGCGCTCTGCTCTGCTGCAGGAGCGACTGAGGAACGGACGTCCTAGCCGCGGCCCGAGTCTTTTTCTTCGGAGGAACTCCGCTCTCAGCCGCTCACTGTGGGAGCAGACAACGACCATCTATCCTGCGGACAAGGTATGTGAAAGAGGGAAAGTGACCGCGGTCGGGGCGATCGGTAAGTCGCGCAGAGACGTCTGGCGCACGACAGAGTCCCCATGTACGCGTAAGTTGGGAAGAATCTCGGCATTGGGGGGGGGTTACTTGGTATTCGTAACTCAGAGGCCCCAGTCGGCATTGGGGGGGGGTTACTTGGTTTTCGTAACTCAGAGGCCCCAACTGGCATTGGGGGGGGTTACTTGGTTTTCGTAACTCAGAGGCCCCAGTCGGCATTGGGGGGGGGTTACTTGGTATTTGTAACTCAGAGGCCCCAGTAGAGATTCATATGGTTACAGGGCGAATTCGCATGACATCTTGGTTTTAATTTGCAGCTGCGGAAGGGATAACAACTGGTATAATAATAATAGTATTGTGGCGTTGGAAGTACCCGGGCTTATTTGTATTTAAGATAAACGGATATTGTAAAGTTGTGATGTGTGTGTGTATTGAGTGTTAAATGAATGAGACGCAGTCTGACTGCGAAGCGAGTGTGGAGTCCTTATCCGCGGTTCCGTATCTCCGCGAGGAGACCGGCCAGAGACGGACGAAGCGTGTCAAGTAATTGTAGTGTTTGTTAACTTGTCTACATATGTTTTATGTGAACTAAGGGAGCCAAGAAATATTTTAATAGTACTGTTTTACACTATCAAGGTAGAAGATAAGGAACGTGAACGAGTTTGCCGGTGGTTTCAGCTCCCCGGTGTTAATGCATTAACGAAAACTTTATAGTGCCCTGGGGGGGTGGGGAGAAGATCCCGCCCCAAACAGGAGGATCCGGAGTATATAAATATCAGGGAATATACTTAACTTTTGTGTGTAAATTATACAGCGGAGAAGCAAGAACTCCATCCACTGCCCCCATTCGAAATTCCCTGTTTGAAACGCCCCTTTTGGAACATGCTGGGTGGGTAAAACTGAAGCGTACTTTTTGCTAGAATATATAACTGTAATAGCATTGGAAGGGGTGGTGACTACGATAAGCATTGGTGCTAGTGTCCAGAGTGTGAAGAACACATAGCTGAGATTAAAACCGTGTTTTGTGGTTGGGGGTTGGAATTACCTATTTTGAGAAACATTTCAGAGAAACAGTTACAAAGGGTAATTTGAGAATATAGGAAAATAATGGGAAGCGCTCAGAGTGTGAGAGCCAAGAAAAGTCCATTAGGATGCATATTGGCACATTGGAAAGATCTTGTGGGGACTAGGGGTACAGAAAGTAAAAAACCACTTATAAAATACTGCAACCAATGGTGGCCGCTCTATAAACTAGACGATGGGGAGAAGTGGCCTCAAAATGGAACTCTGAATTATAATACCCTCCTACAGTTAATGTTGCTTTTAAGGAGGGAAGGAAAATGGGATGAGGCTTCTTATGTAGATATGTTTTTCACTCTGAGAAATTACCCAGAGTGGCAGCAGGCTTGTGGGCTAACTCCTCCCCAAGATCCCCTGGTACCGGCCCTAGAACAAGAAAACAGGGGAAAACTAAAAAGGTGCTGTTCGTCCTGTAGTGTTGGACAACGCTGCACCAATAGAGATAAGATGTATCAGGCAAATGATTTAGAAAGCCTAGAAGGCTTTTCTCCATGCCCCCTCCTAATGAAAGGGGGATAGAAGTAATGAGAATGGAATATATGGGTCGTCAGGGGACAGTGAATATGATTGTGCCTACTGGCAACCAGGGCCCTCCTCCAACAATGAGTATAAATATGAATGACAGAGGAACTTTACCTGGCCCTGCAATGGGTCCTGGTCCTTCTGTGGGACCAGACAGGACTGTAAATATGGGAACACCACCGATACCAGACAAAGGAACAGTGAAAAATGAGCCACAGGGCCCTGGATTCAGTCCCATTATATCAAGGACTCTGAGTAAAGTGGGTCCAATAATTCAAGCCCCGCTGAGACAGGAGATGAGCCCAATGTGGCCCGCAAAAATAAAGGTTCCTTTTACCATTAATGACTTAGATTCCTGGAAGGAAACAGTAAGAGATTACCGAGAGGACCCTATAGGCATTGCTAAAAGGTTTGATATGATTATTAAAACTTTAGATCCAGACTGGGGAGACATAGATGCAAGTTGGATGCACTAACCAAAACAGAAAGGCTGTTGGTATTGAAAACACAAGTACAGGCCCAAATTACGGAAGGGACATTAGTGGGACGGACAGTTGATCAGTGTATACCTTTGACAGACCCAGGGTGGGATCTAAATGATCGTGACGATTATCAGCAGTTGCAACAATATCAACAGTGGATAAAATATGGGTTGGAAAATTGGTCAATGTCATATGTCATAAGACAAGGCCCTTCTGAAACCCCTTCAGAATTTCTAGATAGAATAAGACTTGCTATACGTAAATACACTCCTCTGGACCCGTCGGCCGAAGTAGGCCAGCAACAGCTAATATCCTTGTTCATAGGGCAGTCATGTGACAATATCCAAAGAAAACTGCAAAAATTAAGAGGGGCAGACGCACGGGATATAGAAAGGTTAATTGAAGAAGCATGGAAGGTCTTTGGGAATAGGGAAAGTGACAAGGACAGGAGAATGGAACAAAGAATAATAGCAACTGTGGCAGCTCTGGAACAGAGACCACAAAGAAGAGAGCCACTGAGACTGGATAGGGATCAGTGTGCGTACTGTAAAAAAAGGGACACTGGAAAAAAGAATACCCTAAGGGGTCCAAGGGGAGCTACGATGGACGGAGAGGGAGACCTGCGATAGCCCACTTAAAGGAGGACGATTGACGGGGACATGGGGAGTCTACCCTAGCAAATCCACTGATTACACTAAAGCTGAGGAAAAATGAAACACAAGTAGAATTTCTAATAGATACAGGGGCGACATTTTTGGTCTTAAATGTTTCGGTCTTAAACTGTTACCGCAAAGTAATGATTATGTTATGGTGATGGGAGCCACTGGTCAATGTGAAAAGTCACACTTTTGAGTCCTTAAAGTACAAATTGGGAAAGCAAGTAAAATTCAAAGGTTTTTGTATATGCCCAATGCCCCAAAAGCTCTTTTGAGAAGAGATTTGCTGGAGCAGTTACAAGCCACGATTAAATTCGAAAAAGGTCACATTAGCTTGGAGGTGAATGATCAAAATTACATACAAATTATGAGCCTGTTACTAACTAATATCGATACAGAAGGAAACATTAACGAAGACATCATGAACCAAGTACATCCAGGAGTATGGGCCACAGATGTACCCAGAAGGGCAAAGAATGCCCTACCAGTGGAGGTAAAACTTAAAGGACAACAGCCGGTAAGGACTAAACAGTATCCCTTGAGGAGGGAGGACAGGGAGGGGATTAAACCAATAATAGAAAAATTCTTACAGTTAGGACTTTTAAGAGAGTGTGAGTCCAGCTTTAACACTCCCATATTACCAGTCTGCAAGCTGCATGGGTCTTAGATAGTCCAAGGTTTGCGGACAGTCAATAGAATAACTGAGGACCTCTACCCCGTGGTAGCAAACTTTTACACCCTGTTAACTATGCTAACACCTGACTTAACTTGGTTTACTGTTTTAGATTTAAAGGATGCCTTTTTTTGCCTCCCTCTCCATGAAGCCAGCGAGAAAGTATTTGCATTTGAATGGGAAAGTCCTAAAAGTGTACGTAAAACTCAGCTTAAACTCAGCTTACTTGGATGGTGCTGCCTCAAGGATTCAAAAATAGCCCCACCATATTTGGCAACCAGCTAGCCAAAGATCTCGAATCATGGGAAGCCCCATCTGAAGAAGGGAAACTCCTGCAGTATGTGGACGATATATTGATCGCTACCAAAACAAAGGATGCCTGTCTAACCTGGACGAGCAAAAATCTCTACAATGGACTAAAGAAGGTGTATGGACCTTTAATGAGCTAAAGAAGGCTCTGATGTCTGCCCCAGCCTTAGGACTTCCAGATCAGAAACTCAGGAGAACCAGTGCAGCATGATTGCTTAGAGACCACCGAAGCAGTATATTCAAGTCACCTGGACCTGAAGGAGACCCCTCTGGACAATATGGAAAGCTGGTTTACAGATGGACTTGATGCCATACAACTCCCTGAGAAAGTGGCTATTATGCATGAGGGCGCACCAAAAAGTAAGCTCCGAGTTGGAAAGAGGAAATGAGCTGGCGGAGAGGCAAAACAGGCTGCAAAAGGAGAGGTAAGGTTTGAGGGAGCCTTGATTCCAGATGGACAAATCTCCCTGGAAGGTAAGCCTAATTATACTAAAGAGGATAAGAAATTGATCACAGATCTAGAGGGCACATATAATGAGGAAGGATTGTGGGCTGTTACCCCACAAGGAAAATTAGTATGGTCTTTAGTGAGCGAAGAACAAAAAGGAACACTGGGGGGGCAGAGGCTCTGCACAGGCATCTAATCAGGCAAATTATAGCCAGGAATTTATATAGTACTGTAAAACAAGTAACTTGCCAATGCGATCTTTGCCTCCAAACTAATCCAAAGAACGCTCCTAAACCAGAGATGGGTCAAATTGGCAGAGAGAAGGGACCTGTTAGTGCTAACTGACACCTTTTCAGGTTGGCCAAAGGCATTTCCCACAAGAACAGCAAAGCGTGAGAAGTGACAAGAGTTATGAAGTAAATTCATGGTTACCTAACTTTGCTGGATTGAAAGAACTTTTGTGGTAATAAGTCTGATAATTGTTATCATTGTGCTATTTGTCATCTGTATCAGATGTTTCTTTTGTTGTCAGCACCGGAGATGCATGCTCTTAAGTGGAAAGAACATCAGCTAAGACAAGCCTGATTCAAATAAGTACTTTAGTAAAATCCTTAATAAGGAATCACTGTATCAATAGTAAAAGAATTTACTAATTTTATAGAAAAAGGGGGGATTGATGTAGAGCTTTATAATAACATGTGCTAATAAACCTTATCCTAACTTATCGTAATAGTATAAAGCTTATTTTTCAGACAGGACAAAATTCACACAAGCTGTAAAAAGGTCACGCTTATCTCCTCACACAATACCTCCGGGGTCCTCCAACTTCCTTGAGGACAGAAACCGGTTCTGCAAGGGACCAAGTGATATCTAAAGTTGTGCAAAGATCAGGGGTGAGAAAGCCTCAGGACTTATCAGCCTTCATCTCCCAAGGCCCCAAAGACCATCACAGGCCATCACCAGGAGACACCACGCAAATGAAAGGAAGAAAAGACCTAATTTACATGCAAAATCGGGGACAGGTTGTGTCTTTGTCTAGGCGGATAATGTCATCATATGATGATGACATCCCCTCAGGGGATGTCTGATTTTTGTATATTATCACCCATTCCCCACAGTCCTGAGATTTAAAACTCTAGTTAACATTACAAACAAACAGATAACAGTCTTATGGTCAGTCCACTGTTTTACATTACACAGAGGCAGATAACAGTCAAAATTCCTTGTCTTCATTTCCTTCTAATTCTGCAAAAGCAACATCAATATTTCTCACAGTAGTCAAGATTAAAGTTGAGAACATTGTCTTTTATATCAATATTCTAGAATGGGTTAGCCACCTTTCAGCTTTTTGAGTTAAAATCGTTTATTAGGAGGTATTTATTACTAATATCACTGTGAACTTTAGTTTTCTGCTTTCCTCTACTAAGGGGGCAGTGGCAGCTTTTGGCTGTACACATTCTGGCCATCCCCTCAATATGGGGTCTAAAAACTTGGATATATATATGCTATTAGTTGTCCTTCAACTCCCCCCCCCCCCCCCCCCCCCCAATTCTTGAGTTAACACTCCCTTATCTACTGTGACAAACAAAACAAGTGGTTTACCTAAGGATGACAGTGCTAACACAGGAGTGGTGATTACACTTTGTTTTAATTCCTGGATTAGCTTTTCTTCTCCTTCTGTCCAAGTTAAAACATTTGGCTCTTCATTTAGCAATTTTGAATCTAACCCATTTGTTTTCTGTGCATAGCAGTTTGCCCACAGAGGGCCATAGTCAGTTAATCACATTTTCTTAATTCCTTTTTGCTTGTTTGTTTGCAAGAAGGGCAATTCCACAACTCCCTTTATTCTCTCTGGATTAATTCTGTGTTTCCCTTCACAAATAAAATGTCCAAAATATCTAACTTCCTTTTTGACAGATTGCAATTTGGATTTTGATACTTCTTGCTCTCCCAAAAAGTTTAATACAAAAAAAGTCTGTGGCTTTTTTAATCATATTGTTTTCTCTGCCCGAAATTAAAAAGTCATCAATATACTGAAGTAAAATAACATCAGGAGAATGACTATCAGATTTTTTTATTTTTTTTTCTGTTGTAGAGCTTTATACTAACATATACTAATGTGATAAATGAAGTATCCCCGAACAGCTGTAAAAGGTCACGCTTATCTCTCACACAATACCTCCGGGGTCCTCCAACTTCCTTGAGGGCAGAAACCGGTTCTGCGAGGGGCCAAGAGATATCTGAAGATCAAGGGTGAGAAAGCCTCAGGACTTATCAGCCTTTATCTCCCAAGGCCCCAAAGACCATCACCGGGAGACATCACGCAAATGAAAGGAAGAAAAGACTTAATTTACATGTGAAAATCGGGACAGGTTGTGTCTTTGTCTAGGCGGATAATGTCATCATATGATTTTGTAACTTTGTAACAAATATAAGCCAAGCAAGTTGCCGAGTTGGGGGCGCACGTTTGTGGTGGAGCGATCCCCCGTGCGCCCGGCGCCGAATAAACATATCTTCTTTATAACTCTTTGAGTTATAGAGTTTGATTCCGCAAGTCAGTAAAGGACAGCCTGGGCAGGCAGTGTAGATTGTTTCCTCCCCAGGGAGATGTTTTAAGTGTGGGGAAGCGGGGCACTTTGAGAGAGAATGCCCCAAGTCGAAGGAAAAAGAAAAGGTGATGTCATTACTGGCTTTTGAAGAAACTGAATGGAGAGATCTGGAGTTTCATAATTAGAAGTCCCATTGGGAGCCCTTGATAAATCTAAAGGTGGGATCCCAGGAAGAAGAGGTGGTCCTCTTGGTTGACACAGTAGTGGCCAGAATCTCATTAAACTTTATACCCTATGGGGCAAAGTTTTCAACAAATAAAAATCTCTGGAGTTAAAGGAGAGAGATTTTCTTTCATTTTCATTTCTTTCATTTTCATTTCTTTCAGTTTAAACTGATGTTATTAAGATTAAGAAAGAATATAAGAACAAATAAAATCTGATAGTCCTTCTTCTGATGTTATTTTACTTCAGTATATTGATGACTTTCTAATTTCAGGCAAAGAAAACAAAGTGGTAAAAGAAGCCACAGATTTTTTTTGTTGATTATTAAACTTTTTAGGAGACCAAGAAGTATCAAAATCCAAATTGCAATCTCTCAAAAAGGAAGTTAGATATTTTGAACATTTTATTTGTGAAGGAAAACAGAATGAATCCAGAGAGAATAAAGGGAGTTGTGGAATTTCCCTTCTTGCAAACAAACAAACAAAAAGGAATTAAGAAAATGTTTGTGATTATCTGACTATGGCCCTCTGTGAATAAACTTTTATGCACAGAAAACAAATGGGTTAGATTCAAAATTGCTAAATGAAGAGACAAATGTTTTAACTTAAACAGAAGGAGAAGTAAAGCTAATCCAGGAATCAAAACAAAGTGTAATCACCACTCCTGTGTTAGCACTGTCATCCTTAGGTAAACCACTTGTTTTGTTTGTCACATTAGATAGTAGATATTAGATAGTAGATAGTTTGTCACAGTTGCTCACCCCCCGGGACCCGACATGAGCGACCGCTCCGGACCGGCGACCCAGAGTCCGCACCCCCCGGAAGAGCTTCTGCCGGCCAGCCCCCACCTATACCCTGGGCATGACGGTTAGGATGGTATCGAATACCTGCTGGCCAGCCTGGGTCAGCTGTTCAGGCTGTGCCCTTTCCTGGTTCCTCACGGGAATTAACTCTATCTTGGCTCAAACCAGGACACCTGGCATTTGAAAAAGGATCATATGTTTCAGGAAAAAGAATAAAAAGAGGTCTGGGTGTGTCATTTGACAGAATCTATATTGATTCAATTGGAGTCCCCAGGGGGGTGCCTGACGAACATAAAGCACAAGATCAAATAGCAGCAGGGTTTGAATCCTTTTTATTTTGGTGGGTGACAATAAACAAAAATATGGATTGGATAAATTATATTTATTATAATCAGCAACAATTTATAAATCATACAAGGGATGCAATCAAAGGGATTACAGAACAACTAGATGCCACTAGTAGAATGGCATGGGAGAACAGACTAGTTCTAGATATGATATTAGCTGAAAAGGGAGGGGTCTGTGTAATGTTAGGGGACAAATGTTGTACTTTTATACCAAACAACACAGCACCAGATGGAACCATAACCAGAGCATTACAAGGACTTCCTACATTAGCAGAGGAATTGGCTGAGACTTCAGGGATAGATAACTCTATCACAGGGTCGTTGGAATCATGGTTTGGGAAATGGAAAGAAATGGTTGCAGGGATATTGATGGCAGTTGGATGCTGTATAGTTCCTTGTGTTAGGGGGCTTGCACAGTGATTAATAGAAACTGCATTGTCTAAACAAATGCCCTTAGACCTGCCTCCCTACCATGAGAAAATGTTCCTTCTCAAGGAACAAGAAGAAAATCAAGAAGAACTATTGTTAAAAAATAACTGTGAAATAATGTTGTCTAACCTGGAAGAGTCATTGCAAAAAGCAACAAATGTATTTTAAAAAAAGGGGGGGAAATTTGTAGGAATAGGAAATATTAATGTTGTTTTTGCAGGATAGAGCCAAGGGGATTAAGAAAAAGAATTTCTAAAGTTATCTGTTTCTTTGTACTGCTAATCAGATGCCGATGAGCTTTGAATTTTAAATTTTAGATAAGACTGGAGGGGTATGGGTGACATGCCTCGAAGTTTTCGGCTCTTGGCCTGAAAAAAACAGACTCGAAGTCTGAGAACCAGGCTCGAAGCCTGAACAACCAGCTCCAAGCCTACTTCATGCGGCGATCAACCCAGGGTCCGATTCTCAGCTGGGTGGGAAGAAATCAGTCCTACTCAATGTGAGTGATAGCAGAAATCTTCTCTTTATTAAAAGCAGGCTCTAACTTATATCCAGCAGCTTCAAAGCTAGGTCAGCAACAGCAGCTAATAGATTACATTCTCATGTTCATCCTACTTGCGGTTTCTGCCATAAGCAAGCTCCCTCACATTTTCCCATCTTGTTTTTCTCCAAAGTTGTTTTCCACCTTGAGCTGTTAGCTCGTTAGCTGAAAACAGCCCGACCTTGAAGGAGCAGAAAGCGGCCTGCTGTCTGCGCTGACTGCGTGACAGCAACTGCTTTAACCATGGCTCTGACTCTGGTCTTGATTGTGCATTAAATTCATATAACTAGAACTCAGATTGCCTTGCCCCATCAGGCCTAACATTATACCCTGGGATCCATGTCCATTATCCCTTAACCATTCCTCCACAGTGACAAGATAAGATCCTGACAAGAACCAGACATCCCCTGAGGGGAAGTTGTAAATCTTGTAGTACCTAATTAATGGGGAAACAAGGGAGGGACCTTGCAGGCTGGATAGGGAATAAAAAGCCGAATATTGTATCTATCAGCTGTGCCTACTAGCTAGGACACCCGCTCTTGCAAGAATGCTTAAAAGTGCTTCACTGCAGAGTCTGACCTGAGTCTTTCGAGAGAAAACTTGTTTATTACAGATGGGGGCTCGTCCAGGATCCCAAGTCGTCTTCCTGGGGGACCTCTGTCAGGAAGACGCATCCCGTTGATTTTAACGCTCTTGTGGATCATCGACAGGGGCTCCAGAGGAGACCAACTGGATCCTGAGACCAAGTTTGAAGGCAGACCCAGTGAACCACAGGGGGAAGGATAGGAATAGTACGCATGATCATATCGACCAGGAAACTCTGTGCATGGACCAATGTAAGAAACAAAACAAGCTTGTATAGTTTGTGGAGCCTCCCTGTCAGTTACATTTATCCATAGTTTAACCGAATACTACTTTGTCCCACTCCAGTGGTCATGATGCTGTCCCCTGGATTTCCAACAAACAATATCTGATTAGCAATACAAAGAAACGGTTATGGTAGAAATTCTTTGTCTTAATCCCCTTGGCTCCATCCTGCAAAAACAACATTAACATTTCTTACACGGGTGAATGCAGCCCCCTCTTGGGCTCCACCTGGGGGTAGGAGGAGTCGAATCCCAATCCCCCCCTATCCCTGCAGGCTGCAGCCCCCTCCAGCCCTGCCTCAGTTTCCCCATTCCTCTGCAGCACCTGCACCTTCCCCAAAAGCCACAGGGATGGCTTTCCCACACCTGAAGAAGCTGGTGGAAGCCTCTGGACCCCTGTGTCAGCTCCTGCCTCCCCTGCTCCCTGCCAGCCCAGGCATCGCAGGGACAGGCCTAGCAGCATGTCTCACTCCTACCTGAAGGGCTCCCTCGTGTCAGTGGCTCAGCCCCACCCCAGCCCTGGCTGTCCCTGGAGCATGGGGCTGGTGGTGGGATGGGGCTCCCCGCTGCCTCCCACCCACGCCCTGGCCCCCCAGCCCAGCAGGGTCAGCTCCCAGCCCTACTGTACTCAGTCTGGCTCCCACCCAGCTCCGTGCACCCAAAACCACCCCAACACTGAGGCAGAGGTGCTGGTGGGGGAAGGGGCAGCATAACAGGGGGGAAGAGGAGGATGATGGCTGTGGGACCCCCAACCCAGGTAGGGCTGCAGGGAAGGGGCTGGAGTGGGATGCATAGTAGAAGGGAGTTTAGGTCCTCCTGCCCCCCCAAACTACCCTCCACCCAGGTGCTGCTATCCCCTAGCCTGGGCAGACCCCATCCCTGTCCTCCTTTTTCCCTTCTGTGATGTGGGTGTACTGGGAGGGTGCAGAGTGGGGTATGTGTCACCTAGCACGGTTTGCCGTGGGCAGGTGGGCTGCAGGCCAGAGGGAGGCAGGGTGCACAGAAATATATGGGTGGCAGCTCCCACACCAGTTGTTCCTTCCCCCTGGGAGTGGAGCGAGTGAGGCTGGAGGGAGAGAAGTGGGCTTGTGTCCCTGGGATGGGGGATGGGCTGCAGCTGCTCCCTATAACATGTGGGTGTGGGTGGCTGCACAGGAACTGCTCTTCCTGTCCCACCTGTGGCCAAGCCACCCAGCAGTGCAGTGTGACACTGGCCCTCCCAGGGAAGCACATGCCATCCCTGCCACTCTCAGCCCAAGCAAAGAGAGCTGTCTGCTTTCTAAAACGTCTCCCAATCTGCCACACGTGCTCCTCAGTGACAGGAATCCAAATAAACAAACCCCAAACCCCATCACAGTGATGTCAGGCCCAGGACTCGATATAAAGACACGTTTCAGCCTTGAGGCAGAGAAAGTTACATTTAAGACATAAAGGATTCCTGCTTCTAAAACACTGCTCTGACCTCTGAAAGGAGGCACAAAAGGTGATGTCAGTTACAGTCAACAAAGAAATAAAGGATTTCTGCTGGAGAGCTGGGCACACATGAGATCCTGAGCAGGGAGTGGGCAGGTGGGCACCCTTCCCTGGGTGCAGATGGGGACTCCTCCTCCATGGCAACTGGCCTTGGGAAGTTGTAAGTCTTGGAGTACCTAATCAACGGGGAAACAAGGGAGGGACCTTTTTGGGATAGGGAATAAAAAGCCAAATAATAATAATAAAAGTGCTTCACTGCAGAGTCTGACCTGAGTCTTTCGCGAGAAAACTGGTTTGTTTCTTACACCGGGCAGGGGGTGCTGAGGCCTATGTACCTGCACCCCCCACGCTGCTGGTGTCTCTGTCCCTGACACTAGTGCAGGACACTGGATGTGGGGCACCAGCCTGGGAGTGCTGGTGGCCAGGCTAGGGGGGGCCAGTGTGCCCAGCCTGTGCCCCAGACCACTGTGTCCCGCTTTCAGCAGCAGTTCATTCTTTGTGGGCAGTGTACCCCAGTGTGGTGGTGCCCGGGGAGCCTCAGCCCTGGCTTGGCATGGATCTGTGGCCAAGGGGCTGTGGGATGGGCTGGGGCTGCTGGGGGAACGCTCTAGTCGGAGTGCCTTGACAGGACCCTGTGGGGGCACTGAGGTCCCACCACAACATCCCTGGGGCACCCAGGCACAGCCCTCTGGGCACTTGCTCAGAGCCTGGGGTTGAGGATTGCTCCAGTGCTGGGTGAGGGAGTGGTGCATGGTCCAAAGGTCGTGGCAGAGGCTGTGTGCTGGCACTGCTAGGCACTGCTGCCACTGTCGGCCCCTCTTCTCACTGGGCTGCACCATGCCAAAACACCTTCTGAGCCCAGTGATGGGCACCGGCACAGTGGCTGCCCCAATAGTTGCTGCTGGCACCTGCCCTCAATGTCTGCCTCAGTTTCCCTGTTGCCCTGAGCCATGTCCTGGTTTGCCTGGGGCCATTGGGTGTGCCAGAGCCATGTGTCACTGCTCAGGTCCTGCCCTTCTAGCCCTTCTGCCCCTGTGCATGATCCTCCTGGGCCCCGGCTACCCTGGGGGGGCTACGAGTCAGCCCTGGATGTGGGGAGGGCTCAGCATGGGGCTAGGCATCTCTCCATGTCACTCTGGGAAGGAAGGTCGCTGCCCTTGGCCACCCGCTGCTCTGGGCATGGGGCCTCTGGGTGTGTTGTTGGGGCAGAGTGCCCATGCCTGACCCCCTCCCTATCTCCCCCAGAGTCACTGCTGGATGACATCGTGCTCACACACTCACTCTTCCTGCCCACCCAGCGCTTCCTGCAGCAGCTGCACCAGCAATATCCTTGGGGGGCAGGGGGAGGGCGTTGGGGGTGCCATGAGGGTGGGCACAAGGGTGCAATGGGGAAGGGTCCAAGGTTGGGCACAGGGAGGGTGTGAGTGTGGTGGAAAGGTGAACATGAGAGTGCAAGCAGGAGGGCCTCAGGTAGGCATGAGGGTGGCACAAGGGTGGATATGGGGTTGCAAGGAGGAGAGGGGCATGGGGATGGCAGAGTGCTGTGGGGGGGCACAGGGGAGCAGCAAGGAGGGAATTGGGATGCCATGATGGTGGGGTGATACCAGGGTGGGCATGAAGACACTCACAAGTGGCCAGGGTGCAGTGGGTGCTGGTGAGTGCCTGGGGTCCCTTCCCACTGTGATTGTCCCCCTGGGCACTGGTGAGGCTGCACCTTGAGTGCTGTGTTCGGTGTTGGGCCCCTCACAGCAGCTGAGGGAATGGGGATGTTCAGCCTGGAGAAGAGGAGGCTGAGGGGAGACATGAGTCCTCTGCAACTCCCTGACAGGAGTTGACAGGCTGTGGTGAGGTGGAGGTTGGTCCCTTCTCCCAAGTAACAAGTGACAGGACAGGAGGAAACAACCTCAAGTTGCCCCAGGGGAGGTTTAGATTGGAGCTGAGGAAGAACTTTTTCCCTGAGAGAGTTGTCAGCCCCTGTCCCAGGCTGCCCAGGGAGGTGGGAGAGTCCCCATCCCTGGAGCTATTGCAAAGCCGTGGAGCTGAGGTGCTGAGGGCCATGGGTTAGTGGGCACTGTGAGGGCAGGGGGTGAATTCCATGAGCTTAAAGAGCTTGTCCAACCAAAATGATTCTGTGTGTCTCCTCTTTGACATGTCACCTTTGTGCTGGTCATGGACAGCCCCACGCTGCGCTGGGAGGACGGAGCCAGGCTGCGGTGCAAACAGGCTGTGCTGGCCGTGCTGCTGCATTTCCTTGAGACCTACAAGGGGCTGCTGCAGGAGGAGGAGAGTGCCAGTAAGGTGATCAAGGTGGGTGCCCTCTCCTCATGGCCCCACAGCCCCCCCCCCACCCCCTGTCCTGAGCCCCTCTTGCCCCATCAGGAGCTTTACCTGTTCATCATGGACACATCCCTCCACCACGACCTGGAAGATGAGATCATGAAGCTGCACCAGCTTGTGGAGACTGTGGAGCTCAAGTGAGGGGGAAAAAGGAGATCCCTGGGGGGAGGGCAGGGGGTTCCTGTGGGTCAGGGGGTCCCCAGGAAGGACCAGGAATTGTATTCTCTGGGGATGCCCTGGAGCTGGAGGGGTCATGAGCTCATTAACAGCCCTTGTGTAATGAGTAAGGACTCATTACACGGCGGTAAACAAAGCGGAGGCAAGGCTCGTTTATTCGCGGCTTTGCGGCCGATTGAGGTAATCCGGGGCTTCCTGGAGCACGGGGATTGGAGGACAAGCGAGGAGAGCCGCCAGGACCAGGCAGCTCTCGTGAGGGGGACGGTCTTGCCGGGAGGTGGAGCCGCAGCAACCGCGGGGGATTTAAACGTCTCCCAGGGAGCGTGAGCGATTAGGAGTGTGGTGGCAGTTTGTGCAGGCACGGTGAGTAGGGAGGACGGGCAGGGAATAACCCCGCGTCCCTTTTAGAGAAGCAGACGTCAGAGAAGTGCCCCAGCTTCAACCTAGCAAAATGGTGAGCCAGGGCTCAGGTGGATAAAACTTATTTGAAGGTCAATGCATCCACCCAGACTGGGCCAGCTAGTAGAGAAGCTTCGGTCCAGGTGGAATGCAGGGAGAGTTTAGACTGCTTAGGGACCTATGCCTCTGAGGCAAAAATGTGTCACAGGTGCCCTCAAGTTCAAGAACTGCAGTGCCTGGTGAAAGAGCTGCAGGAAACTGTGAGTAGGTACTGTAGTATTGGAAGTGGGGGAAGAAGTGGAGATAGATGGAGACTTCCACAATCAGGTGCAAGCCTCCAGTGAATCCAATAAGTCATGGACCCTGGTTACAAAAAAAAGAAAGGCAAAGGCTCATCTTCCAAGCCCTCCTTCCAGAGTGCCCACTACGAATAAGTATGAGGCACAGGCAACAAGGGACTTTGATGAGCAAGCTCCAAGAGGGGAAAAACCCAATAAACAACCCATCAGCTGCTCCACCTGCAGTAGGTAATGGACATGGCAGGAAGAGGTGAAGGGTGCTTGTTGTGGGTGACTCGCTCCTAAGGGGCACTGAGAGACCCATCTGTGGAGCAGGTAGGGAGTCAAGAGAGGTGTGCTGCCTGCCTGGGGCCAAGGTCAGGGATGTGGCCGAGAGAGTGCCACGGCTCATCAGGGATGCAGACTACTACCCCCTGCTTGTGTTCCATGTAGGTATGAATGATGTCATGAGGCATGACATCTCTGGAGTTGAGGTGGATTTTAAATCCTTGGGGGAGCAGGTAAAAGGTAGAGGGGCTCAGGTTATTTTCTCCTCTATCCTGTTCACTGGTGATAAAGGAGGAGTTTGTAATGGAAAAATCAGCCAAGTGAACTCCTGGCTGAGAGGCTGGTGCCGGCAGGAAGGCTTTGGGTACTTTGACAATGGATCCTTCCTTGGGGACTACAGCTTCATAGGATGGGATGAGATTCATCTCTCCCGTAAAGGCACTGGATTATTTGGGAGTAGGCTAACAAATTTAATAAAGAAGTCTTTAAACTAAGGGACTTGGGAGGTGGGGGGAGAAGCAAAACAGAACAAGCTGACCCCTCTAGCTGGGAAACAGGGCAGGACAGGGAACACAATGATAAGTGCCCTTCATCTGTGCACTGGGCTGAGATACGGAAGGCTCACCACCCTGAGAAAGAACCAAACAGCGGAGGAACCTCCTGCACCCGCCCAGGGGAACATGTGTGTTTGAGTAAGCCCCTGTGCTGCCTCTACACCAATTCACACAGCCTGGGGAATAAGCAAGAGGAACTGGAGATGTGGGTGCAGATACGGGGCTACAACCTCGTGGTCACAGAGACATGGTGGGACAGCTGCCATGACTGGAGCACAGCCATGGAGGGTTATGTATTGTTCAGGAAAGACAGACTGACAAGGCATGGAGGTGGAGTTGCTCTCTATGTGAGAGAGCAATTAATGTGTACTGAACTGTGCCTGGGTGGGGATGAGGAGAGTAGAGTGCTTATGGGTAAAAATTAATGGCCAGGGCAAGGCAGGTGATATTGTTGTAAGGAGACCGCTACAGACCACCTGATCAGGAGGAGGATGTGGATGAGGCCTTCTACAAACAGCTGGGAGCTCCCTCACAATCACAGTCCCTGGTCCTCATGGGGGACTTCAACCACCCTGATATTTGCTGGGATAGCCACACAGCCAAGCACACGCAGTCCAGGAGGTTCCTACAGATTGCTGACGACAACTTCCTGTCACAGATGATCGAGGAACCAACAAGGAGGGGTGTGCTGCTGGACCTGGTACTGACGAATAGAGAGGGCCTGGTTGGGGATGTGAAGGTTGGAGGCAACCTCGGCTGCAGTGACCATGAGATGGTAGAGTTCAAGATCCTGTGTGGAAGGGGCAGAACACAAAGCAGGACCGTGACCCTGGATTTCAGGCGAGCCGACTTTGGCCTCTTCAAAGATCTACTTGGACGGATCTCATGGGATATGATTCTAGATGGTAGAAGTGCCCATGAGAGCTGGTCAATCTTCAAGCAGCACTTCCTCCAAACCCAGGATCAGTGTGTCCCAACGCGCAAGAAAGGAGGAAAAGGAGGTAGGAGGCCTCCATGGATGAGCAGGGATCGGTTCTGGGGCCAGTCTTGTTCAACATCTTCATCCATGACCTGGATGAGGGGACAGAGTGTATCCTCAGCAGGTTTGCTGATGACACCAAACTGGGAGGACTGGCTGATTCCCCAGAAGGCTGTGCTGCCATTCAGCAGGATCTCAACCAGCTTGAGAGTTGGGCAGAGAGGAACCTCATGAGGTTCTACAAGGACAAGTGCAGAGTCCTGCATCTGGGAAGGAACAACCCCATGCACCAGTACAGGCTGGGAGTCGAACTGCTGAAGAGCAGCTCTGCAGAGAGAGACCTGGGAGTCCTGATTGATAATAAACTAAATATGAGCCAGCAATGTGCCCTCGTGGCCAAGAAGGCCAATGGCATTCTGGGATGCATCAAGAAGAGTGTGGGCAGCAGGTGAAGGGAGGTTCTTCTCCCCCTCTACTCTGCTCTGCCCTGGTGAGGCCTCATGTGGAGTACTGTGTCCAGTTCTGCGCTCCTCAGCTCAAGAGGGACAGGGAAGTGCTGGAGAGAGTCCAGCTCAGGGCCACCAAGATGATCAAGGGTATAGAACATCTCTAATATGAGGAAAGACTGCGGGAACTGGGGCTGTTTAGCCTGGAGAAGAGGAGATTGAGGGGAGATCTTATTAACATTTATAAATATCTAAAGGGTTAGTGTCAGGAGGTTGGGACATCCCTCTTTTCTATAGTAGATAGTAACAGGACAAGGGGTAATGGGATGAAGCTGGAACACAAAAAGTTCCACTTAAACATAAGAAAAAACTATTTCACCGTGAGAGTGACGGAGCAGTGGCCCAGGCTGCCCAGAGGGGTTGTGGAGTCTCCTTCCTTGGAGGTCTTCAAGACCCGCCTGGACATGTTCCTATGCGACCTGATCTAGGTGAACCTGCTTCTGCAGGGGGGTTGGACTAGATGATCTCTAAAGGTCCCTTCCAACCCCTACCATTCTATGATTCTATGACTCGTGAGGGGGGTGGAGGGGGTATTGCAGAGCACTCTAGCACAGCTTGGGGTGCAGCATCCAAGGGTGCTGGCCATGCTGGGGGCCCTGCCTGAACCCATGCTGGTGCTGCAGGGTGGCTGATGAGACTCCCACTCTAAACAAGCAAGTGAAGCCGCTGTTCAGGCACTTCTGAACATCGCATCGACTCATGCCTGCAGACACGAGTGACCTTCTGGAGCTCTGATGAGAGTGAGTGACTATAGCCGAGTGCTGGAGTGGATACTGGGTGGTGAGATGGATGTTGGGTACCAGGATGGGTTCTGGGATGGGTGCTGAATACTGGGATGGGGGCTGGATGCCAGAATGGGTGTAGGGATGGGTGCTGTGTGCCAGGGTCCCCTCCTTTAGCTCACCAGCGACTGCGAGGGGCTGTACCTACTCCGTGACTCAGTTTCCCCAGACAGCTGCAGAGCAGCCTGGGGGGGGGTTGTATAGAGCCTGGCCTGGCCCTGACCTCCCCGTGCTCCCTCTCACCAGTCTTCTGCCCCATGTACATGCCCAACCACTCATACGTCACCATCCGCAGCTGCCTCTCAGCCTCATGCAGGACATCCTGGCCTCCATTACTGAGAAGCTGCAGTACTTGGAGGAGCAGGGCGTCCGCGAGGACACCCTCATCCTTGTCACCATGGTCTCCTCCGGAGGTGCCTCCAGGGCATTGGCTGGGAGGTGTTGAGGGCAGGGGTGGGGGTCTGGCTGGCGCTGACCCCCTGCCTGCATCATGCCCACAGAGAAAGCGGTGCTGCAGCCTAGCGAGGAGTGTGTGTTCACCACGCTGGGCATCAACAGCCACCTCTTTGCCTGCATCAGAAACACCTTTGACTCACTGGTGAGCACAATGCTGGGGCTGTGATGCCCCCCCTGGGCCCCCCATGGCATAGCCCTTTTCTGAGCATCCCCCTCATCCCCTGGAAGGTGTCGTTGCCTGAGGAGATACAGGTAGTGCCAAGGGACATGGAGATCCATCACGTGGAGCCAGAGGAGATCGCCAACCACCTCACTGTCTTCCACTGGGAGCTCTTCCGCTGCATCCACGAGGTGGGGAGGAGGGAGAGCCCTGGGGGGGGCTGTGCCATGGTGTGTGTGTGTGTGTGAATCCTGGTTTCCTCCTTGGGCCAGGAGCTGGATGTGTCAGGGTGGGTTAACAACATCCCCTTTTCCATTTCCACAGCAGCACCACCCCAGTGCTGAGAGCAAATCCCTCCTCTGCCTGCCCTGTCTACCTGGTTTGGCTGCTGGCAGGGCTGCTCTGGCAGCATTGAGGTGCCTGGATGCTCATAAACCCTCCCTCACTTTGCCAGGATGCTCATAAACCCTCCCTCACTTTGCCAGGGGTCCAGGTGGAAATCTCCCCCTGTTCCACACCACAAACCCATGGTGGGGGGAAGGGAATCACCCCGTGCTCATGCACACACACAGATTCTTACCCGATGTGAGTTCTCAGCTCAGACACAAACTACCAGCAACACCAGTTACCATCGGGGCTTGCTTGGAGAAAGAAATGGGAGGAGTTTCTAAATGAAGTGGTGTCTGCAGAGCCAACATGTTCCTGACAGACTCCTGTCTCTCAGCTGCCCTCCTCATGCTGCAGCAAGGGCAGAAATAAACTTGCTAATTTGAAAAGAGAATTGAAACAAAGGACTAACATCAGCTGTCTCCACGGGGAGAGGCAGGGGATGTTACCTTCCAATTAGTCAAACAAATTTGAGATACCCAAAAGAAAACAACTCAGCTTTACTGAAGGAGCTGGTTCATTCCTTACATAAAAACAGAGAACACAATCAAGCCAGTCAAGTTTAACATCCTAAAGGGGGAAGGGGGGGGAAGGGGAAACATTTAGTAAAAGAGGGAAGTGTTGAGAACTGGTAGCCAAGGACTGGCTCTGGGGGAGTCAATTTTGGGGTGACCCCTGCACCTCAGTGAGGTGGGGGAAAGAAGGGCAGGTCAGCAGCGGTGAGATGGTTGTTGGGAGGGCACCAGTAAAACCAGCAAGGGAAGGTGCCTGGTCCTGAGCAGAAGATGGTGCAGGGGAGTTCATCCCACTGCCTCACCTAGGAGGTGAGGAGGGAAGGAGCTTTTCCCCAGAAGGAGCTTCCTCCAGGCCAAGGGGTCAAGTCTGGCGTTGGGATTCCCACAGCTGAGCCTCTACGTGTTGTTCCTCTCCTTTGACTTTTCATCCTGGAGAGGAGAAGGAAAAGAGGAAAGAGAAACAGAGGCTGATGCTGCCCTGTCACAAAAGCTGTGCGAGGAGGGTGCTGCCAGCAAAACCCCCTCTGTGCCTGAGCGCCAAACCCATCACCCACCACTCTGGGCACAAGCCAAGCTCTCCTCATGGTTAAACAAAAGGGCACCTCAAACTGGGTGATCTGATGGTGGGATTTACAAACACCACGTCTCCCAGCCCTCTAACTCTGCACAGGGAAGACAACCAGCACAGACCTGCCCAGGTGTGGGCTTGCCGCTCAGCATGGCATTGAAAAGGAAACCAAAGACACATGTGTCTCTCTGGCAGGCAGAGATCACAGCACTGGAGAGAGGAAATCATTCCCCGAGCAGAGAAAGGGCTCTCCTTCCTGGAAAGCCTTTGAGTATGCTGCCTGAATTATCTACTAAGGTCTTGACATCTATTCTTCCAGGGAAGACACTGCCTCTTAGCTTAGCACCGAATTTTTTTCTCTCTCCCTGATTTATTCTTTCTACCCTCAGCCAATGAAAAAATAAAAACAAAAGCAAGAGTCAACTTTGGACTTACTTTTTATGTGGGTTTAGTTTTAAAGTATTTAGAAATTAAATTTAACTGGAATCCTGCATATCATCTGCAACAAGAAGCTGAGGTTTGGGACATTTCAAAGATCAACCAGTTTGAAGATTTCCTTGGCACAATGTAATTTGATTTTTGGATGGGAGAGGGAGACTGCAGCCTGCACACCCCAAGCACAGACTCACACAGACTCACATCAAGGGGACGGTACCTCAGGAGGGGGTGGTTTGATGGTCACAGGCTGGGATATCCTTCGAGGTGGAGAAGGCTTGGGCTGCACTTGCTGCTGGACAGTGTTGTAGTACGTGACCCCTCCGTACACCTGGGACTGGGCCTGTGCTCCCCAGAGAGAGCAGAAGGGTCAGTGCTCTTTGCATTTGGGGGGAGCAAGAAAGCTGCACCCTCTGTGAGAGCACCCCATGTCCCAGACAGCCTTTACAGCATTGCCCTGGGCTGTGAAAAATGCCCCCACCCAGCACTGAAAGGGGATGGGGGTCGATTTGTGCCATGCTCCCCAAAGCTATAGCAAACAGCAAGCACTCACAGCTCCCAGGAGCTTCCCCGACCCCTTACCAGGGTCTCCCCACTCTTGGCAGGGTGGGCAGGTATAGCCTGTTTGCAGCAGATGGGTTTCCCCTTCCCCCCACAGAGCTTCCCAACTGCCAGATCATGTCTGTGCTTTGCAACAACAGCAGAGACTGTTTGTCTATACAGACATGGCAGTTAACTGTTCCCCTTCACACCAAGATCCCTCCCAGCTTGAGATTTGCCCCCAAAACAGGCAGATTCCATGATGGGGCAGGGGGGAGCAAGGAAGGTCAGAGAGTTTACAGGGTGCACATCTCTCACTCGCCACTGCGTGTCAGCCGTGTGCCGCTGCATGATGACCACCGCAGCCGCGGGTCCTACCACAGCACCCGCAGAGAGCTGCCTCATCAGAGCTAGAGAGAGAGAGCTATCTCCTTGCTGCACAGCAGCTTCTGCAGATCCGAGGCCAGACGTGGAGCAAGTAAAGCCATCCCCATGCTGGGGGATCTCTCAGCTGGTGCCAAAGAACAGCACTTGCCAGTTTCCAGCTTCCTGCCTCCATCTCAAACACGAAGCACTTCCAAAGCAATTTTTAAGGTGTCCTTGGCTTAGGACAGAGCTGGAGGGGATGTAACAGCTCACAGGCTCCCAGTAAGCTGCTTCCCTGTTCCATAGGGAAAGACCTCAATTTTGAGATCCACCAATACAGACATTTGCCCCCTTAGGCCCTAAATCCAGGGTAGCTACACAGCAGCCATGGCAGTAGTTTCTTCCTGTTACCCTCCCCAAACAGAGGCATGACAGCAAATGACCTCCCACCACAGAGCAGCCCAGCAGCTCCACACTCTCTCCCAGGAAGCCTCAAAGAATATTCCTCACATGCCACAGGATCCCATCTGCTCCCAGTGAGCTTACCTGTGTGTTGGAATACAGATGAGGAAGAGGTGGAGGGGGGAGTGCTCCTGGGGCATAGGGGTAGCCAGGATTCCCAAAATTCATGACTCCAGGAGGGGAGAAGTAAGTTGGTGGGAGCAGCTGCTGTGGCGGGGGCTGGCCTGGGGGCACGGAGACTGGTGGAGGGTAGAGGCCAGGGTTTGTCATAGGGGCTGGTGTCTGGTGGGGATGTAAAGCTGGGAAGGGACAAAAAAAAAAAAAAAAAAAAAAATCAGCTGATATGATGTCACATGCCCTGTCATATCAGGAAGGAGAGGCACTTTGCTCAAAGGTCTTTCCTGCAGCCATGAGAGCTCAGCTCTTGCACCAGGGAGGAAAAAAGGGAAGCAGTGATCAGCATAGCTCCCTCCCTGCTCCCAGGGACCTCATTTATGGCCCCATCAGCATATCCATGTCAGGAAACAGTTTTTGTGGGTGAGATAGAGAATCTGCCAGTTCAATGGCTCTCATTTCTGTTTTCCTTTTCTGATCTACAAACAGCAGGGACTGAAGAATCAGCCCAGTGTGACAGCTGGCAGAGCTCAGCACCTCACTGAAGGGGAAGTGACTGAGCCAGGAGGGTCTGCACAGAACCTGCAGACACCCAGCCACAGGTTCCCATCATCTTGCTCCTGCATTGGCTGCAAGAGCTAGAAATGCCTCTTTCTCTTTTCTTAACATTGACTTGGCCCCATTGCATGAGAGAAGCAGATCTCTTCCATATTGGAGAAATAGGGAAAATGTATCCCCCTCAGTGAGAGAAGCTGTGGGAAAGCAGAGTTTATCTGCTGAGCCTCCCCAGGGCACAAGCACATGTTCAGTGCCCACTGGCCGTGCCCTGCTGGAGAGCTGGTCCTTACCTGGATGAGGGAGATGCATTTCTGGCTGCACAATCATCCCTTGGGGTGGCAGCGGGGCTGGGTTCTCACTGTGGGTGTAGATTGGTCCCTGGAATTGTACTGCAACAACACAGCAGGAGATCAGGAAAAGCACCAGGGAATTTTATTGCTGCAGCAAAGCACCAGGCACACCCCGGCCAGCTCTGGCTGCGAGATTCTAAGGCGCTGCTGCGAGCAACGCTCCCATCAGCACACATGCAGGCTGTCGGGCTCACAGATGCTACGTGCTCTCCATAGAAAAGCCTCCTACTCCCTTTACAAAGCAGGATGATGCTCAGGGAATTTCTCCTCCAACACTTTAAATGCTGGAATAAATTCCTAACCCCTCCTTGGGTTTGTTCTGAAATTCTCCCCGCATTGCTTTGATTTCCAGTTTAGTTTTAAAGCCTTGTTCTCCTGACAAAAGCCAGAGAGCTCTGGCACAGGGAAGGGAGGTGGTAACACTGGTTATATGTCAGTGAGTTTAAACATCAACCAAAGAGGCTCAGAGCAGCCTTTTAATTACAGTGAGACAACGCATCAACGCTATTTACAAAGGAAAAGGAAGACAAAGCCCCCATGGTCTTCCCAACCCTCAGAAGAGTGGAGGAACTCCTGCTCCAGCTGCTCAAGTCTGACTGAGCACACACAGGGAGCCTCAGGGGCAAGAGAGGAAACACTCACATGGGTCATAGTAGTGCCCTTCCATGATGCTGATGTGCATGGGAGGAGCAGGCTCCGGCACTGGTGGTCTCTGCCGCTGCGACGAGTAGCGTTTCACACGGCCCCCTTGCACTGCCTTGGAATTGTCCAAAGGCACAGAGGGGTGAGGGTCAGGAGCCCTAAATCCAGGGAGGCAGCACCAACCCCCTCCCCCTCCTCCAGCCTCTGCAAACCTTTATCTGGGTCACCCAGTAAAAATGACAGGCAGCCACAAAAGGGAAAGCGTGAGGCATCACAAGCAGCCCTCTCATTACAACCCCAAAACCAAATAAAGAGTTGGGCAAGAGTCACACTCCATGCAACATGTTTTACCATTTCCTCCATCCTGTTAAACTGAGGTGGTGGCCCAGTTCCCACGTGTATGTGGTTAGGAAAACCTGAGGAATAAACAAACTGGTTATTATGGGTTTTGCCTTTGTTCCCAGTAAAAAGCCACCTCACCCATCACAGGCTCAGCAGCCCCGGGATGTTGGTGTCCCATAAACAGGCCCAGCTCTTGCTTTCATGACAAGAAAACCTCCAACAACTTGCTTCTTTGAGGTCTCTAGTTTCAATGTCTTAGTACAAATGAGAAGCTGTTGCGTTGCTGTACAGTCATTGCTGCTCAACACCCTTTAAGTTTTGCTGAAAAAAAACCCAAGGAAATCAAATCCTCAGCTTGAAATTTCTGTCCTGATCTAAGCTCTGCTCTTGCAGAGACAAGGAGCTCTTCAGAGGGGAAACAAGGAGCTATGTGGGTCTGGCTGAGCTGCAGTTCAAATCCTCTGCAGGACATTACTGCTTGTATCAAGGGCTTCTTTGAATTCAAACAACAAAGTTATGGAGTACATTCAAAACCACAGTGCCAAACTGGTCATGGGCAATGCCAGGGGAGCTAAGGTGGGTAAAAACAAACATTGGAAGTACCCACAGATCACCAATATTGCAAATCCATGCACAGGCATCATGCTGTACAGGCAGGATGACTCGATGGCTGGCCAAATGCCTCTCAGAATTAACTCCCACCTTCTCTACTAGCAAGAAACACAGACAGCAGAATAACACGTCCTTCTTACAGGAAGAAAGTGATCTCTCACCTGCAGCCTGGAGCTGTCTCATGATCAATTTGTTAAGATGCTTTATTTTTAAGCATCAAAAACCAGGAGAAAAGCACATAACCTCAGCTGCAAAGCACAGCACATCTGCACTCTCGTTCTATGGGCATGTTTAACACCTGTGGCCATGATCAAGGCCAAGGGTCTGTCCACACAAAAACTTTAACAGACACAATCAGTACAAGATGACTTATGGTTTCATAACCTAAACCTCAGAAGATGCTTATGAAAGCAGCAAGTCGCTTTCTTCTCCTTGTTCTAGTTTTATTTCCCTCAGGAAGGATTCCAATATTCCCCAGAAAAGACTCTAATTCTGCCAAGAGATAATTATACCCTAATGACCTTTTGCACAGATGCTCAACTAAAACTGAGTCCTCAGCTCACACAAGGGTACTTCTGCCATTTACATCCCCCCTCAGCTGGCTGTCTGCTGCTGCAGAGTGGCTTCCTCACACCAGGTACCAAGCAACTTACCAATCCCTGTCAGGTCTCAGATAGTAGCCACAAAACCTCAACATTGGGCAAAAAGCTGATAACAAGAGGAAAGTTCTCTTCTGCTCTCATCAGGACATGACAGGAGCCTGATTACTCACCCTCTTCACCTGTCAAGCCAGCACCAGGCTCCGTCTGGCCTGGACTCTGACTCCTACTGCAGCAGCCGGTCTCACCATGGCTCACAGTGCAAAGTCCCTGTGGCTTGTACCACACATGAGATTGCAGCTTCACAGAAGCTTCCCCATGCCCAACACAAAACAGGGCAAGGATCAACTCTTAGGCCCTTCCCAGCCCTAATTTGAATGTTTAACTTCCCCCTTTTCTCTTCTGCTTTCTCCCCTCTAACCACTCCCACTGCACTTCATCAGCAGCACGAATTGCTATCGTGTACCTACTCTGAGACTGGACTAAGGCAGAGACAATTCAGCTCTGACTCGCTGCAAGAATGCAGAACCAAGAGGCAGCATCCACTTACCCCTTAGCTCCCGGGGCTGTATGAACTGCGACTGCCTTGGTGCCCAGTTCTGCTCCGTCAGGTTCACTTGGGTCATCTCCTGCTCCAGTCCATCCAAGATGGGTTCTACTGGTGACTCCCAGTTACTGCTCTTGGCTGATGGGAGAGACGTCTTGGCTTGTATGGGTTTTGAGGGCACAGGAGTCAGCCCTTCTGAAGAAGGTGCTTCATCTGGCAGCTTCCCAGCATCCCCAGCTTTAATTCTGGTCCTTCTTGCCCGGGAATAAGACTTCTTTTCAATGGGTCTGTCTGGTGGTGGCTGCCCAGCATCAGCAGCTGTGGGTTGGGTTTCCAAAGCAACCTCTTCCTTCCCGGGGCTGCTGTGGACACGTTCCACCTCAGGTGACTTGTCCCTCTGTGGGCTTTGCTCGCCTCGCTTGGCTCGGTAGCCACTCTCCTGTTTCATTGGCTCACCCTTTCGAGAGAGATGCTGGACACTTGCTTCTGATGCTCGGTAGCCTGGGCGGGTCTCTTTGTAGCCTCCCATCCTTGGGTAGTTCCTGGGAGTGGGCATCCTGCCCATGCCTGCAGAGCTCCTGTTGAAGGTTTGTGGGGAAGCCAAAGCGCTGTCAGCACCTTGGTGCCGTGGAGGTTTGCTTGGCTTCTCGTTGGACGAGTTTAGGTCTTGCTGAGGAGGACTCCCAAATCTGAGGGAGAAAAAATAAAAAAAGTAGAGAGGACTGGAAAGTAATCCCTGAGTGAGTGGTGCTGCTGTGCCAGGGAATCCCTGGACCACAACTCCCAGGAACAAGGTCTAATCTCAGAGCCAAAGCCAACAACATATAATCATAAAATCATTTTGGTTGGAAAAGCCCTTTAAGTCCACCCCCTGCCCTCACACTGCCCAGTCCACCACTAATCCATGGTCCTCAGCACCTCAGCTCCACGGCTTTGCAATAGCTCCAGGGATGGGGACTCCCCCACCTCCCTGGGCAGCCTGGGACAGTGGCTGACAACCCTCTCATGGAAAAAGTTCTTCCACAGCTCCAATCTAAACCTCCCCTGGGGCAACATGAGGCTGTTTCCTCCCATCCTATCATTCATTACCAACCCCCACCTCACCACAACCTCCTATCAGGGAGTTCCAGATTGCTCATGTCTCCCCTCAGCCTCCTCTTCCCCAAGTTGAACACTCCCAGCTCCCTCAGCTGCTCCCCATCACACTTGTAGGGGCTTTGTGGCTTCAGATCTGGCATCGGAAGCACCTGGCACGAGGGCAGAGCTGTCTCTCTCTCCAGGATAAGCCAGGCTGTAGTTTGACTTTGCTGCTCACCTTGGCTTGTGCATCCTCCTGGGTTTGATGTCATCAGGGTTGTGAGCTGACCTGATGTCATAGCCGTAAAGGGCGATCAGCTCCTGCCTGGTCTTGGGGGCCTGCTCATCCTCCCGGAACTTGTCATGCTCCCAGCGGCCCTCATCCTTCCACAGCTTCCGCTGGCGGCTCTTTGGCCTGCAACAGTCACACGGGGAGGACTGAGAAGCTATTTCAAAGCCAAGGAGTTGTGGCAGCCCCACACAGAGACTGAGCATTTCCAGGGCAAAGTGTGCACAAGGGACAGCATCTCCTCTTCCTCCCATTCTTCCTGCCCAGCAGCTGCTGCCCTACCTATGGCCATTTCTGAAAAGCAGCACAAATCACAGAATCCCAGAATGGTGGAGGTTGGAAGGGCCTTCCAGAGCTCATCCAGCCCAACCTCCTGCTAAAGCAGGTTCCCCTCCATCAGGGGGCACAGGAACATGTCCAGGTAGGTTTGGAAACCTCCAGAGGAGGAGCCTCCACACCCTCCCTGGGCAGCCTGGGCCAGGGTCCCTCACCTCAACATCAAAGGAGATTTTCCTTGTGTTTAAGTGGAACTTTTTGTCTTTCAGCTTATGTCAATTATCCCTTGTCCTGTCACTGGGCCCTACAGAAAAAAGGGTTGCCCCATCCTCCTGACACTTACCCTTTAGGTACTTGAAAGTGTTAATGAGGTCCTCCCTCAGCCTTCTCTTCTCCAGACCCAGTTCCCACAGCCTTTCCTCATAAGGAAGATGCTCCAGTCCCCTGATCATCTTGGTGGCCCTGTGCTGGACTCTCTCCAGCAGTTCCCTATCCCTCTTGAGCTGGGGAGCCCAGAACTGGACACAGGACTCCAAATGAGGCCTCACCAGGGCAGAGTAGAGGGGGAGCAGAACCTCCCTCAACCTGCTGGCCACACTCTTCTTGATGTATTCCAGAATGCCATTGGCCTTCTTGGCCATGAGGGCACACAGGGACACTGCTCATTGGCAAGACACTTTTTTTGTGGTGGTTTTTTTTTTTTTTGCACCCTCCCTCCCAGTCTCTCCTTCAAAACAAAAAGCTAAAATATCCTTGGAGGACACTGCAAGCAAGACAACCAAAGCACAGACCTTCCCAGAGCTCCACAAAGAAGCAAGGAGCTGTGCTGGCAAATGCCAGCCTGGGAGTTGGCCTCAGCCTCCCTGAGGGAAGCAGAGCCAGGGGGAAAGCTCACGTACCTGACCTCCTCCTCCTGCATCTGCCCTCGGAGGTCGTGCTCAAAGAAGAGCCCTTTGCGTGGGATGTAGGCTGGGTTCTTCCGGTCCTCATCATCGTCCAGGTGCTTGGGAACTTTTTTCCCAACTTTATTCTCAACAGCTTCAGTGCTCTCCTGTCAAAACCAGGCAGCTCTCACCACTGCAGCAGTTCCTTGGTGAGAAGCCCTGCTGCATCCCAGGAAACACAAGTGTAACACCTACCTGCCCGTCCCCGCTTTGCCTCTCCCCAGTCACAGCACCTTTGGAGTCAGGTTTCTCATTCCCTTCCTCTGCTTTTGCTGCTGACTCATAGGAATCATTACTGTCCTGCTTCAGTTCCACTTTGGCACTTTCTTCCTCGCTGTAATCCTCTTCTTCCGCCTGAAAGAGCCCCAGTGACTCAAACATGCACCTTTAGCAACAGGTCCCCCAAGGAATTTGCCCACAAGAGTCCTCAAATCATAGAATTGCTTGGTTGGAAAAGCCCTTTAAGCTCATGGAGTCCACTCCCTGCCCTCACAGTTCCCAGCCCACCACTAACCCATGGCCCTCAGCTGCACGGCTTTGCAATAGCTCCAGGGCTGGGGACTCCCCCACCTCCCTGGGCAGCCTGGGACAGGGGCTGACAACCCTCTCAGGGAAAAAGTTCTTCCACAGCTCCAATCTAAACCTCCCCTGGGGGAATTTGAGGCTGTTTCTTCTTGTCCTGTCATTCATTGCTGGAGAGAAGAGACTGATCCCCACCTCACTCAAGTGTCCTGTCAGGGAGTTGCAGAGTGCTCATGTCTTCCCTCAGCCTCTTCTCCAGACTGAACACCCCCATCCCCTCAGCTGCTCCCCATCACCCTTGTGCTCCAGCCCCTTCTCCAGCTCCGCTGCCCGGCTCTGGCCATGCTCCCTGAGTGAGGAGCCCAAAACTGAACACAGTATTTGAAGTGTGAAAACAGAGTTGGATTCGTGTTCCAGCTGTTACAGACCCGACATTCTTAAGGCAGAGGATTAGCTCACAAGGTCCTACCTATCCCTGGATTTCTACAGCAAAAGCAAAGACTAAACCCAACACCTCTCTCATCAGCATCATCAGAACAAACAGCCAGGCTGCTAGAGCAGCAGCAGGACAGGCTCCTGCACACAGCCACAGGCCCTCAGGAGCCAGGAAGAGTGGAAATCATGGCCCATATCCAGCCAGTCTTTCCAAATTCCCAGGAGTTACTCAGCTGACTCTCTCAGAGCACTCTGCTGATCAATCTGGCCTGCAAGCTTCAACACTAAAAATAGCTCTCTTTTTCAACACAATCTATTTGCACATCAACTGCTCCTTCTGTTTATGTTGGGGAAATCCAGCTGTGGCATTATTTTTAGGCACAAGAACAGAGTCACCCTGGCATGTCAGTGATGCAATAACCTCCTCCTCACTGCTTCTGCACATGCCCTGGGAGCCTTGGAGCAGGTTTTCAGGCTTGAAGAGATGCTGCAGGGTGAGAGCACTTGGAGCTGCCCCTTCCCCTCCCTCCACGTGCCACCCTTACAGTCCATCAGCCCCTTCCTCGTTAATGGCAGAGATGACTTCACAAATTAACAGCCCCCATGAGCTTTGATTCCATTTGTGTTTTCTCTAACTGCTGTCCCCCTCAAGATCCCCAAACCAGCTGTCCAAAAGAAGGGGGTTGACTAGAAAACTTTTGTTGTAATCATTAGAAACTATAACTTCCCCAGAAATGTTAAAACTTATAGTTATGACCTAAAAATCTAAGGGAAATCTAGAGCCCCATACTGCTGCCCAGGTGCAGGCAGGGGGTCTCAATGCACACAAGGGGGGGAAATTTTCTCAGCAGACACCCAGTGTGGAGCTGCCAGCACTCATGGGGAACACTGGGGGGACAAGGATGCTGCTGGGGATTCCTCCAATCCAGCACTTATGGTTTTTAATTTCAACTATTTAAAATGCAACCAGCATCCTGTACTTCCTTCCACACCCTTCTGGGAGCAGGTAAATCATGCTCCCAGTATATGAGGGTTTTCCCCCCCTACATCCACCTCACCCCCAGCAGCACAGGCAGCTTCTCCTGTGCTTGTATATGACCACATGAGAAGATATTTTGAGACAAAGGCACTGATGGGATCAGTGGAAGAGAATGAAAGACACAAATTGGATTTTTGTGCTAAAACGATGAGTGATGCAGAACCCTTTAAACTCCAGGACAGATTCCTCTTACCTCTGAGTCTTCTGCACTTTCGTAATCGGAGAGCACAGCTGTGGGGGGGGGGGGGGGAAAAAAGGGGTT
Source organism: Colius striatus (assembly GCF_028858725.1). Taxonomy (NCBI): domain Eukaryota; kingdom Metazoa; phylum Chordata; class Aves; order Coliiformes; family Coliidae; genus Colius; species Colius striatus. The sequence continues at coordinate 40,686,028 of NC_084789.1, forward strand.
TGGTGTCAGGGCAGGAACAGAGGCAGCTTCTCTCTGAGTGAAGGTGCAGGGAGCAGCTCCAAGGGGATGTCAGAGGACAGCACCAAAGTGTCCCCCACTGACACCATCACCAGCCCGTGACACAGGAAGCAACATTTGCCTCCTATTGTGAGTTAATATTTAAGATTACAACAACTGCAGGGCCACGAGAAAAGGCATTTTGACGTTTTTAACTTTTTATGTGCAGCCTGGGCACTTGCAATGCCAGAGAGTCATAGAATCATTTTGGTTGGAAAAGGCCTTTAAGCTCATAGAGTCCATCCCTTGCCCTCACACTGCCCAGCCCATCACTAACCCATGGCCCTCAGCTTTGCAACAGCTTCATTACTGGGGAGAAGTCATTACTTACCATCTCCTTCAATACCATCCTCACTTTCCTGGGGAGAGAGGGGGAGAAAGGTGGGTTAGCAGAGACGAAGTTCAGCAGCTGGGTCCCTGCAGCACCCTAAATCCCAGACACAACTATGACAAGGTTTGGCCATGGTCCCATCACATCCACCCTCAGAAGTTCAGCTTCCGTGACCAAGAAAGAAGAAACAAATTCAGGGCTCCCAGTGCCATTCTCTAAGATCCTTCTAGAACACGTTCAAGGGAAAAAGCACAAACAGTGTTAACTGCTGGAGTCTTCAGAGGAAAAAGAGCGATGTGGACAGACAAGTCAAGCTCCCCTTCCTCAATAATGGAGGGCCAGAGAGCTAACTCAGGGAAGGACAAGAGGATTGCTTAAACCAGGAGCCCAGGAATAACAAGCAGGCATCGAGCAGGACTGAGCTCAGGCAAACATCTAGTAGAGACACCGGTGACAGAGACATGACCCTCTGCTCCAGAGAAGACAATGGATGAAACAGAAGAGCTTAGCCAGGAAAAATTTCTCATAAAAGAACAGAACGATTAAGCTGTGCAATAAAAACTACCTCAGATAAAAAATCAAATCAGCCAACATGTGAATAAGATAAGACCAAATGCCAAAACACCCGAGTAGAAACTTGCTGTGATTTGGGAAGAATCTGAAAGAACCAGGACAGGACCCAAGAACAAACTGCCAGAGGAGAATGAGGAGGTGGGGGAAGAGCAGCACCACAAATTCCCCTTAAAAAGAGGTTTGATGCCTTCACTTAAAAGTCTGGTCAGGGCTGAAAAAGAGCAGAAGAGGCCTGAAAGTACAACAAACCTGTCCCAGCTGCAGGGCCACGAGAAAAGGCATTTTGACGTTTTTAACTTTAACAGGAGTCAGGGCAGGGGGACAAGACCCCTCAGCAGGAAGCCAGGCCTGGGGCACAGGGGGAAGTCCCTGCCCGATGCTGGGGGGAGAGGGGCTGCAGGGCCCAGCTCTCCCTCTGCGGGGTGGCCCCAGCCCTGCACCGTCGCAGGCATGAGGGAAGACCCGGTCCCGCTTCCTCAATTCCGCAGCCCAGTACTCCCTCAGTTCTCCAGTCCACCTCTCCCAGCTCCCAAAGCCACCCCTCTAGCCCATCCTCAAGCCCCCGCACTCACACACTCGGACTCGAGTACGCTCTTGGGCCCGCCTCCCGCAACGCTCTCGGCCTCGCGGCCCCGCGGCCCCGCGCTGAGGGCCCCGGCGGCGCGGCGTGGAGAACCGGATCCCGAACGGGACCGGGCGGCGCTGGTGGTCGAGTCAGCGCTGCCAGAGGCAGCCGAATACGAGTCGTCCTCGCTGTCCTGCGATGCGCGCTGCCGCCGCCGGTCCGCCATCTTGGGCAACCGCAGGGACCGGCAGCAGCGCGGGGCACCACGGACTACACCTCCCGGCAGCCGCCGCGGCACTGCCGCCGTCTCGTCAACTCTTGCGGCAGCCACTCCTCCTTCTCCCCTCCCCTCCCCAGGGGCACGGGGCAGGCACCCCCCGGGCAAGGCGCCGACATCACAGCGTGGATTGCGTTACCACTTCTTCCTCGTTTATTGTAACAAAAAAAACACTCTGTCCGCGTGCGCCCCCCCTCCCAACAGCTCCGTAAGCGTATTTTAACAGATTTTATTTAAACGAATTCTCTTCCCCTCGGGCCCCTCTGTGCCAGAACACAGGAGCGGAGGGAGGAAATAAAACTGGGTAGGGGAGGTTGCAACCCCACGCAGGGACAGGGGGAAATGGGATAAAAAGGAAGTTATTAGAAACAGTAGCTCCAGGGGTGTGTTTCTTGTTTAATTGCTGCAGGGAGAGCCTGAAGCCCCCCCCCCCCCCCCCCCCCCAAGCCAGCAGCACTGGGTCCAGTTCCCAGGGCTCAAGTAGTACCCTGGGGACTCAGCCAGGACAGGGGATGTTGGGGGAAAGGAAGGGGGTGTCAGTGTCTGCTTCCCCTTGTAACAGCACACAGCTTGCCAACCTCAAAACATTATCTATAAAAAAATATTAAAACCCACAAAATTGTACATAGAGGATTTCTATTTCACACACCAAAAAAATGGTTTTTAAACTCTCCCACCCTGTTACAGCCATTCAAGGGAGGGGGGGAAACTTAAGTGGGCTCCTGGCACCACCCTCCTTGCCATGGCAGCACCAGGACCCACTGGCAGCACCAGCTGCCACTTCTCAAAAAACAAACTGGACATAAACTGATGTTTATCCCATTTTTTAACTAAATGTAACAAGGAGACAGAGGCAGCAGAGCCATGGTGGGACAGGGTCTGGTGAAGCAGCAGTCCTGGCACTGTGGTCTGGTGCTCATGCTCCCCACATTCCCACACACAGCTCAAAGTTGAATGTCCAACATAAACTAAACATTGGCTGCAGGAGGGCAGAGGCAGCACATGGAGCTGAATCAGCAGCAAGGATGGGCAAGAGGGGCTGGAATCCGCCCACACTGCCTCCAGGACTGGAGCAGCTGGTAGGAAGCCTCAGACAGCTACTGCCCGGTGCTACCAGTTACATGTCTGCCAGAACAGAAGGACAAGTCCAAGGAACGTGTTTTAAAATCCAAGAGAACAAGGCTGGGGCAGAGGAACAAAACCATTTGTCAAACAAGAAGGCAGCAGCCATTGGCATGACCCAGTGGTGTACAGAGCTCCCGGTAGCTCCACTATTTCCGGCAGGTCCGGTGTGGTGTCTGCTTCTTCTGCATCTCCAGTCGGCAGCGGCTGCGCTCGTCCAGCCAGGGCAGCTCAAAATTCCTGTGGGCAGAGAATGCCCCAACCATTGACTCTGTCAATGAAGCACAGCTTCAAGGCACTGACCCCAACCCAAAACATAGCACTGAGGATGCCAACCTGTGCCTGGCACAGCCCAAACCTATCCCATCTTGCCCCAGTCACTCTGGTACTTACTGTGGGGTCAGTTTTGGTAATGGCCGGCCAAAGGCGACAACAGGCAAGTAGGGGGTGATGAGCAAGCTTTCCACTGCAGGATAGACACCAGCGTTACATAGCCCCTGCCTACACCCCCCCCACTGCAGGCACAACCCCTTGCCTGCCCCCCAACACCCCCACCTGGCCCTCAACGTGCCCGGGCACTCACCATCATCTGGCTCAGGGAAAAATGAGGTAACTTCAGGCTCCGACTCCTGAATCCCTTTCCTTTTGTACATTCGGAGCTGCAGCCGCTGTAGAATTCTCTGTTCCCTGATCCGCTGAATGTCCCACCTGGAAAACACGGTGTCCCTGGCAGTGAGAATCCATGGGCGAGTGCCTCAGTCTCAATGGATCCTCCCAGGTATCTCAAGAGGGCCAATTTCAGGATCCCATCCCAGCTGCTGGCTGTGCTCTGAGTGACTAGATCTCATGTGTGTCCCCCTGAGGTGACACCCTGGGGCCCTTTCATGTAGGAGCCATGTGCTCTGCTGGGGACCCCAAAGCCCTATCACCTTTGCTCCCACCTTTTCCTTCGTTTCTCATCCAGCTCCAGCTTGGCATGCCGTTTGGAAAAGACGCTGTCGTCCAGGTTCTGCAACAACAGACAGGGATTGAGAGTGTCTGGCACTGGCAACCACAGCACGGCCCTCAGGTGGAAAAGTGCCTGTAGCAACATGGCTGTGACAGCAGCCGCTGCACTCACTTGGGCCATGTACATACCTCCAGGAGGTCTGAGGGGTTGGGGTCTCTCAGGGGCTCCACAACATGGTCCCTCCAAGATGGAACTGCAGGATGAGAGGCCAGGCTGTTAGCCTCACGCTGAGACCCCCCAGCCCTATCCCACTCACCATAGAATCATAGAATGGTAGGGGTTGGAAGGGACCTTTAGAGATCATCTAGTCCAACCACCCTGCACAAATAGGTTCACCTAGATCAGGTCACATAGGAACATGTCCAGGCGGGTCTTGAAGACCTCCAAGGAAGGAGACTCCACAACCCCTCTGGGCAGCCTGTGACAGGGCTCCGTCACCCTCACAGTAAAATAGATTTTTCTTCTATTTCAGTGGAACTTTTTGTGTTCCATCTTCATCCCATTACCCCTTGTCCTGTTGCTAGCTACTATAGAAAAAAGGGATGCCCCAACCTCCTGACACCCACCCTTTAGATATATGTAAATTTTAATAAGATCTACCCTCAGTCTCCTCTTTTCTAAACAGCCCCAGTTCCCGCAGCCTTTCCTCATAAGGAAGATGTTCCAGTCCCCTGATCATCTTGGTGGCCCTGTGCTGGACTCTCTCCAGCAGTTGCCTATCCCTCTTGAGCTGGGGAGCCCAGAACTGGACACAGGACTCCAGATGAGGCCTCACCAGGGCAGAGTAGAGAGGGAGAAGAACCTCCCTCGACCTGCTGGCCACAGTCTTCTTGATGTATCCCAGGATGCCATTGGCCTTCTTGTTCCTTCCCAGATGCAAGACTCTGCACTTGTCCTTATTGAACCTCATGAGGTTCCTCTCTGCCCAACTCTCAAGCCGGTCGAGATCCCACTGAACGGCAGCACAGCCTTCTGGGCAATCAGCCAGTCCTCCCATTTTGATGCCATCAGGGAACTTGCTGAGGGTACACTCTGTCCCCTCATTCAGGTCATTGATGAAGATGTTGAACAAGACTGGCCCCAGAACCAATCCCTGTGGAACTCCACTGGCCACAGGCCTCCAACTCAACTCTGTGCCGTTGATCACCACCCTCTGGGCTCTGTCATTCAGCCAGCTCTCGATCCACCTCACTGTTCACTCATCCAAGCCCCACTGCCTGAGCTTTCTGATGAGGATGTTGTGAGAGACAGTGTCAAAAGCCTTGCTGAAGTCAAAGTAGATGACATCTGCTGCTCTCCCCTCATCTAGCCAGCTGGTTATGCCCTCATAGAAGGATATCAAGTTGGTCAAACAGGATTTCCCCTTGGTGAAGCTATGTTGACTCCTCCTAATAACCATCTTTTCCTTCATATGTTTAGTGACAACATTCAGGATTTGTTCCATCACCTTTGCAGGGATGAAGGTGAGGCTGACCAGCCTGTAGTTTCCTGGGTCATCCTTCCTGCCCTTTTTGAAGACTGGAGTGACATTGGTCTTTCTCCAGTCCTCAGGCACCTCACCTGTCTTCCATGATTGTTCAAAAATGCTGGAGAGAGGCTTAGCAATCACATCTGCCAGCTCCCTCAGCACTCTAGGATGCATCCCATCAGGACCCATTGACTTATGAGCCTTAAGCTTGGCCAATAAGTCTTCAACCTCTTCCTCTTCCACCCAGGGCAAGTCCTCTGCTATCCTGGCCATCCTGTTATCCTTGCTGGACTGGGCTTCCCAAGGGCCGGCTTTGGCCACAAAGACTGAAGCAAAGAAGGCATTCAGTATTTCGGCCTTCTCTGCGTCCTCAGACATCAGGGCACCCTCTGTGTTTAGCAGCGGGCCCACATCCCCCCTCGACATCCTTCTGCTGCTGATGTACTTGAAAAATGCCTTATTACTGTCCTTAATTTTCCTGGCTAAATTTAATTCTAGAAGGGCTCTAGCCTTCCTAGTTGCACCCCTGCATGCCCTGGCGATGCCACTGGCTGAGGGCAGTGGGAGCTCATCACCATCTCCAAGCATGTAAGCAAACCTGAGCTACTCCAAGAGGAGACATACCGAGCTGGGAAGGGGCAGTTGGTGGAAACGACACCAGATTCAGGGGCAGCAGTTAACCCCACAGAGGAACTCGTGGTGTGCCACGGTGGCACAAACCAGAGACACATTTTGCGACCATGAACAGGAAGTTGCTTTACTCCTTGCTCCAATAGGCACACCAGCTGTTTTGGCAGCTAAAGCAAAGCGGGGCTGGCAGCCCTGCCCTGCACGCTGCCCCACCTCGGCCATGGAGGCAGCTGCAGCCCAGCATGTAAGCAGGGTAAGGCAGGGATGTGGTTTGGAAGAGCCCATGATGGGCACCAGAGCTGCTGCCCACTGCTGTGGAGGAACCAACCAGCAGCATGGCATGATTGGCTGCACTTCTCCCACCGCAATTGGGACTCTGCCCTTTGCCAACTTCAGGGCAAAGGTGCTGACTCCCATTCCCCGGCCCCTCACCAGCTCTGCCCCAACACATGCCACGAGCTCTCCATCGCTTACTTGCTACAGTCTCCTCCTTCTTTGGGGAGGGCTCCCGCAATGGCAGCGGCGACGGGGGCGGCTGGTGCCAGCGGCACAAGTACATTTCTGTGGTTGAGAGATAGGGCAGGTCATCTGTCTCGCTGCTGAAGAAGCCCTTCTCCTTGGGCTGGGCACCAGGACCCTTTGGTGGGGCTGAGGCTCGAAGCGGGGTCTCCAGGAGCGATCTGGGTTTTTCCAGAGTCTCTTGGCTCCGCAGTTCTCGTTTACAAACAGTTTCAGATAAGGAGATGCCCAATTCCTCCTTTCCCAGGGAGTGCTTCGGAGTTTTACTCTTCACCTTCGAGAACTCGGACACCAGTTTTTTAACAGGAGTCTTTCTCTCCGCACTCCCAAACATCGGCTTCCTGCAGGAGGAAGAGGAGTTGAGTCATGTGCATGGATCCTTGCCCTGGCTACCAGAACCCCCACACCAGGGCCAGACAGAGACAGGCTTCCAGATGTGAGAGGGACTTTCCCAGCATTCTGAGACCTCCTTCCTTGTCCAGGCTTTCATGAGGTTCCCCTGGAGCAGTACTGGTGCTCAATGGAATGTGCTCCCTATGCCAGGCAGCCTCTCCAAGCAGCTCAACGGTCACTGGGCTGAACTGGCACCTCCATACTCCAGCCATTGCCAGCTCCATGGATGGATGGCAAGGCCAAGGGGAAGGGCCTCCCTCCCCCTCCAGGCCCCACACACACACCCCAGCATGGTCAGAAAAGCTCTACCTTTTGTGCCCCTTCCCATTCCGGCCATAGGGGAAGTGTTTGGGCTGCAGGGCTGGGGGAGGCTCCAGCAGGTCCTGGGGACACTCCAGTGGCAGCTTCTCACAGGCCTCTGCCTCCAGCTTCTCATCCACCTCAAAGCCCTGGAAGATGCAGTGCTTCTCCCGTTCGCTGTCCTTCTTCACCAGCTGCACTCGCCTTTCCATGCGTTCAATGCGCGCAAGGAGCTGCAAGGCAGGGCGAGTAGATAGTTTAATTTGGTGGGCATGCTCCTGGAGCAAGGCCCCTGTATACCCCTGCTCCCTGAGCAGCTGCTCACACATCCTCTCAGCAGCCAGGAAACACCCCAGGGAAGAGCTGATCCATAGCACCTGCATGTTTACCATCACCCATCCGCAAATGCACTCCAGCACATGGTGCAGGACCGGTAGGGGAGAGATGTCATCCTGCCACAGTGTCCTGCCTGCAGCAAACCCTGCCCATCCCAGCTTTTACCTGGCAACTCCTTGGCAATGCTCAGGGGGCAGGAGCATGTCTGTGAGGAGACTCTAAACAGTGCCTGAGCCATCCCCACTTGGGCTCAGCTGGCAGCACAGGCTTCCTGGCATACCAGAAGTGCCATGGCTCAACACCAGCCTCTCCTGGCAGGGGCTGAGGGTAGCATCTATAGTACTGAAGGCATCTAACCCCTGAGCAGCTTAACTGCAATGCCACATGCTAAGATGCCCAAACAGCACAAAATGGCCACTTGCTCTCTTGCTGCTTCTCCCCTGCTGGTGCTCCTCATCCCCGTGGCAGGAGGAGCAAATCTCCCATATTTTGAGGAGCGATTTGGGGATCTCAACCTCTGCCACATCTTCCCTGGGTACCCGGGGGGGAGGTCTGTGCTTTGATGTGAGCTCCAGAAGAAAACAAGCACCCTACTGAGTGATACCTGCCCTTGGTCACCCATCCCCAACCCTCCCCTGTCCCCACCAGGAGCTGGGGCTATTTAGAGGGGTCTGTTGGGCAAAGAGCAACAGGGGGGTCCCAACACGCTCCGGGGATGCAGCCACGTGGGAAGGAGCTGGGAGCAGCCCCCACTCCCCATCCCTGCTGCATCAGGGGTTGCCTGCTCCCTGTCCTTGGCAGTTTCCCTCCCGAGGGAGAATGCTTGCTGGTGAAGCCCCGTTGTGGCCTGACTGAAGCAATTCCTCCATGTTGGAGGACTCCGCACACACCATGGGGACATGGCACCGTTGGCCGCACTACATGGGGTGGCCCTTCACTCTGCAACCGGGGCAACTGTCACCACTGCCACTGTGGTGCAGCTGAGGCAGCATGAGCTTCTGGCACATGGCGCACACTGACCCGTCAGGACGACCTGACAGGCGCTGCGGCTGCAAGCATGTGGCTAGGTGCAGCTGCAGGCATGGGACATGTAGGGGCAACATACAGCATCCATGGGGCACTATAGGCAGGAGACTGATAGAAGCAATGCATGGCATCCATAGGGCAAAGCTGGCAGGGCACATATAGGGCAATGAACGGCACTCCTGAGGCACTGCAGGCAGGGCATACCTGGGGCAATGCCCTGTCAAGCTGTGCAGCTGGTATCGACAGGGAGGCAGCACAAGGTATGGGCTGTGCCCCCCCCACCCCGGCGTCACTGAGACCGCAATGATGCGGCCCCTTTAAATTAATTCCCGCGCGGCAGGGCGGGAAGGCGCCGTGGGCCCGCTGCCATGGCCCATTAACCCCTGCCGGTCATCCCCGCCCCCTGCCGGTCTTTGTCGGGACGGACAGGGGGGAAATCAGTACTTGGGGGGAAATCAACCCTCCAGGGGTGCTAGTCATCAAGGAGGGGGCTTTAACCCCTGAAGGGGGCAATAATCCCTTGGGAGGGCCATTATTCCCCTGAGGGAAATTACGCCCCTGTATGTTGGGGGGCATTAACCCCTAGGTGCCATGGGGGGGGGGGGGGGGGGCGGATGGACGTTAACCCCAGCAGGGAGTGGGTGGGTGGCGTTAACTCCTTGGATGCCACAGGGGATGGCTGGCACTTACTTGTTGGTGAGCGGAAGGGCAGGTAACCATGCGGGGGGGAAAGGTGTACCCCGTGGGGGGAGGTGTGTAAACCCCTCCTAGGCCGCGATCCCACCCCACCGTGTCCCGTGTACCGTGTCCCGCTCGGCCTTGAGCTCCTCGATCTGTCGTTCCTTGGCCTGCAGCTGCTGCTGCTGCTGCTCGATGAGGTCCAGCTGGAGCAGCAGGATTTGCCGCAGGCAGGCCGCCTGCCCTGGCGAGCCCCCATCAGCTCCCATCCCGCCGCGCCGCGAGCCGCTCTTCCACTTGCCCTCGGCGGGCGGCGGCGGAGGTAGCGGAGGAGGACCCGGTTCGGTGGGTCCCGCTCCCGGCCCCACCGCACCCTCCCCGGCGCCGCGCCCGGGCAGCATCGTCTGGTAGCGCGGCCGGGCGCCCGCATCCCCCGCGCCGGCCTGCTTGACACTGGCCAGCGGCACTAGCCCGGCCCAACGCTGCTGTTGCTGCTCCGCCGCCACCACTCCGCCGCCGCGGCCCTTGTGTGCCCCCAGCGGCGGCGGCTCCCGGGGCCGGCGGGGCGGCGGGCGGTGCAGTGGGGTGGCCTCCTCCTCCCGTCCCCCCCCGCGGCGGCTCTGCCGCCCGGAAGGCGGTGGACCTCATGGCTGGTGCCCTCTGCTCCTCATCGACCTGCTACCGCCCGTCGACGCGGCGCAACAGCCACCGGCTGCGCAGCCCAGGGGCCGGCGGGGCCCCGTCGCCATCAGAGAGGCGCATCCTCCGCCTCGGGCGGCGGGGGGCCCGCGGGACACCCACCGCCCCCTCCCTCGTGCGGGGTAGGCAAAGGGTGGAACCAAAAGGGGACCCACACGGGACCGTTTCACGCGGGGGAAGAGGCGTGCCGGTACTGAGGGCGGGTCGAGGCGAGGAGCGCACGGCGCCCCCAGTTACCTTTAAACCGGGCTTAGTGCGCATGCACCGCTCTTAGCCGGGGCGGGAGGGGATGGAGGGGACGGGATCCCGAGGGAGTAAGCAGTGGAGCACGTGGAATGGGCTGCTGGTATTCATTAGCACAAGCCCCGCTATCTCGGGACGTGGAGTAATCTCCACGCGCGGACACGCCAGTCCCGCATGGGATGTTGCCTGGTGGAGACTGGGGTCCCCGGACGGTAATAGTGGGGCGCGGCTTCCCGGTGGTTCCCAAGTGCGGCGGCTCCGCCCGGAGCACGCCGAGGGTCTGAAACCCCCCACCCTCCCCCGGTCACGTCTCGCCGGGAGTCTGGCGGTTTTAGGCCCGGCCCTACATCGAGGGGAGCCAGAGAGGGTGGGGGCAGGGATGCGAGACCCACCGCCATGATGCTCCCACGCAGGAAAGGAGGGCGGGGGGGGAAGTACAGATCGCGCTCTATGGGGCAGGTTTGTCCCCTGGGCGAACCGAGTTCCGCCAGCGCCCCCGCGGGTATGCGGGCCCCCCTGTGTGCACCCACGCCATCCCACGGGGTATGCAGCCCTCCCTTCCCTATGTGTACACCCCACGCGGGTCTGCAAACTCCCCGTGTGTGCATTCACACTCCCGCAGGTCTGCAGCCTCCCCACCGTGTGCATACCCCTCCCCAGGTCTGCAGCCCCCCTGAGTGCACACACACAGAGCCCTGCAGAACCTGCAGCTCTTGGTGTACATGTGTGTGTACGAGCACACAAACACGCTCCCCGCACTTGCACCACACTGCCCCCTGCAGAGACTGCAGCCCCAGCATGCACACGCATGCACAGCCCCACCGCAGGCACATGCATACCCTGCAGGCCCTGCAGCCTCCCTGCACATGCACCCCCAGGACAGCAGCCCCAGCACACACACACGTGTGCACAAACACACAACCTTCCCCACCCGCTGAAATGCACCCAAGCAGCACACGGGGCCATGGCATTGGGGACACACAGGGCACGTGCTGGGGAACACGTTGGGGACATGGCTCTGCACAGAGCTGCATTCAAGGATGGGTGGTGTAAGAAACTATGAACTAAGGTATTGTTTATTGAGATTTATGTTAAGCTCAATGTAAAGGTTAGACAACAAAAGACAGGAAAATTGCATATGCGAACAACTGCCAGACATCACTTGTGTGTAATTGCCTTTACATACCAATACCACCTATGCAAGCAGAAGAGATACTGCTCAAAGATAACTACAGGATGTTCTGAGGAACAAAGGAGGAAGACTCCTTACTCAACAACCACCGGAAGGCAGAAAACGACCCCCTTCACAGCAACTGAAGAATGCGCAGAGTACCTACAGTGCTTCAAGGCCATGGACTAAAATGTATAAAAAAGGGACTGTTTGAACTGATTAGTACGGCAGTTGGCGGAGCGCAGACTCCCCTGCCGTCCAGCGCTGTCTTTGCTCATATTCTACTTGCTACAATTAATAAAATTATAATTGGATTATGATCCGTTGTGGTCTCAATTTATGACAGGTGGGACACACACACACACGCAAGGGGGTGCCCCTGCACTCAAAACCCCCACCTAGCAGCCCCCCCATGAGTCGTGGGATCCCCTCTGGACCAGGCCATGCAGGCAGTGCCACCCCCGTCCCCTCCCTATCACGGTCCAGGGGAAGCCCCTCTGCTCTCCGTGTCATGTGTCCCACCAAGCCCTACAGACAGCCACCCCTTCCCGCTGCACGCACAAGCGTGACCGTGCTCGTCCACGCTCGCCCATATGTGGCCACAGCAGCCGGGCGGGGGGGGGAGGGGGCGGGTTCCTGGTTGCCCCGTTCCCACTGCGGCAGGCCCACGTGCTGGCCGGGTGCCTACCCGCACATGGCTCTGCAGCAGGGCCGCCGCGCAGGGAGGCTAAAAATGGAGCAGGGCTCACATGCCAGCGCCACGTGACGCTGGAGGAGGAGGAGGAGGAAGAAGAAGAGGTGGAGGAGGAGGGAGAGGGGGAGGAGAGGAGCGCCCGCTCACATGGGCTGGCACAGATGCCAACCGGCCTGGTGCCCTGAAGCCCGTGGCTGCTATGTGCCCTGCGGGGTCGGGGGCTGCCGCCCCATACCCCCGCAGAAACGCACGTTGGGAAGGCTGAATATAGGGCTGTGGAGGTGTGAGAAAGGGTTCGTGCCCAGGATGGGGGTGTCCGTGAAGCTGAAGGAGCCCCCACAGTCCCGGGCGCTGTCCTTGCCTTCTCCTCCCTGATGCAGCTCCGGGATCAAGGGGTGTGGAGATGCAACAGGAACGTAAACACCACACATAAGGTTTATAGGGCCGAAGCCAGGAGGGCTGCGGGCGAGGGGGGGACCAGCGCTTCTGCAGCCCCTCCCTGCAGGTGGGGAGCCACGGGGTGATGCCCCCATCACCCCCGGCTGCTCCCCATGTGAGGGCTTCCCAGACCACCCCACATGGTGAATGCATCAGGGTCTCTCCCACTCTCTCAGGGCCCCTGCATCCCTTCTGCACCCCCATATCCTAACAGCCCCCTAATCTCTGGGTCTCTGTACCCTCCTGAGGTCCCTGCACCCCTAGATCCCTCCTGGACACCTTGCACCTTTCCTGGATCCCCAGGCCCAGGCACCATCCAGGGATGCATTCATCCCTAAATCCTGCACCTTCACACATTTGTGCACCCCTGCACCCCCAGATACTGCCATTCTGCATCCTGCACCCCCAGACGCTGCACCTCATGGGGCCTCAGCCCTTGAGCACAGGTCAGCCACATTCTGGGGTGCTGTGGTGCTGTGGGGTGCCCCTGCCTGCCGTGCCTGGACCAGGCGTGCCTTGTTTACCTGATTTTTTTTCCCTTTCCACGAGGCAGGGAAGTCCTGGCAGTGCTGAGCCCTTGGCCCAAGCCAAGAGCTATGGGGATGAGCCAGGGCTGCTCTTGGCTTTTCAGCCACAGATCTGCTGCATGGCAAGAAAACACTCCAAAATCCCGAGCACCCAGCCCTGCCTGGCACCCTGCAGCAGCACCAGGGTTCTCACCCTCCCACCTGCTGTAGTCAGTGGGACTGTGGGGATGAAAGCGGTGATTTGGAGATGCAGGACCTCCCAAAATGATGTGGACTCCAGTGTCTCTGGTTTTCCCTCCCACCCCCACAGCATAACTACGGCTGGAGAAACTAGGCACAATGTACCTCAGGGTAGCATAGGGATAAGGGGTAATGGGATGAAGCTGGAACACAAAAAGTTCCATTTAAATATAAGAAAAAACTATTTCACTGTGAGGGTGACGGAACCCTGGCACAAGCTGCCCAGGGAGGGTGTGGAGTCTCCTTTCTTGGAGGTCTTCAAGACCCGCCTGGACGTGTTCCTATGTGACCTGATCTAGGTGGACCTGCTTCTGCAGGGGGGTTGTTCTAGATGATCTCTAAAGGTCCCTTCCAACCCTACTATTCTATGATTCTATGACCCAGAACCAGATCCAGGAGGATTCTGCAGGCACACAGTGGATTTGGAGGGTGTCCAAGTATGAGGGGGAGAGGGAGCTGAGGCTGCAGCACTGGGATGATCTTCACCCTGCCAGACCCCAGTGCCCAGCCTGGGGTGGAAACAACAAACAGGAACAAACCCCTGTCCCCAGAGGAGACACCCCTTCCCCCCCTTTTCCTGGAAAAGGTACAATCCAGCCAGCTCCAAGTAAAAATAAATCCCTCTGCATGAAGGCGTTCAGCAGTGGCAAGTGGAGCACACTGTCACGTGGCACAGCCGCATGGCACCGCCAGCAACCCAGGCACCGGGGCACGTGGCTGCCAGCCTTTGTGCCCACTCCTTGCCACTGGTAACATAGTTATTCAGCTACCCCCTTGTCCCCTGGGGTCCCCAGTGTAGGGGAGGAGGCTGGAGCCAGCACCTCCCGGGGTAGCATGGAGGGCTGAGGGCTGGGGGTGGTACAGGGGGTGCACAGCCAGCTGCAGCCCTTGGGCAGGGTCAATGCTGGTGGCAGGGCCTGAGGTGATGTGTCCCCCTGCCACTCCAGGCAAGACTCACCTGGCACTTGAGCACAGTGGCATCTTGGGGCAGGTTGAGGTGCTCCATCCATGCCATGGACCAACTGGCATGGGCACAGCTGTGTCAGAGTGCATGGGCACCAGCAGCAAGCCCCTTGGACACAACCCCAGCCTTCAGGAGGGTCCCCAGGATGGCTCAGCCATGCGTTGCTGAGGGTCCAACATAGAGCACAGCAGGCACATGTCCAGCCCCAGCACCCTGCCGTCCTGGTGGCTTTGGTGGCCACTTCACCCCAGCCCTACTGCCCACAGACTGTCCCCAGCCCATGTCCCCATCCTGCTGCTAGGGTGTCCCGGCTGCACCCAGCCTGGGGGCCCTGCTCACAGCACCCTCACACTGACCTGCTATGCCAGGGTTCCAGCCTCGCAGCAAGACTCTATGGCAGTATCCCACAGGGTTTCTTTCATCCCTCCCAGACCCACACCCACTGCGGGACTCCCAGGGATCTGAGCAGCCAGGTCTGGCTGAGCATCTCTGTGCAGGGCCAGCTCAGCACTGTGTGCTGTGTTATGAGCTGCAAGCATGGTGGTGCACAGGGTTGTTTTCTGAACAGAGAGGAGTGGCTGAGTCATGGCTAATTGCCATGGCCCAGAAATGTGCCAGGAGGAGAATGAGGTGCTCTGCGGGGCCAATGGCACCTGCAAGCCCAGGGCAGCCTGAGCATGACTGCACTGCTGGGAGTGGGCATGGGGCAGCAAGGGCCTCCTGGCCCCAAACCCATCATCCCCCCATGTCCCTCAGCCCCATGTCAACCTGGCCCCACACATCCTTCTGGGAGCCAGCGGGTTTCTCCCTGCAGGAGATGTTGGCTGCAGCGTGGCCATGGCACTATGCAACCACCCAGTGACTCAGGGTCAGGGCACTTCCTGCAGGGTGACAGGGTGTCCCCATCACTCCAGACCTGCAGGACACCCTGCAAGCTGGGAGCAACCCCAGCTGTGGGTTCCTAAGGGGCCCCAGCTGAGGAATGACCCCATGTGGGGCTGAGGGCTCCTTGGGTCACAGAGTTCCAGTGTTGTCGTCCCTCCCCCAGCACCCCACAGTCTCCCGAGACCTCCCTGCCCGCGGGATTAGCTCTGAGGCTTCCCTGGCACCAGCACATCCATGTGCTGCACCTTCTCCTGCTGGCAGGGAGCCAGGGCAGCACCTGGCACATGGCACACAGGAGAATGCTGGCACCTCCAAAACCCTCCCTCCCCTGGGGGCCATGAGCACCCATGAAGACCCCAGTGCCACCAGGCTGGGCTAGCCTCAGTGCTGCAACCCAGATCTGATTGTTGTCTCTGCTCTGGTACCATGGCACCAGGCACAGCACATCACTGCAGCTCCTGCACCAGCTGGGAGCAGGGCCAGGCTGAGCTGTGGCTGCCAGGCATGTGCCACACTGTGCACCTGCCACAGGCAGTGCATTGCCCTGATGGCACCAGGAATGGGTAGGGGGACATGGGCTGGTTGGGCAGGGGTCTGGCTGTGCTGTGCTGTGATGCGGGCTGATGCTGTGCCCTGGTGCAAGGGGTCCTGCAGTGCTGCCGTCACACTGTGCCTAGGTGTCCCTAGTGCAGGAGACGGTGCCATGCAGGGTGATGGGGGAACCTGTGTGTCACAGGGACCATGCTGTGCTGGATGACATAGGTGCCCAGGTGTCCCCAGGGGACAGTGCTGTGCAGGGTGCCAGGTGTGCTAGGACTGTGTCCAGGCAACCCCAGTGCAGAGGACAGTGCCATGCTCAGTTGTCCCTATTGCAGGGGCCACCCTGTGCAGGGACCATGCTGTGCAGGTTGACTGGTGTTTCCCATTATCCCTGCTGCAGGGGACAGTGCTGTGCTGGATGACAGGGGTGCCTATGCTGTTCTTTGAGCATCCCCAGTGCAAGGGGACAGTGCCATCCTTGTATGTTCTTCATGCAGGGACCATGCCATGCAGGGTGACAGGAGTACCAGAGTGTCCCTAGTGCAGGTGACCGTGCCATGCTGGGTGACAGGTGTCTTCTCGTGTCCCTAGTGCAGAGGATAATGTCGTGCTAGGTGACAGGAGTGCCTGTGCTGTTCCCGGGGCATCCCTACTGTAGGGGATGGTGCCATGCTCAGCTGTCCCCAGCGCAGGTGACAGTGCCATGCAGGGTGCCAGGGGTGCCTGTGCTGTTCCTCGGGCATCCCCAGTGGGGAGGATGGTGTCACCCGTGTGCATTCCCTGTGCAGGTGCCAGTGCCGCACAGGATGCTGGGGGTCCCGGACTGTCCCCCGGTGCCGGTCGCCGCGGGCCGGGAGGCGGCCCCGCTGCAGGGGGTGGTGGTGTCTCCCCGTTGCTCATCGGGCTCCCCGACGGCGACGCGGGGTCAGGGCCGCCGGCGGAAAGTGTGTCACTGGGGCACGAGGCTCTCCCCGGGAATCACATGGGGAAGGTGGCGGCGCCGCGTGCGGCCCAGTGCGCAGCCGCGGCCGGTGCCGGCCGGGCGGCGGGCGCACAACAGCCCTTGCCGGGCAGCGGAGCGGCACGGCTCGGTGCGGCTCCGCTCCGCTCGTTTTGGCCCCTTCAGCCGCGCGTCTGGGTACGGGAGGATCGGCGGAGCTGGGATAGTCCCGTTCCTCTGCTCTCCCGCCCCATCCCCCCCTCCTCTCCGAGGATGGCGGCCCCCGAAGCCGGCAGCACAGGTCAGTGCCCCTGCAGGAACCCTCGCCCGCGGGTGTGTGCGCCGGGACCGGGTGGGCACCGGCAGCAGGGAGAGGTCCCGAGCACCGGACCGGAGTCCGGGAGCTAGTGCAGCGAGGACCGCGGAGAGGGGGCTGCACGCTGAGAACGCGAATCGGAGGAGGGGTCCTGACAACAGGGACCGGAGGGTCCTGCACGCTCCATCGAGCCGGATGCGCACTGGGACCGCATCCCGGAGCAGGGCTCCTATCGACCGGGACCGGGCGGTCCTGCATAGCGGGGTAAGGATCGGGCGGTGGGGCCGGGGGCGTCCCGGGGAGGGAGGGAGGGATGCGCACTGACACCGGGGCGACATGAACGCCGGCATGAGAAGGGATGTGGGGGATGTTTGTCTTAATCTGCGGGACGCGCTGACTGCGGGCATAAGGCTAAGAACCAGGATCGGGGCAGCGGGACCAGCCGGGAGCACGCCGGGACCGAGCGGTCCATGGGCGGCGGAAGCGGGTACGCGCTCGCCGGCGACGTGAACGGAGAAGGGTGGTAGAACGGGAAGGGGGGGAACAGAGGCGGTCTTCCCCCCTCCCCCCCCCCCGCCGGCACGTGTCCCCCGCCCCGCCGTTGCCATGTGCGGAGTTTGTTTTCCCCACAGCTCCGCCCCGCCCCCACCCATTGGTCATAGCCTCATGACATAATTGCTACCCCTCTCGTGACGTCACACCCGGAAGCGCGGACGCCGCGTTCCTCTCGCCCTTTCCAAACAACCGGGGAAAAGGAGAGGCACGGTGACGCGCGTCATCTCCAGGGCAACTCCCCCCAAAAGAGGGCGGAGCTTCGTCACAAGCCTAGGGGGCGTGGTAAAGCGTGAAGGGGCGGGGCATCGGTAGGCCACGTGCAGCTCGAGCACGTGGGGCGGTGGCGTGAGGCCGCCTGAGCTCAAACTGTGTGGGGGAGGGGACACATGGGAACGGGGGGAGGGTCCCGGTGCTGAGATGTTGGGAATGGGAATCCCAAAGGGAGACTTTGGGGGAGGGGGATTCCCCTGGTAGTTTGATGTCCCAGGAGCTTTTTTTTTTTTTTTTGAGAGGAGTGTTATGGGACCCATTGTCCCTGATTCAGTGACCCCCTTTGGAAGTGGGTGACTGATGGTGACAGACTTGGCTGTGTCACACACAGAACCATGTGACACATGGCCCTGGCAATTCCGTGTGTCTCCAATGTCACCCTTCATGTGTCCTGGGCCCCTGAGTCTGTCAGAGAGACGTGGCTTGGTGGTTGTTGCACTGTGCATGGGGTAGGCACAGGACTTGGGGGGGGGGGGGGGAAGTAGTGTGCTGTGACCTCTGCTGTGGGGGGAGGGGCTGTGACATAGGGGCTTCCTCTGGACTTGTGGGTCTGGGAACTGGGCTAAGACTTGGGCACAGAGCCAGAGAAGGCAGCTGGAATAGCTGTGACACCCCTTCCCCTCTCTGGTTATGCCTCTGGCAGGTTCCCAGCTTGCATTTCTCCCACAAGCGCTCCCTGGGTGCCATGCCTGTATCCCCACCCAACACGTGCCCAGGCAACCTGACTGTCCTCATCCCATGTGGGGCCAATACCCATGGCAGGTGTGGTGCGTAGGTGGTGCACGTGCAGCCATGGGACACCTGTGGGACCAGGAGGCATCTATGATTCTTCTCTGTGGACCACCTGAGGCTGCTCTATCCACCTCTATTGGGGTCCCCTCTGGGCCAGGGGAGGCTGAGCCCGGCGCAGCTCAGTGCATGTGTGGCCCCACTGCTCTGCCTGCAGGCGGTGTGATCAGCTACGTGGGCTCCAGCGGCGCCTCACCCAACTGCACCAGCCCCATCTCACTCTGTAGCGACAGCTCCAACATCAGCTCACAGTCGGGCTCTCAGCCCTTCCCCACCTACTTTCCCCCATCACCCACTGGCTCCCTGCAGGATTTCCGTACCTATGGCAGGGGCTCGCTGGCCTCCCGTGAAGATGGCTCCCCTTCATCTTCCTCCTCCTCATCCTCCTCCTCCTCCTCCTTCTCCTTGTACGACTCCTCGGTGAACTTCCCTGGGGTGCAGCAGGTCCCCGTGGATGAGCGGCGCCGCAGCTTGCCCAGCAAAGCTGGCAGCACCATCACCAGTGAGTGGAGTGGGGGGTGTTGGCAGGTGGTATGTCCCCCTCCTCACCGTGGACACTGCTCACCCCCATCCCTCCACAGAGCTGAACGGTATGGTGCTGCTCTGCAAGGTCTGTGGGGATGTTGCCTCCGGTTTCCACTACGGTGTCCATGCCTGTGAAGGCTGCAAGGTACCAGGGATGGAGCCAGGGTGGTATGAAGACCCTGCAATGTTGGGGGGACCCTGAGTGACACTCCCCTCCCCCACTCCACAGGGCTTCTTCCGCCGCAGTATCCAGCAGAACATCCAGTACAAGAAGTGCCTCAAGAATGAGAACTGCTCCATTGTCCGCATCAACCGCAATCGCTGCCAGCAGTGCCGCTTCAAGAAGTGCCTGCTGGTTGGCATGTCCCGTGATGGTGAGCTCAGACTCCCTCCAGAACCAGGGACTCCCATGTTCAAAGCTGTATGTCCCCTCTGATGGTGTGACTCTCCATGCTCAGGGCTGCGTGTCTGCTCCCTGGGTGGGTTCTCCCTGCCATAATCAAGGTTATATGTCCCCTCCTGGGATGGGTACCCTGTGCTTGAGGATGTATTTCCCCTCCATGCTTGAGTACCCTGGTCTGCATTGGGGACTGTGCATACTCCATGGGACGTTACCCTGCTCTGCTGTGCCAGGGGCTATATGCCCCATCCTGGTGTGGGTCTCCCTATATCAGGGCAGTTTATTCCCCCGTGGAATGTATCCCCTCAGATCAGGGCTGTACATCCTCTCCTGGGATGGATCCCCCCAGATCAGGGTTGTTCGTTCCCCCCCCATGTCTGGGCTGTATGTCCCCTCTAAGCCAGGGAGAGACAGGTAGGGATGCAGCCATGTTCTTGGCAGACCCTGCCCCCCCTCATGGCACTGAGCTGGGGGTGGTCGGTGTGCCCGAGCTGCACTCTGATGCTGGTGTCTCCCACAGCTGTGCGCTTTGGGCGCATCCCCAAGCGGGAAAAGCAGCGGATGCTGGTGGAGATGCAGAGCGCGATGAGTGGCATAGCCAGCATCCCACCAGGGATGGCCAGCCTCAGCGAGGGTCCAGCGCTGGGCAGGGGTCGTGCACTGCCCCCCTGCCTCCCACCGCTCGTTCCCCCTGCCTGCTTCTCGCAGTTTCCGCAGCAGCTTACCCCCCCGCGCTCGCCCAGCCCCGGGGGTGCCACCGAGGACGTCATCGCACAGGTGGCCAAGGCTCACAAGGAGATCTTTGTCTATGCACATGACAAGCTGGGTTCCCCCCCGGCCTGCGACACCAGCCTCCCGCGCTGGGATGCACCCCCGACCTGGGCCTCCAGCCCCCCTGAACCCTGGCTCTGCCCCCCCACCTACCCCAACTCCCTCGTGCGGGGCACCAAGGACGTCCTGGTGAGTTCCCCGGGGGCTCTTGCTCTTCCTCCCCCCCCCCCAGCTATTTTTAGCCACTAATCAGACTAATCGCCTTGTCTGTGCTGTAACGGCAGGCCGGGGGAGCCCTGCAGTGCCGAGCTGAACTGTGCCATGCTGTTGCCCCCAGGCCTGCCCCATGAACAGCCACCGGCCTGGCTGCAGTGGGCGCTCGGTGCAGGAGATCTGGGAGGATTTCTCCCTCAGCTTCACCCCTGCCGTCCGTGAGGTGGTCGAGTTCGCCAAGCACATTCCAGGCTTCCAGGCCCTCTCCCAACACGACCAGGTCACTCTGCTCAAGGCTGGCACCTTTGAGGTACATCCTGGGACAGTGAGGGCTCAATGAAGGGCCTCACAACCCAGCATGAAGTCCCATGCCATGGGCACAGTGCACTTAGAGCACTGTACAATTTCCTATGGCCTCACACAGTGCCCAAGAGCGGGGAATGGAGCCTCATTACATTGTATGATGCCCATGCCATTGCAGTGCCCCATGGCATGGAGGCCTGTCATGGAGCATGGCTTTGTATGGTGCCCTAGGGTATTGCATGGTAGCCCACAGTGTTGCAGGGTGGTTTTCCCTGCCCCCACCCTGGTGTCTCATGGACTAGCAGTACCCCATGGCCTTGCACTGTGACCCATGGCATGGAGCATGGCCCCACAGCATCACATAGTAGCCCTTGGCATTGCAGGATACCCCCATCCTAGCATGACACGGTGTTCCATGGGCTAACAAAGTGCCCTATGGCATTGCCTGGAGCCCCACGACATTGCACAGTAGCCCATGGCGTTGCAGCATCCCTCTAGGCATGGTACCATGTCCCCATCCCACTGAAACTACATGTGCCGCAGGTGCTGATGGTTCGCTTCGCCTCCCTGTTCGACGTGAAGGAGCAGACGGTGACATTCATGAGCCGGACGAAGTACAGCCTAGAGGAGCTGTGGGGCATGGGCATGGGCGACCTCCTCAGCTCCATGTTTGAGTTCAGTGAGAAGCTCAGCGCCCTCAACCTCACCGACGAGGAGCTGGGGCTCTTCACCGCCGTTGTCCTGGTTTCGGCAGGTGGGAAGTTGAGATAGGAGGGAAATCGAGGAGAGGAGGTAGTGGTGGTGGGGTGGGGTGTCACCACCCTGCTGACGCCCCATCCCCGCAGACCGCTCGGGCATGGAGGACACGGCGTCGGTGGAGCAGCTACAGGAGACACTGATCCGTGCCCTGCGTGCCCTCGTCTTGAAGACGCACCCGGCCGAGACGTCGCGTTTCACCAAGCTGCTGCTGAAGCTGCCTGACCTGCGCACCCTCAACAACCTTCACTCCGAGAAACTACTCTCCTTCCGTATTGATGCCCAGTAGGACCCTGACAAAAACACACCCCACACCCTGCACCCCCCTAAACACCCCATGGCACCCACTGGACTCCTAGGGCAGGGGAGGAGCTGCACCACTCAGGTGGGTGCTGAGATGCCAGGACCACCACTCTCCAGTTGGGTGCCAGCCCCACAGCTGGCAGTTCCAGGGAGGGGGGATCCTCAACCTCTCAACTCAGTCATCCAGTGATATAAAGCAGAGGCTGCATCCAGCTGAGTGGTGTGGGTGGGTTTGGTTGTTGGTTGGTTTGGTTTTTTTCATCATATATTTATTACATAAATATATAATAAAATAGACCAGCAACAATTACCATAAAAATATCTTTCTTTAGAATCCTGACCAAAACACAAAAGGGTTTAAAATCGCATGTCACAGACTGTGATTGTCATGGAGCTCAGGAGCTCCCCTACACTACTCCCCCCTCTCCAGTGCCCTACATTCAGCACCACTGGCTGGGGACCTCACAGCACCATGCATAGTAGGGGGACCCCATACTGTTCCATGCCATGCCAGGGTGTGCCAGCCAGGCTCCATGTGGCCTCAAGCAGGGGCAGCTCTGGGAGCCATGAGGTATGTGCTTGGGGGGGGGGGGGGGGGGGGGAGGGGACAAGAGGATGGGGGATGGCCCAGAGCAGGTGACGTGTGGGGAGGGTGGTGTACTGGTCCTGTCCCCTCCCCTACCTGGAGTGATGCCAGGGCTGACGCTGGACCTGCGATGGCGACGCAAAACAGAGACAAGAGGGAGCGGCCCAGGGGCAAGAGGAGAGGATGAAGTGGCCAGTATGGGGGTTGGAGGGGCCAGGCTGTGCCCCCCCAGCATGAGCCACCCCAGGCCCCTGTGCTGGCACCTGGGGGGGAGTTCTGAACTCCGCTGCAGGGGTTGGGGATCATGTTTGTTGCTTAAAACACATCTTGCAACAGCCACATGGGCAGGAAGCAAGCATGGACAGCGCTGGCATCCTGTGGGCTGGCCATGGGAACACACCGGCATCACATGGCCGCAGCACCAGCACACAGGTCCATGGCCATGCCGTGGCACTGGCATACTTGGCTATGGCACGGGCATCGCACTAACATGCGATGGGCACCACCTGGCATCACCTGGCACGGGCGCTGTGGTGTGGGGCTGCAGCCCCTGCCCAGAGCCTGCAGGCACATTAAGGCAGATACTGGATGGCACATGGCAGTGGGGAAGGTGTGCTGCTGGGGGAGAGGGAGTGAATCCCCAAACCCTGCATTCTGCTACCCCTAACATGGGCACTACTGTTTCCTGGCACCAGCTCCTATTGCACAACCTGACACTGGTGCCACTATGCACCATGCTGGGAACCCTCCTCATGTTGGTCAGCCGGAGTGAGAATTTAAGACATGACATTTTGCACTACATGCAAACCCAACCACTGCAACCCATCCCCCTCACACTGCCCAAGCTACAAGGACACCTACAGGTGCCATAGCCCTGCCCCTCCACAGCACCACTGCGACCCTCAACCTGGCTATAGGGGGTCAAGATCCGACCCTCATGGGGGAGGTGGGTGTGAGGGTGCAGCAGGGCAGGGAGCCCAGCCCAGATCCTTTGAGCAGGGTGGTGGTGGAGCAGCAGGGGGGGGGAAGTGTCTTATGTTGGGATTTCTGCTTTTAAACAACCCATAAAAAGATTTTTTTTTAATTACAAAAATTATATATTTTATATATTTATATATATATATATATATATATATATATTAGCTTAGGTGGGCTCCAGCAGGCTGCCTGCTTCTCCAGCCAACTCCGGCCCCGCACCTCCCCTGCCTCCGCCTGAGGTAAGAAAAAATTCACAAACCAATTTTTTTGGGGGGGAGGGGGTGGAGGGGAGGTGATAAACCCATTCCTGGGTGCCCCTGCCACAGCCCTGCCCACTCTCTCTGAGTTTGCCCCCCTTCCCCAACTCCCAGACCCCCTCCTCCAGGTCCCCTGCTGAAGTCTGGCCCCTCTCCCTGTGCCAGGAGTAAAGGGGGGGTGGTTGAGGGGTATAGCCTTCTGCCAGGGCAGCTGGGGCAGTAGTGCAGTGGGAGCTGTATGGGGTCTCCCGGGGGGGGGCACCTGCTGCCCCCACCAGTGCCTCCGAGGCCATTGCAACTCCTGAAGGACAGGACAAAGAAACCCATGAGGATGAGGGGGAAAACAACAACAACCAAAAAAAGGGACAAAGGAAAAAGTGGGGGGCATGTAGAGAGGGGAGGGGGGGTGACCACAGTGGGTCCTCACAACTCCCCCCTCTCCTTGGTGTCCTACAGCACCTGCTGGTGCTTGGCACAAAATCATCTCATCTCAGCCCAAAAAAAAGAGAAAAAACAGCCCCCAATGTGGCCCCAAATTTAGGGCGAGGGTCCATGGGCTGGGGGTCACCCTCACTGTCGCTGTGGCTGCCACTGTCCCCCGTGCCCTGCTGTGAGAGGGGTTCCTAGCTCCAACTCTCCCACCCCCCCATGCTGCTGCCCAGCCAAAAGTGCATGTGGCTGCAGCCCCTTCAGCTGGGGCAACCTCTCCCTGTGCAGTCCAGAGCCCTGCCCTCTCCTCTCCTCTCCTCTCCTCTCCTCTCCTCTCCTCTCCTCTCCTCTCCTCTCCTCTCCTCTCCTCTCCTCTCCTCTCCTCTCCTCTCCTCTCCTCTCCCTTGTCCTCTCTTCTTCCAAAGTGCAGTTAGTTTAATATTTTAGCCTCTCAGGGAGGGAAATAAATGCTTAAAATAATAATCTAAGAAGAGAAGGACAATAAAGGAAACGCTCGACCATTGGGGCCCTTCCCTGTGCAAACAAACAAAAGTCATCAAGTCCTGGGGGGTGTGGTGGGGAGGTGGCCATGGGGGGGGAGGAGGGGGCAAAATGAGACTCCCACTCTGAGCACAGCATTTCTCCCCCTTGCCCCTGTGGGTGGGGGAGTGGCCAAGGGATAAGAAACATCTTTTTTCTTTTTGAAGGGGGAGAAGGGAGAGCAGAGTGGGGAGGAGGAGGGAGGTTTAGGGGGAGATGGGAGTTGAGAGGGAGGTGGTGGCTCTACACCTCCTGGTCCTCGAAGACCTCGAGGAAGAGGGGGGGGAAGAGCTCGGTGGGACACTCCACCTTCATGTGCAGGAAGCGGCTGGCGTGGCAGGCGCCGATCATCCGCAGATCTGTCACCTTCATCAGCAGCTTGGGCCAGAAGTGGGGAATGTTGTGTTTGCGGTAGTTGATGTAGTGCTCGAAAGCCAACAGGTACGTCTCCTGGCACTTCTCAATCTTCTCCACACAGATCAGCCCTGTGCGGTCTGCAGGGGCACAAAGGATCCCGTAGCCAAGGAGAGAGGAGGGGGTTCATCCTGGGGAACAGCTCCACCACATCCCACCCCAGGGTGACAGCCCCAGAGAGCTGCTTCAGTCTGGCACAGCTTGGCAGGACACTGAGGTGTTTGCCCCATACACCTCGTGCTCATGGGCACTGGGTGCCCAACCCTTGCACTTCCAGGCTGCTGTGGCACAGGGGATTGGGGTATTCACCCCATACTTTTGGGGCACTAGGAATTAGGGTGCTCACCCCTTGCACCCACAGGCTGCTGCAGCACTGAGGATTGGGGTGCCCATCCCTTCCTGCCCGGCATAGTTCCCTAGGGCTTGAGGATTAGGGTGCTCAGCTCATGCTCCCTGAGCACAGCCTGGCACAACTTTCCAGGGGCATTTGGATGACCACTCCATACACCCCAGCTCCTAGGGCAGCAGGCATTTCAGTGCCCTCTCTGGGACCTTCTGGCTGTGCCCACCTCTGACCACTCACAGCATCAAGGTGCCCAACTTCATGCACCCCAAGACACTACGGTGTCCACCCCATATCCATCTCCCCCTAAAACTAGTGAGGATGCCCACCCCACACACCCCAAAGATGCTGGGGGCTTTGGGCACTGGGATGCCCACCTAATGTATCCCCAGGATTCTTGGTGGGCTCTGAGCATTGGTGTGCCCACCCAATGTACCTCCAGGATGCTCAGGGGGCTCATCCAATGCACCCCCAAGCTCCTGGGGACTCTGGGAATTAAGGTACCCACCCCACACACCCCAAAGATGCTGGGGGCTCTGAGCATCAGGGTACCCACCCTATGTATCCCCAGGATATTTGAGGTGCTCTGGGCATCAGAGTGCCCATCCGATGTACCCCCAGGATGCTCAGGGGACTCTGGGCATTGAGGTACCCACCCTACACACCCTGTGGTTCCCTGGGCATCATGTTGCCCACCCCACTGTCCCCCCTCCTCAGCTGCAGGGGCAGACACAAGTGCCGCTACCTGAGGACATGAGCAGCACAGCCTGGAGCAGGGCCACCTCGGTATCATCCAAGTTGAAGGCAGAGAGGGACTTGCCCAGGTCGAAGATGGCATCGGAGACAACGCCGAGGCCACCGTTCTTGAGCTGCTCCCGCTTGACCGCCATCTCCCCGCTGAGCGTCAGCGTCTCACTCTCAGGATCATAGCGCACGGCCGCCCGTAGCGACATGATCTCCATGCAGCAGCCCTTCAGCAGGATGATCTGGTCTTCACAAGGCAGCTGAAGGGGGGTGGAGAGGAATAAGTGAGCAAGGGGATGATTGCTGCAGCCCCTAGCCCTGTCGCTTCCATCGTGTCCTCTCACTCACCTCTGAAAACATGGGCAGTTTTTTGGCAAAGTCAACCACGCGGGTGATGGCTGGGGTGATGATTTTTGTAAACTCACTGAACGCCTCCAGATCGACTTTGTCCCCGTCGGGCATGGAGGCCATGGGTGACTGGCCGATGTCATCGGGCTGCAGGGATGGATGGCAGGGTTGGGGGGGGGGGTGTGCGCTGTGACCCTGCTCACACACAGCCCCCACCCTGCCACAGCGACCCTCCCATGATGGCAGGGCTGGGTGCAGCAGCCAGGAGAGGGAGCTGTGGGCCAGGGCCACACACACAGCTGTCCCCTTCGGTCATGGCTCACCCTGTAACCCCTCTGGGGGTGACAAGCTCAAGGACACCAGGCAATGTCCCAACCCCTGAGCGCTGCGTGTCACATGCAGCGAGTGTGTGAGTGTTCAGCCGCCCCTGCTCAGGGTGGGGGTCTGGGGGGAGCAGGGGGTACCCCACCTCATCCTCTGCCCTCACCAGGAATTTCCGCTTCTGCTTCCAGTGGCTGCCCTGGGCGTTGGTGCTGCGATGGGCCTCGGTCACCACGTGGATCAGCTCCCACTCCTCGGCGCTGGGGTTGGGGCGATGCTGCAGTGATTTGATCATCTCCTCTTTCCGCCGCCGCTCCCGGTTCTCCTCAATCAGCTTCCGCTTTGCTACTCGCTTTGAGTCATCCAGCACCACTGCCAGAAGACACCCCTCCCCCCATCAGCTGACCACTCCCTTCCCATGCCAAGCATCCTGACCCAAGATGTGCCACCCCATGCCCAGCCTGCTCCTGCAGCTGCACTGGGCACCCCGATCTGCCCCACAGCATCACCAGCCATGCCAGGACTCCAGCCAACCCCATGGCACTGCCAGTTGTGCTGGGACCACAACTTCCCCATGGCAGCCTGACCTTCTCCACAGTACTGCCAGTTATGCCAGGACCCCAACCTGCCCCACAGCACTCTGAGCTGTCCCCGTGGCACCACCAGCCATGCCAGGACCCTGAATCACTCTACAGCACCCCGAACCACCCCATGACACTGACAACCATGTTGGGACCCCAAGTTGCCCTATGGCACCCCAAGTCATCCTCATGGCATAGCCAGTCATGCCAAGACCCCAACCTACCCCACAGAACCCTGAGCCACCCCACAGCACTGCCAGCTGTGCCAGGATCCTGAGTCACCCCTATGGCACCCTGAGCCGTCCCCATGGCACCACCAGCCATGCCAGGACTCCAAGTTGCTCTGCAGCACCTTGAGGCACCCCATGGTACTGCCAGCTGTGCCAGGACCCCAAGTTGCCCTACGGCACCCTGAGCCACCCCATAGCACTGCCAGCCATGCTGGGATCACAAGCCACCCCCACAGCAACAGTGGGGGTGTGTGTACCCTCCCATGTGCCCCCCCCTACTCACAGTCCATGGCCATGCCCACAGAGATGCACTTCTTGAAGCGGCAGAGCTGGCACTGGTTGCGGGTGATCTTGTCAATGACGCAGCAGCCATCATACTTGCAGGAGTAGGTGGGGTGCAGGTTCTTCTGGATGGTCCGACGGAAAAAGCCCTGGGGCCAGACAGGGGGATGGGGAGAGGGGGCAGGATGAGAAACGGTGAGCCCCTGGTTTGAGCCCCACCTGCCCTGCCCACCCCCCATCCCCCCTCACCTTGCAGCCCTCGCAGGTGATGCAGCGGTAGTGGTAGCCGGTGGCTTTGTCCCCGCACACCACGCACTGTTCATCTTTGTCCAGGTAACTAGGGATGTACCCTGCGGGGTGCCACGTGTCACCGACCCCCACCATGCCTCAGTTTCCTCCTGTGGCAGCACATGCCACCAGCCCTGCTGCTGCCCCTTATCCCACTGCGGGCAGCCCCAGCATGATAAGGGTTAAAGGCTGGGGGGCTGAGCGGGGGCTGCCTAGGTCCCCGGCAGCAATAAAGTTTCCATTATCCATCTGGCTGTGGGGGGAGAAGGAAGGGTGTCTCTGTCCCCCCAGCTCACAATGACACACTGTCCCTGCCATTGTCCGGGGGTCCTGGCAGCCTGGGGACCAGCACCCCCAACTTCTCCACCCCCCCCCCTCCCCGCAGCCTCATGGGAAAACTGAGGCATGGAGATTCCTGTGACCCCCAAAATGAAGTAAATCCAGGCAGCCCCAATGCAGGGCGGGGAACCAGTCCTTCCCCCACCCCAGGTCCCTGCACCAGCCCCTCCTCCCACCCATCCTCTGGGGAATGGGGCAGGGCTGGGGGGCAGTGCCCAGCGGGGCCCCCTTATCTCCCACCCCAGGGTGCCACCGGCCCAAATAGCACCGCCCTGGCCTGGCACAGCCCATGGCCATGGAGGGGGATGGGCATCCCACAGGGACATGAAAGCTTGGGGGCCCAGGGGTGACATGGGGTGCTGGGGGTAGGGAGGCAGGAGAGTGGGGTGCCCATGGGACTCTGGGGGACCCAACAGGGACATAAGGCTCCCAGGGGACCCCAGGAGGCCAAACAGGGACATGGGGTGCCTGTGGGACTCTGGGGGACCCAAAAGGCTCCCAGGGGCACCCCAAAATGCTCAGCAGGGATGTGAGGTGTCCATGGGACCCTGGGATGCTGCAGGGACATGGGGGACCCAGCAGAGACATGGGACGCCCAGGGGTACCCCAGGATGCCCAGCAAAGACATGCAGTGCCTGTGGGACCCCAGGATGTTCAGCGGGCATATGGGAGGCCCGTGGGACACTGGGTTGCCTAACAAGACATATGGTGCCTATAGGACTCTGGGGTGCCCAGCAGGGACATGAGGCTTCTGGTGGGACCCCAAGATGCTCAACAGAGATGTGGGGTGCTCTTAGAACCCTGGAGTGCCTGGAAAAGATATGAGGTGCCCATGGGACTCTTGGGTGCCCAGCAGGGACATGGGGTACCCGTAGGACCCCAGGATGCTCAGCAGGGATGTGAGGGGCCCATGGGATGCAGGTGAGACACATGGTGCCTGCAGAACCCAGTGAGGATGTGGGATGCCCAGGAGACCCGGGGGTGCCCAGAAGGGATGGGGGGGCCCAGGGGTGCCTGTACCTGACATGCTGCTCTTCACCAAACATTGGCTGCTCTTTCTTTTGCGCTTGCCATCCAGCCACCTGCAGGAGGGGGCCAGGCTGGGACCGAACTCCACGGCCCCACACGTGTCCCCTCCACCCGCAGCTGGACACCCCTTGCCTGGGAGTCCTGGGGGTGCCGAGGGGGTGATGCTACGCATGGGGTCTGGCATTGGGGTGCCAGGGGACAAATCCTTTGGTGTGGGGTGAGGCGGGGGAGAGGGGGGCACTGGGGACCCAGGAACACAGCATCGCTTATGGGGGGGCGAAGGGCAGAGCCATAGGGGTAGAGGGGAAGCAAAGGGTAGAAGGGAAAGGGTAGGGGAGGATGGGAGGGGAGGAGGGGTTCATTTACAGTCAAAGACAAAATGTCCTTTTGGCTCGGCGGGGAAGTGACGTCAGAGGGTCTCAGCCAATGGCGGGCAGCGAGGGTCCACGCCTCGCCCGCACGGCGCCAGCCCATTGGTGGAGGCACCTGGCACAGGACAGGGGCAGGGGGGGCCGACTCGATGGGGATGGGAACCTATGGGGGAGCACGGGGGGGGGGGGGGGGGGGGGGGGGCAGGGGACGCAGGCTCCAGCCCAAGGTGACCCCGAGCATGGAACCCCCTGGAACATGTGAGTGCAGGGGGCCCTCCCAAAATAGTCCCGGGATAGGAAGGCCGGAGAGGCCCCGGGCAGGGATGGGGGTGGTTGGTGTGGGGGGATTACACATGGGGCACAGGGGCAAGTGGGGGACACAGAGGCATGAGCAGGAGTGAGGACAGATGGGGTCAGAGGGACAGCTGGAACATTGGGGGCATGGGGCACACTGGGCATAGGGACACACAGGGAATGGGGACACATGAAGACATACAAGACATGGGGACCACCAAGCATGGGGATGCATGAGGACACATCAGGGATGGGGACACATAAGGCATGGGGACACATAGGACATACTGGGTATTAGCATGTCCAGGGCATGGGGACACACAAGACACACCGGGCATGGACACGTACACGACCACGCAGGGATGCACGGGGACAAGCAGAGCATGAGGACACATGGGGCACAGCATGGGGATACACAGGGGCATGGACATACACGTGACCATGCAGGGATGCACGGGGACACATGGGACACAGGGACACACGGGGCATAGGGACACACTGGGCGTGGACATGTAGACGTCCACACAGGGATGGATGGATGGACACATATGGAACACATAGGTCACAAGAAACATATGGGACATACAGAGCATGGGGACACATGGAATATGGACATGTACTTGACAATGCAGAGATGCACAGGGACACACGGAGCACAAGGATGCATTGGACACACAAGGCATGAGGACACACAGGGCACGGACACACATGACCATGCAGGGATGCATGAGGACATGCCGGGCAGGGGGACACAGGGGACATATAGGGCATTAGCATGTCCAGGGCATAGGGAGACACCGGGCATGGGGTCACTTAGGAACATAAAAGGCATTAGGATGCCCTGTGCCACACGGGGCATGGCCACGTACCCATCCTTGCAGGGACTCACAGGGACACATCAGGCATGGGGACACATGGGTCATGCGGGGCATGGTGCCATGGGGGACAGAGGGGGCTGCCACGGCAATGCCAGCGTGGGCACAGGGCAGGGGCTCACCGGGTATCCTCTGGCTCCGACAGTGGGTCCAGGGTTCTGGGCTTCTGTTCCATTCACCGCAATTCCATCAAGGAGGGCTCAGCACTGACCAAGTGGGCTCCGCCACTGGTGCCACGTGCAGGGAGGCCACGGCGTGGGCTATGATGCACACCCCATAGCGCCCATCTTAGTGCTCAGCTCTGCGCAGCATCCCAGGCCAGACCCTGCTAGAGGAACTGCAGCTGAGCCCGGATCCCTGGCGAGGGGGAGAGGGCTGCAGGCAGGGAGGGATGCAGAGAGCTCAGAGAAGTGCAGGGCTGAGCGGGAGCAGACGGGGGGGTGAGAATGCATAGAATGCATCCAGGAGTGTGCAAGGGCAAGCAAGGCTGGATGAGAGTGTGCATGGGGTGTGAGAACGTGTGCAGGAGTGTGCAAGAGAGTGAGGTTGGCTGAGAGCATGCAGGGGGTGTGAGACTACATGGAGCATATGCAGGAGTGTGCAAAAGTGAGTGGGGCCAGACAAGAGCATGGGGGGGGGCAATATTGCGTGCAGGTGCATGCAAAAGTATGCAAGAGAGAGCAGGGCTCAGTAAGAGCATGCAGGGGAGTGTTGGAATGCATGCAGGAGTGTGCAGGAGCATGTAAGAGTGAGTAGGGCCAGATGAGAGCATGCAGGGGGTGTGAGAATGCGTGGGGGAGTGTGCAAGAGCATGCAGGAGAGAGCTGGGCTGGGTGAGAGTGTGTGGGATGTGCAAAGTCGTGTGGAGCATGGAGCGGTATGCAGTGCTGGGCAAGAGCATAAGGAATGTGGAGGGAGTGAGGGCATGCAGGGTATGTGCAAGAGCACGCTGGACTGGGTGAGAGCATGTGAAGTGGGTGAGAGCATGCATGGGTGTGCAGGGCTGCAAGAGAGTATGCAAGGCATGCAAGAGTGTACACAGGTGTGCAAGAGCATGCAGACCATGCAGGAGTGTGCCAAGGTGTGCAAGCGCAAGGAGCTGCATGCAGCTGTGGGGCAAGGCTGAGGGACTCCCAAGCAGTGAGGGGAGCTTGGGGGGGGGGGGAGGGTGTACAGGGCAGCCCCCTTTCCCCCACTCATGTGAGCCCCCCCTCAGATGACAAGCCTGGGGGTCAGGCTGAGCCCTGATGTATGGGGCATATATAATATATGCAATATATATAGGACCCCCCACCCTATGGCATTGGGTAGGGGGAGACTTACTTCTGGGGCAGGGGATGCCAGAGGAGGCCGGGCGATCTCTCTTCTACAAGCTCTCCTGTGGCAAAGAGATGGTGCGGTGGGGTCAGGGTGCAGGCAGCACTGGGGGTACCTACCCCCCCACCTCACCTCCCACCCTGTGGGCTCCACATCCCCACAGGTGCCCAGCACTCCCTCTGTACACCTGTAGCACCTCGGTGGGATGCCAGGGGAGGACTCTGTTTGCAAGCACCTCCCTTGAACCCCCAGCAACCCAGCCCAGCATGGAGGAGTGTGAGGACCCACAGCCCATGCTGGGGGGGGACCATGGGACTGTGCTGGGCATTGTGTCCAGCCCTCAGGCTCCTCTGCTCCGTACAGGGACAGGCAGAAAGTAGGTCACGTTTGTCTTGGCAGCAGCAGAAATTCCTCTGGCAGATTCAAAACACAGCAACGGGGGCTCAGCTGCTCCTGGCTGTCGACCACCATCCCCATGCTACAGAGCACCCCAGCCTGGTCCCCTGATTCCCCCTCCAGCCAGGGATGTCTGGGCAGTGCCGGGATAGGGGTGAGGGATGCTGCACTCATGGGTGCTCCACAGCTCCCCACGCCACCACGTGATGAACACACACCAGTGAGGAACCAGGAGGGTTTTGTATGAGGGGTCCCTGTCACCCCCAAGCACATGCCCTGGGTGGGGACAGGGGCACAGCTCCACGCAGGCTTTGGGGCCAGGAGCAGGCAATACCTATAGAGCTGGGGCAGTGTGGCTGGGGGCTGCAGTAAATGTTTGTTCCACGTGGGAACAGTGCGTAGAGACTTCCAAGTATAGGCAGTGGCAGTGTGCCAGGGCTGTGCAGCCCTGCCGGGCATCACTTTCCCCCCCTTCCCCCGAGACCCCACATGCCAAGAGCCCCAACCCACTCGGTGCATGTGTGGGGCTGAGGTGTGTCACTGCCATGGTGAAGCTGGTGTAGGCTAGGGCACGGGGCGCTCTGAAACCTGGCATGGGGTGGGCTCGGTGGCTGATGCCTCAGTTTCCCCACTGGAGCGGCCTGGCTAGGAGTGGTGTCGAATTAGAGGGGCTTAGGGCTAAAGCCAGGGCTCAGCACTGCTAAGTCGGGGCTTGCCTGTGCCACTGACCATCCCCGTCACCCCCTGACAACAGCCTCGGGATCACCAGCATCCAGCACTTCACTGAGCCCCTGGTGCCACTCCAGGAACCATTGCTTGAGGAATCCTGGGTGTGCTGGGGCGGCCCAGACAGACAGATACGGGAGGCAGCTCTCTTCCTCCTCCTTTTCCTCCTCCTCCTCCATTGGGACACATATGATGAGCACAGTCAGGTCTTAGCCCTCTGCGCTGCTCCCTGTGCCTGGCAGCACCCTGACCCGCATGTTCCCACCCTGCAGGACAAGGCGTGGGGCTGGGTGGGAGCAGGGTGGCAGGCAGCAGGGGCTCCTACCTTGTGCCCTCCCAGCTGAGTCCCATGCCCAGGGGAGTGTTTCTGCTGAGTCAGGTGTTTGCAGGCAATGGAAAACAACCTGGGTGCAAAGTCCAGGGCTGGGTCGGCAGCAGGAGCCACCTCACACCACAGGGGACACCTGGCACCCCATTCCCCAGGGACACCACCCCCGAGGACCCCCCACAGGATGTGGACCACAGGCCCTCCACAAAGGCACAGGCCATGTCCATGCAGCCAGACATAGGTGTTGGGTACTGCAGATGTCCTGTAGGGCCACCCGTCATTGTCCCTGCCCCCCGGGACAGATGGGCTATGGAGGTCCCAGGTGCCCCTCTCCCCCCCAGCTGCCAGTCTGGACAGGGAGGTGAGGGCCTAAGCACTTTAGCCAGGGTGCCAATTAGCACAATTAGTGTGGGCTGGGGTCAGGGTACCATATGCAGACCTGACAGCCCTACATCAGCCAGACACTGCCCAGCATGACAGCAGGCAATGGCACAGCGGGCAGTGGGGCAACATGCTTTGCTCCAGCCACAGAAATCCTGTCTGCATGGGCTGGCAGGACTGTGCTGTGGAAGTGTGGCCAGGTACGGGGGCATCTGCCGTGGCACGGCTGGCGGCACTCAGCACGCACTGCTGCCCATGTGCATAGCTGTGTCTGGTGCCACATGCATGTCCTTGTCCAGTGACATGTGCTCACCTCATACCTCCAGCGGTGTGTGGCACCCTATGTCCAGTGCCATGTGGTGCCTGGTGCTGTGGGGCAGGCATGGCAGCATGCGGTGGGACCAGCATGCCTGGAGGCTGCAGGAATCTTAGGCATGTGCAGCAGCTGGGCAGACTGAGCGTGGAGGGATGCCATGGGCCTGACATCAGGGCAGTCCACCCTGTGCCATGGGGACCTGCGTGGTGCCTCCTCCCCACACACACGGGATCAGGGTCATGCCATGGCACAGGCTGCCTGAGCCTGACCCCACGTCCACACCACAGCTTGGCGACTCAGAGAAGTCACCACCTGAGCAAGGGCAGGAGGCCACACGGCCGGTGACCTGCCCTGGCACTGATCAGGCACCCATG
The DNA here is from genome assembly GCF_028858725.1 of Colius striatus. Lineage (NCBI taxonomy): Eukaryota > Metazoa > Chordata > Aves > Coliiformes > Coliidae > Colius > Colius striatus. The sequence goes on from NC_084789.1 coordinate 40,720,941, forward strand.
GGCTGTCACGGCTTCACACCTCTGTGTGACACTGTGAGGACCTGTGCTGTGACCCTGACCCCTGCAGCCACCACGAAAACCAAGGTCTCCTGGTGCAGTTAAGTCCCCCTGAGGCCTCCACAGCCATAAGCATGTGGCTGGGAAAAGGCAGCAGCACCAGCTCCGCTCCCCCACACCCCGCTCAGCAGCTTTCATCCGTGCCTCAGTTTCCCTACTACACAGGAGCTATCATCAAGGAGCTGCTTGGCATGCGGTGCCACTTCTCCCAGCACCATACCCCTCACACTAGTGTGACAGGACATGGCCAGATCCCTGTGCCCACACTCCTCCTGGCCACAAAGGATGCCCAACAGCAACTCCTGGGTGCCTGGCACATGCCAAGTAGCCATGGTCTCAGCTCTCTGGTGCAGTTGCAGGTCCTGAACCCCGTGGGGTGCCCCCGTCACTGGGGCGACTGTGCCGGGACACTGGGGAGCTATTCTCAGCACTTGGAGCTTGGCACCGGGATGGGGACGTTTCTAAATTGGGGGCTCCAGTTCATGTGCACAGTGACAAGGGAGGGCTTCTGGCTTCCCTCCCCGGGGTCCCCGCTCGCAGTGGGGACACAGCTGTCACCTCACCATGAGGTGCTTGGGGGTTGACACTGACAGTGGGTTGAGGGAACTGGCACTGAGCCCATCTGGGGGTGCCTATTTCCCCCGGGAAAGGGATGCAGAAGATGGTCCCTGCAGTGACCCTGTGACCGGCTGTGCCTAGGACACAGGGGTCTGCAATTCCAGGGGCACCTCCGTGTGACACTGCCCCGGGGTAGGGGGAGCGGCCTCGCGGCACCCCCTGCCCGCATCCAGCCTGCGTGGAACCCTGGGTGCCCTGCCCGCGCCCGCCTTTGCCTTCACTCTATCCCGCCCCCCCTCCTCCTCCTGCTCTCTCCCCGCGCCTGGAAGGGGACTCGGGCGTCCGGCACCGCCCCGGCGCAACGGTGGCTGCACAGGGGCCGGCGGGGCCGGGAGGGGGGAAGCGCGAACTCAGCCCCCCGGCGGCAGTCGCGATCGCAGCCTCGGGAAAGTGCTAGGTGGAGCAAGGAGCGACGGGGGAAAGGGGGGTGGGGGGCCGCTTCCTGCAGCCACCGCCTCCCGCCGGGAGGGGACCGAGGACGAGAGGGGATGCACCCGCAGGGCCTGAGCGTCCGCCTTTCCCCGCCCCGGATCCCCGCTCGCGGGGCTGCCACCCCGCGCCCCGGTCGCGGCCGGGTGGAGGGTGTCAGGCGGGGACCCCCACCCAGGGGACCGCCCCCCCACTGCCAGCCCGGGGAGTGCGGGGCTGCACCGGCGTGTGCACACGCAGCCACAGGGCAGCGCCCCCACCCTGCGCCAAGACTCCCGAGCGAGGAAGCCCCCCCCAAACTGGTTCCACCTGGACCAGCTCGCGCCCCAAGGCGGCGCCCCCTCCCCCCCCCCCCCTTCGTCGGGTCCCCGGTGCCGGTGGGGGTCAGGCGGGATGAGGCACAGCCCCGGCCTCCCCCCGCGGCCGGTGTCGTCGGTAGCAGCCCCACTGCGCGGGGGTCACGGCGGCCGTGACTTAAGGTCGGCGTGGAACCATCGCCGCGGCCAGGCCAGCAGGAACGTCGAGCCGGAAGCCCGGGCAAGGCCGGCAGGTCCCGGAGTGACCTTGGCCTAGCTACCTTGCCTCAGTTTCCCCGCTTCACATAGGGGAACGCAGCGGAGCTCGGCCGGGGCCGCAGACCCGCGCCCCGCCGGCGGCACCGGGACCGCCGCTCCCGGGGCAGGATTCGACCCCCCTCCCTCGAGTCGGAGGATACGGTGGTCCGCTCCCTTCCTCCCCTCGTCCGCGGGACCGCGCGACTGCGTGGAGAGGGGAGCCCTCGCCACGCCCCGCTGGGATGGGGACAGCCCAGCGGTGCGAAGCTGGAACCCCCACCCCAGCGCAGGGGGACGCCCCTCACGCCCCAACCAAGAGCAGCCGAACCGTCCTCCCCCCCGCCTTCCCCCCTCCGCGCGCTCTGCTCTCGGCGCAGAAATAAAAAAAAAAAAAAAAACCCACCAAAAAACCCACCAAAACGCAGACATCCCTGCCGCCGCTGCCAGGAGCGGGAGCGGGCGGGGACGGCCACGGCCTGCCCACGACACGGCCCCGCGACCTGCCCACGACTCGGCCCCGCCGCAGCTCGTCACCGCACCAGTCACCACAGAGCAACGTCGCCGCCACAGCCCGGGCCCACGGCCTCAACCCGCTCCCCCCCACACACAACGCCGCCACGCCACGGCCACGCAGCCGACGCGGGGCCGGAGGGCCACGGCGCTGCGGGCGGAGTAAGGAGGGCTGTTCGCCGTGCCCGGCCCCCCCCGTCCATGGCGTGGCAGGCAGTGGGCAGTGGCTGTGCCCCACGTTGCAGCACCGGGGGGGGGGAAGTGGGAGGGGAGAGGTGCGGGCCTTCTCCCCCTACGGGCCCACGGGGGGACGCGACTCCCCACGCCAATCACCCGGATTTTTCAAGAAAAATATTTACCCGTGGTTTTCCTCTCGGTGCGCGCTCGGGCCGGTCCCCTTCCCGCTCCCTGCCGCTCCCCGTGCTCCCGGCCCCCCCGCCTCGAATCCCCACCCCCCCATTACACGCACCAAATTGCGCCCGGGCTGAAGGAACCGCGGCCGACTGTAAACAACCGGAGGGGCGGCGGCGGGGCCCACTCGGGCCGTACCTGGGCGGCGACGGCAGGCTCGGAGCGGAGCGGGGCGCAACGGCGGCGGCGGCCGACGGCACCTGGCTCCTCCCCCGGCTCCTCCGCACCGCCCGCCCGCTCCGCTGCGGCCGCAGCCCCCTCCGCCGGCCGCAGCCGCTCTCTGCATCCGCCGAGTCCCCCCACACAGACCCCGCGTAGGGACCCACGGGGGAGCGGAGGAGACGGGGAAGGGGGCTCTGCGGGACGGGGAGGCGAAGGGGGGTGGTGTGAGGATGGTGCCCGTGGTCGGGAGGAGATGATGCTGCGTGGGGAGCCCGGGATGGTGCCCACGGGACTGGTGGCCGTGCCCATGGAGAGCTGGGGACCATGCCCATTGAGGCCCAGGGATGACACCATGGCAGGGTGGGATGGTGCCCACGCAGAGTGGGGACAGTACCAATAGGGATGCTGTGACAGTAACAACGAGAGGGTTGGGGACAGCACCCAGAGGAGGTGGGGAAGTGCCCATCGGGGCCCTGGGATGGTCTCTGTTGCATGGTGGAGATGGTGGCCACAGGGGCTGGGGATGGTATCCATGGGGATGCAGTGAAAATGACAATAGGGGCTGGGGACAGTGCCCACAGAATATGGGGACAAGGCCTAAGTAGAGCTGAATGGTGCTCACAGAGGCCTGGGAACAGTGTCCATCGCAGAGTGGGGACAGTGCCACCTGTGGCGAGTGGCGACAGCACCAATGGTGGTGGTAGCCACAGGGGCTGGGGATGACACTGGGGGGAGCTGGGGACGGTGCCCACAAGGCCACAGGGCCATTAGCTGCGTGTGGTGGCAATAGTGCTCATGAAGAGTTGGGGACAGCACCCACGGTGAGTGGAGATAGTGCCTATGGGGCAGGTGCCAGCTCCGCACCCCAGGGTGCCCATCGCGGCGCCGGCGGGGGGATGTGAGGCTAGGGGCAGGGAGCTGCCGTGGGGCTGAACCCCACTGTGGGACGGACCGGGGGTGGCTGGGGGGTACCCTCCCACAGCATCCCAAACCCGCCTGTCCCACTCCATCTCCTTCCCAACAGCCCCTGCACCCACTCCACCCTTCCCCAGATTACATGTCCTATCATGCTCGGTCCTAAAGGGCTGCTGCCGTGTTCTCTGCCTCGGGCATCGCAGCTCGGCCCTCCTCCCAGCCATGTGTCCCGGTCCTCCCTGGGCTGGACAGGCAGTACGGTGGCACCCAGGGAACGAGGGTGCTCAGGGGGCAAGGGGAGGAGGGGGGTAGGGGTCCCCAGCGGATGAAGGTTTCCAGGGGAGGGAGGTACCCAGGGGATGAGGATAACCAGGGCAGGCAGTTCCTGGGGGAGGAGGGCACTCAGGGGACTGCGGCTCTTGGGGCACGGTGATGGTCACAGAATGGGGACAGTGAGGAGACAGTGCTACCTAGAGGATGAGGATCCCCAGGGGATGGGAGTCACCAGAGGATGAGGGTAGCCAGAGTATACAGAGGTCCCCTGGGGATGGGGGTCTCCAGGGAATGGGAGTCCTCCACCCCCGGGCTGGGGGCACAGAGACGGCTTGGGCTGCTCTGGGTGCCTTGCACCTGTGGCCTTGTGGTTTCTATGGCCCTCCTGGTCCCTGTGCTGTCCCTGGTCTCTAAGCCCTCGCAGTCCCTGTGATGCACCTGGTGCCCACAGCTCCGTGGTCCCTGCGGAACCCCTGGACCCTCTGGTCCCCATGGCCTTCCTGGTCTCTGCAGCATCCCAGGCTCCCTCATTCCCACGGCTGGTGTCAGCTAGGGTGCCAGCATGGCAGGAACAGGGGCAGGGTGGTGGCCTCCCCAAGCTGGCCCCCGCCTGTACCATACACTTTATCCTCGGCAAACACAGCGTGGCAGTGGCCGTCCTCCTGCAATGCCGTTTGCCTGGGATAAGGCTGTGGCCAGGGCTAAGCCCGCCTGCCTCCAGCCCCCTAGACTCAGCCACCTCAGCACAACATCGTGTCCCCAGATCCCCTCACCCATGTCCATCCAGTACCCTCCATCCCAAGGGGGAAACTGAGGCAGGGCTGGGGTTTGCCTGCGACCCCCTGCTGCAGGGCGTAGGTAGGTTTGTCTCCTGTGGAGAAAAAATGAGGGAGCATGGACATGGATCCCGGGGTATAATGTTAGGCCTGATGGGGCAAGGCAGCCTGAGCTCTAGTTATATGAATTTAATGCACAATCAAGACCAGAGTCAGAGCCATGGTTAAAGCAGTTGCTGTCACGTAGTCACTGCAGACAGCAGGCCGCTTTCTGCTCCTTCAAGGTCGGGCTGTTTTCAGCTAACGAGCTAACAGCTCAAGGTGGAAAACAACTTCGGAGAAAAACAAGATGGGAAAATGTGAGGGAGCTTGCTTATCGCAGAAACTGCAAGTAGGATGAACATGAGAATGTAATCTATTAGCTGCTGTTGCTGAGCTAGCTTTGAAGCTGCTGTTTATATAAGTTAGAGCCTGCTCTCAATAAAGAAGAAGATTTCTGCTATCACTCACATTGAGTAGGACTGATTTCTTCCCACCCAGCTGAGAATCGGACCCTGGGTTGATCGCCGCATGAAGTAGGCTTGGAGCCTGGTTTCAGGCTTGGAGCCTGGTTCATTTTTCAGGCTTTGAGCCTGGGTTTTTCAGACTTCGAGTCTGGTTTCAGGCTTCGAGCCTGGTTTGCAGACTTCGAGTCCGGTTTTTCAGGCCAAGAGCCGAAAACTTCGCGGCAGTCTCCCACCTGTCACCAGCCCCCCATCCACCACGATGAGCCTGCAAGCTGCCTGCAGGGTCACTCCCAGGCCTCTCTGCCCCCTCCCTGCCCCAGGGAGCATCCCACACCCTGCAGTAGACCTCGAGCAGGTGGAGGAGGACGGGGGACGTGGAGGGGCCTTGTCGCTCTCAGGGCGCAGTGCTGTTGGCCTGAACAAGCTCATTAAAATTCATCCCACTGTTCTGTGGTGCAGAGCCACTATATATAGCCTGAGCCCAGAGGCACGGCTGAGCCAGGCCCCCCTGGGCCCCCTGGGAACAGAGTAAACAGAGCCCTGGCACTTGCATCCCCATCATTGCAGGTCCCCATGGGGCAGCACCTGCTCCTGGTCAGGGCTCCAGGTGGCCCCAGGGGGGTGTTCCCCCTCCCAGGCTGTGTGTCCCCTCCTTACCTTCCCACTCGGAGCCTAAATCCTTCAAACTCCATCAAACACCCGTGCAAGGGGGTGGGAACTGGCCATGTGCCCCCCCTGCCCCAGGCCAGGACTGGCACTGAGGGTCCTGGATGTCCTGGGTACCCCATGGGAAGGGGAAGCCCCCCATGCTGGCTTCTGCTCACCCTCCGCCTGTCCCCAGCCCCTTCCAGCCCCAGGACTGGAGGCAGCTGTGCCAGGGCATCCTGTGCTGGGGCGCTGGCCTGGGGCCTCAACACCTTCCCCCCACACCAGCCACTCCTGTATTGGGCTGGGACCTCCTTAGTGCATCCCACTGCCCCCCACACCTAGGGCGTGTTTTTGGGGTGTTTTGCTATGGGGGCATATGTTCAGAAGGGCTTCTCTGGTCTCCTCCAGCCTGGAGATGGGGTCTGGCCCTCTGCTGTCACCAGTTCTCACCCCACTGCCAGCTGTGGGGAGTGAGACTCCCCACCCCTGGCAGAGGAAATCACTCCTGATGAATAGGGGCCTGGTCCCCCCAGCCACGGGGGCCCCTAGCCACCTGGGCAGGTGCTCACCCACCTAATCCTCATCATGGGGGGGTTTGCTTAATCCCTCCCACTGAGGGATTAAGGGGCTGCAGAGCTTCCCCTCCAGCAGAGCTGGAAGGGCGGGGGGGGGGGGGGGGCACAGGCACCCAGGGCCCCCACCCCATGGCGGCACTTCTGGGCACCCTGGGAGGCTTCACCCACACTTATGCACATGCACACAACCCAGCACATGTGCACACATCCCCATCTATGTGTTTACCCATTCCCATGTGCACACCCACCCATGCAGATCCATGTTTGTACACTTGTTCCTGTGTGCACACCCGCTCTCACATGTGTGCACACACACACACATATCTACACACACGTATCTACGCACATGCTCAGACCCATCTGTGCACAAACACACACGTTCCCACATGTGCACACCCACACTGCACACCCCTGATGCTCACACCCTCATATTTTTCCACACACACTTTTTTTTGCACACCCACGCATTTCCTAGCACCACCTTTACACACCTCACCCATTCCCCTCTCCCCCCTCCCACGCCCGCGTTTTTGCATGTTTTTGCGCGTTTTTGTGCGTCCTGCTTGCACACCCGCGTCTTTGCGTCTGAACTACAACTCCCAGAATCCCCCGCCCTCCACTGCTCACCGCGACGTCAAATCGGCGCTCGGTTTGCTGGTGGATGCCGCCATGGCGGTGTCCAGGCGTTGAGGGAAACGTTTGCCGGCCGCAGATGAGGGGCGACGGGGAAAGGCGAGATTGACCAGGGGAGGGGAGGGGGAGGGTGTCTCAGGAGCCTGATCCCACACCTCTGGTGACCCCCCTGCCTTCCCCCGGGTAGTCGCCAGGCCCCAGACCGCGGCTTCCCCATCCCCTCAGGAGCCGCAGGACCTCGGTCCCCACCGGGTCCTAATGCCCCCCAGATCCCTCTGGCTTTCCCCAGAGTTGAGAGGAGGAATCATTTATTCTCCTCCCCCAAAATGCCCCATTCAGCCTCGCCCTGCCACCCCTTCCTTTTGCAGAGAGAAGCCATGAAGACGGTGAACCTGAAGCAAGTCATCCTGCAGGCCTGGAAGGAGAGCCTATCAGTGGGCTATAAATACGAAGAGGTTCTTCCCCCGTGGAGCCACCTGGGATATTCTTAACCTGACAGGTCTGGGGCTGTGGGGGAGCTGTGGGGGGAGGATTTGGGGTGGATGGGGCTTTTTGCTTTTGGAGCTATGTGCTCTAGTGCTGCCCAGGGTGGTCTCATTGCCTGGCTCAGAGATGGACCCATGGATGGAGCCAACCTAAAGCTCAGCTTGTGGTAGAGGGACACCCAGGACAGGGCTGGGATCATCACTGGCTGCAGCAATACATCTCCAAATGCTGGGATCCCACTGTTCCATCACCTGGCCTGTCGTGGTTTGGCCCTGTTAGCAAAGAAGCAAAGAAGTCTCTCGCTCGGTGCCCCCCATTCACCCCCACCCTCCTTAGGATGGCAGAAGTCCCAGTGAAATGGGAGTAAAAAGATAACCAAGGATGTTGTTAAGACAAGGGCAGGGAGACTCCAGTACTCGACTTAGAGAGGAAAGTAGGAAAGTTTATTCTACTACCTACAAGAAACAGAACGGAATAAAAGCAAAAAGGGAATAGGATGATGAGAAAATTACAACCAGCACTTTAAGATCTCCCTCCCCTATCCCTCCTTTCTCCCTGGGCCCAGCTCACTGCTCAGGGGGGCAGGGAGTGGGGGATGTGGTCAGTCTCTCACAGATGGGCTCTGCCACTTCTTTCTACTCAGATGAGGACAACTCCTGGCATTCTTCCCCTGCTCCAACACGGGGTTCCTTCCCTGGGACACAGTCCTTAACAAACTTCTCTGGTGTGGGATGTTCCCAGCAGCTGCGGCTTCTGCCGATACAGGATCCCTCACACAGGACGCAGTTCTTAGTGAATATCTCTGGCGTGGATTCTTTGCCACAGTTGCAGTTTCTGCAGATACAGGGTCCCTCCCTTGGAACAAGGCCTCTTCTGAGCATAAGTTTAATGATCTGCTTTGTTGTGGATTCTTCCCCACAGTTACAGCTCCTGTGAATATTGGGTCCCTCCCACAGGACACGGCCTCCTCTGGCCATAGTTACTGCCTCTGGCTCAGGGTTCTTAGCAAAACAAGTTTCTGCCCCTGATTCAAGTTTTCTAGCAAAATGAGTCTTTGCTCCTGATACCGGATCATTATCAAAATGAGTCTCTACTGCTAATGCGGGGTCTTTAAAGAAATGCAAACAAATCACAGCTTCACCAGTCCTCTCTGTAGAAGTCTCTGCTCCAGCACACCTCCTACTCTCTTTCATCACTGACCTTGGAGTCTGCATGGCTGTTTCTCTCACTCTTCCCACTCCATGCACCACCACCAGCCAGAGAAGAAGAAGGGACAGAAGAAGAAAGAAACAGGAAGAAACCTCCTCTTCAGGCTTCTTATTAAAAAGTGTTCGTGGAGGCGTCTAATTGGCTCAGCCCCAGAAGTGGGTCTGGCTCAGAGCTGGGGAGAGTTTTGGACAACTTCTTACAGGAGCCATCTTTACAGCCCCTTCCCCCTGAAAAGGCTGTCATGTCAAACCATGACATGGCTGCACACAGGTTCCCACTGGCTGCCTCATTTTTCCCCACTGAGAGGGGATAATGACCCTGTCATTGTATGAAACTGAAGGAGTGAAAAGTGCTGCCAAGGAGCTAGATGCTGCTCCCGATCTCTGCCTTGTAGAGTTTCTTTCCCCCCGCCCCCATTCAAGGATGTGTGACACAAACTGCCAAATGCTGGGACCTGCTGAACTCCATAGTTTAAAGATTTGCCAGGCTTTATCATAGAATCATAGAATAGTAGGGTTGGAAGGGACCTTTAGAGATCATCTAGTCCAACCCTCCTGCAGAAGCAGGTCCACCTAGATCAGGTTGCATAGGAACATGTCCAGGCGGGTCTTGAAGACCTCCAAGGAAGGAGACTCCACACCCTCCCTGGGCAGCTTGTGCCAAGACTCCATCACCCTCACAGTGAAATAATTTTTTCTTAGTTTTAAATGGAACTTTTTGTGTTCCAGCTTCATCCCATTACCCCTTGTCCTGTTGCTAGATACCATCAACAAAAAGGATTCCCCAACCTCCTGACACCCACCATTTAGATATTTGTAAATATTAATAAGATCACCCCTCAGTCTCCTCCAGACTAAACAGCCCCAGTTCGCACAGCCTTTCCTCATATGAAAGATGTTCCAGTCCCCTGATCATCTTGGTGGCCCTGTGCTGGACTCTCTCCAGAAGTTCTCTGTTCCTCTTGAGCTGAGGAGCCCAGAACTGGACACAGTACTCCAGATGAGGCCTCACTAGGGCAGAGTAGAGAGTGAGAAGAACCTCCCTTGACCTGCTGGCCACACTCTTCTTGATGCATCCCAGGATGCCATTGGCCTTCTTGGCCACGAGGGCACATTGCTGGCTCACGTTCAGTTTATTATCAATCAGTTATAGAAATGTGTTAATAGGTGGGGTTTTATTTTGGGTTTTTTTCTTCCCCTGTGCAGCAAGTGTGTGTTTGCATGTTCAGGATAAATAAACAGAGTGCTGCTCAAGGTTTGCTGTACTGGGGGATTTAAAGGGAACTGGCCCTGGTGCAGGCAGCAGCACTCCTCACCTCACTGAGGGGGGAACCTTTCCCTAGTGGGTCTTTTTTGCTTCCTTCTGTCCTACCAGTGTTTTTTTCTGCCAGTATTTGGCCTGTTTTGTCAAACCACGTCCTCCCAGCTAGGTTTATCCCTCTCTTCTCATAGCCTCTGATGGGGTTGTGCCCAGCCCTACGGTGATGTGGGTCTGAGCTGGAGCTGTAGGGCCTGGCTGCGGTGGTGAGGTGACAGATTTGCTCAGGGGAGGGCTGGTACAGCCAGGAGAGTGGGGGCTCCAAGTGCTGGGGGATGTGTGGGGTGGTTGGCTCATAGGCCAGCTCTGCCAGCTGGTCCCTGGGGCTCCCTGGTGCCTGTTGCCATCCTGACAGGCCCAGCTCCTTCTCCTCTCGCTGAAGCAGCGTGAGCCTATCTGTGTATACCCAAAAGCAGGGCCAGAGGTGACCAGTCTCTATAATTTCTGTAGAAACAGGTTTCTCCTGGCTAGGGAAAGGCTTGTTAGCAAGGGAAAGGCTCATTAGCCCGAGCTTTGTTGGGGGGCAGCCCCTCTGTCAGGGGGAGAAGGAAGCCAAGTCCCTTTTTCCCCACTGCAAAAAAAGAGCTTAAAAGGTGGGGTCCTGGCACTGATGTGGTTCCGGGCAGCCTGAGTGTTGCTGTGGGCACCCAGGGAAGCTGTTCCTAAGTCCTTGACGACTGTTAAGGACTTCTACTTCTGTCACTGCAGCCCTGGAGCCATTCTTTCCTGAGCTCCCGCCTTTCAGATTGAAACTCCAAAGGAGGCAAAGCTGGCACGAGCTGCTGAGATCATGGTGGTGCCCAGTAAATCTGTGCTGACACATCTGCAGTGGGCAACAGCATGTAGCTGGCTTGTGTTGACACTCCCTGATTAGATGGGGAGGGGAAAGTTGCCATTAGCCTTCTGTCCTCAAGCTGAGAGGACAACCTTCCAGTGAGACCCAGGGAGTCTCCTGCTCCCATGGCTGGGATGTGGCAGCTGCTGCTCCTTCTTGGCCTTCAGGGCCGTGACTTCCCCAAATGGCTGATGTCCCCTCTTGTATCTGCCTGCTTTGACCTACTTACAGCCCGTGCCATGGCACAAGGCCTGCTTTCAGGAAGTGGTTCCTGTTCTCTGCCATAGTTCAAATGGTCAATTAAAGGCTTGACTGGACTGATAGGACAGGCAGAGCCCCTCCAGTGTCTGTGGGCTGGCGGCAGGGAGGGCCAGACGTGCCGGGCTGGTCCCAGCTCAGAGGGATTGTCTGCCCAGAGTTCAGCCACAGGTGCCAGAGAAAAAGTCACTCAGAGGAGGATGTGAGAGCCTCCTGGGCAGCAGATGTTGTTTTGGGGCCAGAGTGCCTGGGGAGAGCTGAGTTAGCAGGAGGCTTCTTGCACTGCCTGAATTATTGGCTGGTTTTTGCTGTCGAGAGGTTAGAAAGTTGTGGGATTGAGTTAATTTCGGGGAAGAGTGGTGCAGTCGCCACAGTTGGCACAATTTATCTTTTCTCCCTTTTCTGTGGGGTGAGAGGCAGAGTGTGCATGTGTCTGCATGTCCCGCTGACCTGGGACCTCCTTTGCTCGCAGAGGCTCTCCCGGAGCAGGCCATGATTGGGCCCTCACCGAACCCACTCATCTTGTCCTACATGAAATACGCTATCAGCTCCCAGGTAACGCCACTCCCTCCCCGCCCCGTCGGTGGCAGGCAGATGCCCCCCCATAATCTCCCATCTGCACCCCTCCTGGTCTCAACGCCTGCCCAAGGCCTCTGCCCCTGGGGTGCAGCTCCTTTTCCCTCCATGCCTGCTGTCAGCTAAGCACTGCCTCAACGTGGCCTTTTCATGGCACCTGAAAGTTTGTGTGGAACAAATGGGCCATCATCTGAAAACATCTATTCGGATTTGTCCCAGGCAGTGGGGCTGTGCCCTCCCCTTGGCTGTTCCTTGGCAACCGGCACCCACTAACATGCTGCTGCCACCACTGTGTTGTTGTGTTTTGTTTCTGATGGCCATCAACAAGGTATAGGCGCTAGCAGAGGGATATTTTTCTCTTTAACTCTCACCCACGTATCCCGTTTCCCTCTCTGCAACTCTCACCAAATATAGGTCAAGTGGAAAATGACATCCTCTGCTGAGTCAGCAGCAGTCAGACAGCGCAGATAAGTGCCTGAGTCCTTCTGTGTCCTGCTGGGGACAGGCTGCTGCTGTGTCTGGCAGGTCCCACTCTGGTTTTGGGGCTGGCTGTGAGTGTGAGAGCCTGATCCCTCTGTTGTGTGGGGCCTGGTAGGCTCCTGCCCCACAGCACCCTGTGTGTAAACCACGCCTTGGTTGCCAGAAACCACATCCCTCTGCGGCCAGTGGCACTGACAGTGGCTTGGGTATCTGGAGCTGGCAATGGGAAAGCAGAGCCCTTCCCCAGGGAGGGCTACCAGCATCCATAACCACATGGCCGTGACTACCTGCCCCACTTGGCTGGCTGCCTTCCCATGGAGGCTCAGCATACCCACACTGCTTCAATGGGGACAAGCCTCTCTGGCGTTTGAGGCTGCTCCCTAGGGGCAGTAGCCACTTGCAGTCTGTGTCAGGCCTCCCAGATGCTTGTCATGCCACCTCTGATCTGAAGGAAGAAGAATTTAAGGGAGAATAATTTCTCTCCTCGTGGTTACTGGGGATGGGGGGAGAAAGGTGCTGGTAGCTGCATGATGCCAGCATTGTTTCGGGGTGCTACAGGCTGGGCTCGGAGCTGTGCTATAAACGTCACAAAGCCCTGGCAAGGGTGGGGAGCACTGATCTGGGGTGGGAGGCATGCTCCCCAGGGGGTTAGAGCTGCTGTAGGGCCTGCTGACCCAAAGCACAGTGGCAGGGCTGCTCCAGAGGATACAGGCTTGTCACTGTTGCATGTCACATGTTGCTGCCTGTTCCAGCAGAGAGCTGACCTTGAGAGCTGAGCCGTCCTCCTTCAGAGCAGCATGGGCTGAGAGCAGAGCTGCAGACTAGTTCTGGCCTGTCAGGGTGGCCCCATCTCCGCTTCTTCTGCCTGCCGCCCTGCCAACCCTGCAGCCAGCCAGGCTGTTGGCACATGCTGCCAGCCATGCTGAGCTGAGGGTGGGCACATGGGCTGGCACTGAGTTGTGGCAAGACAGCTGGCGGGCAGCAGAGCTGTTTGGAGAGACTGTGGAGAAAACCCAGCAGCAAGGTAGAGGATATTTTGCACATTTGGTCCTGTACGGATGGGCCCAAGGGCGACTGCACGAGCTATTTCCTGTTTAATTTGTTGAAAAGCTTGTTGTTGCTCAAGGTCCCACTCAAAACAGTTCTTCTTTCTGGTTACTCTAAAAAGAGGGCTCACAAGCTGACTATAACCTGGGATATGCATCCTCCAGAATCCCACAAGGCCCAGGAAAGCTTGCGTTTCTTTCTTATTAGTTTGTTGAGACATAGTCGCTATTTTGTTCACAACATCCATAGGCACATGCCGACGCCCATCTTGCCATTTTATGCCCAAAAACTGTATCTCTTGTGCAGGTCCCTTTACTTTGTTTCTTTTTACAGCAAAAACAGCTTTTAGGAGAATCTGAATTATTCTCTTCCCTTTCTCAAACACTTCTTCTGCCTTGTTGCCCCATACAATTATGTCATCAATGTACTGTAAATGTTCGGGGGCATCACCCATTTCCAGCACAGTTTGGATTAGACCATGACAAATAGTAGGACTATGTTTCCACTCCTGGGGCAATCGATTCCAGGTATATTGGACACCTCTCCATGTGAAGGCAAATTGTGGCCTGCACTCTGCTGCCAATGGAATTGAGAAGAATGCATTAGCGATGTCAATCGTAGCATACCACTTGGCTGCTTTTGACTCCAGTTCATACTGGAGCTCTAACATGTCTGGTACAGCAGCACTCAGTGGTGGTGTCACTTCGTTCAGGCCACGATAGTCTACTGTTAACCTCCACCCTCCATCAGATTTTTTCACAGGCCATATGGGACTATTAAATGGGGAATGAGTTTTGCTAATTACTCCTTGAGCCTCCAATTGATGAATCAACTCACGGATGGGATCCAGGGAATCTTGATTGCCTCCGGTGCACCGTCCTGGTAGCAATTGGTACCTGTTGCTCTTGAACTTGCAGCAATCCCACAACAAAAGGGTCTTCTGAGAGGCCAGGTAAACTGGAGAGTTGTTTGATTTTCTCTGTATCTACAGTGGCTATACCAAAAGCCCATCGATACTCCTTGGGGTCTTTGAAGTATCCTCTCCTGAGGTAATCTATGCCAAGAATACAAGGGGCCTCTGGACCAGTCACAATGGGGTGTTTTTTCCATTTGTCCCCTGTTAAGCTCACTTCAGCCTCTAATACAGATAATTCTTCACATCCCCCTGTCACTCCAGAGATCCAGACAGAATCTGTGCCTCTATACCTTGATGGCATCAATGTACACTGTGCCCCTGTGTCTACTAAGGCTTTATACCTTTGTGGGTTTGATGTGCCAGGCCATCGAACCCACACAGTCCAGTAGATTCGGTCATCCCTTTCCTCCTCCTGGCTGGAGGCAGGGACCCTCTATTTCTGTTCTTCATCAGAGTATTCGCTATCTGATCCTTGCAATTTTAGACCTGAAGTCTCCTCATTGGCATCGAAGGAAGTGGTTGCAGTTCTTCTATGTCTTGGAGATTGCTGATTGTCCTCTTTTGTTCTGGCAGCTACTATGCTGACAGTCCTCTTGGCTGGTCCTTTTCTAACAGCTGTCTTCCCCCTTAGTTCACGTACACGCGCTTCCAGCTTAAAAGTGGGTTCACGATCCCATTTCCTCATATACTCTCCTTGGCCACGCAAAAAGAGCAAAAAGAGTTCATTTCGTGGTGTACTCCTGCGTCTGGGACTTCCTTTTCCCCTGGTCGGGACAGTGGATGACCGAATTCTTGGGGCAGTTCTGGCAGTCAGGCTATCATCCCACACTGGTGAAGAAGTGCAGAGGCTCTCTTCATAGTTCTGTAACCAAGAAGATATTCTCTCCACTGTTGGTATATCCATGTCTGGATGATACACCATTGCCAAGATATTAGAATACGTAGCTGGGGCACTCTGAATCACTTTTCTCAACATGGCCCGTGTACACTGGACATCGTCTGGATCTGTGGAGGCCTCAGCATTATCTAGATCACCATATGGACTTGACCTCCTTATCCACTGTTTCTTTTTCACTACTGGGGCAACCACTGTGGTTGTTGTTTTATTCCCTGACTCAACCATGGTGGTCTCAGATAAAGTTTGAATTTCCACCTCGGCCATAGTTCTCTGAGAAGACTGGACTGCAACTGACTCAACCATGGTGATCTCAGATAACCGTTTGAGTTTCCACTTCAACCATAGTTCTCTGAGAGGACTGGAGTGCGGCTCGGTAGGCAGAGGCTAGGCCCCAGTATAGTGCCTGAACCTGATGGGCCTCATTGGGGTAGGTAAGACACCCTTCGATCAGGTGGTGTGCCAGTAAAGCAGGGTTTTTTATCTGTTCAGGTGTAAAATCCCAGGTTACAGGAGGTGATAACCGTCCTAGGAATTTGCCCAAATTCATCCACACACCCTGCCACCCAGGGACTGGCCGCTTCAGGGGGCATTTTAACATGTTTCCATCCCAAATTTGTCCTCTCTGATACTCAGATGAGTCCAGACTCCACAAGATATGTAATATACCAACCATGTTAATTAGTAATATTAAAACTCTCATATAAGGGTGACTAAGGACCTGGGAAGTCTGTATAACAAAATTGTCTACATCAGTCCGAGCTGAGAGGAAAGAGGTGCCTTGCCCCACGACCTCCACAAGATAGCTCCCACAGCACAGTAAATCCATCAGTAACAGAATGAGACTCACAATTATTATTTGGGCCATCATGTTCTCAGGCCCTTTCATCCTTTTCAAAAAATCAAACAGCCAACTTAGCAAAGCTATCAAGGTTAGAGCGCAGCACAGAGTCAGTGTTAGTAGCATCATGTCCCAAACATTACAAAGTGTAAGATAAGTTGCATTACAGCAAGGCTCCGTGACCAGCACAGGAACTTTGCACTCATTGGCTTACTGTAATTACAATGCAGTTAATGTAAAACTGCTGTTATCTCACCCCACGTTGGGCGCCAAAAAGGCTGTGGTAGTTTGACCCTGGCTGGATGCCAGGTGCCCACCACACCGCTCTATCCCCCACCTCCTCAGCAAGCCAGGAAAGGGGAGAAAATAAGATGGGAGTCTCGTGGGTTGAGATAAAAGCAGTTTAATAAAGAAATAGCAAAGCTGCATGCGCGGGAAGCAAAGCAGAAGCAGATAAAGCTGTTTCTCTCTACTTCCCATCAGCAGCGATGTCCAGCCACCTCCCGAGAAGCAGGGCTTCGGTACGCGTAGCAATTGCTTTTGGAAGGCCAGAAATGAATCTTGCCTCCCCTTCCTGCTCCTCTCCCCCAGTTTATATTACTGAGCTGATATCATATGGTATGGAATATCTCCTTGGTCAGCCTGGGTCAGCTGTTCTGGCCGTGGTCCCTCCCAAGATTGTGCTCACCCACAGCTATTGGTGAAGGTGGGGGAAGGAACGCTGGAGGGCCAGCCCTGATGCTGTGCGAGCACTAGTCATAATATTGATATCAACAGTAAGCACAGCACTGCAAGAGCTGCTGTGGAAAATCACTACTATCCCAGACCCACTACACCTCCCCCAGGACTTTTGTTTCCAGTCGCTCTTGGAGATCATGGACACGTTCTGCGACCGCCTCAGGTACGGTGTGGCCCTTCCAGCCTCAGCCCCTGTTGTAGTGGTGCAAGGAATATTCACTCGAAGATGTAGAGAGTCTAAGTAATGCACATGCAGAGATGTACAGGGGCAACATAATACAACCACCAGAGTTGACTCAAAGCCACCCTTCCTTTGCTAGCTACCTCCTTATATGCTGCTTCTGCCCATGAGATCACCCAGGGCCCAATTGATTAACTTGCAGCACCTGTTTCTGAAGTAGTTTGCCAGCTGCATTAACTTATCCCTACCATCTTTATTCAAGCTGGCTGGTCCAAGCTACATCTGTGCCCACAATTCCCCTCTTTTACTTTTTTGAACCAGCCAGCCTTTAGCAACACATTTCAAAATTAAAGGTACATGAAGAAAACATAAATATTTTTACCCATGGCCATGAGTTTACAACAAAAGGTCAATAACAGCTATATTGCTGAACAATACAATACAGAAATCCATAAAGTCAAAATAAACATAATCTGATATGTGTTGCTAGGAGGGACGCACACTGGCTGGAAGGGATGAGTTCTTGGTAGCTCCACTGATATTTCTTTTTCCTGATGTAGTTCTGGACTTTTCTTCAGATCCTTTAGCATGCTGATCTGTGAGCATTATCTGTAAGATGGAAGTATCTCTTCATCCGTAGAAAATATACCATTTTTGCTTTCAAGTTCCCAGTGGTCGTCTTGTTAAGTTCTTCAATTCTTTTAATACAATACAGATAGCTGGAGGAATTTATAGCAGCGTACGTGGTGCCACAGTTGCGAGGGTTTATGTCCTGGTTTGAGCCAGGATAGAGTTAATTCCCAGGATAGAGTTAATTGGCTTATGATATGATTTTGTCATGGGTTATTAAGTTGGGTTGGAATGTGTACATGGCTTTTCTGTCTCTTCCACATTTTCTCCTAGAACTTAATAATGGCACTCAATTTATGGGAAAAGCTGACATGTGTAATTCCTCTCACTATGTCACTTATCCTCATTTCTTCAAGGTGCTTCTAATGGATTCTAACAATAATACTTGGAATGTTCTAATTACCATGTTTGTATTATTTTCCCATGTTTTTACCTCGGCGTGGATTGTAAAATTTTTTTTGAGAGCTGTGAGGAAAGGCATATAGAATATGGACAGGTGTCCAGGGAGCTTTTTACCTGTAAAGATTTGGAGAACACAGGAACCCATTCCTAACTCAGCTGTGCCAGAACCAGTTGCTGTTCCAACTTCAGCAGTGGATGTTGCAGTTGCAGCTGTGAACACTCATACCCAGACTGCTGACACCGTTGCTGTTACCACTGTGGACACTCATACCCAGACTGTGAATATTGTTGTTGTGTCCACTCAGACTGCTGCTACAACTGTGAATGCTCAAACCCAGACTGTTGCTGTTACAACTGCGGCCACTCAAACTGAGACAACTGATACAATTGCTGTTGAATCAGAGTATCAATTTGTGCCAGTATCAGTTGCCCCTGTACAGAAAAAGAAATACACAAAAAAAACAGTTCGCAGCACTAAGGATGAAGATGAACAAGGGATATCACAGAGGGAAGAAGAGTTGGAGCCAGAGATAATCAGCCGGTCCTTGTCCCTGAGTGAACTGCGAGATGTGCGGAAAGATTACAGCCGTCACGCAGGTGAGCACATTATCACCTGGGTGCTCCGATGCTGGGAAAATGGAGCCCACAGTTTGGACTTAGAGGGCAAAGAAGCCAGGCAATTGGGCTCCTTGTCCCGGGACGGGGGCATTGATAAGGCTATGGGAAGACCGTCACAAACCCTCAGCCTCTGGAGGCGAATTTTGTTGGGTGTGAAGGAAAGATACCCCTTTAAGGAAGATATTACAAGCCTCCCAAGTAAGTGGACCACCATGGAGAAAGGCATTCAATATTTGAGGGAGTTAGCTGTGCTGGAGATTATTTATAATGACTATGCACCCACAGACCCAGATGAAATCCAATGCACACGAGTTATGTGGCGAAAGTTCCTACGAAGTGCACCACCAAACTATGCCAGTTCGTTGGCAGTTGTCTCCTGGAAAGAAGATGAGAGGCAAACGGTGGAACAACGAGCCGCTCAACTTCGGCAATATGAAGAAAATGTGTCTTCTCCCCTACAGGCTGTTGTTTCAGCTGTAGAGAAAATGTCACGGAAGTTTGACCAATTCGTGTCTCGCTCTCCACCTGCCAGTACTCCAGCTTTTAAGAATAAGCGTCCCTGTGCTCAAGAGCAGGAACATAAGGAGTATACACCCCAGGATGTTTCATGGTCCCATCCACAGGACCAAGGAGAGAATATGAGCAAGTGGGATAGGCCACCTACCCCATCTACTCCAAGAGCACAGGCACAGGAGTTGCGTAAAGGAAGGGTTAAAAGAAGTAACTCTCCTTGGAGGAATGTCGCTCCAGTTTCCAGTGAGCAACCCTGTGGTAGTTTGAGCCTGGCTGGATGCCAGGTGCCCACCACACCACTTTATCCCCCACCTCCTCAGCAAGCCAGGGAAGGGGAGAAAATAAGATGGGAGTCTCGTGGGTTGAGATAAAAGCAGTTTAATAAATAAGCAGCAAAGCCGCGCGCGCGGGAAGCAAAGCAAAAGCAGATAAAGCTGTTCCTCTCCACTTCCCATCAGCAGCGATGTCCGGCCACCTCCCGAGAAGCAGGGCTGCGGTACGCGTAGCGGTTGCTTTGGGAAGGCCAGAAATGAATCTCGCCTCCCCTTCCTGCTCCTCTCCCCCAGTTTATATGACTGAGCTGACGTCATATGGTATGGAATATCTCCTTGGTCAGCCTGGGTCAGCTGTCCTTGCCATAGTCCCTCCCAAGATCATGCCCACTCACAGCTATTGGTGAAGGTGGGGGAAGGAATGCTGGAGGGACAGCCCTGATGCTGTGCAAGCGGTAGTCATAATATTGATATCAACAGTAAGCACAGCACTGCAGGAGCTGCTGTGGAAAATCACTACCGTCCCAGACCCACTACAGTCTCCACCCCTTATTCCATACCATTTATGTCATGCTCAGACAAACCATCTTAACAATCCATATACATTCTTATATACTCTCATTAACCAGTACCCCCACTCTTCAACAGACAAACATCATTCTTGTATTCCCTCTTGCATCTTGCATCAAACAAACAAACAACATTCTTATATCTTTCATCCTCTGTAGATGTTCACTGGAGCAGGTCATAACTTCTGTCTCATCCATCAAGATGGATATCCAGGCCAGGGGAAACAGTATGTTCAGTGTTGGGCACCAGCACCGGCTTGGTTTGTCCACTTGTCCGGTTTTTCTTGCAAAGTTCATCTACAACAGATAACTCACATAACAGATTATTTTTCCCCCAAGGTTAAGTCTCCTTGAGGTACACATCGAGTTTCCCCATCCTTTCTCATCACCCACCAAGTACAGCCAGGCCCTTGAGCAAAGACAATCCCACGAATGGGTTTGCCTTTTCCCATGGGAGGTGCAACCCATACTGCCTTCCCCAGCCATTTCCCTGGGTGCACTACAGGGACCTTGTCTCCTCCCACAGTATGTAGTGGTTTTGTTTGGGCAGGACCAGGACGGTTAGTTGAACCTCTGCTGTTAACCAGCCAAGTGGCTTCTGCTAAATTTTTATCCCACTGCTTCCATGCCCCATTGCCCAGTGCTCTCAACATGGTCTTTAGTAATCCATTATATCTCTCAATCTTTCCAGAGGCTTGTGGGTGATAGGGGATGTGGTATATCCACTCAATGCCATGTTTCTTTGCCCAGGAGTTTATGAGATTATTTCGAAAATGAGTTCCATTATCTGATTCAATTCTTTCTGGAGTGCCGTGTCGCCACAAAACTTGCCTTTCAAGGCCCAAGACGGTATTTCGGGCAGTGGCATGGTTTACAGGGTATGTTTCCAACCAACTGGTAGTTGCTTCCACCATGGTGAGTATATACCGCTTGCCTTGATGTGTTCGTGGTAGTGGTCCAACATAGTCAATTTGCCAGGCCTCACCATATTGAAAACCCAGCCATCGGCCTCTGTTCCAGGGAGACTTGATTCGTGTGGCTCGCTTGATTGCGGCACACGTTTCACATTCATGGGTGACCTGTGTGATGGCTTCCATGGTCAAGTCCACCCCTCGATCACGAGCCCATCTATATGTTGCATCTCTTCCCAGATGTCCTGATGTTTCATGGGCCCATCGAGCTATAAATAGCTCACCTTTACGCTCCCAGTCTAGATCTACCTGAGCTAGTTCAATTTTGGCAGCTTTATCTACCTGTTGGTTATTCCATTGTTCTTCATTGGCACGGCTTTTTGGCACATGAGCATCTACATGACGTACTTTCAGAGTCATATTTTCCACCCGAGCAGCAATGTCTTGCCATAATGCAGCAGCCCAGATGGGTTTACCCTTGCGCTGCCAGTTGGTCTTCTTCCATTGCTGTAGCCATCCCCATAGAGCATTAGCCACCATCCAGGAGTCAGTGTAAAGATAGAGTACTGGCCACTTCTCTCGTTCTGCAATCTTTAGAGCTAGTTGGATAGCCTTCACTTCAGCAAACTGACTTGACTCACCTTCTCCTTCAGTGGCCTCAACAACTCGTCGTGTGGGACTCCACACAGCAGCTTTCCACTTACGATGATTTCCTACCACGCGGCAGGATCCGTCAGTAAACAAAGCATAATGCCTCTCATCTTCTGATAGTTCATTATATGGTGGTGCCTCTTGGGCGCGAGCTACTTCCTCAGGCAATGCTCCAAAATCTCTGCCTTCTGGCCAGTCCATGATTTCTTCCAGGATTCCTGGGCGATTAGATTTCCCCAGCCGAGATCGTTGTGTAATCAACGCCATCCACTTACTCCATGTAGCGCTGGTTGCATGATGTATAGAAGGGGTTTTCCCTTTGAACATCCAGTGTAACACGGGCAGACGTGGTGCCAAGAGGAGATGAGCTTCTGTGCCAATGACTTCTGAAGCAGCTCGAAGTCCCTCATATGCTGCTAGTATTTCTTTTTCAGTTGGGGTGTAGTGGGCTTCCGATCCTCGATATCCTCGGCTCCAAAACCCTAATGGTCGACCTCGGGTTTCTCCAGATGTTTTCTGCCAGAGGCTCCAGGTGAGACCATGCTCTCCAGCGGCAGTGTAGAGGATATTCTGCACATCTGGTCCTGTACGGATGGGCCCAAGGGCAACTGCACGAGCTATTTCCTGTTTAATTTGTTGAAAAGCTTGTTGCTCAAGGCCCCACTCAAAACAGTTCTTCTTTCTGGTTACTCTAAAGAGAGGGCTCACAAGCTGACTATAACCTGGGATATGCATCCTCCAGAATCCCACAAGGCCCAGGAAAGCTTGTGTTTCTTTCTTATTAGTCGGTTGAGACATAGTCGCTATTTTGTTCACAACATCCATAGGCACATGCCGACGCCCATCTTGCCATTTTATGCCCAAAAACTGTATCTCTTGTGCAGGTCCCTTTACTTTGTTTCTTTTTATAGCAAAACCAGCTTTCAGGAGAATCTGTATTATTCTCTTCCCTATCTCAAACACTTCTTCTGCCTTTTTGCCCCATACAATTATGTCATCAATGTACTGTAAATGTTCAGGGGCATCACCCATTTCCAGCACAGTTTGGATTAGACCATGGCAAATAGTAGGACTATGTTTCCACCCCTGGGGCAATCGATTCCAAGTATATTGGACACCTCTCCATGTGAAGGCAAATTGTGGCCTGCACTCTGCTGCCAATGGAATTGAGAAGAATGCATTAGCGATGTCAATCGTAGCATACCACTTGGCTGCTTTTGACTCCAGTTCATACTGGAGCTCTAACATGTCTGGTACAGCAGCACTCAGTGGTGGTGTCACTTCGTTCAGGCCACGATAGTCTACTGTTAACCTCCACCCTCCATCAGATTTTTTCACAGGCCATATGGGACTATTAAATGGGGAATGAGTTTTGCTAATTACTCCTTGAGCCTCCAATTGATGAATCAACTCACGGATGGGATCCAGGGAATCTCGATTGCCTCCGGTGCACCGTCCTGGTAGCAATTGGTACCTGTTGCTCTTGAACTTGCAGCAATCCCACAACAAAAGGGTCTTCTGAGAGGCCAGGTAAACTGGAGAGTTGTTTGATTTTCTCTGTATCTACAGTGGCTATACCAAAAGCCCATCGATACTCCTTGGGGTCTTTGAAGTATCCTCTCCTGAGGTAATCTATGCCAAGAATACAAGGGGCCTCTGGACCAGTCACAATGGGGTGTTTTTTCCATTTATCCCCTGTTAAGCTCACTTCAGCCTCTAATACAGATAATTCTTCACATCCCCCTGTCACTCCAGAGATCCAGACAGAATCTGTGCCTCTATACCTTGATGGCATCAATGTACACTGTGCCCCTGTGTCTACTAAGGCTTTATACCTTTGTGGGTTTGATGTGCCAGGCCATCGAACCCACACAGTCCAGTAGATTCGGTCATCCCTTTCCTCCTCCTGGCTGGAGGCAGGGACCCTCTATTTCTGTTCTTCATCAGAGTATTCGCTATCTGATCCTTGCAATTGCAGACCTGAAGTCTCCTCATTGGCATCGAAGGAAGTAGTTGCAGTTCTTCTATGTCTTGGAGATTGTTGATTGTCCTCTTTTGTTTTGGCAGCCACTCTGCTGACAGCCCTCTTGGGTGGTCCTTTTCTAACAGCTGTCTTCCCCCTTAGTTCACGTACACGCGCTTCCAGCTTAAAAGTGGGTTCACCATCCCACTTCCTCATATCCTCTCCTTGGCCACGCAAAAAGAGCCAGAGTTCATTTCGTGGTATACTCCTGCGTCTGGGACTTCCTTTTCCCCTGGTTGGGGCAGTGGATGACTGAATTCTTGAGGCAGATCTGACAGTCAGGCCATCATCCCACACTGATGAGGAGGTGCAGAGGCTCTCTTCATAGTTCTGTAACCAAGAAGACACCCTCTCCACTGTTGGTATATCCATGTCTGGATGATACACCATTGCCAGGATATTAGAATATGTAGCTGGGGCACTCTGGATCACTTTTCTCAACATGGCCCGTGTACACTGGACATCGTCTGGATCTGTGGAGTCCTCGACATTATCCAGATCACCATAGATGACTTCCAACACAGCTAATTCCCTTAGATATTGGATCCCTTCATCAGCTCTAGTCCACTTTCCTCGGGCATTTACAAGGTCTTCCTTGAATGGGTATCTTGCCCGTACACTTGAGAGGAGTCGTTTCCAGAGACTACAAACTGAGGTTTTCTTTCCAATGCCTTTATCAATTCCCCGGTCCCTAGCAAGAGATCCTAGCTGTTGGGCTTCTCTGCCTTCCAATTGTTGACTGTCAGTCCCGTTATCCCAACATCGGAGCAGCCAGGCACCAATCCGCTCACCTGGCTGGCGACTGTAATCTTTTCGCATATCTCTAAGTTCTGTTGAGGTGAGGGACCGAGTAGTTTCCATTTCCTTTTCGATTTCTTTCACTTCTTCTCCTGATCTCCTTACCGAAGGACCAGTTTCTTCTTCTAGCCTTTCCTCTTCCTCCTCTTCTGCCCTTACTAATCGATGATATGGACTTGACCTCCTTATCCACTGCTTCTTTTTCACTACTGGGGCAACCACTGTGGTTGTTGTTTGGTTCCCTGTCTCAACCATGGTAGTCTCAGGTATAGTTTGAATTTCCACCTCGGCCATAGTTCTCTGAGAGGGCTGGACTGCAACTGACTCAACCATGGTGATCTCAGGTACCGTTTGAATTTCCATTTCAACCATAGTTCTCTGAGAGGACTGGAATGCAGCTCGGTAGGCAGAGGCTAGGCCCCAGTATAGTGCCTGAACCTGATGGGCCTCATTAGGGTAGGTAAGACACCCTTCTATCAGGTAGCGTGTCAGTAAAGCAGGGTTTTTTATCTGTTCAGGTGTAAAATCCCAGGTTACAGGAGGTGATAACCGTCCTAGGAATTTGCCTAAATTCATCCACATACCCTGCCACCCAGGGACTGGCCGCTTCAGGGGGCATTTTAACATGTTTCCATCGCAAATTTGTACTCTCTGATACCCAGATGACTCCAGATTCCACAAGATATATAATATACCAACCATGTTAATTAGTAATATTAAAACTCTCGTATAAGGGTGACTAAGGACCTGGGAAGTCTGTGTAACAAAATTGTCTAGATCAGTCTGAGCTGAGGAGAAAGAGGTGCTTTGCCCCATGGCCTCCACAAGATAGCTCCCACAGCACACTAAATTCATCAGTAACAGAATGAGACTTGCTATTATTATTTGGGCCATCATGTTCCCAGGCCCTTTCATCCTCTTCACAAAATTATATAGCCAGCTTAGCAAAGCTATTAAGGTTAAAGCACAGCCGAGAGTCAATGTTAGGAGCATCATGTTCCCAAACATTAGAAAGTGTAAGATAAGCTGCATAACAGCAAGGCTCCGTGACCAGCACGGGAACTTTGCACTCATTGTGCTTACTGTAATTGCAATGGAGCTAATGTAAAACTGCTATTATCTCGCCCCACGTTGGGCGCCAAAAGGGCTGTGGTAGTTTGAGTCTGGCTGGATGCCAGGTGCCCACCACACCGCTTTACCTCCCACCTCCTCAGCAAGCCAGGGAAGGGGAGAAAATAAGATGGGAATCTCGTGGGTTGAGATAAAAGCAGTTTAATAAATAAGCAGCAAAGCCGCGCGCGCGGGAAGCAAAGCAAAAGCAGATAAGCTGTTACTCTCTACTTCCCATCAGCAGCGATGTCCAGCCACCTCCCGAGAAGCAGGGCTGCGGTACGCGTAGCGGTTGCTTTGGGAAGGCCAGAAATGAATCTCGCCTCCCCTTCCTGCTCCTCTCCCCCAGTTTATATTACTGAGCTGACGTCATATGGTATGGAATATCTCCTTGGTCAGCCTGGGTCAGCTGTCCTGGCCATAGTCCCTCCCAAGATCATGCCCACTCACAGCTATTGGTGAAGGTGGGGGAAGGAATGCTGGAGGGACAGCCCTGATGTTGTGCAAGCGGTAGTCATAATATTGATATCAACAGTAAGCACAGCACTGCAGGAGCTGCTGTGGAAAATCACTACCGTCCCAGACCCACTACAAACCCCCTAGACAAGATAGGAGGGTTGATTTCAATTCTGATTCCCTCGAGGGGACCTCTGGTGTTTCCTGGGAAACAGTAAATGATGACTGCGATGACCAGTATTAGGGGGGCCCTGCCTCCAGCCAGGTGGAGAAAAGGGATAATCGGGTTTATTGGACTGTGTGGATTCGTTGGCCTGGCACATCAAATCCACAAGAATACAAGGCTTTAGTAGACACCGGTGCACAATGTACTCTGATGCCATCAAATTTTAAAGGGACAGAATCCATTTGTATTTCTGGAGTGACAGGGGGATCTCAACAGCTATCTGTATTAGAAGCTGAAGTGAGTCTGACTAGCACAAATTGGCACAAGCATCCTATTGCGACAGGCCCCAAAGCTCCATGCATCTTAGGTATAGATTATCTTAAGAGAGGGTATTTTAAGGACCCAAAAGGATACAGGTGGGCCTTTGGTGTGGCTGCAGTGGAGGCCAGCATGCCTGGCCTTTTAGAGGACCCTTCTGTTGTGGGGTTGCTGAAGGTTGAGGAGCAACAGGTACCAATTGCAACCACAACAGTGCACCGTCGGCAATACCGCACCAACAGAGACTCTGTGATTCCCATTCATAAGTTGATTCGCCAATTAGAGAGCCAAGGGGTGATCAGCAAAACTCACCCTTTAACAGCCCTATATGGCCGGTACAAAAGTCTACTGGAGAGTGGAGACTGACAGTAGACTTTCATGGCCTGAATGAAGTCACGCCACCGCTGAGCGCAGCTGTGCCAGACATGTTGGAACTCCAATACGAATTGGAGTCCAAGGCAGCCAAATGGTATGCCACCATTGATATTGCCAATGCATTCTTCTCAATCCCTTTAGCAAAAGAGTGCAGGCCTCAGTTTGCTTTCACTTGGTGAGGGGTGCAGTGTACTTGGAATTGACTGCCCCAGGAGTGGAAACACAGCCCTACCATTTGCCATGGACTGATCCAGGCCACGCTGGAGGAGGGTGAGGCCCCAGAACATCTGCAATACATTGATGATATTGTGGTGTGGGGTGACTCAGCAGAGGAAGTCCTTGATAAAGGAAAGAAAATAATTCAAATTCTTCTAAAGGCTGGCTTTGCCATTAAACGCAGTAAAGTCAAAGGACCTGCACAGGAGATCCAGTTTTTAGGAGTAAAATGGCAGGATAGACATCGCCATATTCCAACAGAGGTGATAAGATTGCAGCCATGTCTCCACCAACTAACAAAAAGGAAACACAAGCTTTCCTAGGTGTTGTGGGTTTTTGGAGAATGCATATTCCAAATTATAGTATGATTGTTAGCCCCCTCTACCATGTGACACAGAAGAAGAATGATTTTGAATGGGGTCCTGAGCAGCAACAAAGTTTTGAACAAATTAAACAGGAGATAGTTCATGCAATGGCGCTTGGGCCAGTCCGGACAGGACCAGATGTTGAAAATGTGCTCTACACCGCAGCTGGGGAGAATGGCCCTACTTGGAGTCTTTGGCAGAGAGCACCTGGGGAGGGTCGAGGCTGACCCCTTGGGTTCTGGAGTCGGGGATACAGAGGATCCACCGAGAAGGAGATACTGGCAGCATATGAAGGAGTTCGATCTGCGTCAGAAGTGATTGGCACAGAAACACAACTCTTCCTGACATCTCGACTGCCAGTGCTGGGCTGGATGTTCAAGGGGAAGGCATTCCCTACGCATCATGCAACTGATGCTACGTGGAGTAAGTGGATCGCACTGATCACACAATGAGCTCGCATAGGGAAGCCTAGTCGCCCTGGGATCCTGGAGGTGATCACAAACTGGCCAGAGTGTGAAGATGGTGAAATATCACCAGAGAAGGTGACACGTGTTGACGAGACCCTATCATATGATGAACTGTCAGAAGAGGAGAAGCGATATGCCCTGTTTACTGATGGCTCTTGTTGCCTTGTGGGAAGGCATCGGAGATGGAAGGCAGCTGTATGGAGTCCCCTACGCAAAATTTCAGAAGCTGTAGAAGGAGAGGGTGAAGCAAGTCAGTTTGCAGAGTGTAGTGGGTCTGGGACGGTAGTGATTTTCCACAGCAGCTCCTGCAGTGCTGTGCTTACTGTTGATATCAATATTATGACTACCGCTTGCACAACATCGGGGCTGTCCCTCCAGCATTCCTTCCCCCACCTTCACCAATAGCTGTGAGTGGGCATGATCTTGGGAGGGACTATGGCCAGGACAGCTGACCCAGGCTGACCAAGGAGATATTCCATACCATATGACGTCAGCTCAGGAATATAAACTGGGGGAAAGGAGCAGGAAGGAGAGGCGAGATGCATTTCTGGCCTTCCCAAAGCAACCGCTACGCGTACTGAAGCCCTGCTTCTCGGGAGGTGGCCGGACATCGCTGCTGATGGGAAGTAGAGAGTAACAGCTTATCTGCTTCTGCTTTGCTTCCCGCGCGCGCGGCTTTGCTGCTTATTTATTAAACTGCTTTTATCTCAACCCACGAGATTCCCATCTTATTTTCTCCCCTTCCCTGGCTTGCTGAGGAGGTGGGAGGTAAAGCGGTGTGGTGGGCACCTGGCATCCAGCCAGGCTCAAACTACCACAGCCCTTTTGGCGCCCAACGTGGGGCGAGATAATAGCAGATTTACATTAACTGCATTGCAATTACAGTAAGCCAATGAGAGCAAAGTTCCTGTGCTGGTCACGGAGCCTTGCTGTTATGCAGCTTATCTTACACTTTCTAATGTTTGGGAACATGATGCTCCTAACATTGACTCTCGGCTGTGCTTTAACCTTAATAGCTTTGCTAAGCTGGCTATATAATTTTGTGAAGAGGATGAAAGGGCCTGGGAACATGATGGCCCAAATAATAATAGCAAGTCTCATTCTGTTACTGATGAATTTAGTGTGCTGTGGGAGCTATCTTGTGGAGGCCATGGGGCAAAGCACCTCTTTCTCCTCAGCTCGGACTGATCTAGACAATTCTGTTACACAGACTTCCCAGGTCCTTAGTCACCCTTATACGAGAGTTTTAATATTACTAATTAACATGGTTGGTATATTATATATCTTGTGGAATCTGGAGTCATCTGGGTATCAGAGAGTACAAATTTGCGATGGAAACATGTTAAAATGCCCCCTGAAGCGGCCAGTCCCTGGGTGGCAGGGTATGTGGATGAATTTAGGCAAATTCCTAGGACGGTTATCACCTCCTGTAATCTGGGATTTTACATCTGAACAGATAAAAAACCCTGCTTTACTGACACGCTACCTGATAGAAGGGTGTCTTACCTACCCTAATGAGGCCCATCAGGTTCAGGCACTATACTGGGGCCTAGCCTCTGCCTACCGAGCTGCATTCCAGTCCTCTCAGAGAACTGTAATTGAAATGGAAACTCAAACGGTACCTGAGACCAACATAGTTGAGTCAGTCGCAGTCCAGCCCTCTCAGAGAACTATGGCCGAGGTGGAAATTCAAACTATACCTGAGACCAACATAGTTGAGTCAGTCGCAGTCCAGCCCTCTCAGAGAACTATGGCCGAGGTGGAAATTCAAACTATACCTGAGACTACCATGGTTGAGTCAGGGAACCAAACAACAACCACAGTGGTTGCCCCAGTAGTGAAAAAGAAGCAGTGGATAAGGAGGTCAAGTCCATATCATCGATTAGTAAGGGCAGACGAGGAGGAAGAGGAAAGGCTAGAAGAAGAAACTGGTCCTTCGGTAAGGAGATCAGGAGAAGTGAGAGAAATCGAAAAGGAAATGGAAACTACTCGGTCCCTCACCTCAACAGAACTTAGAGATATGCGAAAAGATTACAGTCGCCAGCCAGGTGAGCGGATTGGTGCCTGGCTGCTCCGATGCTGGGATAACGGGGCTGACAGTCAACAATTGGAAGGCAGAGAAGCCCAACAGCTAGGATCTCTTGCTAGGGACCGGGGAATTGATAAAGGCATTGGAAAGAAAACCTCAGTTTGTAGTCTCTGGAAACGACTCCTCTCAAGTGTACGGGCAAGATACCCATTCAAGGAAGACCTTGTAAATGCCCGAGGAAAGTGGACTAGAGCTGATGAAGGGATCCAATATCTAAGGGAATTAGCTGTGTTGGAAGTCATCTATGGTGATCTGGATAATGCCGAGGCCTCCACAGATCCAGACGATGTCCAGTGTACACGGGCCATGTTGAGAAAAGTGATCCAGAGTGCCCCAGCTACATATTCTAATATCCTGGCAATGGTGTATCATCCAGACATGGACATACCAACAGTGGAGAGGGTGTCTTCTTGGTTACAGAACTATGAAGAGAGCCTCTGCACCTCCTCATCAGTGTGGGATGATGGCCTGATTGTTAGATCTGCCTCAAGAACTCAGTCATCCACTGTCCCGACTAGGGGAAAGGGAAGTCCCAGACGCAGGAGTACACCGCGAAATGAACTCTGGCTCTTTTTGCGT
Organism: Colius striatus; assembly: GCF_028858725.1. NCBI lineage: Eukaryota > Metazoa > Chordata > Aves > Coliiformes > Coliidae > Colius > Colius striatus. The sequence continues at coordinate 40,751,315 of NC_084789.1, forward strand.
GGCCAAGGAGAGGATATGAGGAAGTGGGATGGTGAACCCACTTTTAAGCTAGAAGCGCGTGTACGTGAACTAAGGGGGAAGGCAGCTGTTAGAAAAGGACCGCCCAAGAGGGCTGTCAGCAGAGTGGCTGCCAAAACAAAAGAGGACAATCAACAATCTCCAAGACATAGAAGAACTGCAACTACTTCCTTCGAAGCCAATGAGGAGACTTCAGGTCTGCAATTGCAAGGATCAGATAGCGAATACTCTGATGAAGAACAGAAATAGAGGGTCCCTGCCTCCAGCCAGGAGGAGGAAAGGGATGACCGAATCTACTGGACTGTGTGGGTTCGATGGCCTGGCACATCAAACCCACAAAGGTATAAAGCCTTAGTAGACACAGGGGCACAGTGTACATTGATGCCATCAAGGTATAGAGGCACAGATTCTGTCTGGATCTCTGGAGTGACAGGGGGATGTGAAGAATTATCTGTATTAGAGGCTGAAGTGAGCTTAACAGGGGACAAATGGAAAAAACACCCCATTGTGACTGGTCCAGAGGCCCCTTGTATTCTTGGCATAGATTACCTCAGGAGAGGGTACTTCAAAGACCCCAAGGGGTATCGATGGGCTTTTGGTATAGCCACTGTAGATACAGAGAAAATCAAACAACTCTCTAATTTACCTGGCCTCTCAGAAGACCCTTTTGTTGTGGGATTGCTGCAAGTTCAAGAGCAACAGGTACCAATTGCTACCAGGACAGTGCACCGGAGGCAATATCGCACGAACCGAGATTCCCTGGCTCCCATCCGTGAGTTGATTCATCAGCTGGAGGCTCAAGGAGTAATTAGCAAAACTCATTCCCCATTTAATAGTCCCATATGGCCTGTGAAAAAATCTGATGGAGGGTGGAGGTTAACAGTAGACTATCGTGGCCTGAACGAAGTGACACCACCACTGAGTGCTGCTGTACCAGACATGTTAGAGCTCCAGTATGAACTGGAGTCAAAAGCAGCCAAGTGGTATGCTACGATTGACATCGCTAATGCATTCTTCTCAATTCCATTGGCAGCAGAGTGCAGGCCACAATTTGCCTTCACATGGAGAGGTGTCCAATATACCTGGAATCGATTGCCCCAGGGGTGGAAACATAGTCCTACTATTTGCCATGGTCTAATCCAAACTGTGCTGGAAACGGGTGATGCCCCTGAACATTTACAGTACATTGATGACATAATTGTATGGGGCAACAAGGCAGAAGAAGTGTTTGAGAAAGGGAAAAGAATAATACAGATTCTCCTGAAAGCTGGTTTTGCTATAAAAAGAAACAAAGTAAAGGGACCTGCACAAGAGATACAGTTTTTGGGCATAAAATGGCAAGATGGGCGTCGGCATGTGCCTATGGATGTTGTGAATAAAATAGCAACTATGTCTCAACCGACTAATAAGAAAGAAACACAAGCTTTCCTGGGCCTTGTGGGATTCTGGAGGATGCATATCCCAGGTTATAGTCAGCTTGTGAGCCCTCTCTTTAGAGTAACCAGAAAAAAGAACTGTTTTGAGTGGGGCCTTGAGCAACAACAAGCTTTTCAACAAATTAAACAGGAAATAGCTCGTGCAGTTGCCCTTGGGCCCATCCGTACAGGACCAGATGTGCAGAATATCCTCTACACTGCCGCTGGAGAGCCATGGTCTCACCTGGAGCCTCTGGCAGAAAACATCTGGAGAAACCCGAGGTCGACCATTAGGGTTTTGGAGCCGAGGATATCGAGGATCGGAAGCCCACTACACCCCAACTGAAAAAGAAATACTAGCAGCATATGAGGGACTTCGAGCTGCTTCAGAAGTCATTGGCACAGAAGCTCATCTCCTCTTGGCACCACGTCTGCCTGTGTTACACTGGATGTTCAAAGGGAAAACCCCTTCTATACATCATGCAACCAGCGCTACATGGAGTAAGTGGATGGCGTTGATTACACAACGATCTCGGCTGGGGAAATCTAATCGCCCAGGAATCCTGGAAGAAATCATGGACTGGCCAGAAGGCAGAGATTTTGGAGCATTGCCTGAGGAAGTAGCTCGCGCCCAAGAGGCACCACCATATAATGAACTGTCAGAAGATGAGAGGCATTATGCTTTGTTTACTGACGGATCCTGCCGCGTGGTAGGAAATCATCGTAAGTGGAAAGCTGCTGTGTGGAGTCCCACACGACGAGTTGTTGAGGCCACTGAAGGAGAAGGTGAGTCAAGTCAGTTTGCTGAAGTGAAGGCTATCCAACTAGCTCTAAAGATTGCAGAACGAGAGAAGTGGCCAGTACTCTATCTTTACACTGACTCCTGGATGGTGGCTAATGCTCTATGGGGATGGCTACAGCAATGGAAGAAGACCAACTGGCAGCGCAAGGGTAAACCCATCTGGGCTGCTGCATTATGGCAAGACATTGCTGCTCGGGTGGAAAATATAACTCTGAAGGTACGTCATGTAGATGTTCATGTGCCAAAAAGCCGTGCCAATGAAGAACAATGGAATAACCAACAGGTAGATAAAGCTGCCAAAATTGAACTAGCTCAGGTAGATCTAGACTGGGAGCGTAAAGGTGAGCTATTTATAGCTCGATGGGCCCATGAAACATCAGGACATCTGGGAAGAGATGCAACATATAGATGGGCTCGTGATCGAGGGGTGGACTTGACCATGGAAGCCATCACACAGGTCACCCATGAATGTGAAACATGTGCCGCAATCAAGCGAGCCACACGAATCAAGTCTCCCTGGAACAGAGGCCGATGGCTGGGTTTTCAGTATGGTGAGGCCTGGCAAATTGACTATGTTGGACCACTACCACGAACACATCAAGGCAAGCGGTATATACTCACCATGGTGGAAGCAACTACTGGTTGGTTGGAAACATACTCTGTAAACCACGCCACTGCCCGAAATACTGTCTTGGGTCTTGAAAGGCAAGTTTTGTGGCGACACGGCACTGCAGAAAGAATTGAATCAGATAATGGAACTCATTTTCGAAATAATCTCATAAACTCCTGGGCAAAGAAACATGGCATTGAGTGGATATACCACATCCCCTATCACCCTCAAGCCTCTGGAAAGATTGAGAGATATAATGGGTTACTAAAGACCATGTTGAGAGCACTGGGCAATGGGGCATGGAAGCAGTGGGATAAAAATTTAGCAGAAGCCACTTGGCTGGTCAATAGCAGAGGTTCAACTAACCGTCCTGGTCCTGCCCAAACAAAACCACTACATACTGTGGGAGGAGATAAGGTCCCCGTAGTGCACCCAGGGAAATGGCTGGGGAAGGCAGTATGGGTTGCACCTCCCATGGGAAAAGGCAAACCCATTCGTGGGATTGTCTTTGCTCAAGGGCCTGGCTGTACTTGGTGGGTGATGAGAAAGGATGGGGAAACTCGATGTGTACCTCAAGGAGACTTAACCTTGGGGGAAAAATAACCTGTTATGTGAGTTATCTGTTGTAGATGAACTTTGCAAGAAAAACCGGACAAGTGGACAAACCAAGCCGGTGCTGGTGCCCAACACTGAACATACTGTTTCCCCTGGCCTGGATATTCATCTTGATGGATGAGACAGAAGTTATGACCTGCTCCAGTGAACATCTACAGAGGATGAAAGATATAAGAATGTTGTTTGTTTGTTTGATGCAAGATGCAAGAGGGAATACAAGAATGATGTTTGTCTGTTGAAGAGTGGGGGTACTGGTTAATGAGAGTATATAAGAATGTATATGGATTGTTAAGATGGTTTGTCTGAGCATGACATAAATGGTATGGAATAAGGGGTGGAGACTGTAGTGGGTCTGGGACGGTAGTGATTTTCCACAGCAGCTCCTGCAGTGCTGTGCTTACTGTTGATATCAATATTATGACTACCGCTTGCACAACATCGGGGCTGTCCCTCCAGCATTCCTTCCCCCACCTTCACCAATAGCTGTGAGTGGGCATGATCTTGGGAGGGACTATGGCCAGGACAGCTGACCCAGGCTGACCAAGGAGATATTCCATACCATATGACGTCAGCTCAGTAATATAAACTGGGGGAGAGGAGCAGGAAGGGGAGGCGAGATTCATTTCTGGCCTTCCCAAAGCAACCGCTACGCGTACTGAAGCCCTGCTTCTCGGGAGGTGGCCGGACATCGCTGCTGATGGGAAGTAGAGAGTAACAGCTTATCTGCTTCTGCTTTGCTTCCCGCGCGCGCGGCTTTGCTACTTATTTATTAAACTGCTTTTATCTCAACCCACGAGATTCCCATCTTATTTTCTCCCCTTCCCTGGCTTGCTTCTCGGGAGGTGGGGGGTAAAGCGGTGTGGTGGGCACCTGGCATCCAGCCAGGCTCAAACTACCACATTCATTTACTAATTCATGAATGTGGGTGAGCTTTTCTTTGCTTAGTGGCCATTGATCAATCCAAACTGGTTTATCTGTCAGACAGGTTAACTTCAGGATTGGTCGCCCATCAATGGCCGCCATTAAAAATTTTCATTTGACAAACGAAAGCCCATTTGGCTTAAGGCATCTCTACCTAAAAGCCAAACTGAAGTATTCATTACATAGGGTCTAATTTGCACACATCTATCCTCTTCGCCCTGTACGCATACCAAAATCAGGTCTGTGATAATTTTTGTCATCTGTATTCCTCCTACTCCAACAACAGGGGTGCCTAAATTCTCTAAAGGCCAGCTTTTTGGCCAATAGGGTAATGGAACAATAGTAACATCTGCTCCCGTATCCAGTAATGTGTTGTACCCAACCATGTGTTCACCATTTGGATGTTGGAATACAACCGTCTGAGTGGGCTTTCCCTGTGAAAGTGGCACTGCCAGTCTTACCTCAGGTACTCCAGTGGATCCAAAACCACCGTCTCGACGCTTACGACTTCCTGCAAAAGTAACTTTAGCTCTGAAAGGAACTAATTGAGCTATTTTAGTTCTTTTAGGTATATGAACTGGTGGTTGCCAAACTTTAACCATTATTCCAATATTTCCTTCATAATCCGCATCAATTACACTGGGGAGCACAAAAATACCCTGTCGAGAGGCTGATGACCGTCCTAAAAGCAAAGCACTTAAACCATAGCCAAGAGGTCCGTTAGCGTTGGATGAGATAACCATTACCTACGTGTTGTGGATGGTTACATCTACTGCTGTTTCCACATCCACTCCTGCGCTTCCTGCAGTGGCTGATCTGAGGCCATCCAGGCAGCTGTTGGTGCTGAAGGGCGTTTTTGTGCCATCGCGCTCGCCCTTTTTGCGCTCGTTAACCCGTTTCCCTTAGGCATTGTATGTCTGGCCACTCGAGAGCGGCACTCAGTGGCTCTATGGCCAAACTTGCCACATCTGTAACAACTGCCATGAAATCTGCCATTGGACCCAGATGGTCTGGCGGAGCTGTTTGTCCATCCCAATGGTCTGGACCGACATTGATTTTTCACGTGTCCTATTTTTCCACAATTAAAGCATTTTGGCCTCCGATTTCCTTTGTGAGGTTGAACTAAAGGTTTCAATGCTGTTGCCATAGCTTCAGCTAAATGTGCTGACGATCCTACCCTAGAGCAGGCTTCTATCATGTCGACCAAAGCTGCTGTCCGCGGGAGAGCCTGCAGGATCTTTTTGCAGTCATGGTTAGCGTTAGCAGCTGCTAAGTGTAACCCTATTTCCGCCTTTACTTCAGTTGACATGTTTGGTATACGATCCAGAGCTGCTCTTAGACGGTCTAAAAAGGTCATGAAAGGCTCCTTAGGTTTCTGTATAATAGTTGTATATGAGGGAACTGGCACCCCCATGTCAGGAACAATCTTAAATGCTTGACGAGCCAGTGTCTGTGTTTGCTGAAGAATAGCTTCATGCAGTCGGGCTTGTACCTGAGGGTCAGCAAATGGTCCTTTACCCAACATCATATCTGCTGTGACGACTCGCCGCGGATCTCCCTGTTGTAAGTCCATATTTTCTACTACTGCCACATCAACTCTTTTTTCCCATTCAGACTCCCATAGTAATACCTGAGTGGGCTTCAGGAAAGTTTCTGCTAGCTTCCGGCAGTCGAATGGAGTCATTAATCCACTGGTGAAAATATGATCCAATAGCGTTTGAACGTATGGGTTGGACAAGCCATATTGCATTACAGCTTTCTGGCCTTCCCTTACCAACTTCCAATCCAAAGGTGCCCATTGTCGTTTTCTTTGTGCTACTATTACTGGAAAGGCTTGTGGAATAAATTCTCCTTCGATTACCACATCGCGTATGAGGCCTCTCCATTTCTTAGCCGGATCATAGTCATCTGGCCGGGGGTCTCTGAGCACCTGTGGGGATGAAACTTTAATCTCTGGGTTGGTTAATTCATTAATTCATTCCAACAGTTGATTAGCTGTTGCTTTTGGTTTTTCCATCAGTTCCTCCAAGTGGGCCAAAGTGTGTTTCATATCTTCTCTGTGTTGTATTAATTTTTCCTTTAATAATTGTTTTTGTTGATCTTCAACTTCACTAGATGTTGGGGGTGATGATGGAAGAGGAATACACTCAGGGATTGATGAGCTCAGGGGCAATGGCGTATCCACAGTGTCATTTGTAAAACGTACCTTTCGTTCTCTGCCAGGTACTCCTTCAGGCATAGCAGAAGGATGGGATGGGGCAGGATGGTGAAGGGTGGGTGGGAGGGGAGGAGAAGCAATGCGTGTATTCGGCTCCTGGAACAGTGCTCTAGTGGGTTCTGGGGGAGGTGGGCTCACATCCATGCTCTCCTCTTCTAAAGGTTGAGCCGATGGTACTATAAAGTCACCATCTCCAAAGAACCTTTTAGCGTCTACTGGAAACACAGATGGTACAGCAGTTTCTGCTTTCATGGCAGCAGCTGCAGCACACTCAGCTTCTAGCTGGTGTATAATGGATGATACCGATTTACACAAGCCGATAGCATTATTCAACATGTCTCCTAGGTTTTCCCAGTGTCCCTTTTCATATACTTCTTGGGGGGAAACAAAGAGACCTACTTCCTGTCCCCATCTTACAAGTCTTAGCAAATCCTCTCTTTCATAATTGAATCCTTTCTCAGCAAGGATATGCTGAAGGATGCCAATAGGATTTTCCTCTTTGCTTATCATTTTTCCCATTATATCACTTTACTCAGATCACTTGCCTTCTCAAGTAGGAATCCAAGTGCTTTTCTGCCGAGGGTTCTTAATCCAACCAATTCAGCGAATCACGTCAGGGTCACCAAATGTTGTAGTGGTGCAAGCAATATTCTGTCAAAGACATAGAGAGTCTAAATAATACACGTGTAGAGACCTACACAGGCAACATAGTACAACCACCAGAATTGACTCAAAGCCACCCTTCCTTTGCTAGCTACCTCCTTATATGCTGCTTCTGCCCATGAGATCACCCAGGGCCCAATTGATTAACTTGTAGCACCTGTTTCTGAAGTAGCTTGCCAGCTGCATTAACTTATCCCTACCATCTTTATTCAAGCTGGCTGGTCCAAGCTACAACTGTGCCTACAGGCCCCAGCCTGTACCAAGAGGTGGTGGGGCCTGGCCAAGACTGGGGTACTTGCCCGTGCAGAGACAGGCAGGTTCCCCCTCCAGCTCCACGTCCATTCCTGACTTGCTATCGCACAAGTGCCAGCGTGGGGAGAGCAGGGGATGTCCAAAACCCTGCCAGCTTTATGGGAAGCTACAGAAAACCCACCTATTCTGGGATAAACCTCTCTGCTGTGGTATTCCTGCCCGGCTCATGTAGATGGGGCAGGTGTAAGTGCCTGTGGCCTGAGAGCTTCTGTCCCCTCAGACCATTTCCTTTCTCTTGTGTGGCCTCTGCAGCTTTCCAGAGCCCTGGCTACGTGTCCCTATCTGTGAGTGCTTGCAGTCCCGCCTGTGCAGTCCCAGGCTCTCCAGGCAGCTGCCTTGTTTTGCTTCATGCTCTTCCGGTGGCATGACCGAGGGGAGTCCAGACGATTCAGGCCACAAAAACTTTTTTAGAAAGCTTAGAAATCTTCCTGTTAACCCCTGCCAGCCTCTTCTGGGAAAGCAGGAGGAGAGAGCAGGGGGGAGCGGGAGGAGAAGGAGGAAGGCTGAAGGTAGCAGCTCTTCAGTTATATGAAATGAAGCAGTAGCAATGAATATGTATCAGTCACAGGTGTTGACAAGGAAAGTTTCCCTGTAATAGTGGCCAGAGAGGAGCCTGCACTGGGGAGACTTTCTTTCCCCTGGCACAGCAGGGATACTTGTGGGCTGAGCAGGTTGGGATCTGCGGCAGGGGAGCTGGCAGACGGGCTGGGCTGGGAGCAGGGGAGGGGAGTTTGGATTCCCCTGCCTCGGTTTCCCTGGGAAAGGGCCATAGCCCACGGTGAGCACAGCCCCTTTACTCTCCCCTGGCCAGCTGCCATGGCAAAGCAGAGGAGTGCATGGGGCTGTGCCAAGTGCTGATGAGTGCTCTCAACTGGCTCCTGCGCTGCACCGCCTTCTATGCCGAGAAGGTGAAGGAGACGCTGGAGCGGTGGCTGAGGGGCAGCTCAAGATGTGTCTGGAGAGGCTGGAGAAGATGCTTAGCAGCACCAAGAACCGTGCCCTCACCCACATCGCCAAGCTGGAGGAGATCTGTATGTTGCTGCCCCTGCCCCGTGACAAGCTCTGCCTGTGGCCTCTGCCAGGGCTTCCTCCTAGTCACTGCCAGCCCTGGGGCAATGTCATTGCCACCTCTCCCTTCCCTCTGCCCGGCTCCTGCCACATTGTCCCTGCGGCTCCAAGCCCATCCATTTTCCTGCCCTGTTGCCATAACCATCTCCTCCCTGGTTCCATGCCACTCTCTGCCCCCTCCCCTCTGTGCTGCCCTTGGAAGAGGAGCAGAATTAATGTGACAGCTGTGTGAGTGGGTTCTGTGCTCCAGTAGTGTGTCTATCACAGCCCTGCACCTTCACTCAAAGCCTATGTCTGCCTCAGAGGCTGCAGCCAGGAGCTGCTGGGTGGCACACAGACCCTCAGCTTGGGTTCACAGAGAATCAGAGAATTGTTTTGGTTGGAAAAGCCCTTTAAGCTCATGGAGTCCACCCCCTGTCCTCACACTGCCCAGCCCACCACTAACCCATGGCCCTCAGCACCTCAGCTCCATGGCTTTGCAATAGCTCCAGGGATGGGGACTCTCATCTGGATCTGGAAGGCCTGTTTTGTGGGCCTCATCAAGTCCCCAGAGGGCACAGAGGAGCTGAAGTGGACAGCCTTCACTTTCCTGAAGGTAGGGCCCAGTCCTGCCATGAGCAGAGCTCCAAGCCCCAGGTCTGCCACTGCCTTTTCCCTGCATGCTGAACTTGGATAGAGAAGTTACTTCTTTCCCCCAGCGTGTCACTGAGCCCGCTGCAGCCCTCCTGCAACCTGATGAGCGTCAGTTTTGCTGGCCTCCTTTCAGTCCAGCTCCACTTTGTTTTGCAGAGTGGCTTTCCTGGGATGCTGTGGGAGAAATGGTGGCCTTTGAAGGATACCACGGCAGCCTCAGGGCCTCTGCTCCCACAACTCAGCAGTGGGCAACCCTGATGCTGTTTCACCTCCTTTCTTTGTACCAGACAGAAGGGATCTGCCTGTAATTTCAGGCTTGAACACATGCTTTAGCCCCATAGCCTCAGTCCCCTGCCTGGCTGTCAGGAGGTGGTCATGCCCTGTGTGTGGGAGGTAGGGGCACAAAGTCCTCTGGGTGCATGGGCTGCTCCAGAAATGCTCTTTTCCTTGGACAAGGAGATCCTGACTGCAAACTGGGGTCTGCCTCAATCAGTCACATTGTGCCCTGTGTCTTTCAGATCCCCCAGATCTTGGTTAAACTCAAGAAGTATCCCCAAGGGGAGAAGATGAGTCTCAAGGAGCCGTTCAATGCGTTGTGTACCCAAGTTTGTCACAGCGTTGCTGGGGCCTGGCCAGAGCTGTGTAGGAGTGGCTAGGGTAGGAAATGATCTGTCCCAAGAACTTTCCTCTAAGGGACTAGGCAGTGTGGGAGAGGGAGGTGGGCTCGTGTCAGTAGCTCTGAGCTGAGTGCTTGGCTTTGTGCACGGCATTGCTTTGCCAAGGATGTGAACTGCGCCTTCGAGTTCCTGCTGAAGCTCACCCCACTGCTGGACAAAGCAGATGAGCGATGCAAGTGAGTGTCTAGGGCTGACCTGCAGCCCTGGGAACCTGTGGCCAGTCTGTACCACAATCACCTCATCCTCTCTCTGGTGAGCTGTGCTGTGGGGTGCTGGGGCAACTCCTGTCAAGGCTTTTTCAGTTTCTGATCCAATTCCTTCTTCCTGAGGAGCTGTTTCTGCCAGGTGAGTGATGTGAGTGTGTGATAGCTGATTCACGTGTTGGTGAATGATGTTGATGCTCTATTGTAGTAGGCGTCTAGAAGATCTCGGGTTGTAATGTGAGAGGTGGAGGGTACAGAAGAGGTGGGCACGGGGTGGAGGGAGAGGAGGTGCTGGTGTTAGCAGATAAAAGCACATGGTGTAAACAAGGGGTTGGAATAAAGTATCATCCATGCTGAGTGTGTGGTGATCCTTGTCCCCTCAGCAGGGTGGGCTGAGAGATCCGTGTGGGCGGCCTGGTGGTATTGCCGGTAGTGGCAACACTCTGATATCTGGAGCTGCTTTTTGGCCCTGCAGCATCCTCAGAGGGGTGGGAACAAGGCCAGGAGGGCAACCCAGGAGACCCCGTGCCCTGTATGGCAGCAGGGTTGCCATCCCTCAGGCCAGTGCTCTCTTTCTTTCAGCTGCAACTGTATGAATCTACTCCTGCAGGAGTGCAGTAAACAGGGACTGCTTTCAGAGGCCAACATAAACAACCTGATGGACAAATGATATAGCCCTCTCAAAAGTGGGGGTGACCACCTGGGGTTGGGGGACTCTCTCCCAGCTTGGCTACTCTTTGAGGAGAGCAGGAGCTCCCCCTTCTACTTCCCAGGAAGCCAGAGGAGCCCACCTGGAAGCATGCTGTGGGTGCCAGCAGCCTGAGCCCAGCCAGCTCTGCCCACCCTGCTCTCAGCCACTTCCCCATCTGCACCCTGTCTCTGCCTCACTCCAGTTGCCTCATGGCTGCTGGGTGCCAGAGCATGTGTTTGTGTGCCAGAAGGATGTGTTTGGGTGCCAGTCATGCTGCCTGAGGTACAGAGGGCTCCATCTTCCCTGTCCCAAGCCCTGTGGGTCCCTACTCACCAAGGCCTCACGGGACTCTGCTCTGGCAGCTGATCAGCTCTGCTTCCATGGCTAGAGTTTTGCTGCTGCTCTGTAGCACACAGTGCTCTTGACTTTTCTTTCCTTTGGTTTTTTTGGTAGACCATGGATGCAGATCAGTCCAAGTCCCCTGAGGGCTTGCTGGGGGTCTTGGGTCACATGCTGTCTGGGAAGAGCCTGGATTTGCTGCTGGTAGTGGCAGCAGCCACAGGCAAGCTGAAATCCTTTGCTTGCAAGTTCATCAAGTGAGTGTCCACCTGGATGATAGCACTCATCATAGTTTAGCAAGGAGTAGCTTTTGCTTGGTAACAGGGGGAGCGGGTTGCAGTGAAGACCTGGTAAAGAGTTTGTCAACCACCTCATTGCCTCTTGATAATCCATCTTTTAGGCCTGAATGGCTTTGAATATGCCCAATATAGTAGACAGTTTGACGTTCATTTATCCTATGCTAAAGCCGTACAAACAGATTATAAAGATTCTGATTAGAGATCTCCTTCAATAATGCTTGCTCTAATTGAGTTACAGCATTGACCATATATAGTGAATCAGAAATTATGTTCAATGGAATATCTGGCCATTTCTCAAAAGTTGTGACCACGGCTATTAGTTCTAACAGTTGGACTGAGCTGCTTGGGGAAGGTAATCCTGGTTGCAAGGCACCCATATCCTGCATCACTGCATTAACTGCCCTCAGATCATGTAACAATCACCACTTTCTTGATTTTTTTAGGAATAGTAAAAATCAGGGTGTTCCAGGGACTAGTAGATGGCTTAATATGTCCCTTTTCTAATTGCTCTTTTACTAATCCATGTATCTAGGCAAGCTTCTCTTTACTTAGCAGCCATTGATCAACCCATACTGGTTGATCTGTAAGCCAAGTTAACTTTAGGATTGGTTGCCCATCAATAGCCACTACTAAAAGCTTTTATTTGATAGGTGATAGCCCATTTGGCTTAAAGCATCTCTGCCTAAGAGCCACACTGAGGTATTCATCACATATGGATGAACTTGTGCACAACTATTTTCTTTGCCTTATACCCAAACTGTAATTAGATCTTTGCTGATTCTTGTAATCTGCATGCCCCCTACCCCAACAACAGAGGTTCCTAAACTCTCTAAAGGCCAATTTTCTGGCCAAAATAATAATGGAACAATGGTCACATCTGCCCCTGTATCAAACAACACATTATGGCCAATCATTTGTTTACCGCTCAAGTGTTGGAACATGATCATTTGAGTGGGCTTTGCCTGCGAGAGTGGCATTGTAAGCCTTACTCCTGGCATACTTGTGGACACAAACCCACCATCCCGGTGCTCTCAAATACCTGGAAATGGAATGTTGGCCCTAAAAGGAATTAACTGTGCTATCCTGGTCCCTCTAGTTATATAAACTGGTGGCTACCAAACTTTAACCATAATTCCAATTTTTCCCTGATAATCAGCATCAATTGCACCTGGAAGCACAAAGATGCCTTGGCGAGAGGTCAAGGATCATCCTATGAGCAAAGCACTCAGACCATGACCCAGGGGTCCATTTGCATTGGATGGGATTATTGTAAGCTCTGTATCGTTGATGGTTACATCTATTGTGACTTCCACATCCACTCCTGCACTTCCTGCAGTGGCTGAGCTGAGGCGATCCAGGCAGCCACTGATGTTGAAGGGTGTTTTTGTGTCATTGTGCTCACCCTCTTTGTGCTCATCAATCTGTTTCCCAAAGGTGTGCTGTGTCTGGCCACTTGAGAGCAGCATTCATTGGCTCTATGTCCAAATTTGCCACATCTATTACAAGTGCCATGAAACCTTGATGTTCTAGTCGAGTTATTTTTCTGGAACATCGGCCTAGATTGACATTGTTTTTTCACATGTCCCATTTTTCCACAATTAAAACACTTCAGTCCCCGATCTCCTCTTCTTTGCTGTACTAGGGGTTTTAATGCCATTGCCATGGCTTCAGCGAGATGTGTTACTTTTTCTTGACTGGTCGTGACTGCATACCCGACATATCTTCTCCCTTGCAGAACATAGCTGCTCCCATCTGTAAACCAACTTTCCATGTTGTCCAGAGGGGTCTCCTTCAGGTCCAGGTGACTTGAATATACTGCTTCGATGGTCTCTAAGCAATCATGTTGCACTGGTTCCCCTGAGTTTCTGCTAAGAAATGAAGCTAGATTGATAATGTTAGTGACCACAATTTCCATATCATCCTGTTCCACTATTATGGCTTGATATTTTAGGAACCTTTGGGGAGAGAGCCAATGTCCCCCTTTTGCTTCCAAAACTGCTGATACTGTGTGAGACACTAGCACTGTCATCTTCTGACCCAGAGTAAATTTCTGGGCTTCTTGAATGTTTATTACAACATCTGCAACTGCTCATAAACATCCAGGCCAGCCTTTTGTTGTTGCATCCAGCTGTTTGGAAAAATAAGCAACTGCCTGACGATATGGGCCCAAATCCTGGGCCAATATTCCCAAGGTAATCCCCTGTTTTTCATGTGAGAACAGAAAAAATGGTTTACTCACATCTGGAAGTCCTAAGGCTGGGGCAGACATCAGAGCCTTCATTAGCTGATCAAAGGTCTGTGCAGCTTCTTTATTACATTGTAGATATTTTTGCTCTGTGTTCACCATCTCATATAAAGGCTCAACTAACAGTCCATAATTATAGATCCACAATTGACATCACCCAGTCATTCCCAAAAAGGTTCGCAGTTCCTTTACTGTTTGTGGCCTGGGTGTTTGACAAATAGCTTCTTTACTCGCTTGTCCCAATGTCCTTTGTCCCGCACTAATTTCATGGCCCAAATAGGTTACTTTCTGTTGGATTGTCTGGGCCTTTTTCTTGGATACTCGATACCCCTGGAGCCCCAAAAAATTTAAAAGACTCACCATCCAGGTTAGACAGGCATCCTTTGTTTTGGTAGCGATTAATATATCGTCCACATACTACAGGAGTTTTCCTTCTTCAGATGGGGCTTCCCATGATTCGAGATCTTTGGCTAGCTGGTTGCCAAATATGGTGGGGCTATTTTTGAATCCTTGAGGCAGCACCATCCAAGTAAGCTGAGTTTTATGTCCACTTTTAGGACTTTCCCATTCAAATGCAAATACTTTCTGGCTGGCTTCATGGAGAAGGAGGCAAAAGAAGGCATCCTTTAAATCTAGAACAGTAAACCAAGTTAAGTTGGGTGTTAGCACAGTTAACAGGGTATAAGGATTTGCTACCACGGGGTAGAGGTCCTCAGTTATTCTATTGACTGCCCGCACATCTTGGACTATCCGATAAGACCCATCCGGTTTGCGGACTGGTAATATGGGAGTGTTAAAGCTGGACTCACATTCTCTTAAAAGTCCTAACTGTAAGAATTTTTCTATTATCGGTTTAATCCCCTCCCTGTCCTCCCTCCTCAAGGGATACTATTTGATCCTTACCGGCTGTTGTCCTTCTTTAAGTTTTACCTCCATTGGTAGGGCATTCTTCGCCCTTCCGGGTACATCTGTGATCCATACTCCTGGATATACTTGGTTCATGATGTCCTCGTTAATGTTTCCTTCTGTATCAATATTAGTTAGTAACAGGCTCATAATTTGTATAGAATTTTGATCATTCACCTCCAAGCTAATGTGACCTTTTTCAAATTTAATTGTAGCTTGTAACTGTTCCAGCAAATCTCTTCCCAAAAGGGCTTTTGGGGCATTAGGCATATACAAAAACCTGTGAATTCCTACTTGCTTTCCCAATTTGTACTTTAAGGGCTCAAAAAAGCATGACTTTTCACATTGGCCAGTGGCTCCCATCACCATAACATAATCATTACTTAGTGGCAATAGTTCTTGGTTTAAGACCAAAAACATCGCCCCTGTATCTATTAGAAATTCCACTTGTTTTTCATTTTTCCCTAGCTTTAGTGTAATCAGTGGATTTGCTAGGGTAGACTCCCCATGTCCCCGTCAATCATCCTCCTTTAAGTGGGCTATCGCAGGTCTCCCTCTCCGTCCATCGTGGCTCCCCTTGGACTCCTTAGGGTATTCTTTTTTCCAGTGTCCCTTTTTTTTTACAGTACGCACACTGATCCCTATCCAGTCTCAGTGGCTCTCTTCTTTGTGGTCTCTGTTCCAGAGCTGCCACAGTTGCTATTATTCTTTGTTCCATTCTCCTGTCCTTGTCACTTTCCCTATTCCCAAAGACCTTCCATGCTTCTTCAATTAACCTTTCCATATCCCGCGTGTCTTAATTTTTGCAGTTTTCTTCGGATATCATCACGACTGCCCTATGAACAAGGATATTAGCTGTTGCTGGCCTACTTCAGCTGACGGGTCCAGAGGAGTGTATTTGCACATAGCAAGTCTTATTCTGTCTAAAAATTCTGAAGGGGTTTCAAAAGGGCCTTGTCTTACGGCATATAACATTGACCAATTTAGTTTTGGGAATCGCATTTTCCAACCCATATTTTATCCACTGTTGATATTGTTGCAACTGCTGATACTCATTGAGATCATTTGGATCCCACCCTGGGTCTGTCAAAGGTATACACTGATCAACTGTCCGTCCCACTAATGTCCCTTCCGTAATTTGGGCCTATACTTGTGTTTTTGCGGTTTTCAATACCAACAGCCTTTCTGTTTCGGTCATTGCATCCAACTTGCATCTATGTCTCGCCAGTCTGGATCTAAGGTTTTAAGAATCATATCAAACCTTTTAGCAATGCCTATAGGGTCCTCTCGGTAATCTCTTACTGTTTCCTTCCAGGGATCTAAGTCATTAGTGGTAAAGGGAACCTTTATTTTTGCGGGTCCCACTGGGCTCATCGCTTGTCTCAGCAGGGCTTGAATTATTGGACCCACTTTACTCCGAGTCCTTGATGTAATGGGGCTGAATCCAAGGCCTTGTGGCTCATTTTCCACTGTTCCTTTATCTGGTATCAGTGGTGTTCCCATATTTATAGCCCCTTCTGGTCCCATGGAAGGACCAGGACCCATTGCAGGGCTAGGTAAAGTTCCTCTGTCATTCATATTTATACTCATCGTTGGAGGAGGGCCTTGATTGCCAGTAGATACTGGGCTAAACACATCCTCCATGTTCACTGTCCCATGAGGACCCATATATCCCATTCTCATTTTCTCTTTTATTACTTCTGCCCCTCTTTAATTAGGAGAGGGCATGGAGGGAGGTATATAGCTTTCTTTCAAGGCTTTCTAAATCATTTGCCTGATACACCTTATCTCTATTGGTGCAGAGTTGTCCGACACTACAGGACGAACAGCATCTCTTTAGTTTTCCCCTGTTTTCTCGTTCCAGGGACAGTATCAGGGGATCTTGGGGAGGAGTTAACCCACAATCCTGCTGCCACTCTGGGTGATTTCTCAGAGCGAAAAACATATCCGCATAAGAAGCCTCATCTCATTTCCTTTCCCTCCTTAAAAACAACATTAACTGTAGGAGGGTATTATAATTCAGATTTCCATTTTGAGGCCACTTCTCCCCATCGTCTAGTTTATAGAGCGGCCACCATTGGTTGCAGTATTTTATAAGTGGTTTTTTACTTTCTGTACCCCTAGTCCCCACAAGATCTTTCCAATGTGCCAATATGCATCCTAATGGACTTTTCTTGGCTCTCACACTCTGAGTGCTTCCCATTATTTTCCTATATTCTCGAATTACTCTTTGTAATGCTTTCTCTGAAATGTTTCTCAAAATAGGTAATCCCAACTCTCAACCACAAAACACG
This sequence comes from Colius striatus, assembly GCF_028858725.1. Lineage (NCBI taxonomy): Eukaryota > Metazoa > Chordata > Aves > Coliiformes > Coliidae > Colius > Colius striatus. The sequence goes on from NC_084789.1 coordinate 40,768,244, forward strand.
GTTGTAATCTCAGCTATGTGTTCTTCACACTTGGGACACTAGCATAGATGCTTATCGTAGTCACCATCCCTTCCAGCGCTATTACTGTTATATATATATTGGCAAGAAGTACACTTCAGTTTTACCTATTCAACATGTTCCAAATGGGGGTGTTTTGAACAGGGAATTTCTAATGGGGCAGTGGATGGAGTTCTTTCTTCTCCACTGTATAACTCACACACAAAAGTTAAGTATATTCCCTGTATAGTCCCGATCCTCCTGTTTGGGGTGGGATCCTCTCCCCCTAAGGGGAATATAAAGTTCTTGTTAATGCATTAACACTGGGAAGCTGAAACCACCGGCAGACTTCTCATTCTCGTTCCTTATCTCTACCTTGATAGTGTAAAATAGTACTATTAAAATATATTTCTTGACTCCCTTGGTTCACATAAAACATATGTAGACAAGTTAACAAACACTGCAATTACTTGACACGCTTCATCCATCTCCGGCCGGTCTCCTTGAGGAGATACAGAACCGCGGATAAGGACTCCGCACTTGCTTTGCAGTCAGACTGAGTCTCATTCATTCAAACACTCAATTCACACACACATCACAACTTTAACCATGATATCACCAATATCCATTCATCTTACAAACATAAATAAGCCCGGGTACTTCCAACGCCACAATGCCATTATTATTATACCAGTTATTATCCCTTCCACAGCTGCAAACTAAAACCAAGATGTTATGCGAATTCGCCCTGTAACCATCCGAATCTCGACTGGGGCTTCTGAGTTATGAATACCAAGTAACCCCCCCCCCCCCAGTGCCGACTGGGGCCTCTGAGTTATGAATACCAAGTAACTCCTCCCAAATGCCAACTGGGGCCTCTGAGTTATGAAAACCAAGTAACCCACCCCCAATGTCGAGATTCTTCCTAACTTATACCTATATGGGGACTCTGTCGTGCGCCAGACATCTCTGCGCGACTTACCGATCGCCCCGACCACGGTCCCGTTACCCTCTTTCACATACCTTGTCCACAGAATATATGGTCATTGTCTGCTCCCGCAGTGAGCAGCTGGGAGCGGCTGGTCCCAGCTGCTGGTGGGAACTTCCCGGGAGAGCTGCATGTCCCCGTCCTCATTGCTCCCCAGGGCAGGTGGCTGTGGGGGACAGTGGGGCACCAGGACTCAGCCTAACCCCCATGAGGGTGAGTGAGAGCTCAATCCTTTGTCCCCCTTGCACAGATCCAGACTTGTGGTGTTGGTCCTGATAAATCCTTCTCTGGCCTTTGTCCCCAGCAGCAGAACAAAGTGAGTTTTGAGACAGAGGATCAGAAGATCTGTGGCTGGAGCAGAAGGGGGAAGTTGGGACCTGATGAGGGCTGTCAGGGCCTTTGGAGCGTGGCCAGAGCCGGGCAGTGGAGCTGGGGAAGGGGTTGGAGCACAAGGGTGATGGGGAGCAGCTGAAGGAATGGGGGTGTTCAGTCTGGAGAAGAGGCTGAGGGAAGACATGAGCACTCTGCAACTCCCTGACAGGAGTCTGTGGCCCAAGGGGAGGGTTCATCTCTGCTCCCAAGTAACAAGTGACAGGACAAGAGGAAATGGCCTCAAGTTGTCCCAGGGGAGGTTTAGATTGGAGCGGAGAAAGAACTTTTTCCCTGAGAGGGTTGTCAGCCCCTGTCCTAGGCTGCCCAGGGAGGTGGGGGAGTCCCCATCCCTGGAGCTATTGTGTAGCAATGTACCTGAAGGAAAATGGACATGTGGCCCAACAAGACTTTGGTTATATGAAACCGTAAGCTTCATTAGGCTCAGACACAGGCCTCAGACTTTGGCTATATCAGTGAACAATGGGCCTAAAGAATAGTCAAGGACGAGTTGCTCATTAGAATGTAGATATGAAGGCAGCTGAGTGTGGGAAAGAAACTGTGTAAGCTTAGAATAGAAATTAGATAAAGAAGGAATTAGGTAAAAGAATGTAGAAACTGCTACTATCAAGATATTAACATTATTAAGCTTAACAAATCATATTTTGATATTAGGTGCGTGAACAGAGCATGATAGACTGAGCTATCCAATCATAATAGAATACATCATGTATTTAGAAAAGAATAACATATATAATGTGATTGAATGCTAAAATAAATGGCTTCTGCATTGATCATATTGGTCTGATGCGTGGTCCGTGAATCCTGTCCTGCGAGGTGGTCCCTGCAAGTGGTGCCTGAACAGGGATCCCAACCAACTTTTTTAAGGTTCATATTGAACTTACTAAATCATTAAAAGAAGAAGAAGAAGAGAGTGGGAGAAAAAATGGGAAAGTCCAGCCGGTGACAGACCAACAGAGTCTGGGAGTTGGAGGCAAACAGCCTGGGAGTGACTCGAGAAGAAAAACGCTGAGCAGCGGAACACCGAAATAGAGGTGAGAGGCTGGGAGGGAGGAGCATGGGAACACAAGTAAAGAAGAAGCACCAGTAGTAAATATCTTCCAACATATACTGTCTAAGAGAGGACTTAAATATGACGACCCGGCTTTATGCCGATTGTTGCTGTGGAGTCGGGAAAAGGGAATAATAACTGATTCAGCTACAGCATTTGATCTCGCCATCTGGGAAAACCTTGGCAGTGCTCCATGGGAAGAGGTGAGCCTAGGATCACGGGAGGCACAGTGCTTTGCTACCACTTGGCGATTAATCAAAGAGACTCTACAAGAGTTAAAGGTTGAACGCAAAGCTGCTGCTGATGCCTTTGCAGCTATAACTTCTGGGGAGAAAAAGAATGCGTTAATGTTTGAGGAGGTTCTCGCGTACCAGGACCAGCAGCCCATGTCGTTGCTGCCGCTCCCTCCACAGTATCGGCGCCACCGTTATTTTCCCCGCCGGGAGAAACGGAGCGGTCTCCTCCTCCTCCAATTGCACTAAAATCTCCCTCTGATCCCAAAGTTCCACCAGGGGATGAAAAACTTATCAAGAATAATGACTCTAATGACTCTAATAAATCGATCTTGCGACATACTATTGACAATAAAAGTGGGGCGTCAGTTGCTCCAGATTCTGAATTGCAGTCACCTACTTACTCCCCCTTAACGTCGCCAAAAACATCAGCAACAGTGCTGGTGCGGGTATCAGGACCGCCCACCCGGGAGCCGAGCGCGCGCGCCGCTTCCCCTCCGCGCGCCACTTCCCCACCCCCCTTCCCGCCCCGTCTCGCCGCCATTTCAGAGGGAACCGCCGCAAACGAGCGGAGTGTGCGCTTTACTAGTGAAACAGCGTCACCTAGCGCCTTAACTACTGACGTGCCTTTACCACCCTCTGTTCCACCGACTCCAGTTGCAGTCTGCCCTAAGGGAGCTCCGGAGGGATGGGTGGAAGAAGTGAATAACAAATTGCAACTATTACAGGAGAGTACTGAAAAATGGAGACTAGAAGCTGCTCCAGCAACTCCAGCTCCTAGGAGACCTTCAACAGCACCCCTACAACAGGAACCAGTTTTGCCCGAATCAGGACAAAAATGGAGAGAGATTGTTAAACATGCTTTAATAGAAGGGGTTATGTTACCTGAGGCATTTCCTGGGATTATGGGACAACGGAATCAACGAAATCAGTGGGTAAATCTTGACTGGCAATTGTTAAAAGAGCTTAAACAAGTGGTTACTCAATATGGTTTAAATTCTTCTTATTCTCAAGGTTTTTTGCAACACATATTCCTGGGTATGTTGTTAACTCCATCAGATACTAACCGTATAGTACAGTTGTTGCTGTCGCCAGCTCAAAGACTTCATTTTCTTAATGACTGGGAACGTCTTTGTCATGAAGCTGCCGTGGAAAATTTAAACCGGGGGCAAAATGATCTGTTATTTGGTATAACACATGAAATGTTGTTGGGAAGAGATCCTTTTGCAAATGAACAAGTACAGACTAGGCTTGTTGTTCAGGCTTTGCAGCTGTCTCAATCATTAGCTTTACGAGCATTGAAAAGTGTGCCAGATCTAGGGAAGACGGTTCCACCCTATAGCACCATCCGTCAACAATATAAGGAGCCCTATGTGTCTTTTTTTAAAAAGGCTCACAGAAGCCTTGGAAAAACATCCAGACTTAATGAGGTGAAAGAGAAACTTTTAGTATTGCTGGCACTGGAGAATGCCAATTCACACTGCAAATGTATTGCCTGGGTTGCCTCTCCTCCGCAACCTCAGGGAGTGCAGGAGTGGACTTGGCAACGGCAATAGACGTTACTATAGTAGACTATCAAGTTCATTGTATTCCAGCTGAAATGAAAGGCCCGTTAGGGTCCGATTTATGTGTTTTGTTACTTGGTCAGTCGTCAATATTGTGACAGGGTATATTTGTATTGCCTGGGGTAATTGATGCAGACTTTGAAGGAGTCATTGGTATCATGGTGCAGACTCTATGTCCACCTGTGTTAATTAAAAAAGAGTCTAAAATTGCTCAGCTTATACCATACCATGGATATGGCACCATCTATGGTGCCAAATAAAGGAGAGAAACATAGAGGGAATGGAGGCTTTGGATTCACAGGTGATCCTCAGATCCTGTTTGAAATGGATATTCGTAAATCAAAGCCTGAAGATCTGGTATTACTAACTGGTCCTGATCAACAGCAGTTAAAAATACAAATTATTTTGGACACTGGGGCAGATGTTACTATTGTACCAAAGTCTCTTTGGCCTGTGAAATGGCCCTTGGACAATAAGGGGGGAGAAATCAGTAAATCAGTTATTAGCTTCATAACGTCAGATGGTTCAATTACTCAGACACGACCATATGTTTTAAATGTTAACATTGCCCTAGTTGGCCGAGATATATTGAGCCAGCTAGGAATGAGACTGACTAACCAGCATTTTTAGTTGTGGCCATTGGGGGACGGCCAATCCTTAAACTTCAATGAGAAACTGATACTCCTGTTTGGATTGATCAATGGTTGCTAACATCTGAAAAACTGTCCACAATTCACAGTTTAGTAGAAGAGCAATTAGAGAGGGGACATATTGTTCCATCTACGAGTCCTTGGAATACGCCTATTTTTACTATTCCTAAGAAAAGTGGGAAACAGCGTTTGCTTCATGATTTAAGGGCCATTAATGCTGTAATGAAAGAGACTTATAACTAGGGTTACCCTCACCAGTTATGCTACCCGAACATTGGCACTTATTGATAATTGATTTAAAGGATTGCTTTTTAACCATTCCTTTGCATCCTGATGATTGTGAAAAATTTGCCTTTACAGTGCCATCTGTGAACAAGCAGGAGCCAGCAAGATGTTATCACTGGGTAGTGCTTCCCCAAGGGATGAAAAACTTTCCAACCATTTGCCAAATATATGTGGCTTGGGCGTTGGCACCCATCAGGCAGAAACATTCTGATTGAATAATTTACCACTACACTGATGATATCCTTATAGCAGCCCAAAATTTACATGCGAATGTTGTTTTACCTTATTTACAGTCTGAGTTAAAACAATCTGGATTGCAAATTTCTCCTGAGAAAATTCAAAAACAAGCACCATGGTCCTACCTTGGTTGGGTGATTACTGGTGCTCAAATTCGGCCACAAAAAAATCAGATCAAAACAGATATCAAAAACCTAGCAGTTATCCAAAAACTGATGGGAGACATACAGTTGGGTACGTTCTCTGTGCGGAATTACTAATGAGGATTTAGAGCCACTTATGCCTCTACTGGGAAGCAGTACTTATGCAGATGATTCTCGAGCTTTGTCTCAGAAGCAACAGCTAGCACTACAATCTACTGCAAACAAGATATCTAGTACCACTGTAAGTCATCTTAAATTACATGGGAGAAACGGAAAATATCCCTATGCCCTTATAGCTCAGTGAGTGGAAAGTGAACCTCAGCATTGAAAATTTTGGAATGGATATTTTTAGCTTTTTGTTGTCGAAAACAGTTTTTACTAGATTGGAGGCGTTTGGTCTTTTGATAATGAAAGGCCGCACCAGAATTATTGAAATTGCTGGCAAAGACCCAGATCGAATTCTGTGTCCTTTAGCTCGAGTGTATTTAGACTGGGGATTTTGTCACAGTGAGGATTTACAGACTGCATTGGAAGATTTTCAGGGAACTATTTCAAATGTATGTTATCCACATAAGTTTTATGCAATTTTGCAGAATCACATTTTTGAGGAGGTTCCATATCGGTCAGAAACTCCAGTTGAAGGCCTTACAGTCTTTACAGATGTGAGTAAAAATAATCACAAAGCGACCATAACTTGACAGGAGTCAGGAAAATGGAATGATCATATACTTGAGGGACAGACTGGAGACTCTTTACAAACACTAGGATTAAAGGCAGTTGTATGGGTTTTTTCTACCTGGTCAAACATTCCAATTAACATTGTGTTTGGTTCTTTGTATGTTGTAGGAATTGTGCAACGCTTGGAGAGTGCTATACTAAAAGAAGTCAGCAATAAGGTTTTGTGGCAACTTTTAATACACTTGTTATCATTACTTAATAACAGACAACATGTTTATTTTATAATGCATATCAGAAGTCATTCAGGACTACCTGGAGGTGTAACACTCGGAAATAATCAAGCTGACAGGTTGGTAACTCCAGTCTGGTCAAGTCCTCCGGTAGATTGCTTTACTCAAGCCCGACAAGCTCATTCCTTTTTTCACCAAAATGCTAAAATGCTACAAACAGTTTTGAATATCTCTTAATGATGCCATTGGTATTGTACAGTCCTGTCCTGACTGCCAGAAAACAGGAACAGGCATTGGCATTGGAATTAACCCTCAAGGTCTTGGACCACTGCAATTATGGCAGATGGGTGTTACATTAATGAATTTGGTCGACTGAAATATGTGCATGTTACTATTGATACTTTTTCTGCTATGATATGGATTACAGCCCTGAGAGGTGAATCTGCTAAACATGTGATTTTTGACGTTACTGGCAATACCACCAGGCCGCCCACACGGATTTCTCAGCCCACCCCACTGAGGGGACAAGGATCACCACACACTCAGCATGGATGATACTTTATTCCAACCCCTTGTTTACACCATGTGCTTTTATCTGCTAACACCAGCACCTCCTCTCCCTCCACCCTGTGCCTACCTCTTCTGTACCCTCCACCTCTCGCGTTACAACCCGAGATCTTCCGGACACCTACTACATGTGGTTAAATGTTTGAGAGGTTGTTTTGCAGCAATGGGAGTATCTCAAGAAATAAAGACAGATAATGGCCCTGGATACGTCAGTAAGCAACTTCATTGCTTCCTACAACTCTGGGGAATTCGACATACAACAGGTATTTCACATTCTCTAACAGGTCAGGCCATTGTCAGGAGGAGCCATCACACCATTAAACAGATGCTTGAAAAAACAAAAAAGGGGAGAAACTGGACTGTCTCCTCATGACAGACTACAGGTGATTTATGTACTGAATTTTTTGCAATTGGAGGAACCAGGGATGAACCACCTGCGGTAGTACATGGACGAGTGTTGAGCTTGGGGAGAGAAAACACAGACTCTAAAATATTGGTTCAATATAAGGACTTGAAAACAGGTCAATGGAAAGGACCTGCAGAAGTACAATTAACAGGACGAGGTTATATGTGTGTCATTACAGATCAAGGACCATGGTGGGTTTCAGCAAAGTGGACTAAGCCGTATCAATTGCGTGATCCAGAACTGAATGGCCAGAAGGACAGTGGAGATGCCTCTGAGGAAAACACCAACTGATCCATCCTCAATCTGTTGCCTCAGTGAGTGTAAAAACTGTCAGCCGTGATGTTGTGCAATTTGTTGTAAATGTGATGACCGTGTTACCTTTTGGTCTCTCTCAGCAGTGACAGCAACAAGTATATTTGCTCCAGGTGTAAGAGTATCTGCTTCATTAACTCAGCTACGCAAATTAGGATGCTGGCTTAGCAAAGAAGGCAATCAAACTTCAATAGCATTAGAAGGCTTGATTAGTGATGTAAGTAGTATCAGACATGCAACTCTGCAGAATAGAGCTGCTATTGATTTTTTACTTTTAGCCCATGATCATGGATGTGAGGCTCTTGATGGAATGTGCTGCATGAACTTATCAGATCATTCGGAATCGATTCCTGCCAGTACACAGAAATTGAGAGGAGTGTCCCATTTACAGGTGTCAGATGGGAGAGAATGGTTAGACAACTTGTTATCATTGTGGGGAATACAAGGATGGTTAATGTCCATAGTTAGAATGGCCATGTTTACTTTGCTGATCATCATAATCATATTAATGATTGTACCTTTGATTTTCAAATGTGTAACTGCTATGATTGAAAACGCTGTAAAAAGAGTCTGGTTGGTCCAAGAAGAAAAAGAGGGAATTGTAGCAATGTACCTGGAGGAAAATGGACATGTGGCCCAACAAGACTTTGGTTATATGAAACTGTAAGCTGCATTAGGCTCAGACACAGGCCTCAGATGCAGGCCTCAGACTTTGGCTATATCAGACAGTGAACAATGGGTCTAAAGAATAGTCAAGGACAAGTTGCTTATTAGAATGTAGATATTAAGGCAGCTGTGTGTGGGAAAGAAACTGTACAAGCTTAGAATAGAATTTAGATAAAGGAATCAGGTAAAAGAATGTAGAAACTGCTACTATCAAGATATTAATATAGTTAAACTTAACAAATCATATTCTGCTATTAGGTACGTGAACAGAGCATGATAGACTGAGCTATCCAATCATAATAGAATACATCATGTATTTAGAAAAGAATAACATATATAATGTGAATGAATGCTAAAATAAACGGCTTCTGCATTGATCATATTGGTCTGATGCGTGGTCCATGAATCCTGTCCCACAAGGTGGTCCCTGGAGCTATTGCAAAGCTGTGGAGCTGAGGGCTATGGATTAGTGGTGGGCTGGGCAATGTGAAGGCAGGGAGTGGACTCTATGAGCTTAATGGGCTTTTCCAACTAAAATGACTCCATGATTTGGGCTGTCAGTGCTATCCAGGGCTCCCTGTCCTGTCCTGCTGCTGTCATTGAGTCCTGGGTACCCCCAGCTTAGCTCTGGGCTGCCCCACAGGTCCCCCAGTCCCCCATCCCTGAGCTGCCCAGGCCCATGCCAGTCCCAGCTGGAGTGCTCTGTGCCAGAGCTGTCACCAGCTCCAGCCCCCTGAGCAGAGCAGGTCCCACGTACTGCCTGTCCCCACAGTCCCAGGGCAGGGACAAGTAAGGCTCTGTTTTTATCTCAACTTTTATTTTAAAAGTCATAATTGAAGCTTAACAAAGTCTGACCCCGATATTGTTGTGATTGCTGGGAGGGCCCCTGTGGGCGCCACGCTCCTGCCCTGGCCTTGCTGCCCCAGGAGCTCCCACAACCACGGGCTCATCTGTGCCTCTGCTGGGCTCAGCCCTGACCCTGACCCCAAATGACCATAGAAGAATGTTTGTTTCTTGGGGAAAGGGGTTCCCATTGTGGGGGGCAGGGGGAAGGGGGAGCAGGGCCCATGGCTGCAGGCCCAGGGAAGCCTCCTGTCACACTCCCCCAGGACAGACATGCAAGTATTTATAAGAGAAAGGCAGAAGGAGGAGGGGGAACTGGGGCTGTGTAGGGGGAGCTTTGCTCAGACAGCATCTTCCCTAAGGACAAGGGGAGGCAGAGTCAGGCCAGAGGGTCAGGGGAAACCATCATCGTCATCCTCTGCCATCTCCTTTGCAAACTCCAGGTCCTGCTGCTCACGCTCCCGGCGCTCCTGGAAGGCAAAGGCAGAAGTTGGGGGCAGCTGGAGGTCAGCAGCCACATCCTGCTCTCATGGCCTTGGTGGCTGCTTGGCTGCAGGGAGGTGGCTGAGGTCTCACCTCTGCAGATTCCAAGTCCTTGTTGTAAGATTTGGGTGGGAACCTCATGGCCTGGGGAAAAAAAAAAAAACACACACAAAAAAAAAAAACAACAACAAAAAAAAAAAAAAACAAAAAAAAAAACCAAAAGAGGAGAGAGGAGAAGGTGTGAGGTGAGGGAGGTGTCAGGGCTGCCCTGCCGTGCCCCAGGGACCCACTGTGCTCACCTTCACTGACATGTTGTGGATATCCAAGCAGAAGGAGATGCGCTGGTGGAAGGCCAGCTGGGGCTCCCGGGTGGAGTAGATGTCAATCATCTCCTTGGACTGGATGTAGCCCTTCTCATGGTTAATGCTGGCCTCGATCACCCCATCCCGGATGGCCTGCGAGAGGCAGGGCAGGGTCAGAGGGGAGGGACAGAGTGCCAGAGGTGACAGGGTTCAGGACACAGTACAGAGAGGGGGCCCTGAGAGTCCCCAGTGTCCCCCAGGAGTGACACAGAGAGGGGACTCAGTGCCTTGAGAGTCCTAAATGTCCCCCAGAGAGGCCTTGACTGAAATCCAGAGGAAGAGAGTGCTGTGAGGCTGGGGCAGAGAGCAGTAGGGTGAGGGGAGAGCCCAAGGCTCAGAGGGCTGGGACTTCATACACAGACACCTTGGCAACGATGAACTCTGCATCCTCTGGACTGTCCAGCTGCAGCTTCTGGGCAATATCAGCCAGGGAGATGCGGGAGTAGGAGAGGCTGATCATACGGACCCCTGTGGGAAGGGAGGAGAGTGGAGCCCCTGGGCCAGGCAGCCCCTGGGCTCATGTGCTGGTGGGACCAGCCCTGACAGGGACCCCAATGCCCCGGCAGCCATCCCGTACCTGTCTTGATAACATTGTGCCTCAGACGGATGATGAGGGTGTAGGTGCCATCAGCCTGGAACTTGTCCCCAAATTGATCAAGGACTTGGTTGAACTTGGCCAAGTTCCCTGTCCTGACAGCTGGAGGAGAGAATGTGGTGCTGGGGGAAGGAGCAAGGGGGGCAAAGCTGCCACTCCCTCCCCTTCATAGCTGCCTCCTGCTCCCCAAGAGCAGCCAAGTCCCATCATGAGGAGAATCTTCCTCCCAGAGTCTGCAGTCGAATCACAAGGAGAGACATCCCCCACTGCTCCCTCCCAGTGCCTCCCTCTTCCCTCGAGGCTTGTACCCTGAGTTAGGAGGAAATATGGCATCAGTGACCGCTTGAGGGAGGGCTGTCTGAACTGCAGCCTGTCTGGGATCTCCCCAAGCAGCAGTTCCACCACGATGAGCAGCTTGTGCACCTTGAGCAGAAAGAGATCCATGAGCCCCAAGGCAGCTTCCCTGGGCACCCCTGAAGGATTGAATCCCCCTAAATCTCCCCCTTCCCTCCATGCTCACTGTCTGCTTGAAGCCAACAGCTGTGTGCTGTGGTGCCTTCCGCAACGCGTTGGTCATGGTCCTCCTTGCCTCCGAGTACTCCAGCTGGATGGCCTTGATGCGCCCTGTGCCCACACATGAGGGCAGGAGGGGGGGTTGGCAAAGTCCCTCAGTGAATCCAATTTTCCCCCCCTTCCCCCCAGATGCAGCTTCAAGTCCTGCCTGGGCAGCCCCATCTCCAGCTGCTCCACTAGGAACAGGAGCCCTCGGGGGGCATGCTGTGGGTCTCACCTGTGTAATAGAGGTACCGAGCCCACTCGTTGTTGTTGGCCTGCTCGGGAAACACAGACTTGGAGACGAGTTTTTCTGCTTGGTCATAGAGGTTATAGTGGAGATAGTTCCTCAGGAGGAGGTTGAGGAGGGTGGCCTGCCCGTCGGCGTCGTGCCGCAGCGTGGCTGTCCGCAGTCGGGTGTGCAGGAAGCTGCAGGGAGGGGAGAGAGGGCTCAGGGAGGGGAAAACAGCAAGTCCTGCTCACCAGGGCACAGGAGCCTCTGCTGCTCTTTCACCCTGTGAGCCTTCTGTACCCTTTTTTTCCTGAGCCCAAACCCACCTCCTGACCATGTCGAGTTTGTTCAGGAACTCGTAGATGCGGGAGTGGTAGTAATAAGATTTTGCCACTATCAAGTCAAGGGCCCGGCGGTTTTGGGAACTGATTTTCTGCATCAAGTCGTCAGAGACATTCTGAGACTGCAGGAAGGGAAGAAAGGTCAGAGCAAAGGTGCTTCCAAACACAGGGAGAAGTGTGAGGCTGCAACAGGCTGGCAGCCCAGGCTCTGCAGACCCTGCCTGGTGCAGGAGCATCCCCGGAAAGGGCTCAGCTGCAGGAGTCTCACCTCTGGGTATCGTTTGCTGTTCATCAGGTAGATAATGAGTAGCAGTTGGAGGTAGGTCTCCACTTCTGGCAAGAGAGGGGCTGAGGCTGCTTTCCCCATCCGTGGGCGAAACTGCAGCTCAGCTTCTGTGTCCATGGACTGGGAGAAGGAAGACAGAGATGTGCTGGAGCCCCAGCCATGCTTCTGCTGCCCATCCCTGGGACAGTTCTGCTTGTGGGGTGATGAGAGGCAAACTGGGCTGCTGGCACTTCAGTCCCATCCCTGCTGCAGTGACTCACCTCACAGAATCCCTGAATGGTGGGGGTTGGAAAGAGTTTCCAGAGCTCACCCAGCCCAACCTCCTGCTAAAGCGGGTTCCCCTCATTCAGGGGGCACAGGAACATGTCCAGGTGGGTTTGGAAACCTCCTGAGAAGGAGCCTCCACATCCTCCCTGGGCAGCCTGGTCCAGGGTCCCTCACCTCAACACCAAACAAGTTTCTCCTTATGTTTAAGTGGAACTTCTTGTGTTCCACCTTATGTCCTTGTCCTGTCACTGGGCACCACAGAAAACAGTATTGTCCCATCCTCCTGACATTCACCCTTTACGGATTTCTCAGCATTGATAAGGTCCCCCCTCCGCCTTTTCTTCTCCAGACCTGAGACCCAGGTCCCACAGCCTTTCCTCACCAGATAAATGTTCCATCCAGTCCCCTGATCATCTTGGTGGCCCTGCGCTGGATTCTCTCCAGAAGTTCCCTGTCCCTCTTGAGCTGAGGAGCCCAGAACTGGACACAGGACTTCAGATGAGGCCTCACCAGGGCAGAGTAGAGGGGCAGGAGAACCTCCCTTGACCGGCTGGTCACACTCTTCTTGATGCATCCCAGAGTGCCATTGGCATTCTTGGCCACAAGGGCACATTGCTGGCTCATAGTTAGTTTGCTGTCCCATCTCACACACACTCCCAAGCACTGTGTTGCATGGCCCAAACATCTCCAAAGCTTCCCCACTCCACTAAGCAGCCCCTCAGGGGCTCCCCATTGCATACCCTCACCCTCTCCTGTGGCCCCACCTCCTCCAGGAAGCCCAGGAGAAAGTCCCTGATGGTGCCGTTGGAGGTGAAGAAGCCATTGATGGCTTTGTGGAGTACGTTGGAGTTGAGGCGGCGGGAGGTGGAGGGCAGAGCCCGCAGGGCCCGCAGCACATAGCGTGGCTCCTTCCCTGTCACAGCCTTTTCCAGCTGCTTCACATGCTCTTTGATATCTAGGGGAGCACAAGGGACACCTCATCAGCACAGGGTCTCTCCAGAGCACCCCTCTGTGTGGCTCAGGGCACGGGGGTGCGTGGCCTCGGTGGCCCCTGTGACCTGATCTGACCCTGTGCCCATCCCTGCTTGGGACAGGTAGGGACTGAAGAAGACCCCCTCGTCCAGAGTTCCCTTCTTCCTCCAGCCTCCCTCAGCAGCCCCAGAGGGTCCTCCCCCACAGCATTCCTGTACATCCCCTTGCCCCTCACAGACCCTTCTCACACAGACTCTCCTGGGGATTCCCCCAAAGACACTCCCCTCCCTTTTCCCTCGCAGCTCCCCTCAAACTCCCTTTTCCTACAGTGATGTCCCCATTTCCCCCCTCCTTTCCAGCACCTCTCCCCCACCCTCTCCTATCCCCCATCAGAAATCCCCATAGCCCCCCCCCCCCAATTCCTTTTTCCCCTCACCACTGCTCCCTTCCCTAAGGAGACTCCCCCGACTCCCCAGTCCCGTCTCTCCCCCATAAGTCCCCAACGATCACCCCCCACCTCTCACGATTCCCGTTACAAGGGACCACTCTCTGGTGCCCCCCCTAGTTCCCCTCAGCCCAAGACCTCCCCTTTCCCCTTCGCCGATTATCACCTTCCAATGTAACGGCGTCAAGTTCCCGCTGCGGCTGCCGCTCCCCAGCCACATCGGCCACCGTCGCCACTGTCTCCTCCTGCATCTCCACATCGGGGAGCGCGGGCAGCGACACGTCGAGGGCCGAAAAGCCCTTGGCCTTGTCACCGCGGCGGCGGGACGCACCCTCCTGTTTCATGGCCAGGCCAGGCCAGCCGTGACACTGCAACAACCGCGGGGTATGCCGGGAACCGCCAGGCCTGAGCGCCTGATCGCCGAGCGCGACACCGCTCGGATGTTTCCGTCACAACCTCTCGGGTGCTTCCGGCAGGCACACAGGTGTTTTTACCACCGTCTTGGCCGTCCTTGCCTGCTGCTAGGCGTATGCGCAGGCGCTTCTCATGCTGAGGGCAGGTGTGAGGTCTTGGCGCTGCCTGCGCTCGGCTGCAGCTTCCTGTGTCTGTCTCAAGGAGCGGCTGCTCGATCTACTTCATCCCCTGAGGAACTTGGGGCTGTGCTCCTCTCGCGGCAAGTGTGAGGCATAGCCAGGCTGTGGGTGCTAGGGGTGCTCCCTGAGCCATTGGTGACACCCCCCCCCCCCCCTTCCCCTTGCTGAGGGCCCTGGAGCCAGAGAGGAGCTGGGTCTCGGGGCAGGTGGCACTGCTGGGTGGTTGGAAGCATCTGCCAGATACAAAACTGCCTTTAAGAGCAACCAGTTACTCAGTAAGAAATTGTTCTCTACTTATTAAGGAGTTGTTGAAGTGTTTGTAGTGCTGCCCCGAAACAGTGTAATTTATCCCTTGCTGCTGGTAAGATATGGTGGAGATGCTGTGTTACCGGGTGTGTGTCATTAGAAAGCTCTGAGATCCCACAGCTTTCAAATGCAGCATCCCCAAGTGATGGGAGCTGGAAGGGCCTCTCGATCGGGGGTATGGGAAGGTGTCCAGGTGGGTTTGGAAACCTTCAGAGAAGGAGCCTCCACACCCTCCCTGGGCAGCCTGTTCCATGGCTCCCTCACCTCAACAGCAAAGACATTTTTCTGGACGTTGAGCTGCTGGAGTGTGTGTGGAGATGGGCAATGAAGCTGGTGAAGGGTCTGGAGAACATCTTATGAGGAGCAGCTGAAGGAGGTGAGGTTATTTAGTCTAGAGAAGAAGGAGGTTGAGGGGAGACATGATCACTCTCTACAACTACCTGAAAGAGGGTTGTAGTGAGGTTGGGGTCAGTCTCTTCTCATTCATTACTGGGGATAGGACAAGAGGAAATGGGCTCGGGTTGCCCCAGGGGAGGTTTAGATTGGAGTTGAGGAAGAACTTTTTCCCTGAGAGGGTTGTCAGCTCCTGTCCCAGGCTGCCCAGGGAGGTGGGGGAGTCCCCATCCCTTGAGATATTTATAAGACACATAGATGAGGTGCTGAGGGACATGGGTTAGTTTAGTGATGGGCTTGGCAGTGTGAGGGTAGTGGTTAGACTTGATCTTAAAGATCTTTTCCAACTATAATGATTCTATGATTCAACTGAGTCACTCATGAATTGCAGGTGTGAACATGTCTTCCTGTCCTAAATCTGTTTTTCCCACTCATTTCAAAGCAGCCCCTGAGCATTAATAAGGAGGGAGTGCCTCACCTACGCAGGGCTGAAATTTGGAGGGAGAAACTGGCTTGCAGTAAGAGACCTTGAGACACCTTATCAAGTGATTCCTTTGAAGTCCTCCCTGATGGGAGGATGCATGTGCTCTAATCCAAGTCGCTTGGAAAAATCAGTTATTTTAATGCTCCCATCTGTGGAAGTCATTAAGTAAAATGATCTCATTGATTTGTGAGATGCTTTGCTGTCTTACAGACATGCTAAATAATCCACATGTGGACTTTTCACCCTGTGAGATTATCATGCTGATGTATTCAGTTCTCAGTTTCTTGCAAATTCTTTATGTCCAAGAAATTAAAAGTGTAGTGTGTGTTTTTTTTTTTTTTTTTTTTTGTATTGCCTTTTCTAAATCAGGAGCCAAAGAAGCCAGAAAATTCTGACTAATGTTTCAAGAAAATGTGCCCAATTTAATGTTTATTATCAGCAAAACAGTTGTTAGAAATCTTAGGTCTTACTGTCTTGGGGTGATTTCTCTCTTTATTTTGATCCCTGCCAAGACTGAAGCAATGATTCCTTCCCTTCTCCCCAGCCCAGCATATGTTGTGATACTGCTACATGTATCATCATCTGAGTGTTGCTCTACATAAAATAATACTCCCCTGCCTCTTCTTTTTGAGCCAAATGTGATGCATGCTCTCTTACCAGCTTAAGCTGTTAGGACGTGATCTTCTCTTCCAAGGACTCCAACAACAGCAGCAGCTGATCCTCCATTAGCTATGTGGAATTAAACTGTGTTTGGACTAAACAAACCACCCACCAATGTTTCAGAAAACTGGTGAGGTGTGAAGGGTGACCATCAGCTGTCTTGCAGGGAATGCCTGTTCAGTCAGAAGTTCTTCAGATGGTTTAAACTAAATTATTAGTGGGATGAGTGGCTGTACAGACGACTGTAACATCAAGTATAGGGACCAAAGGGAGGTTCAGACCACATTTTTTGGCAGCCTTGGGAAAAGAACCCTGGAATTTGCACTATGAGGTAACCATACCACCTTCACCCATGCTTAAATTGGGATTTTGAGCCCTCTGTTCCAAGATCCTCTTGTTCTTGGACGGAGGGGTCATTCAGTGTCATGCTCCTGACAGCCACTGCCCTGTGACTGTCACCAGTCTGTGCTCTCACATGAACCACCTCCATTCCCACAATCTAAGAGATTGTTTTATGTGAATCCTCTGCAAGTCTCTCATGCTCTGTAAGTTTTCTACATCCTGCTAACTTTGGCAGTAGGAATGCTCTTAGTATGTTCTGGTGCTACTGGTTCTCTCTATGCAAATGGCCAGACAGCCTTACCATCTAATGTGTTGAGAGTGTAAATGATTGCTCCTGCCAGCTTGGGGAGGGGATGTCTTGAGTAATGCTGTAAGATGCTCAACAGCTCTTTTAAATCCAGACTTTTAGTTTTCAGCTCACAACTACCAGTTTCATCAAGAACTGCTTCCATTTAGAGGTGTAAGAAAGAGAAACTGTCAGGATTTGAGAGAAGAGGCAGCTGATAGTCCCCTACTGTTTAACTACGGAAGCATATGAAGTTGTGTATTATGTGTCACCACCCTCAAAGCTATTTATGAGGGTTTTAGCACTCACACTGGCTCCAGTTAAAGGCAGAATATGACCTTTAAATGGTTTGATACCTTCAGGTAAATCTACTAGGCTACAGTCAGGACCTATTTCAGCAGTTGACACTGTCCTGAGTGTCATCTTTCTTTGTGTGGTGATGGAGACAGATGTGCTGAGTGAAGGATTTTTGGAATGAGAGTTGTGGTGCAGGAGAGAGAACTTGTGAGGCAAGAGGTATGGGCCCCTCACTACAAGAAAGACACTGAGGTTCTGGAGCACATCCAGAGACAGGCAACAGAGCTAGGCTGTTAAACACCGTCCCAGGCTGTCCAGAGAGGTGGTGGAGTCCCTGGAGCAAAGCCATGGAGCTGAGGTGCTGAGGGCCATGGATTAGTGGTGGGCTGGGTACTGTGAGGTCAGGGGGTGAATTCCATGAGCTTAAAGGGCTTTTCCAACCAAAATGAATTTGTGTTTGTGGATGTCTCTGTACTTACAAATCCTGGCAGTGAGAAGAACTTTGATAATTTTGTGGGTCAGCTCCTGAAAGAGGTTCCTGTCCCTCATCACAGCTTTGATGGTGTTTAAGAACACGATGAACAGATCAGAAGACAACATGGAGAGAATTTGACAATTCTCTTTAACTTCTGCCTCCAGTGCTCCTAATTTTCATTGTGAGAAACCTGGTGTGGTGGTTTAGCCCTGTCTGAGTGCCAGGTACCCACCAAGTTGTTCTGTCACTCCCCCTCCTAAACTGGACAGGGGAGAGAAAGAAATATGATGAGAGGTTTGAGAGTTGAGATATGGACAGAGAGATCACTCAGCAATTAGCATCATGTGCAAAACAGACTCAACTTAGGGAGAAAAGGGTTTGATTTATTAAATAACTTCCAGAACAGGGAAATGAGAAATAAAACTGAATCTTAAAACACCTCCCCCCACTCCTCCCTCTTCCTTCCCCCCAAGCAGCGCAGGGGATGGGGGTTACGGTCAGTTCATTACAGATGGACTTTGCCGCTGCTTCTTCTCAGGGAGAGGCCTCCTCACACTTCCCACTGCTACACTGTGGGGTCCCTCCCCACGGGAGACAGTCCCTCACGAACTTCTCCAGCATGGGTCCTTCCCATGGGCTGCAGCTCCTCACATACTGCTCCAGCATGGGGCCTACCACAGGGGCAGCTCCTCACACCCTGCCCCAGCGTGGGTCATCCACCGGGAGAACAGTCCTTCAGGTACCAACTGCTCCAGCCTGAGTCCCTCACAGGATCACAAATCCTGACAGCAAACCTGCTCTGACGTGGGCTCCTCTCTCCCCACAGATTCCCAGGTCCTGCCAGGATCTTGCTCCAGGGTGGGCTTCCCACAGAGTCACAGCCTCCTTCAGGCATTCACCCGCTCTGGTGTGGGCTCCTCCATGGACTGCCAGTGGATCTCTGCTCCCTGCTGGCCTCCATGTACTGCAAGGGCACAGCTGCCTCACCATGGGCTGCACCACAGGTCACAAGGGAGTCTTTCTATCAGGGCCTAAGCACCCTCCTCCCTCTCCTTCTCCACTGACCTTGGTGTCTGTGGAGATGTTTTCACATTCTCACTCCCTGTTGCTGCTGCAGTTTAGCACAGCAACTTCTTCCCCTTCTCAAATACATTAATCACAGAGGTGTTACCTCAGTCACTAATTGGCCAGGCCTGGGTCAGCTGTGGGTCCTGCTTAGAATTGACTGGCATTAGCACTATCAGCTACAGGGAAGCTTCTGGCAGATCTGTGTTTAAAAATCCACCCCTGTACCACCGCCCCCCCCTCCCCAAAAAAAAAAAAACAAAACCCTGGTCCAAGCAAAACCACTACACTTGGAAAACCAGAGTATTCAAATATGTCATTTCTAAACTGGTTACTCCTAAAAAAAAAGTTCACTGGCACCCATACATTTATAAATGGAAGCATTTCTATGAATGCTTTCAAAAGGAATATGCAAATTTGAGCTGGATGGTTGTTACACCTCAGGTAATAGTCAGTACTCTGCAGTAAACACATCACTTTGAGTGGTTTGTGCCTGTCCTGACAAGTTCCATCTTACCCAAAGTGGGTAAAACCCTAGAATCTCCAAATTGTAGGGGTTGGAAGGGCCCTCCAGAGCTCATACAGCCCTACCCCCTGCTGAAGCAGGTTCCCCTCAATCAGGGGGCGCAGGAATGTGTCCAGGTAGGTTTGGAAACTTTCCGAGAAGGATCCTCCACACCCTCCCTGGGCAGCCTGGGCCAGGGTCCCTCACCTCAACACCAAACAAGTTTCTCCTCATGTTCCAGTGGAACTTCCTGTGTTTCAGCTTGTGTCCATTACCCCTTGTCCTGTCACTGGCCACCACAGAAAAAAGTGTTGCCTCATCCTCCTGGCATTCACCCTTTAAGGACTTCTAATTGTTAACAAGGTCCCCTCTCAGCCTTCTCCAGACTAAACAGTCTCAGTTCCCACAGCCTTTCCTCATAAGGAAGATGTCCCAGTCCCCTGATCATCTTGGTAGCCCTATGCTACCACCAGCAGCTCCCTGTCCCTCGAGCTGGGGAGCCCAGAACTGGACACAGGACTCCAGATGAGGCCTTACTAGGGCAGTGTAGAAGCAAGTGGAAGTAGTAAAACACATAGCTTATTGTGGTAGGTGTCTGGAAGATCTCGGGTTGTAACGTGAGAGGTGGAAGGTACAGAAGAGGTGGGCACGGGATGGAGTGAGAGGAGGTGCTGGTGGTAGCAGATATAAGCACCTGGTGTAAACAAGGGGTTGGAATAAAGTATCATCCATGCTGAGTGTGTGATGATCCTTGTCCCCTCAGCAGGGGAGCTGAGTGATCCTTGCGGGAGGCCTGGTGGTGTTGCCGGTGGCAGCAACAGCTTATCATCAGATACAGACACTGAACTGCTTTCTTCTGGGAAATACTGAAGATCTGCAACAGAATAGAAAGGATGTTGCTGATTTAGAAAAATACTGAAAGCTGCATGAGTGTTTCTTTACCAGGATTGTTCTTAAGTCCAAAGGTACAGGTATCCTGTTGCAGCAGAAAGGAATCAAATACGACCAATATGATCGATAAGCATGATTCATTTATTGCAGCTCTACGCTTGATTAATATAACACTAACTCATGAATATGGAAATACACACACTATGATTGGTTTGATATAACTGATGGCATTACATAAGACAGATATTTTTGTGGTTACAAAGTACATTTTCAGATCCTTTTTCTCAGGCATCTGCTCCTGTTTATGAGTTACAGATAACCGCCAAGGATACATCGTCCTTGCCTAAGATTAGCTGTTGCCACCTGCAGCTGGCCAGATTACTACATTTGCTTATTAGCTGTTGCCACTAAGGTCTGCAAGCATACTTAACATATTTACAGTTTCAGCTCTGTTTTGTTCTGTTTTATCTCACTGATTGGGAACATGACCTTTTAATGTAAGCCACGCTTCCACAGTATCCCAGCTCAAAATCTTATGTGCTAGTTCTAAAACAGATTAGTATTAGCACTCTTCTCCAGTTCATTTAAAACTCATCATTCCTCGACCTCTTTTCCTACTGTCACTTGCCTTGTATGAGGGTCTGTATCAGCCACAAAGTATTTTAAAGTAGGAGTAAATAAAAAAGACAACTGATAGGCCATATGATCTGTGCAGCTTTGGGAGGCACAGCATAGGGGAATCAGAATTGTTTTGGTTGGAAAAGCCCTTTAAGCTCATGGAGTCCACCCCCTGCCCTCACAGTGCCCAGCCCACCACTAACCCATGGCCCTCAGCACCTCAGCTCCACAGCTTTGCAATAGCTCCAGGGATGGGGGCTCCTCCACCTCCCTGGCAGCCTGAGACCAGGGCTGACAACCCTCTCTGGGAAAAAGTTCTTAACTCCAATCTAAACCTCCCCTGGGGCAACCTGAGGCTATTCCGTTCTGTTCTTTCACTTGGGAATAGAAACAGCCTCCCGTTTCAGCACTCAGCAGAGTGCTCATGTCTCCCCTCAGCCTCCTCTTCTCCTGGCTGAACACTCCCAGCTCCCTCAGCAGCTCCCCATCAGACTTGTGCTCCAGACCCTTCCCCAGCTCTGGTGCCCTCCAGCCCCTCAGTGTCTTTCTTGAAGTGAGGGACCTAACACTGAACACAATATTCATGGTGCAGCAGTGGCAAGTAGAGGGGCATAATCACTTAAAACTTTGAGGTCTCACTGAGATTTGAACTCAGATCGCTGGATCTGAGACACCTTTACACCATGGGACCTCCCATAGAGAGACAAACCAAGTGGGTGTGTCTCAAATCCTGCAGCGGCTTTGTGGCTCTCACCCCTTTCTGTTTAGCATAAGCCTCTCTTTCACCAGTCTTCCCACTGAAGGATCAGCTACCCTGTTTTTTCCCCTGTCTCTTTCCTTCTGAGTAAGAGGAACAAAACCTCTGCCCTCTGTACTGTTTGTCAACAGGAGTTCTGCAGTTCCTGAATGTCGTGGTTTGGCCCAGCTAGCACAACAGCACCACGACAGTTTCTCGCTCGATGCCCCCATTCACCCCCACCCTCGTTAAGATGGCGGAGGACCCAGCGAAATGGGAGTAAAAAAGATAAGCAATATTGTCGTGGATTGAGACAAGGGCAGGGAGGGCTCACTGCCAATTATGGTTCTGGGCAAAACAGACTCTAGTACTCGACTTAGAGAGGAAAGTAGGAAAGTTTATTCTACAAGAAACAGAACAGAATAAAAGCAAAAAGGGAGTAGGATGATGAGAAAATTACAACCAGCACTTTAAGATCTCCCTCCCCCATCCCTCCTTTCTTCCCGGGCCCAGCTCACTGCTCCCGATATCTCTACCTCCTCCCCCCTCAATGGCTCAGGAGGGCAGGGAATGGGGGATGTGGTCAGTCTCTCACAGATGGGCTTTGCCGCTTCTGTCTTCTCAGATGAGGACGACTCCTGGCATTCTTCCCCTGCTCCAACACGGGGTTCCTCCCCCGGAACACAGTCCTTAACGAACTTCTCTGGTGTGGGCTGTTCCCAGCAGCTGCGGCTTCTGCCGATACAGGTTCCCTCACACGGGACACAGTCCTTGGTGAATATCTCTGGCGTGGATTCTTCACCGCGGTTGCAGTTTCTGCACTTGCAAGGTCCCTCTCTCGGGACAAGGCCTCTTCCGGGCATAAGTTTAATGATCTGCTTTGTCGTGGGTTCCTCCCCACAGTTGCAGCTGTGGATATTGGGTCCCTTCCTCGGGACAAGGCCTGCTCCGGCCACAGTGATAAAGGGTCCCTTCCTCGGGACAAGGCCTTCTCCGGCCAAAATCACTGTCCCTGGCTCGGGGCCTTTAATGAAGTGAATCACTGCCCCTGGTCCAGGGTCAGCTTTAGCAAAATGAGTCTCTCCCGCTGATGTGGGGTCTTTAAAGAAATGAAAATAAATCTCAGCTTCACCAGTTCTCTCCATAGAATGCAGGGGAGTCTCTGCTACAGTACACCTCCTCCCTTTCATCACTGACCTTGGAGTCCGCATGGTTGTTTCTCTCACCGTTCCTACTCCTTGCACCACCACCAGCCAGAAGAAGAGAAGAAGGGGCAGAAGAAAGAAAAGAAGATGGAGGAAGACACCTCCCCTTCCGGCTTCTTCTTAAAAAGTGATCGTGGAGGCGTCTAATTGGCTCAGCCCCAGAAGTGAGCCTTTTCTGAGCTGGGGAGAGTTGTGAGCAACTTCTTGCAGGAGCCATCTTTGCAGCCCCTTCCCCCATACCAGAAAAGGCTGTCATGTCAAACCATGACACTGAAATTTAGAGATGACACTTCCAGGATCCTCCTTTTGATGTAGAGCTTTATACTAACATGTGGTAATAAACCTTATACTAACTTATCGCAATAGTATAAAGCTTATTTTTCAGACAGGACAAAATTCACACAAGCTGTAAAAGGTCACGCTTATCTCCTCACACAATACCTCCGGGGTCCTCCAACTTCCTTGAGGGCAGAAACTGGTTCTGCCAAGTGATATCTGAAGATCAGGGGTGAGAAAGCCTCAGGACTTATCAGCCCTCATCTCCCAAGGCCCCAAAGACCATCACCGGCCATCACTGGCCATCACCGGGAGACATCACGCAAATGAAAGGAAGAAAAGACCTAATTTACATGCGAAATCGGGGACAGGTTGTGTCTTTGTCTAGGCGGATAATGTCATCATATGATTTTGTAACTTTGTAACAAATATAAGCCAAGCAAGTTTGTGGTGGAGCAATCTTCCCCCCCCCCCCCTCCCCCGTGCGCCCGGCGCCGAATAAACATACCTTCTTTATAACTCTTTGAGTTATAGAGTTTGATTCCGCAAGTCAGTTTGGTGGGTTGTTTGATGGATTTTCCCCTTTTGGAACTTGCTTGTCAACGTCCCTTGTTGCCAGTACCTCATACTTATTTGTAGTGGGCACTCTGGAAGTAGGGCTTTTAAGACAAGCCTTTGTCCTTTTTTTTGTAACCAGGGTCCAAGGCTTGTTAGAATCAATGGAGGCTTGCACCTGATTGCGGAAGCCTCCATCTTTCTCCACCTCTGCCCCTCTAATACTACAGAGTCTACTCAGTTTCCTGCAGCTCTTTCACTAGGCGCTGCAGTTCCTGAACTTGAGGGCATCTATGACACATAGTTGCCTGAGAAGCATAGGTCCCTAAGCATCCTATACACTCCCTGCACTCTACCCGGACTGAAGTGTCTCTACTAACCAGCTCTGTCTGGGTGGACACATCGACCTTCATAATAATCCATATGTAACAAACCCCTGACCAGTTTACTGGTAGTTTTTTGTAGGCAGTATGTCCACAAATCCAATAATGGCCTTTTTTAGCTTTGGCACCGTTGGCAAATGGTCCAGCTGCAAACTTTGGAAATTGAAAATAAGTTGTGTTATCATTTCCTAAAGGGCTGAAAAAGGTGTTTTGGCTGTTGTTGTTTGTCTGACCAGTGCAATACTAGGCACCAGTGTTGTTCCTTCTTCCATTCACAGGTTTGATTGCAAATTCAATTTCCAGACCATTGAAGTACAATGGTTTCATTTTTGTTTAACCAAAACCCTTAAAATCCTTTGTTTTGCCCAGTTTCATCAAGCCATATCCATATGTAAACATCTCTTCATTAATGGGTTTGTGTCCATTGACACCTATTTTCCCGACATCAACTCCTCCCTTCTGAGTGAGATTTAAGCAACATTTTCCTACAATGGTGTCCTGGTTTGGCCCAGCTAGCACAGCAGCACCACGACAGATGCCCCCATTCACCCCCACCCTCGTTAGGATGGCGGAGGCCCCAGCGAAATGGGAGTAAAAAGATAAGCAATATTGTCGTGGATTGAGACAAGGGCAGGGAGGGCTCACTGCCAATTATGGTTCTGGGCAAAACAGACTCCAGTACTCGACTTCTGTCGAGCAAAAAGGGAGTAGGATGATGAGAAAATTACAACCAGCACTTTAAGATCTCCCTCCCCCATCCCTCCTTTCTTCCCGGGCCCAGCTCACTGCTCCCGATATCTCTACCTCCTCCCCCCTCAATGGCTCAGGAGGGCAGGGAATGGGGGATGTGGTCAGTCTCTCACAGATGGGCTTTGCCGCTTCTGTCTTCTCAGATGAGGACGACTCCTGGCATTCTTCCCCTGCTCCAACACGGGGTTCCTCCCCCGGAACACAGTCCTTAACAAACTTCTCTGGTGTGGGTTGTTCCCAGCAGCTGCGGCTTCTGCCGATACAGGGTCCCTCACACGGGACACAGTCCTTGGTGAATATCTCTGGTGTGGATTCTTCACCACGGTTGCAGTTTCTGCAGTTGCAGGGTCCCTCTTGTTATAAATTGAGACCTCAATGGATCATAATTCAATTATGATTTTATTAATTATAGCAAGTAGAATATGAGCAAAGACAGGGCTGGACGACAGGGGAGTCTGCGCTCCGCCAACTGCCGTACTGATTAGTTTAAACAGTCCTTTTTTATACATTTTACATCCGTGGCCGTGAAGTACTGGAGGTACTCTGCGCATGCTTCAGTTGCTGTGAGGGGGTCGTTTTCTGCCTTCCAGTGGTTGTTGAGTAAGGAGTCTTCCTCCTTTGTTCCATAGTTGATCCCTCACTCATATGTCCTTATATGGAGTCGTTTGTCCTACCTCTGCCAGTTCCTCAGGACATCCTGTGATTATCTTTGAACAGTATCTCTTCTGCTTGCACAAGCGGTATCTGGTTTGTGTAAGCAATTGCGGTTATCTTATCTCACACAAGGATGTCTGGCAGCTGTTTGCATAAGCGATTTCCTGTCTTTTGTTGTCTAACCTTTATATTGAGCTTAACATAAATTTCAATAAACAATACCCTAATTCATAGTTTCTTACAATCCTCCCTTTTTCTTTTATCCTATTATTGTTTATTAGACGCTATTTTCATTTTCGGCACTGCAGGCAAATCTTTTTTTTTCAGAGAAAGTGGGTGGATTCAGGACCAGATTTGGTCCTATTGGCAAAGGATCATGAGGAAGCTTTTCTTTGACTATTCTAAAGAAGCTTCCCCTATCTGTTCCTGGTTCCCAATATCTAATTCCCCAGATACGGCCAATTAACCACGTGTCATCTTGGGGTTCCTTGACTTTTATTTCTAGTCTCCAACACGTCTTCGGAGGTCCACAGTCTCCATGTACACCTCCGTTATATCCATGTTTAGGTTTATTACATCCAGGGGGTCCCCAAGTGATTTCTAAATGTTTATCTGGGTTGGTTTCCCAGTCTGAAGCTATGGTTTCACATCCCCAATAACCACAGTAATAATGCCCTGGGTAGTTACAATAACTTTTCCCAGGATTTGATGCCGGACATACGTACCATGCCTTGCATTGTGCTTGAGCTTTACTCTTGTTGAGGCATGTATTCCCATAGCATCCTTGTGCTTCAATGGGTATCAGTGAAAATAAATGTACAGTAAAATTCCAATCGTTCCCTGAAATACTTCGATTTTGTATAAGTTTACTTTCTTGCAGATTGTATATTTTCCAAAGCATCGGTTCATGAGGGTTTCCATTTGCTTGAGTTATTATCAATAACAAAACTAACGGTAGGCCAGGAAGAAAGGTGTCTGTTAATTTTGCCAATTTAAGTATATTTTTACCAGTCCTGGGGAAGTTCGACCATTGCTGCCTTTGCGTCCCATTATTCTGGTTCTTTTCTCCACAGTTTGTTCCTCCTCTGCCTCGCCCGTCGACTCGGTTGCTTCGAGCCACGGGGTGTACCATCTTCTCGGCAGCAAGGGAATTCTTCAGGAGAACAGCTGTTTCGGGCTTTCTGCCTGTTTACATAGGCTTCCCACTTCGCAGCTTTAATTAATGGGACAAAGCAAAACACAGTTAGCACTTCCCTTTTACACTTTATAGCCAAAATTTCAGCTACAAAGGGGACTGGTTCGTTGGAATTGTTTTAATTTTCACTCAGTGAGAGTTCTTTGGATTCTCCAACACTGTGTGCAAACTCCTATTGGAGGGTATCCACATTCACAGTGTGTCCACCATTTATCCTGGCATACCTTACACCTAAAACAAGCAAATGGATAACAATTGCAGTTCAAATCATTACACCTAATTCGTATACCTTGAGTGCATATATTATTTACATCAGCATATCTTCTATATTCAATATTGTGTGGTTGCATAAGTTCAGCAATTCCCTTCAGCACACTTTGTACGCTTCCATATAATAGATAAACAAAGAAATAATTATTGCAAATATAAATGACAATACACTTTATACCAAAAGGTAACGCAGCAAAATAATCAAATAAAGTCTCTATCATTACGTTATCTTTTCAGGGTTATCTTGGTGTCACCTGGAGTACTGATTACTTTCCAGTGGGGTCTCGTTATTGGGCCTTTAATGCGACTGGCATGAGTCCATCCATGCTCAGCAGTCCGGACAGCTGTTTCTGTTGTAAGCAAAACAAGATAAGGTCCCTCCCAATTGGGTTTTAGGGTTTCTTCCTTCCACACTTTAATCAATATCCAATCCCCAGGTTTAACATTGTGAATTTTTAAGTCCAACGGGGGTCGTTGCACAATCAATCCATGTTCCCAGAGCTTGTTACGGTGTGCTGCTAATTGCGAAACATATTCATTAATCACACGATCTCGAATTAAAACATTTGTTTGTGGACTTTCAATTCTATAGGACATTCCATACACCATTTCAAATGCTGATATTCCCACATCTGCTCGGGGCCTGGTTCTGAGAATCAATAGTGCCATGGGTAGGCACTTAATCCATGATAATTTGGTTTCTATCATTAATTTAGTCAAAGTAGTTTTGATTTCTCCATTCATCCTTTCAACCTTTCCCGAACTTTGTAGATGCCATGGCGTATGATATTCCCACTTAATACCCAAGTTTTCTGTTAGATCTCTAACAATTTTTGACACAAAGTGTGTTCCTCTGTCCGAGTCGATTACATCAGGTACTCCATATCGAGGTTCAAATAATATCTTAGTAACTTGGTTAGCAGTGTGTATGGATTTGCTACTACAGCGAATGGGGTGATAGTTCTTTTAGTTATTTCCCTTAAATCATGTACGAGCCAATATTTCCCATTTGGTTTCTTTACAGGCAGAATGGGGGTGTTAAAGGGTGACATACAAGGCTCTAAAATTCCTTGTGTTAATAATCGATCAATTTCTGGTTTTAATCCTCTCTGTCCTTCTAGGGATATGGGATATTGCTTTACCCTCACAGGTACGTGGGGTTCAGAAATTTGGATTTTAATCAGTGGGATTTCCAGTCTACTAATTGTGTCCGGAGAGTACCAGACATCGAGGTTAATTTGTTTTTGATCATCCATGGTCAAAAGATAAGCAGACACTGTTAGCTCTTGATTTTTTTTTACTTTAATTTCTAATTACAATTCAACAATTAAATCTCGTCCTAGCAGATTAAATTCTGCTTCAGGGACGAGCAAGAGTTCACCCATTCCAAATTTATTTTCAGTTTCGAAGACCACATTTTTGATTTTGCTTACTTTAAAGGGTTCTCCTTTTGCCCCAATTACTTGTACTTTTTCAGGGGAAACTTTACATCCCTCAGGTATTTGCCTAATAGTCGATTTCTCAGCCCCAGTGTCTACTAAAAAGGTGAACTCTAGTTTATGGGGACCTATTTTTAATTTTATCAAGGGCTTATGATGACTCTGGTCCCCTAAAATATAGAGCCCCTGACTCTCCTATTCCGTTTTCAATATTTCCTCATCCCTAATCCTTTCTCTGCAATTCTTCTTTATATGTCCCTTTTTTCCACAATAAAAACATCTCTGTTCCTTCTTTACTACTATATTCCCTTGTTTCATTCCAGCGGATCTGTGTTCATCAGTCCGCCCTTTGCGATCTTCTCTGACCGCTGCTACCATCATTTTTACTTGTCGCTTGCTGCTCCCTTCTTCTCGCCTTACGTAGACTTTCTGAGCTTCCCTCAATAATTCATCCAATCCTCTAATCTGCCAGTCTTCTAACTTTTCAATCTTCTTTCTGATATCTTCCCATGATTTTGCCATAAATTGAGTTTTGAGAAGCGCTTGCCCTAAAGGGTCGTCTGGATTTACCCTAGAATACAGCTGAAGGGCTTTCCTCAGTCGTTCCAGCCACTCAGTAGGGCTCTCATTTTTCTTTTGCATTTCATTAAATGCTTTATTGATATTCTGGCCACGGGGTACTGCTTTTCTAATTCCCTGAATTACTATAGTTCTCAGATCCTGCATATGAGTTCTATGCACCGGATCCTGATTATCCCAATTAGGTCTTTGGAGTGGCCATTTAATATTTGCTTTAGGTCCCTGGGCATGTTGAGCATCCCACAATCTCATTCCTGCTCGTCTAATCATGTCTCTTTCCTCGGTAGTAAATAATTGACCAAGGATAGATTGCATTTCATCCCAAGTATAAAAGTTTGGTCCCAAAAGGAGGAGGGGGAGACTCTCGTTCCAACTCTGGTGGGGGAGTGGACGCCCTGGGGACCTCTGGAGGGGCTGTGGGAGCAGGAGGTAAAGTCTAGCCCCCGGTCTTTTTAACCACACTTCCGCATATTGACTTTCTTCCGGGTTAAGGGTTTTTTTATTATTAACCCAGAGATTTAATTGTTGTCTTATCCAACCTTCTTCTGACCCATAGACTGGCCAAAAGACATTTTTAGAAATCTTCTTCCCTCCCCATATCTTAGTACAATATTCTATCATTTTCTGCTTATCTTTTCCTAGTGTTCCAGGGAAATACCTCCAATTATCTAAGATATATGCCAGAGGGGTATGCTTAGGTACAGTGGGTACCCTCCCCATGGGAGTCGAAGGCTTGCTGCCCTTCGCCCCCATCTTCTGGATTATCCACAAACACACACTCACTTGCTCCCCTTGTTCCTGGCCCAGTCCCTCGCGGGAGATGGAAAACACAGTATTTAAGGGTCCACACTCGCTTGGTTCAGTGTATCGAACCTCTCATTTGTTATAATCCAGGATCCCCAATCCCGCCCAAACGGATAACCCGCGAACCAATTCGCAATATACTTACGCGTCCTGCGTCTTCGTCCGGACTCCCGTGCACAGAATTTTTATGGGATTTTACCGGTTTCCCCTTTGCTCATTATTCTAGATTTCCTGTCTTTTGTTGTCTAACCTTTATATTGACCCAATATCCACAGCTGCAACTGTGGGGAGGAACCCATGACAAAACAGCTCATTAAACTTATGCCCAGAAGAGGCCTTGTTCCGAGAGAGTGTAAGAAACTATGAATTAGGGTATTGTTTATTGAAATTTATGTTAAGCTCAATATAAAGGTTAGACAACAAAAGACAGGAAATCTAGAATAATGAGCAAAGGGGAAACCGGTAAAATCCCATAAAAATTCTGTGCACGGGAGTCCGGACGAAGACGCAGGACGCGTAAGTATATTGCGAATTGGTTCGCGGGTTATCCGTTCGGGCGGGATTGGGGATCCTGGATTATAACAAATGAGAGGTTCGATACACTGAACCAAGCGAGTGTGGACCCTTAAATACTGTGTTTTCCATCTCCCGCGAGGGACTGGGCCAGGAACAAGGGGAGCAAGTGAGTGTGTGTTTGTGGATAATCCAGAAGATGGGGGCGAAGGGCAGCAAGCCTTCGACTCCCATGGGGAGGGTACCCACTGTACCTAAGCATACCCCTCTGGCATATATCTTAGATAATTGGAGGTATTTCCCTGGAACACTAGGAAAAGATAAGCAGAAAATGATAGAATATTGTACTAAGATATGGGGAGGGAAGAAGATTTCTAAAAATGTCTTTTGGCCAGTCTATGGGTCAGAAGAAGGTTGGATAAGACAACAATTAAATCTCTGGGTTAATAATAAAAAAACCCTTAACCCGGAAGAAAGTCAATATGCGGAAGTGTGGTTAAAAAGACCGGGGGCTAGACTTTACCTCCTGCTCCCACAGCCCCTCCAGAGGTCCCCAGGGCGTCCACTCCCCCACCGGAGTTGGAACGAGAGTCTCCCCCTCCTCCTTTTGGGACCAAACTTTTATACTTGGGATGAAATGCAATCTATCCTTGGTCAATTATTTACTACCGAGGAAAGAGACATGATTAGACGAGCAGGAATGAGATTGTGGGATGCTCAACATGCCCAGGGACCTAAAGCAAATATTAAATGGCCACTCCAAAGACCTAATTGGGATAATCAGGATCCGGTGCATAGAACTCATATGCAGGATCTGAGAACTATAGTAATTCAGGGAATTAGAAAAGCAGTACCCCGTGGCCAGAATATCAATAAAGCATTTAATGAAATGCAAAAGAAAAATGAGAGCCCTACTGAGTGGCTGGAACGACTGAGGAAAGCCCTTCAGCTGTATTCTAGGGTAAATCCAGACGACCCTTTAGGGCAAGCGCTTCTCAAAACTCAATTTATGGCAAAATCATGGGAAGATATCAGAAAGAAGATTGAAAAGTTAGAAGACTGGCAGATTAGAGGATTGGATGAATTATTGAGGGAAGCTCAGAAAGTCTACGTAAGGCGAGAAGAAGGGAGCAGCAAGCGACAAGTAAAAATGATGGTAGCAGCGGTCAGAGAAGATCGCAAAGGGCGGACTGATGAACACAGATCCGCTGGAATGAAACAAGGGAATATAGTAGTAAAGAAGGAACAGAGATGTTTTTATTGTGGAAAAAAGGGACATATAAAGAAGAATTGCAGAGAAAGGATTAGGGATGAGGAAATATTGAAAACGGAATAGGAGAGTCAGGGGCTCTATATTTTAGGGGACCAGAGTCATCATAAGCCCTTGATAAAATTAAAAATAGGTCCCCATAAACTAGAGTTCACCTTTTTAGTAGACACTGGGGCTGAGAAATCGACTATTAGGCAAATACCTGAGGGATGTAAAGTTTCCCCTGAAAAAGTACAAGTAATTGGGGCAAAAGGAGAACCCTTTAAAGTAAGCAAAATCAAAAATGTGGTCTTCGAAACTGAAAATAAATTTGGAATGGGTGAACTCTTGCTCGTCCCTGAAGCAGAATTTAATCTGCTAGGACGAGATTTAATTGTTGAATTGTAATTAGAAATTAAAGTAAAAAAAAATCAAGAGCTAACAGTGTCTGCTTATCTTTTGACCATGGATGATCAAAAACAAATTAACCTCGATGTCTGGTACTCTCCGGACACAATTAGTAGACTGGAAATCCCACTGATTAAAATCCAAATTTCTGAACCCCACGTACCTGTGAGGGTAAAGCAATATCCCATATCCCTAGAAGGACAGAGAGGATTAAAACCAGAAATTGATCGATTATTAACACAAGGAATTTTAGAGCCTTGTATGTCACCCTTTAACACCCCCATTCTGCCTGTAAAGAAACCAAATGGGAAATATTGGCTCGTACATGATTTAAGGGAAATAACTAAAAGAACTATCACCCCATTCGCTGTAGTAGCAAATCCATACACACTGCTAACCAAGTTACTAAGATATTATTTGAACCTCGATATGGAGTACCTGATGTAATCGACTCGGACAGAGGAACACACTTTGTGTCAAAAATTGTTAGAGATCTAACAGAAAACTTGGGTATTAAGTGGGAATATCATACGCCATGGCATCTACAAAGTTCGGGAAAGGTTGAAAGGATGAATGGAGAAATCAAAACTACTTTGACTAAATTAATGATAGAAACCAAATTATCATGGATTAAGTGCCTACCCATGGCACTATTGATTCTCAGAACCAGGCCCCGAGCAGATGTGGGAATATCAGCATTTGAAATGGTGTATGGAATGTCCTATAGAATTGAAAGTCCACAAACAAATGTTTTAATTCGAGATCGTGTGATTAATGAATATGTTTCGCAATTAGCAGCACACCGTAACAAGCTCTGGGAACATGGATTGATTGTGCAACGACCCCCGTTGGACTTAAAAATTCACAATGTTAAACCTGGGGATTGGATATTGATTAAAGTGTGGAAGGAAGAAACCCTAAAACCCAATTGGGAGGGACCTTATCTTGTTTTGCTTACAACAGAAACAGCTGTCCGGACTGCTGAGCATGGATGGACTCATGCCAGTCGCATTAAAGGCCCAATAACGAGACCCCACTGGAAAGTAATCAGTACTCCAGGTGACACCAAGATAACCCTGAAAAGATAACGTAATGATAGAGACTTTATTTGATTGTTTTGCTGCGTTACCTTTTGGTATAAAGTGTATTGTCATTTATATTTGCAATAATTATTTCTTTGTTTATCTATTATATGGAAGCGTACAAAGTGTGCTGAAGGGAATTGCTGAACTTATGCAACCACACAATATTGAATATAGAAGATATGCTGATGTAAATAATATATGCACTCAAGGTATACGAATTAGGTGTAATGATTTGAACTGCAATTGTTATCCATTTGCTTGTTTTAGGTGTAAGGTATGCCAGGATAAATGGTGGACACACTGTGAATGTGGATACCCTCCAATAGGAGTTTGCACACAGTGTTGGAGAATCCAAAGAACTCTCACTGAGTGAAAATTAAAACAATTCCAACGAACCAGTCCCCTTTGTAGCTGAAATTTTGGCTATAAAGTGTAAAAGGGAAGTGCTAACTGTGTTTTGCTTTGTCCCATTAATTAAAGCTGCGAAGTGGGAAGCCTATGTAAACAGGCAGAAAGCCCGAAACAGCTGTTCTCCTGAAGAATTCCCTTGCTGCCGAGAAGATGGTACACCCCGTGGCTCGAAGCAACCGAGTCGACGGGCGAGGCAGAGGAGGAACAAACTGTGGAGAAAAGAACCAGAATAATGGGACGCAAAGGCAGCAATGGTCGAACTTCCCCAGGACTGGTAAAAATATACTTAAATTGGCAAAATTAACAGACACCTTTCTTCCTGGCCTACCGTTAGTTTTGTTATTGATAATAACTCAAGCAAATGGAAACCCTCATGAACCGATGCTTTGGAAAATATACAATCTGCAAGAAAGTAAACTTATACAAAATCGAAGTATTTCAGGGAACGATTGGAATTTTACTGTACATTTATTTTCACTGATACCCATTGAAGCACAAGGATGCTATGGGAATACATGCCTCAACAAGAGTAAAGCTCAAGCACAATGCAAGGCATGGTACGTATGTCCGGCATCAAATCCTGGGAAAAGTTATTGTAACTACCCAGGGCATTATTACTGTGGTTATTGGGGATGTGAAACCATAGCTTCAGACTGGGAAACCAACCCAGATAAACATTTAGAAATCACTTGGGGACCCCCTGGATGTAATAAACCTAAACATGGATATAACGGAGGTGTACATGGAGACTGTGGACCTCCGAAGACGTGTTGGAGACTAGAAATAAAAGTCAAGGAACCCCAAGATGACACGTGGTTAATTGGCCGTATCTGGGGAATTAGATATTGGGAACCAGGAACAGATAGGGGAAGCTTCTTTAGAATAGTCAAAGAAAAGCTTCCTCATGATCCTTTGCCAATAGGACCAAATCTGGTCCTGAATCCACCCACTTTCTCTGAAAAAAAAAGATTTGCCTGCAGTGCCGAAAATGAAAATAGCGTCTAATAAACAATAATAGGATAAAAGAAAAAGGGAGGATTGTAAGAAACTATGAATTAGGGTATTGTTTATTGAAATTTATGTTAAGCTCAATATAAAGGTTAGACAACAAAAGACAGGAAATCGCTTATGCAAACAGCTGCCAGACATCCTTGTGTGAGATAAGATAACCGCAATTGCTTACACAAACCAGATACCGCTTGTGCAAGCAGAAGAGATACTGTTCAAAGATAATCACAGGATGTCCTGAGGAACTGGCAGAGGTAGGACAAACGACTCCATATAAGGACATATGAGTGAGGGATCAACTATGGAACAAAGGAGGAAGACTCCTTACTCAACAACCACTGGAAGGCAGAAAACGACCCCCTCACAGCAACTGAAGCATGCGCAGAGTACCTCCAGTACTTCACGGCCACGGATGTAAAATGTATAAAAAAGGACTGTTTAAACTAATCAGTACGGCAGTTGGCGGAGCGCAGACTCCCCTGTCGTCCAGCCCTGTCTTTGCTCATATTCTACTTGCTACAATTAATAAAATTATAATTGGATTATGATCCATTGTGGTCTCAATTTATGACATTAGTACATTAGTATAAAGATCTACATCAGGTAAGATTATAAACACTTGTTATTTGTTCAGCCAATTGCATAGAAGAGTTTGTTACATCAATCCCTTCATCCCTACAGTTTTTGATGGCTTGCAGCCCATGCAATGCACCAAAGCAACAGGACTGACACTTCGCCCTACAAATCAACCTAAGGTTGTCAATGTTATAAAAATAATTATAAAAATACAAATGGTTAAAAACAAATGGTAGCCTTCCCACATTCAGTCAGGTTCCCACAGACATCTCCTGGAAAGGTAAACAAAACATCGACTTGCCCTACTTGGGCTTTGTCTATACAGTGAAGGACCAATGCAGTGCTCCTTTTGTGTTCTCCCAGGCCTCCTTAGCCTTCCCGGCATGTTAATTAAAGGATTCAGCAAGTACAAGAGGAGCAGCCCCAAATGGTAGGTATTTCTACTGACACTGGCTGTAAAGTTTATTTGGGAGAGCTAGGAGCCTGAGGTTTTGAAATCAAAGCTGGGGGGTTAGGACAAAAAGCATTTAATCGGGGACATCCAATTATTCCCCTTATGACATTTTGTAGTGGGTCTGGGATGGTAGTGGTTTTCCACAGCAGCTCCTGCAGTGCTGTGCTTACTATTGATATCAATATTATGACTACTGCTCGCACAGCATCAGGGCTGTCCCTCCAGCATTCCTTCCCCCACCTTCACCAATAGCTGTGGGTGGGCATGATCTTGGGAGGGACTATGGCCAGGACAGCTGACCCAGGCTGACCAAGGAGATATTCCATACCATATGACGTCAGCTCAGTAATATAAACTGGGGGAAAGGAGCAGGAAGGGGAGGCGAGATTCATTTCTGGCCTTCCAAAAGCAACCGCTACGCGTACTGAAGCCCTGCTTCTCGGGAGGTGGCCGGACATCGCTGCTGATGGGAAGTAGAGAGTAACAGCTTTAACTGCTTTTGCTTTGCTTCCCGCGCGCGCGGCTTTGCTGCTTATTTATTAAACTGCTTTTATCTCAACCCACGAGACTCCCATCTTATTTTCTCCCCTTCCCTGGCTTGCTGAGGAGGTGGGGGGTAAAGCGGTGTGGTGGGCACCTGGCATCCAGCCAGGCTCAAACTACCACACATTTTAAAGATCGTTTTAAGAACTCATTAATTGACAAAATGTCTTTTCTCCCTGACCATTTATGTGCAAGTTTTTCCAATTTCTGGGTCGGGAGTCTGTCCATCACCTCCTGGGGAATGCCTTTCTGAAGACCTAAATGCCACAACCCTTGTCGAATTAGGGGTCTCTCTCTCCCAGGATTATTCCTACGGGGTGTCCTTAAATCCTGGCCCTTTACAACTGACAACTGCCAATTGTTAACTTGCTCTGACGCCCATACAATCTTAGTTTCAGTTTTTTGGCTACCAACAGAGCCATATTTTCTCTCAAAATTAAATAATTCTTGTGCTACCTCCCCTCATGTCCATAATTTTCTCCCTGTCTGCTGATGATCAGGGGTCACTATCCCCTCCAAAGCAGCCCAAATTTGTCCTCCATCAGAGGTGTTTTGAATCCTCCTGATGTAGAGCTTTATACTGACATGTACTAAAACCTTATACTAACATATCACAATAGTATAAAGCTTATTTTTCAGACAGGACAAAATTCACACAAGCTGTAAAAA
Source organism: Colius striatus (assembly GCF_028858725.1). Lineage (NCBI taxonomy): Eukaryota > Metazoa > Chordata > Aves > Coliiformes > Coliidae > Colius > Colius striatus. The sequence continues at coordinate 40,804,697 of NC_084789.1, forward strand.
GGTCGTGCTTATCTCCTCACACAATACCTCCGGGGTCCTCGAACTTCCTTGAGGGCAGAAACCGGTTCTGCAAGCGACCAAGTGATATCTAAAGTTGTGCAAAGATCAGGGGTGAGAAAGCCTCAGGACTTATCAGCCTTCATCTCCCAAGGCCCCAAAGACCATCACAGGCCATCGCCGGGAGACATCACGCAAATGAAAGGAAGACAAGACCTAATTTACATGCGAAATCGGGACAGGTTGTGTCTTTGTCTAGGCGGATAATGTCATCATATGATTTTGTAACTTTGTAACAAATATAAGCCAAGCAAGTTGCCGAGTTGGGGGCGCACGTTTGTGGTGGAGCGATCCCCCGTGCGCCTGGCGCCGAATAAACATACCTTCTTTATAACTCTTTGAGTTATAGAGTTTGATTCCGCAAGTCACTCCCTTGTAACTGAATCCCAATGGGTTTCAAGGAGTCAGGAAGTCCCCGGATTAGAGGGGTCATCCTCTCTGGGTCCACCGGTATCATCATTGGGGAGCCCTGATTAGGCTTGAGCTCCCAATCATACATCATCTGGAGACAGGCTGCCTTTTGTACACTTTCTACTAACTGATCCTCTGTACCTATTATGGCAAGGGGATCTCCCCTCTCCAAGGGGTTAAGTCCTCGAGCCCAGTACGCAGCTCTCTGAGTCAATGACCACAGGGCGCAGGTGGTTAGAAATACTCCCAGACCCCAATATCCTTCTGCTTCTTTCTCTGACAACAAAATTCCATCCCCTCTTGACAAAGATACTCTCCACACATACTCTGTCTCTGATTCCTTTGCAGTCCTTGCAAACTCTTTTCTCAACTTTACTAATTCAGTTACTGTAAATGGAACTTCTTTGGTGATAACCTGAGAACGGTTATCACCATCCTCCTCATACACATAGTCTGTTTTAATCAATGGACACATATTCAGTGGCTTTTTCACAGCCTCTTTTGCCTTTTGCAACTCCTCCTGGGGATAAATTTGTTGTATCCCCTTCCCTGCTAATGTTACTTCTGCCTCCAACTGTGTATCTCCCCCATAAAAAGTTGATTCCTTAGTTCTTCCTTTAATATAATATTTTGTCCCTTTCATCTTCCAGCAATCATTTACTTTCCTTTATTTGTTCCTACAAGGTTTTTATTACCATCTGCAAGGAGTCTACTAAAGTCTCATTTTTACAGGACTCCTGCTTTCTCTCTCTTACTGCAGTTGCCAGACTCACTCCCAATCCTGCACAAATTATAGTTTTTCCTTTCCCCCTCTTGATCTTAGCTTCCTTCTGCAATACTCTTATCCTATCCACCACACTTGGAGGTTGAAACCAGTGGGTTTTTGCCCAATCTTGTCCCTGGAGTGAGGGACGAGATCGGTGTGCTTCTAAAAGGTCAAACATTTTGTCTACTTCTTCAACCCATGAGGGTACATAGTCACAAGAATTGGCTGCCTTCTGGGCGGCCATTATCCTACAAATGGGGTTATCATCCTGAGAGGATCACTCCTTAATATCCAAGTTTCCCTTATACACTCTCAGGAGGCCACACCTTATAATAAAGCAAGGGATCCACAACAAGTTAATAGTCCCACAAAAGGGGTTATCATATCGGGAGGGTCAAACTTTAATATTCAAATTTCCCCTATACACTCCTAGGAGGTAACCTCTTAACTATGCACTTTCTGTTCTCCGAGAATCCCGTCTGTGATGGCAATTTAATGTCATGATCCCCTGTTGGATATAATTTGGCAGAAGTTAAACCCCCTTGCTTTCCAATCGACCTCAGACAATTCTGGGTGGCTGAGGGTATCTGGGCTTAACTCCTCAGTGATGTTCAATCAAACAGGTTATCGCAATCAGGTTTCGTATATTCTCGGGAACAGAATTAAGACTCAAAACGGAGTCAAGCGCTAAACTATTTTATCCACAACAATCCACAATGAAAGGAGAAAGGGAAGAAGGAAAGAAAAGTGTGAGAGATTAAAAAAAGCACAATAGTCACCATCATGAGTCCACATGGAGTGCCCCCGGCAGTCCATTTCTTTGAGAGCTCTGCCACTGCCTCCGATCCAGCTAGGGGGAAGAGAAAGAAGAGAACAGCACAGCTCCCATCGCCCTCTTCTTATATACACTCCTCTTGCTGGCACATGCCCAGTACCATCTCTGGAGAGTTCTAGAGGGTCTTGGAAAGTCCCTAAAAGTCCGTGAGGGTGGCAGCCCCTGGGCCTGGGCATATTCCCTAGTCAGTGTATTCTGAGATAGCAAGGAAACAGCGCCTCTAACAGGCAGAATCCTTGGTGGTGGTGGTGAACTGTGCTGCCAGTAATGTTGAGTCATATTACTAGTACCTTACACACTCCAGCCTTCAAAAAGGGCAGGAAGGATGACCCAGGAAACTACAGGCCTGTCAGCCTCACCTCCATCCCTGGAAAGGTGATGGAACAACTCATCCTCAGTGTTGTTAATAAACATATGAAGGAAAAGATGGTTATCAGAGGCAGTCAACATGGATTCACCAAGGGGAAATTTCTATCTGACCAACCTGACAGCCTTCTATGAGTGCATAACAAGCTGGCTAAATGAGGGGAGAGCAGCGGATGTCATCTATCTTGACTTCAGCAAGGCTTTTGACACTTTGTCCCATAACATCCTCCTCAGAAAACTCAAACAATGTTGCTTGGATGAGTGGACAGTGAGGGTGGATCAAGAGCTGGCTGAATGACAGAGCCCAGAGGGTGGTGATCAATGGCACGGAATCGAATTGGAGGCCTGTGACTAGTGGAGTTCCACAGGGATCGGTTCTGGGGCCAGTCTTGTTTAACATCATCATCAACGACCTGGATAAGGGGACAGAGTGTACCCTCAGGAAGTTCCCTGATGACACCAAAATTGGGAGACTGGCTGATTCCCCAGAAGGCTGTGCTGCCATTCAGAGGGATCTTGACCAGCTTGAGAGTTGGGCAGAGAGGAACCTCATGAGGTTCAACAAGGAGAAGTGCAGAGTCCTGCATCGGGGAAGGAACAACCCCCTGAGCAGTACAGGCTGTGGATTGACCTGCTGTAGAGCAGCTCTGCAGAGAGAGTTGGGAGTGCTGGTTGATAATAAACTGAACATGAGCCAGCAATGTCCCCTTGTGGCCAAGAAGGCCAATGGCATTCTGGGATGCATCAAGAAGAGTGTGGTCAGTAGGTCGAGGGAGGTTCTTCTCCCCCTCTATTCTGCCCTGGTGAGCCCTCATGTGGAGTCCTGTGTCCAGTTCTGGGCTCCTCAGCTCAAGAGGGAGGGAACTACTGGAGAGAGTCCAGCGCAGGGCCACCAAGATGATCAGGGGACTGGAACATCTTCCTTATGAGGAAAGGCTGCGGGAACTGGGGCTGTTTAGTCTGGAGGAGACTGAGGGAGGATCTCATTAATATTTACAAATATCTAAAGGGTGGGTGTCAGGAGGTTGGGGCATCCCTTTTTTCTATGGTATCTAGCAACAGGACAAGGAGTAATGGGATGAAGCTGGAAAACAAAAAGTTCCATTTAAATATAAGAGAAAACTATTTCACTGTGAGGGTTAGGGAGCCCTGGAACAGGCTGCCCAGGGTTGTGGAGTCTCCTTCCTTGGAGGTCTTTAAGACCCGCCTGGACACGTGCCTATGTGACCTGATCTAGGTGAACCTGCTTCTGTAGGGGGGTTGGACCAGATGATCTCTAAAGGTCCCTTCCAATCCCTACCATTCTATGATTCTATCCATCAGCTTACCAGCTCCCTGCAAAACCTCACTTCTTTCCCAGGTAGCTCTTTTAACTTATATACTGCCTTTTCCCAGGTGATTTCCATCACATTGCATCTACTTGCAAATCAACCAAAGGTGGCTGAGAGGCTGAATAATACTTAAGAAAATGTTTTTCTTCTTCCATGTTGTTTCCTGAATTCAGGAGTTGATAGTTTCTGAGAGTTACTTATGCCATAATCCATCTGTAATCACAGAATCATAGAATCATAGAATTGTAGGGGTTGGAAGGGACATTTAGAGATCATCTAGTCCAATCCCCCAGCAGAAGAGAAGTGGTGAAAGTGGTGCTTGAAGATTGACCAGCTCTCATTGGCACTTCTACCATCTAGAATCATATCCCATGAGATCCGTCCAAGTAGATCTTTGAAGAGGCCAAAGTCGGCTCGCCTGAAATCCAGGGTCACGGTCCTGCTTTGTGTTCTGCCCCTTCCACACAGGATCTTGAACTCTACCATCTCATGGTCACTGCAGCCGAGGTTGCCTCCAACCTTCACATCCCCAACCAGGCCCTCTCTATTCGTCAGTACCAGGTCCAGCAGCACACCCCTCCTTGTTGGTTCCTCGATCATCTGTGACAGGAAGTTGTCGTCAGCAATCTGTAGGAACCTCCTGGACTGCGTGTGCTTGGCTGTGTGGCTATCCCAGCAAATATCAGGGTGGTTGAAGTCCCCCATGAGGACCAGGGACTGTGATTGTGAGGGAGCTCCCAGCTGTTTGTAGAAGGCCTCATCCACATCCTCCTCCTGATCAGGTGGCCTGTTGCAGACTCCTACAACAATATCACCTGCCTTGCCCTGCCCATTAATTTTTACCCATAAGCACTTTACTCTCTCCTCATCCCCACCCAGGCACAGTTCAGTACACATTAATTGCTCTCTCACATAGAGAGCAACTCCACCTCCACGCCTTGTCAGTCTGTCTTTCCTGAACAATACATAACCCTCCATGGCTGTGCTCCAGTCATGGCAGCTGTCCCACCGCGTCTGTGACCGCAATGAGGTCGTAGCCCCGCATCCACACCCACATCTCCAGTTCCTCTTGCTTATTCCCCAGGCTGTGTGAATTGGTGTAGAGGCAGCACAGGGGCTTACTCAAACACACACGTTCCCCTGGGCGGGTGCAGGAGGTTCCTCCGCTGTTTGGTTCTTTCTCAGGGTGGTCAGCCTTCCGTATCTCAGCCCAGTGTGCAGATGAAGGGCACTTATCATTGTGTTCCCTGTCCTGCCCTGTTTCCCAGCTAGAGGGGTCAGCTTGTTCTGTTTTGCTTCTCCCCCCACCCCCTAAGTCCCTTAGTTTAAAGACCTATTTATTAAATTTGCTAGGCTACTCCCAAATAATCCAGTGCCTTTACGGGAGAGATGAATCCCATCCCGTCCTATCAAGCTGTAGTCCCCAAGGAAGGATCCATTGTCAAAGTACCCAAAGCCTTCCTGCCGGCACCAGCCTCTCAGCCAGGAGTTCACTTGGCTGATTTTTCCATTACAAACTCCTCCTTTATCACCAGTGAACAGGATAGAGGAGAAAATAACCTGAGCCCCTCTACCTTTTACCTGCTCCCCCAAGGATTTAAAATCCACCTCAACTCCAGAGATGTCATGCCTCATGACATCATTCATACCTACATGGAACACAAGCAGGGGGTAGTAGCCTGCATCCCTGATGAGCCGTGGCACTCTCTCGGCCACATCCCTGACCTTGGCCCCAGGCAGGCAGCACATCTCTCTTGACTCCCTACCTGCTCCACAGATGGGTCTCCCAGTGCCCCTTAGCAGTGAGTCACTGCTCAGCTGGATTGCACTGAAGGCCAGGGTGCAGCCCTAGTTATGTTTTATCTGTTGTCTTGGGAGCCCTGGTTAATGATAAAAATCCCCAGTTACTAGGCCTGGACGGCCTGTGGATGTTGGGGAAGGACTGACTCCTGATGTTGAGGAGCAATCAAATCTTTCTAGAAAACTTAGCATAAAGCTGGATCATGAAGCTCCCCTCTGCCTTGGTGGATTCCTTGAAGCTGGTCTCCTCTGAGGTCTCACATACAAATTCTGGCCTGTTTTCTGTAGTAGTTGAATGAAGGAGTGATTGGTGTTTATTTTCCTAAAGGAGAAAAAGGATGCGACATCTCACTCAAAGTGTCGTCTTCTGTGAGTTGTGACAGAAGCACTGGAGTCTACTGGGAGCCAGAAGCCTTATGCTTGTGTCATTTCTCATGTTACAGGAGTAAATATTGCAATGGCAGAGGCATCTAGGGGGAGGGGGAAGTGGCAGAAAATGGACTGAAATTCTTGCTGTCCTCAATGCCTTCTGCTCCCATGTCTGAGGGGGACCAGGGCAGTGAGGCCTTGGCCTGGCAGGTCATCCAGTGATCTGTCCTGATCTACATGCTCCTCCCCACCAGGTAAAAGATGGCTTGGCTCCCTGCTGAGATGTTCCCACTTTCTGAATGACAGAGATCTATAAGCATTACAAAGCCGTGTAAGGAATCTTTATCACCTCCTTTTTCTGTTCTCCCTGCTCTCAGGTCTTAATCTTCTCTTTGGCCATTGAAAAGCCACTGCCATGGGGTAGAGGAGGATGACCAGATGGTGCCTTCTCCCTTTGGCCTCTGTCTTACCTTTCTGTTTTCAGTGCCTCCAGTTTTGGCACTGGGATGTGGTTCTCCAGCTTGATGGCCCACCCATGAGACAGGGAGGCAGCTCCTTTCAGCTCCACCCAATAGCAATGCTTAGTCTCCCATTGACTCTGTTGCTGATGCTTTTTTGACTGTGAATTGCCTTGAACCTCTGTTAGGAAAGAGGGACTGTGAAATAATTTGATGCAATAGCTTAAACGTGATTACACATTACACAGACTCAATGTTATAACTGCTGTGCACCTAAGAGGGGATGTGCTACAGCTTGGGTACAAGTGACTCAAATGTTTTTGTCTGTGGAATTGGGGAACTTAATGGGGTAATGGGCACTAACAATTCTCTTATCCTCTTCTCCACACAGAAGCATGTCCTCGAATCTGTACCACATCTGCTTGTAGCAGGGAGATGAGTGGAACATGGCTTTTCTTTTTCTCGTCACCAGGCAGAGGGGTCAGAAATGTTCATGGTCCACAATGCTGTGGACTGGGACCAGATCTCCTCTTGGGTCCATCTGCTTTGCGATGCATCAAGTGACCTTTTTGAACATTTTGCTGCCCCGGATGAGTTTCTGAACCAAAGCAAAGTGTCCTCCTGCCTTGGGAAAGAGGCAAGACAGGTTAAGCAAGATGACTTGAAATACAAACAGAAGGTTGTAAATGAAACACGTTAATTATTAAGAAATTTTCAAAATAGATAGTAACTCCCAAAAGCCCATATTAGGACAGGGACATAACTTTCACTGGGTTGTGTGTAGGGAAGGATTTAGAGGGGCAGGGCAGCAGTTGTGGCTTGGTAACAAGACTTGTTTAGACTCCTTAGAATCATAGAATGGTAGGGATTAGAAGGAACCTTTAGAGCTCATCCAGCCCAATCCCCTTGCAGGTTCCCTTCGATCAGGGGGCACAGGAATGTGTCCAGGTGGGTTTGGAAATCTCCACAGAAGAAGACTACACATCCTCCCTGGGCAGCCTGTGCCAGGATCCCTCACCATTACAGTAAAAAAGTTTTTCCTTATGTTTAAGTGGAACTTTTTATGTTCCAGCTTCTTCCCATTACCCCTTATCATGTCACTGATGACAACAGAAAAAAGTGCCACCCCTTCCTCTTGACATTCACCTTTTAAATACTTCTAAGTGTTAATGAGACACCCCCTCTTGACCTTCTCCAAACTGAATAGCTCCAGTTCCCGCAGCCTTTCCTCATAAGGAAGATGCTCTAGTCCCCTGATCATCTTGGTAGCCCTGTGCTGGACTCTTTCCAGCAGCTCCCTGTCCCTCAAACTGGGGAGCCCAGAACTGGACACAGGACTGCAGATGAGGCCTCACCAGGGCAGAGTAGAGGGGGAGGAGAACATCCCTTGATCTGCTGGCCACACTCTTCTTGATGCATCCCAGATGCATTGGAAATGTCATTCTCTTTGCTGATGAGCTCCCTGTCCCAGTGGGACCAAGAATGCAGTCAGCACTTTCTGAGGGTTTCCTTGTTCTTTCAATCAAGATATTTTGTGGCAAATACCAGCACATACCATAATGTATATTAATTACTAAACCAGACATTGCTCTTTAACCCAAGATCTATCACGGTCGCAAATGCTTTAACCTTTAATGCGCTCCCCTGAGGGACATTTAAAAAGAAAGAAGGTTGAGCAATTTCTTGCTGGTTTTGGCTGGTCCAACAGATCCCTGCGCATCCTGGTGCCTGGCTGACAGTGGTGGCTCAGCCTTGTTTGGAATCAGAGTGTTAGAAAAGTCACCTTTCACCGGAGGGCTGTGCTACCATTCAGCGAGATCTCGACCAGCTTGAGAGTTGGGCAGAGAGGAACCTCATGAGGTTCAACAAGGACAAGTGCAGAGTCCTGCATCTGGGAAGGAACAACCCCATGCACCAGTACAGGCTGGGGATTGACCTGCTGGAGAGCAGCTCTGCAGAGACCTGGGAATCCTGATTGATAATAAACTAAACATGAGCCAGCAATATACCCTTGTGGCCAAGAAGACCAATGGCATCCTGGGATGCATCAAGAAGAGTGTGGTCAGCAGGTCGAGGGAGGTTCTTCTCCCCCTCTATTCTGCCCTGGTGAGCCCTCATGTGGAGTCCTGTGTCCAGTTCTGGGCTCCTCAGCTCAAGAGGGAGGGAACTGCTGGAGAGAGGCCAGTGCAGGGCCACCAAGATCATCAGGGGACTGGAGCATCTTCCTTATGAGGAAAGGCTGCAGGAACTGGGGCTGTTTAGTCTGGAGAAGAGAAGGCTGAGGGGGAAATTGTAGTGAAATTTCTTTCTAATACAGGATATGGAGTTTTGTTAGAAGCATGTTTGCACAATGCAAGCTTTCCCACAGATAGCCAGGTCAGCTTGACCTTGGGTGCATGCCAGGAGGAGATTGCCTGAAAACAGTGAGCAGCTGAGAAGAAGTAAAAGCAAGATATTTTTAACCACAGCTGTACTGAGATTTTGCTTAAACTAAGAGTGTGAGCTTTAACAATTAACCAATTAGCTTGTGCTGAGTAGCATATTGCTTTGCAGATGTAACCATAAATGTTATGTTACTATCACCTGAATTCTGTACTAATGTAGAAATATCAGTGTGTATTACTAATAAACGAACACTGACTCTACTTCCATGAGGATACGTCTTTGACTCCAGAAAGCTCCCACACATCAGGAAACCTCAATGCTGAGAAACCCCTAAAGGGTTGTTGTTGAGAGGATGGGGCCAGTCTTTGTTCTGTGGTGGCCAGTGACAGGACAAGGGGTAACAGGCACAAGCTGGAACACAAAGAGTTCCACTGGAACAGGAGGAGAAACTTGTTTGGTGTTTAGGTGAGGGAGCCCTGGCCCAGACTGCCCAGGGAGGGTGTGGAGGCTCCTTCTCGGGAGGTTTCCAAACCCACCTGGACACATTCCTGCACCCCCTGATTGAAGGGAACCTGCTTTAGCAGGGGGTTGGGCTGTATGAGCTCTGGAGGGCCCTTCCAACCCCCATCACTCTGGGATTCTGTGAAAAGTTATTTCATCGAGCTCTTACTGAAAGGAAATGAAAGTGCTCAGATGTGAAGAGCAGGGTGGCAGCAGGAGGGGAAGTAGCAGAGTTTGTTCTAGGACAAATCTCTGCCAAAATACATAAAAATCTGTTGCCGCCACTGGCAACACCACCAGGCCGCTCACACGGATCACTCAGCCCCCAGGTCTCTCTCTGTGCAGAGCTGCTCTACAGCAGTTTGACCCCCAGCCTGTACTGGTGCATGGGCAGATGCAGGACTCTGCACTTGTCCTTGTTGAATCTCATGACGTTCCTCTCTGCCCAACTCTCAAGCCAGTCAAGATCCCACTGAATGACAGCACAGCCTTCTGGGGAATCAGCCAGTCCTTCTAGTTTGGTGTCATCAGAGAACTTGCTGAGGGTACACTCTGTCCCCTTATCCAGGTTGTTGATTAAGATGTTGAACAAGACTGGCCCGAGAACTGATCCCTGTCGAACTCCACTGGCCACAGGCCTCCAATTCGATTCCGTGCCATTGATCACCACCCTCTGGGCTCTGTCATTCAGCCAGCTCTTGATCCACCCTCACTGTCCACTCATCCAAGCGACATTGTTTGTGTTTTCTAAGGAGGATATTATGGGACAAAATGTCAAAAGCCTTGCTGAAGTCAAGATAGATGACATCCGCTGCTCTCCCCTCATTTAGCCAGCTTGTTATGCACTCATAGAAGGCTGTCAGGTTGGTCAGATAGAATTTCCCCTTGGTGAATCCATGTTGACTGCCTCTGATAACCATCTTTTCCTTCATATGTTTATTAACAACACTGAGGATGAGTTGTTCCATCACCTTTCTAGGGACAGAGGTGATGTTGACCGGCCTGTAGTTTCCTGGGTCATCCTTCCTGCCCTTTTTGAAGACTGGCGTGACATTGGCCTTTCTCAGGCCTTTCCTCAGGCATCTCGCCTGTCCTCCATGATTGTTCAAAAATGATGGAGAGAGGCTTAGCAATCACATCAGCCAGCTCCCTCAGCACTCAAGGAAATGAACAATTTTTTTTTACATGAATACTTACTTTATTAGTTTCTCTTAGAATACTGTACAAAGGAGTAGTAAAAATAGTTACATTTTATTTTAGAAGGTTCTCTACATGAGACTTCTGCATATACAGCAAAAAAGAAGGGCTACTGAAAAAAACCCTAAAACTTTGTACAATGTCAGAATACTCCATTAAAAAAACAAAAACCCAACTAACTTAGCTCACTGAAATTGCTCCAAGGAGGATAAGTTTACACAAACATTTGCATGCTTAAAAGATGTTAGAGGCAATGATAAAGCAACATAAGTCACAAGAAGAAATCTGAACAGTGGCTTCTGTCCCCTTTTCAAGGGCCAGTACTGTGCTTCTATTAAAACAAAAAAAAAATTAAGCAATGATTTTTTAAAACCCCAAATATTTAAGAATTCAGTAGCCCTAGATCTCAGATTTGTTTTCAAAGGCTTTTTCCTCAAAGGGCTGGACTGTTTGACATCCTGTTATCCAGGTTAAATAGAGGTAGGACCCCTAATTCATGAAGAGTCAGGCTGGTAGTACCTGACTGGTGGTTCTCAAAAGCTTTTCTCCTTCAGATCTGCTTCTGCAGGGGGGTTGGACTAGCTGATCTCTAAAGGTCCCTTCCAACCCTACCATTCTATGATTCTATTCTATGATTCAGCATTCAAGGCAGAACAAAAAAAAAAGCAAAGCATCTGAAGTACCTCCTTACCCAGTGATTGTTTCTCAGTCACAGTACAGAGCCCAGCTTTAATTCTCCAGCTTTGCCCTAGTATAAGCCAGTACAAGTTTGAGAGGAAAAACTGTCAAGCCTGATGTGTTCAAAAAGCCCATTTAAAGTCAATAACGATCGATTATCTCCTTCACTACAGGTACTTGGAGAAAAATCTGCTCTCTAAAAGGGACAATCTTTGTGCCTCTCCACCCAAAGGCAGGCTTTGCCCTGGGATGGCTGCTGCCATCCCCCATACTGTGCCTGCCCCCATCATCCTTTTCCTAGGAATCAGGTTTCCCATCAGAGTGTCAGTGTTTGAACTGCTCTTTTACTCCTATGTGTGCAGGGTTAGCCCTTGAGTGCTGAACTCACATTGGTGTGAAGAAACCAGAAGTGGTTTCAGGAGGGAGTTCTGGAGGACCTAGATCCATCCTGTTACTTCCATGGTCAGCTGGAAACAGAGCCAGGTACAGCTCATCCTGGGACACAACTTGCCTCTGACCAGCACTACCCAGAACTCCTTCACTTCTGACCACCACTAGTACTGCTAGTAGGTAGCAATGTGGTTTAATTACAATTAATTTCAGGTTTCCTTTCTATTTTTGATCAGATACCTACCCTTAAGACAGGATCTTAAGGAGAATACCATCAGATGTATAATTGTTCAAGTAGTTATTAATCTTATGTAGATACTCAACACCTCACGTTAACATGAAATCTTTGTTCAACTCTTACACTTCTTTCCATACTTCTCCAGTTTTTGTTTGTGTTTCCCTTGATGGGATTAACTGCACAAGTCCAAGATAACTTTGGTTACTGGCAAACCCACTACCCATGTTGCAAAGAATGTCCTTTGCCACGTAACACACATCCCTGTAATGGGTATTTTAACCATTTCAGGTCAATCAGACCACAAGGTCAATCAGAAAAGCTTACTATTATCATGAAGGCTTTGTCTAACATGAAATTTTAGACCTTAGGCTTTAAAAACTGCTTTTTTTAGAAGCTTAGAATCTCACTCTGTTTTACATCTGATCTTTAATTTAACAAAACAAAATCGAGTGTCCACGGTATCATTTAACAGCACACAAATATCAAACCCTCAACTGTTGTAGTGCCAGGGCCTCCAAGGAAACTGTGAAGTGCTGTACTTCATTGAGAAGAGCCAACCCCTAACTTCAACTTATGCTAAAAACATCAAAACTGCCAAACTTTCTGCAATGTGCATATACTTGGATATAATCATTACACATCAATCTATAGAGGCATAATGTTTTTAAGTACAGAATGATTGTTTCTGTTGCAAACAAAAAAAGCTGATGGTTTTCCCCTGCTTGTCTACCAAAAGAAATAAATACTTTTCCTTCCTCTGGAGATTTCCCATTGGCATGTAAGTGGTGTCTTTTAACAGTCAGTCTGAGGCCAGGCCTGCACTTCCAAGGGCAACAGTCCTTCCCAAAGAATTTGGGGCATGGATGCTGTTGATTTCTCGGTTATTGATGGAACATCTCTATTTTGAAAACTATACTTATGTTTTTCAAAAGTCATTGTCTAGTTGCTTAAAGAGTATATTAGCTTTAGGGGATATAGTACCTCAACTAAAGCAGCAGTCCTTATGTCACGGTGGTTAAAAGGTTTAACCTCTCCTCTCATTGAGTAAATTCCATGTCTGTCAAACTCCCTTACTGGAGAAGAGCATACACAGATTAAGACAGACTCTTTTCTCTTCCTACCTTCTTGAAAATTTCTTTTATTCACTTCAAATATTTTCACTTTTCAAACATATTAGGTAATGATTCTCTGCATTCCAGCAGCCCTCGGAGGTACACTGAATGTTTTTCCCTTCTCTGCAGCAGTCTGATAGTAAGTCTGAGAGAAGTAAAGCAGCTTGCCTAAAATTACACGTGGAGGAGCAGCACATCTTACATGCAACCCTGGAGCTCCTGTATCCATATCCCATGCTCAGACCATCAAACAAAACTCGACAAGATCCACTGTGACCTCTAAAACTAGAATTGGCTAATGCAGGAAAAAACCCAGCATATTTTCAATGTTGATACCATTGTCCAAAGGGTGAGACCATGTAAGCACTACCACTACAAAAATGCAGCCTTTCATGAGCTGACAAGGGGAAGAATAAGGCAAAACACATTTCATCCCATGCACAGCCCAAAAGAAAATCCTGATTGCTTTGAACAACAGAAAGCTGTCTCAGTGAGGAAACTTAAACCTGCATACCTACTCCATTTCTTTGGTAACTTTTCAAGAAAAAAGCTGAATTTTGTTGCTGGACTTAAATAATCTATTATCATCTGTGACCCTTCTGTTGGTCCAGTCAGTCTGCTGAGTGCCAAGCTTTCAGCTAAGACAGAAATCCCACGCTCATCTGCCTTGAGTCTGAGCCCAAGGCAAGTCCACTGGCAAATACCAGTAACACCAAGGAGCTGGACTGAGGTGAAAAATTCCAATTACAATCCCTAACTGGTTACAGCAAGCAGCCATCTGTCTCGTTTGGCCTATACCCATCAGTCTTCAGCCCTTAGTCTAAATGTCACCCTGCCTGGGCACTCAGAGCATGCTTAAAAAGGAGCAGTTTGGGTTGAGGAGTGGAGTTCCCCAAATTCTGGAACAAGCTGCAAATACCAAGTATGATTTAGGATATGTTGACCTTTGCCTTGGACCACATGAATGGTACTGCAGACCATGGAAAGTTCTGTCCAGTTGCAGGTCATCCCTTCCTGTGCTGCTGTTAGTAAAACAACTTCCTCTCTCAGTGGCGTGAAAGATTGTGAAAGAAAAAATCTCTCATTCTCTTCCTCCTCCCACTCCCCTGCCCACAAACAGAACTCAAACCCCCAAATAATCAAATATTGGGAAAGTCTGGCTGTTTCCCTTTGAATTTCCCCCATGTCTCGCTTAAAAGCACCTAGCTTCAGAAAACAAAAGACATTTTAAAGTGCATTTACTACAGCAATAGTACCAGCAGTAAAAGTTTTTCCCCTCATCCCTCTCCTTATCATCCAACATCTGGGATTGATGAAAATCTCCCCAGAATTCATCCTCTTGGTACCTTGGAAGCCTCAGTGTCTTTGCATATCTACTTATGACACTGGAAAGAGAAGAAATCTAGCATCACGCATCCTGCTCTGCACTAAACTCTACTCTGGAGCTTGGTTAGATTTATTGGGTATGAGATGTGTGGCTAAATTCTATCCCAGAGCACATGGGGGTGAGGAAGTGGAGTCAGAGTGGAGGAATGTCCCCCTCTCCAGCTCCTCGGCCACTCACTCCAGACACGCAGCTCAGTACTTGTTGATTCCAAAGATCCAGACTCCATGGAACTGAGGCAGTTTGGGGATCAGGACGCTCATGAGGGAGATGGTGTTGATTATGAAGTGTATTCGGTCATACTTTGTGTAAAAGCTGGTTAGAAAATACCTGGAAAGGAGGGGAAGAGAGAGAAAGGGAGACTGAATGACAGTGGTGGTTTTGTTCTTCAGGAGATCAGAACAGGTGATGGGTAGAGGTGCAGGAGGCAGCTCAGCTGCCCTCAAATAAAATCACAGAATTTTTTTGGTTGGAAAAGCCCTTTAAGCTCATAGAGTCCACCCCCTGCCCTCACAGTGCCCAGCCCACCACTAACCCATGGCCCTCAGCACCTCAGCTCCACGGCTTTGCAATATCTCCAGGGATGGAGACTCTCCCACCTCCCTGGGCAGCCTGGGACAGGGGCTTACAACCCTCTCAGGGAAAAAGTTCTTCCACAGCTCCAATCTAAACCTCCCCTGGGCCAACTTGAGACTGTTTCCTTTTGCCCTGTCATTCATTAATGGGGAGCAGAGACCAACCCCCATGTCACTACAGCCTCCTGTCAGGGAGTTGCAGAGTGCTCATGTCACCCCTCAGCCTCCTCTTCTCCAGGTTGAATACACCCATTCCCTCAGCTACTCCCCATCAGACTGCTCCCGTGCCTGGCTCTGGACATGCTCCAGCATCTCAGTGTCTTTCTTGCAGTGAGTGGCTCAACACTGAACACAGTATTTGAGGTGTGGCTCTGCCCTGGTCCTGCTATTCTAACAGTGTACTCACAACAGTACTCACAGAATGATGGGCATGATGGTCAGGAACTTGCGCGATGCTGTGAACTGCACCTCATAGTCCATCTGCTCCCAGTGCGTGAGTAGCCAAGCCTTCCCCTGGTCTGGAGTCCCAAAGGGGGTTCCTTTCACGGCATGCAGGAAGATGTACATGCTCTGGGGCAAACACAAACACAGTGTGAAGTGCATGTGGGGTTCCCCATGCCCTCCCCACCCCACCATATCCAACTTTGGTGAGAAGAGGCTGTCTGTGGGAGCATGTGCCAGAGCCCCTGTCCTGCTTTCAGCTAGGACAGAGTTTGTTTTCTTCCCAGTAGCTGCTCCAGGGCTGTGTTTTGGTTTTATGCTGAAGAAAATGTTGATAACACCAGGGTGTTTTAGTTATTGCTGAGCAGGGCTCCCACAGCATCAAGGGCCTTTCTGCTTCTCACCCTGCCCTGACAGTAATTGAACTGGGGGTGGGGGGAGGCCAGTGTGTGCACAAGAAGCTGTGAGGGAGCACGGCCAGGAGAGCTAACCCTGACTAGCCAAAGGAGGACTCCATACCATAGGAGTCATGCCCAGCAGATAGACTCAGGGTGGGAGGTAGCCAGGAGGGGCGGATCACTGCTGGAGCATCAGTCAGCAGGTGGGGAGCAACTGCATTGGGAAGTACTTGTCTTTTTCTTGGATTTTGTTTCTCTAATTATTGTTATTATACTTTATTGTTCTTCCTGTTACTACATTTTAGTTATTACATTTGTTTTTATTTTAACCTATGAGTTTTGATTTTCTCTTCCCAACTCCCCTCCTCATCCCATGGGAGGTGTGAGGAGGAGGAGTGGCCACATGAGACCCCCTGGGCTGGAAGCAGGAAGAGTTGAGGAGGAAGGCTGCTAGCCAGGGCTAACGCGGGCTTGGCTGCTATGTGTGAGGCTTCTCACTCAGCTCCCCGGCATAAACCAAGGTGGTTGCCAGATTACAGCCCTCAGATCTCTGGGATCAGGAGATTATCTTGGCCTTGCTCTATGTGCGATGGCAACACTGTCTGAAAAAGTGAAGCTCTGTAGTTGTGTTCTCCAATTGGAACACAAGCCACAGATAAACAGCAAGTGTCTGGCTGCATCACGTGTCTTTTAAATATAGTCATTGCTGGCCTTTAAATGCTTTTCTGCTCCCTGGGACAAAGCATTTAAGCATTCAGAGAAGGGGAAGGAGCTGGATGAGAAGCAGACAGATTGTGATCTCAGTCCCAAGCAGCTCCAGGTGGGGTCTTGTGTTTTTTTTTTCCTTGCTAGAGACATGAGTAATGTTAGAATGATGGTCCCCAGTAAGGGTGGCATTTTTGTCTCTGGAATATTCTCAGCCTGGGATATTCTTTAAAATAAAGGAATCTAAATCGATTGCTGCACCTGGGAGGTTTTTTACTGCCCATGCCTGAGGGTGAGTGGCTGTCGAGGGGCCTGCTCCCAGGACTTGAACTGTGGAATGGCAGAGGCACAGAATAAGTGGTTAAACACAGTATAGTTTTCTCCTGCTCCCTGGAGAAGTCATCAGTGTGTGGCCACAGCTTTGTCAGGGCAGGGCCCAGGGCAGCCCTGCACAACCACAGCAGCTGGCACCCCTGTGGAATGTCCCTGGCACCCACATCACTCTGAGCACAGCACCCCAGGCATCCTCTGGGCACCTGGGCCCTGGAAGGGGAGAAGCTGTTCCTGCATTAACCTTTTACTTGAAGCAGAACAAAGTTTGCTTTTGAATCTTGTTCTTCTTTTTTTTTAAAAAAAACTCTGAGGCCAATTTAGATGCTATCAGCTGAAGTGAAAGCTGTCTTGACCCTTCCTGCAGCCTGTCAGGGGTCTTCCTCTGCTCAGGAGGACAGGATAAAGGGACAGGACAAAGGGACCTGCTTCTGCAGGGGGATTGGACTAGATGATCTCTAAAGGTCCCTTCCAATCCCTGCCATTCTATGATTCTATGACTCACCCTACAGGCAAATGATTACAGTGTCCCCTCTGAGCAGCTTCACCAGATGTTTGGTGTCTAGTCAGTACCTAGGCTGGATTTAAACATATGACCTAGAGGCAAAGGTGCAGTCTGAGGGCTGGAGGTTGAGTAACTCATTTGGAGTCTTTGGAAATACAGAGGAAGAAATTGTTTCAACAGGTCTCTTACTAGATTGCTCTCAAAAGAACAGCTGGTGCTGAGAGATTCCCCCTCCCTTCACTGGGAAGAGAAGCCAGGATGCTGGTCCCTTACCATGTTGTGAATGATGTTGGTAAGAGTCCAGACCACAGGGACACTGAAGAAGGGAATGCTCAGGAGGACAACGTGTAGCAGGCCAATTCCAAGGACGAAGGAGAGCCAGATGCCCCGGCTGTTCATGACACAGGTGTTGGGATTCACCTCACTGTGTGCCGTTCCCACATTCATTGTGGCTCTTGCATCCAATAGGCACCCCTTAAACTAAAGCAGCCTCAGGTCAGTACCCAGATCAGGGCAGCACTCCATCTTAATTTACAGAATCAAGTGGTGGGGGTTGGAAGGGCCCTTCAGAGCTCATCCAGCCCAACTCCCTGCTAAAGCAGGTTCCCCAGGCAGCACAGAAACATATCCAGGTGGGTTTGGAAACCTCCCGAGAAGGAGTCTCCCAGAGAACTTCTGAAGAGAGTCCAGCGCAGGGCTACCAAGACGATCAGGGGACTGGAACATCTTTCATAAGAGGAAAGGCTGCGGGAACTGGGGCTGTTTAGTCTAGAAAAGAGAAGATTGAGGGAGAATCTTATTACTATTTACAAATATCTAAATGGTGGGTGTCAGGAGGTTGGGACATCCCTTTTTTCTATTGTAGGTAGCAACAGGACAAGGGGTAATGGGATGAAGCTGGAAAACAAAAAGTTCCACTTAAATAGAAGAAAAATCTACTTCACTGTGAGGGTGACAGAGCAGTGGCACAGGCTGTCCAGAGGAGTTGTGGAGTCTCCTTCCTTGGAGGTCTTCAAGACATGCCTGGACATGTTCCTATGCAACCTGATCTAGGTTGACTGGCTTCTGCAGGAGGGTTGGACTAGATGATCTCTAAAGGTCCCTTCCAACCCTACCATTCTATGATTCTATCCATCAGCTTACAGGATTTCTGGGCAGACAGGAGCTCGGGTTTACCGGGATTATGAGAAACAGCACAAATTAGAACCATGGGAAAGCTCGAGTATCCTCGAGATCAGGACAATGTTGAGTAAAACCACCTTTGTCTGCATCCCAGGGAAACGTAACTCCGTTAGGAAATACCTCTTTGGACAGAGTAGCTGAAGGTGAGGACTGTTTCCTGAGCTCCTGCCTCATGTTTATACTGCTTTGGTTCTTGGAAGACACATTGCTGTTCTCTCTCGCTCTCAGAGCCCTTGGTCTCAGGAGGCACCTCCACGCCAGCTCCACCATCACATTCTGTCTGGCGCTGCCTGCTGTTCCCTGGTCCCCTGCCGAGCTCTGGGCCTGCCTTCTGTCACAAGTTGTCTCTCTCCCATCTTCCTGTCCAGGACACAAAGCCAACACTTGGCTCCACAACTCCCGGGATGCTCGCTGGAACTTCCAAGACTCTTTCAACTGCACCAGCAGCTGTTGCAGCTCCAGTGAGGCAGCACTGCTGGGAGAGCTGAGCAGATGCTTCCCTACCTCTGCCACCTGGGGGGCTGATGGCAGAAGGTTTCTGTTGTCAGAAAAGAGACCTGTAGGTCTGTGGAGTGGTCCTTTTCCTGTCACTCATCTCCAGGGTGAAAGGATATTGGCTACTGGATATTCCCGATCAAAGCCTGCTTTGGAAAAAGAACACATTGGCAGTGTGCCCTCGTGGCCAAGAAGGCCAATGGCATCCTGGGATGCATCAAGAAGAGTGTGGCAGCAGGTCGAAGGAGATTCTGCTCCCCCTCTACTCTGCCCTGGTGAGGCCTCATCTGGAGTCCTGTGTCCAGTTCTGGGCTCCCCAGCTCAAAGAGAGAAAGGGAACTGCTGGAGAAAGGCCAGCACAGGTCCACCAAGATGATCAGGGGACTGGAACATTTCTCTGAGGGGGAAAGGCTGCGGGAACTGGGACTGAAGGAGGCACCCTATCAATACTTAGAAGTACCTAAAGAGTGAATGTCAGGAGGATGGTGTGACACTTTTCTGTTGTCTGCAGCAACAGGATACAGGGTAACGGACATAAGCTGGAACACAAAAAAGTTCCACTTAAACACAAGGAAAATCTCCTTTGATGTTGAGGTGAGGGACCCTGGCCCAGGCTGCCCAGGGAGGGTGTGGAGGCTCCTTCTTGGGACACGTTCCTGTGCCCCTGATTGAGGGGAATCTGCTTTAGCAGGGAGTTGGGCTGGATGAGCTCTGGAGGGCCCTTCCAACCCCTATCACTCATGGATTCTTTGACTTGGAGATTAGCACTCCAGCCCTAACAGGGGGAACAGCTCTGGTGCAATTCCTAAGATCTTTCAGAAGGAAATCTACCACTTGCAATAAAATGCAACAGGAGTCAAAAATAGTTGTGTTGTTGCAACAATGGGAAAAAGAAAAAAAAAACACCCCTGTGGAATGCGTAAACAGAAGCTGTGTTTGCCAGATCTAGGCAAACTTTGGATATTGGTAAGGCTGGGACTAGAACACTGTCCAGTTCTGGGAGGAGCTGGAGGGAGTCCAGGGAGAACGAGCAGAGGTGTAGGAAAAATATGATCTGTTGTGGATACAAATATGACTTGGACCAGCCAGATACTTCCTCAGTTTGAATAAAGATGGTAGGGACAAGTTAATGCAGCTGGCAAGCTGCTTCCAATTATCAGAAACAGGTGCTGCTACAACAAAGAGACATTACAGAGGCTTGTAAAATGGGGGCAGGATATAGGCTTTGTCTCCTCCCCACAAAATATACTTGAAATAGAATAGTGGGAAAGATTAGGGAGTACTTTGTGGGACTCCATTGAATTATGTAAACTGATACTATCTATCTTGAAGCAACTACAAGATGAACAGGCCATGACCACCCATGCAACGGCTGACATGAATGCAAAAAATGCTAAGCTATCTGTGTTCCCAAGTAGACACTAAAAGATTCTTTGGAGGTGGCGATTTCATAGTGCCATTGGCTCCACCTTTAAGGGAAGATGCTGAAAGATTTTTTTTTTTGGAGGTGGTAACTACTTAGTACCATCAGCTCCACTCCTCCCAGAACCCCCTAAGCCACCAATACGAGAACCAAATGTGCACACTGTTTCTCCTCCCCTCCCACCCACTCTTCCCTGTCCTGCTCCGTCCCATCCTGCCGTCATGCCTGAGAGAGCACCTGGCAGAGAATGAAAAGTACGCTTTGCTAATGATACAACAGATCTGCCATTGCCCCTGAGTATATCAATCCCTGAGTATACTCCTCTTCCATAATCACCTCCAACATCTAGTGAAGGGGAAGATCAACAAAGAAAGTTGCTACAGGAATAAATAATAATGCACGGAGAAGATATGAAACGGACTTTGGCCCTCTTGGAGGAACTGTTAGAAAAGCTGAAAGCAACAGCTAACCAACTACTCAATTGGCTTCACGAATTAATAGAACCTGATGTTAAGGTTTCAGCTCCGCTGATAGTCAGAGACCCCCAGCTGGATGACTATGATCTGGCTAAGAAGTGGTGAGGCCTTATTCGTGACGTGGTAATAGAAGGTGAGTTTATTCCACAAGCTTTCCCAGTAATACCAGTAGCTGACAACCCTGCACAATGAAAGTGGGTGTCTCTGGATTGGAAGCTGCTCAGGGAAGGGCAAAAGGTGGTGATGCGATATGGTTTAACTAACCCGTACGTTCAAACATTATTAGACCATATCTTTACCAGTGGATTAATGACCCCATTTGACTGCCGGAAGCTAGTGGAAACCTTCTTGAAGCCCACTCAGGTATTACTATGGGAATCTGAATGGGAGAAAAGAGTGGACGTAGTAGTAGTAGAAAATCTAGAGTTACAGCAGGGGGATCCACGATGGGTTGTCACAGCTGACAGGATGTTGGGCAAAGGACAATTTGCTGATCCCCAAGTTCAGGCTCATCTACATGAAGCCATTTTACAACAAATGCAAACATTGGCTCGGCAGGCATTTAAGGCCATCCCTGACATGGGGGTGCCAGTTCCCCTGTATACTATCATCATACAAAAGTCTGATGAACCTTTTATGACGTTCTCAGACTGTTTAAGAGCATCTCTGGATCATGTACCAGGTATGTTAGCCAAAGTAAAATATGAATTGGGACTGCACCTAGAAGTCACTGATACTAACCCTAATTGTAAAAAGATCCTGCAGACTCTCCCACGCACCGCAACCTTAGTAGATATGATAGAGGCCTGCTCTCAAGTAGGATGACCAGAATACAAAGCAGCACATCTGGCTGAAGCTATGGCAATGGCGTTAAAACCATTAGTTCAACAAGGCAGAGGACATCGGGGGCCAAAATGCTTCAATTGCGGAAGAGGGACATGTGAAAAAACAATGTTGATCCAGACCATTGGTATGGACAAACAGCTCCATCAGGGTCCAATGGCAGATTTAATGGCAATTGTTAACAAATGTGATAAATTTGGACATAGAGCCACTGAGTGCTGCTCTTGAGTGGCCAGACACAATATGCTGAAGGGAAACGGATTGGCGAGTGCAATGACACAAAAACACCCTTCATCGCCAGCGGTTGCCTGGATGGCCTTGACTCAGCCACTGCAGGAAGTGCAGGAGTGGATGTGGAAACAGCAATAGGTGTGTAAGAAACTATGAATTAGGGTATTGTTTATTAAAATTTATGTTAAGCCCAATGTAAAGGTTAAGCGACAAAAGAATGGCCAGAATATCAATAAAGCATTTAATGAAATGCAAAAGAAAAATGAGAGCCCTACTGAGTGGTTAGAACGACTGAGGAAAGCCCTTCAGCTGTATCTCGGGGTAAATCCTGACGAAGGGCAAGCACTCCTCAAAACTCAGTTTGTAGCAAAATCATGGGGGGATATCAGAAAGAAGACTGAAAAGTTAGAAGACTGGCAAGTGAGAGGGTTGAATGAATTATTGAGGGAAGCCCGGAAAGTCTATGTAAGGCGAGAGGAGGAGAGCAGCAAGCGGCAAGTGAAAATGATGGTAGCAGCGGTCAGAGAGGATCGTAAAAGACAAACTGCTGCTGGAACGAAACAAGGAATGTAGTAGTAAAGAAGGAACAGAGATGTTGTTTTTACTGTGGAAAAAAGGGACATATAAAGAAGAATTGTAGAGAAAGGATCAGGGATGAGGAAATATTGAAAGCGGAATAGGAGAGTCAGGGGCTCTATATTTTGGGGGACCGGAGTCATCATGACCCCTTGATAAAATTAAAAATAGGTCCCCATAAACTAGAGTTCACCTTTTTAGTAGACACTGGGGCTGAAAAAAAAAAAAAAAATCGACTATTAAACAAATACCTGAGGGATGTAAAATTTCCCCCGAAAAAGTACAAGTGATTGGGGCAAAAGGAGAACCATTTAAAGTAAACAAAATCAAAAATGTATTATTTGAAACTGAAAATAAATTCGGAATGGGTGAACTCTTGCTCGTTCCTGAAGCAGAATTTAATCTGCTAGGATGAGATTTAATTGTTGAATTGCAATCAGAAATTAAAGTAAAGAATCAAGAGCTAACAGTGTCTGCTTATCCTTTGACCGTGGAGGATAAAAAAACAAATCAGCCCTGATGTCTGGTACTCTCCGGACACAATTAGTAGACTGGAAATCCCACCGATTAAAGTCCAAATTTCTGAACCCCACATACCTGTGAGGGTAAAGCAATATCCCATATCCCTAGAAGGACGGAGAGGATTAAAACCAGAAATTGATCGGTTATTAGCACAAGGAATCTTAGAGCCTTGTATGTCACCCTTTAACACCCCCATTCTGCCTGTAAAGAAACCTAATGGGAAATATCGGCTCGTACATGATTTAAGGGAAATAAACAAAAGAACTATCACCCGGTTCCCTGTAGTAGCAAATCCATACACATTGCTAAGCAAGTTAGGACCTCATAACTCCTGGTATAGTGTGATTGATTTAAAGGATGCCTTTTGGGCCTGTCCACTGGCAGAAGAATGCTGTGATTATTTTGCCTTTGAATGGGAAGACATAGAAACAGGCCGTAGACAGCAATTAAGATGTACCGTGCTCCCTTAAGGGTTCACTGAGTCCCCTAATTTGTTTGGACAGGCCCTGGAAGAGCTCTTAAAAGAATACCAGGTACAAACAGGAAATGTACTGTTACAATATGTAGATGATCTGCTTATAGCAGGGAATAATAAGGAAGATGTAAGAAAAGAAAGCATTCGATTCCTAAACTTTCTTGCACAAAAGGGAACTAAGCCAAACACCGGTTTTAAGCCTACCAGATTTAAAGCGGCCATTCCATTTATTTGTTAACACACATGAAAGAACAGCATTCGGAGTATTAACTCAGGAATGGGCCGGACAAAAGAAACCGGTGGCATACCTATCAAAGCTGTTAGACGCTGTGAGCAGGGGTTGGCCGAGCTGCTTACAAATCATTGTTGCTGCTGCCTTATTACTTGAAGAAACAAATCGTATTACCTTTAATGGAGAAGTTGTCTTATATGCTCCACATAACATCAGAGGAGTGTTGCAATAAAAAGCAGAAAAATGGCTTACAGATAGCCGATTATTAAAGTATGAGGGAATACTTATAGAATCCCCTAAACTATCTTTAAAAACTATTGGGGCAGTTAATCCTGCTGAATTTTTGTACCCAGGAGAAGATAATGAACTGTTATACAATTGTTTTCAAACAATTGAACAGCAGACGCATATTAGGCCAGACTTAGAAGAAGAAGAACTATAATATGGAGAAGTATTATTTATAGATGGGTCATCACGAATAGTGGAAGGTAAACGATTGTCCAGATATGCCATCGTTAAGTTGGAAAAAGGAGAGTTTAAGATAATAGAATCAGGCCCCCTGAGTGCCAGCTGGTCGGCTCAAGCCTGTGAGCTGTATGCATTGTGGAAAGCGTTAGTGTCACTGGAGGGTGAACCCTGGCAGCACTCCACCGGCCCTCCACTAGTCCCCCCCAAGCCTCGGCTGTGGTGGGGTGCTGGGAGAGCATGGAGGAGGTCAGGCCCCGCTTGTGCCCCCACCCTGCTCCTCTTCCCCCTGGAAGAAGTGTTTTTGGAGGGGGCAGCTGGATCATAGCTGTTGGCAGCAGTGGCGGTATCTGGAGCTGTACGGCCGGGTCACGGTGCAGAGCCCCTGGGTGCTGCCCTGAGGATTGTTTTGGCTGCCGTGGGGATGCCCAGGCACAGCCCTGCCTGCCTCCCCTGGCTGCCAGCCTGGGGCTGTGCAAGGTTTCCCGCCCCCCCCCCCCCCCCCCCCCAGCAATGCCGTCCCGGCCGCACTGCAGCGGGGAAGACAGAGCGCTGGGAAATGTGAAAAGGAGGAAAAAGACGGAACTATATATACAGACTCACGCTATGCGTTCGGAGTAGTACACACTTTTGGAAAAATATTGGATGAAAGAGGATTTGTTAACTCACAGGGAAAAGAATTGATACACCCGGAATTGATTCAGCGAGTTCTGGGGGCATTAAAAATGCCGAATAAAATAGCAGTTGTACATATAAAGGGACACCAGCGAGGTACAAGTTATCAAGTCAGGGGAAATAATGCCGCCGATACAGAAGCAAAACGAGTGGCAGGCAATTATAATACGATTTTGACTATGCACACAGCAGCCTGCGAGACCTGTCAAAAGGTTAATGGAAATAACATGAGACAAAAACCCCTTGGGGGACGTTCCCCAGCATACAGACCCTTCTCACACATACAAGTGGATTTTACTGAACTACCTAGGGTTGGACTTTACAAATATTTATTAGTAATGGTGGATCATTTAACACATTAATGTTTTAATTCGAGATTGTGTGATTAATGACTATGTTTCGCAATTAGCAGAACACCGTAACAAGCTTTGGGAGCAGGGACTGATTGTGCAACGACCCCTGTTGGATTTAAAAAAAAAAAATCATAATGTCAAGCCTGGAGATTGGATATTGATTAAAGTGTGGAAGGAAGAAACTCTAAGACCCAGCTGGGAGGGATCTTATCTTGTTTTGCTTACAACAGAAACGGCTGTCTGAACTGCTGAGCGTGGATGGACTCATGCCAATCGCATTAAAGGCCCAATAACGAGACCCCACTGGAAAGTAATCAGTACTCCAGGTGACACCAAGATAACCCTGAAAAGATAACGTAATGATAGAGACTTTATTTGATTATTTTGCTGCGTTACCTTTTGGTATAAAGTGTATTGTCATTTATATTTGCAATAATTATTTCTTTGTTTATCTATTATATGGAAGCGTACAAAGTGTGCTGAAGGGAATTGCTAAACTCATACAACCACACCATATTGAATATAGAAAATATACTGATGTAAATAATATGTATATATATACACTCTAGATATAAGAATTAGGTGTAATGATTTAAATTGCAATTGGTATCCATTTGCTTGTTTTAGGTGCAAGGTATGCCAGGATAAATGGTGAATGTGGATACCCTCCAATAGGAGTTTGCACACAGTGTTGGGAAACCACTCCAACGAACCAATCCCCTTTGTAGTTGAAATCCTGACTATAAAGAAAAGTGCTAACTGTGTCTTGCTTTGTCCCATTAAAGCCTGTGTAAATAGGTAAAAGGCCCTGAAACAGCTGTCTCCTGAAGAATTCCCTTGCTGCCGAGAAGATGGTACACCCCGTGGCTCGAAGCAACCGAGTCGACGGGCGAGGCAGAGGAGGAACAAACTGTGGAGAAAAGAACCAAAACAATGGGACGCAAAAGCAACCATGGTCAAACTTCCCTAGGACTGGTAAAATTATACTTAAATTGGTAAAATTGACAAATACCGTTTTTCCTGGTATACTGGTGGTTTTGCTATTGATACTAACTCAAGCAAATGGGAACCCCCATGAGCCAGTGCTCTGGAAATTATATAACTTACAGGAAAGTAAGCTTATACAAAATCGAAGCAGTTCGGAAGGAAATTGGAATTTTACTGTATCTTTATTTTCGCTAATACCTTTTGAAGCAATGGGATGTCATCCAACAAACTGTTTAAATTTGGGTTACACCCAAGCGCAATGCAAGGCATGGTACATATGTCCAGCCTCAAACCCTGGAAAAAGTTATTGTAATTACCCGGGACATTATTATTGTGCTTATTGGGGTTGTGAGACAATAGCTTCAGATTGGAAAACAACAGGAGATAGATATATAGACATCACTTGGGGACCTCCTGGATGTAAGAAACCACAACACAGATATGACAAATGGGCTATCCCGACACCAGGAACTAAATGGGTTTGTTCAGACATCAGAATAACACCATGTCTGAACTTCGGAAAAGGTTAGATCAACGTAAAAAGGATCGTGAGGTGGGCAGATCATGGTATGAAAATTGGTTTTAACGTTTCACCCTGGCTAACCACTTTATTGTTTGCCTTAGCAGGACCGCTTATTATGTTGATTCTGGGGCTTATATTTGGACCATGCATATTACGCTATATTTTACATTTTATTAAGGAGCGGTTTGACATAGCTAAACTACTCATTCTAACTACGGAGAGCTGAGACAGATTATAAAAGTATACCTACTAATGAAGATGAAGATGACGAAGACTGTTGTGAATGCGATATGCCACGTGAAAACTGTGATTGTAATTGTAAGGTATTATCTTGTGAATGTTATGATACATGTCGGGATTGTGGAAAAACTTTGCCTGCAGTGTCGAAAATGAAAATAGCGTCTAATAAACAATAATAGGATAAAAGAAAAAGGGGGGATTGTAAGAAACTATGAATTAGGGTATTGTTTATTAAAATTTATGTTAAGCCCAATGTAAAGGTTAAGCGACAAAAGAAAGTACTTATGCGAACAGCTGCAGGACATCACTCGTGAGATAAGATAACTGCAATTGCCTTCACATACCAGACACCATTTGTGTAAACAGGAGAGATACTGCTCAAGGATGACTACAAGATGTTCTAAGGGACTGGCGAAGAGAAGAAAAACAACTCTATCTAAGTGAGGGATCAGTTATAAAACAAAGAAGGAAAACTTCTTACTCAGCAAGCACCGAAAGACAGAAAAAAGACCCCTCACAGTAACTGAAGCATGCGCAGAGCAGTTCTCCTACTTTACAGCCACGGATGCAAAATGTATAAAAAAGGACTGTTTAAACTAATCAGTACGGCAGTTGGCGGAGCGCAGACTCCCCTGTCGTCCAGCGCTGTCTTTGCTCTTATTCTACTTGCTACAATTAATAAAATTATAATTGGCTTATGATCCATTGTGGTCTCAATTTATGACAGGTGTAGCTATCAACAATACAGACATAACAGTTATCCCATCCAATGCTCATGGACCCCTGGATTACGGCTTAAGTGCTCTGCTTTTAGGACGGTCATCGGCCTCTCAACAAGGTATTTTTGTGATCCCTGGTGTAATCGACTCTGATTATCGAGGAAACATTGGAATAATGGTTAAAGTATGGCAGCCACCAGTTTATATACCTAAAGGAACTAGGATAGCTCAGTTAGTTCCCTTCATGGCTGAAGTTCCACTCACAGGTGTTGGAGAGCATCGAGATGGTGGCTTTGGATCCACCAGTGTACCTGAGGTAAGACTTGCAATGCCACTTTCATAGCAAAGCCCACTCGGTTGTATTCCAACATTCAAACAGTGAACAAATGGTTGGGTAAAATGCATTACTGGATACGGGAGCAGACATAACTGTTGTTCTGTTATCCTATTGGCCAGAAAGCTGACCCTTAGAGAGTTTAGAGACCTCTGTTGTCAGAGTAGGAGGCACACAGATGACAAAAATTAGCAGAGACTTAATTTTAGTATGGATACAGGGTGAAGAAAAGAGGTGCGTGCAAGTTAGACCCTATGTAATGAACACTTCAGTTTGGCTTTTAGGTAGAGGTGCCTTAAGCCAAATGGGCTACTGTTTGTCAAATGAAATTTTTTAGTGGTGGCCATTGATGGGTGACCAATCCTGAAGTTCACTTGGCTCAGATAAACCAGTTTGGATTGATCAATGGCTGCTGAGTAAAGAAAAACTCTCTCAGATTCATGAACTAGTAGACGAATAACTAGAAAAAGGACATATTAAACTGCCTACTAGCCCTTGGAACACCAATTTTCACTATCCCTAAAAAATATCAGGGAAATGGTGTCTATTACATGATTTAAGAGCTGTTTGGACTAGATGATCTCAGGAGGTCATTTTCAACCCTACCATTCTATGATTCTATGATAATGCAGGATATGGGTGCTTTGCAACCTGGATTACCCTCTCCTGCAATGATTCCGAAAGAATGGCTTCTATTAGTTATCGATTTAAAGTATTGTTTTTTCACAATTCTTCTACATGAGGAAAATAGTGGAAAGTTTGCCTTTACAATACCATCTATTAACAAACAAGAGCCAGCAAAACAATATCAATGGACTGTTTTACCTCAGGGAATGAAGAACTCTCCGACTATCTGTCAAACATATGTTGCCTGGGTGCAGGCACCAGTATGCAAAAAAAATATCCTTCTGTCTTATTTTACCATTATATGGACGATATACTAATTGCAGGAAAAGATTTGGATCAGCATCAAATACTGGAAGAAGTGAAGCAACAGTTGGGCATTTCCAGGTTAGTGATTGTGCCAGAAAAGGTACAAATGCACGCCTCTTGGAAATATTTAGGTAATATTATCACCAGTGTGCACATTTATCCTCAGAAGGTGACAATTAAAACAGAAATTGCTAATTTATCACATGTCCAAAAGCTAATAGGTGATATCCAATGGGTAAGGACTATATGTGGTATCACAAATGAGGATCTTGTGCCACTAATGCCTTTGGTAAAAGGGTTGGTAGAGGCTGACAGTGCGCAGAAACTGTCCTGGGAGGAAAAACAAGCGATAGAAAAAATAGGAGACAAAATAGTCAATAAGTACAGTCACCGATATGATCCTGACTTGTCATTTAACATTGCTGTGATAAGTCAAAACCAGCATGTAATGGCAGTCTTGATGCAATGGGATTCAGTAGCAAAAGACTCATTGAGGATCCTGGAGTGGATATTTTTGCCATATAATTTGCAAAAACCAATCATCACGAGACTAGAGGCAATTGCGAAAATAATAGATAAGGCCAGAAAATGTCTGCTGGAAATAGCAGGGATTGAGGCAGACGTCATTTTCATTCCTATAACAGATGAATTTTTGAACTGGGTACTGCAACAGTCTGATGAATTACAGTAGGCCTTATTGTCATACCTTGGGGCTATAAATAATCATCATCCGGCCCATAAATTGTTTTCAGTTAAATTTCAAGTGGAATACCGGCCAATGAGATCAGCAGTACCCGTTAAAGGCCTAACTGTATTCACTGATGCAAGTAAGATACAAGCCAAAGCAGGAGTGGTTTGGTGGGAGAATGGACAATGGCAAAATCTAACTGTTCACTCCCCAGGCAGCTCAGTTTAACTGTTAGAGCTACTGTATGTGGTTACAACTTTTGAGAAATGGCCAGACATCCCATTAAACATAATCTCTGATTCCTTATATGTTGTCGATGCCGTCACTCGATTAGAGCGAGCATTATTGAAGGAGATCTCTAACCAGAATCTTTATAACTTGTTTGTCTGGCTCTGGCATTGGATAAATGAACATATTGGACATATTTGAAGCCATTCAGGCTTAAAAGAGGGGTTATCAAAAGGCAACAAAATTATTGATAAGATAGTTGCAGCTCATTTATTGATACCTATGGTGCCAATGATTGACAAATTTTCTCAAGCCCACAGATTGCATGACTTTTTTCATCAAGGTGCAAAGATGCTGGTGAAGCAATTTGACCTTACAATATTGGATGCTCAAGGTATCGTTTCTACATGCCCTGCTTGCCAGAATCAAATTGGTCTAGGAGTAGGAGTCAATCCCAGGGGTCTGGTGCCATTAGGAACATGGCAGTCTGATGTCACAGTCTATGCTCCCTTTGGATGCTTTAAATGATTACATATAACCATTGATACCTTTTCAGCAATGGGCCACAGCTTTAATGATCGACAGTGCTCGAGATGTTATGAGACATTGGAGAAGTTGTTTTGCAGTCCTTGGCGTTCCACAAGAGATAAAAACTGATAATGGTTTGGGATATATTGATGTGGAGCTTTATAATGACATATATTAATAAACCTTATACTAACTTATCACAATAGTATAAAGCTTATTTTTCAGATAGGACAAAATTTACACACAAGCTGTAAAAAGGTTGTGCTTATCCCCTTACACAATACCTCCGGGGTCCTTCAACTTCTTTGAAGGCAGAAACAGGTTCTGCGAGGGGCCAAGTGATATATGAAGTTGTGCAAAGATCAGGGGTGAGAAAGCCTCAGGACTTATCAGCCTTCATCTCCCAAGGTCCCAAAGACCATCACCTACTTTCACGTAAATGAAAGGAAGAAAAGACCTAATTTACATGTGAAATCGGGGACAGGTTGTGTCTTTGTCTAGGCGGATAATGTCATCATATGATTTTGTAACTTTGTAACAAATATAAGTCAAGCAAGTTGCTGAGTTGGGGGCGCACGTTTGTAGTGGAGCGATCCCCCATGCGCCCAGCGCCGAATAAACATACCTTCTTTATAACTCTTTGAATTATAGAGTCTGCTTCTGCAAGTCAATATAGCCAGTAGAACACATAAGTTTCTGAATTTATGGGGTGTCAACCATACTACTGGGATCCCAGGCAATTGTACTGGTCAAGTCATTATTGAACGTACTCATCAAAATGTAAAGGGGCTGCTGGAAAAACAAAAAACGGGGGGAGATGGGGTGAGCCCTCAAGATAGACTTATGAAGGCCATTTATAAAATGAATCATTTAAGAATTGTGACAAACTGGAATGAACCACATTTTACTCAGATGAGTCGAGATCTGGATTTTACTAATAAACCTTAAGTATGGTATAAGAACCCCACTAGTGGAGAATGGCAAGGACCTGAAGATCTGTTAATGTGGGGAAGAAGTTATGATTGTGTCATTACAGATCAAGGTCCTCAGTGGATTCCGTCAAAGTGGATCAAGCCATATCAACTGAAAGGACTACATGGCTACAACAACAGTGGAAGAAACAACTCTAAGGAAAACGCCAACTGATCCACCCTCAAATCGTTGCCCCCATCAAATGTAAAACCTGTCAGCTGTGGTGTCACGCATTTTGTTGTAATTTTTTCCAGCAATCTGTATCTCATCAGGAGAACTGAAGAGCTTAACAAGACCGCCAATGGAAATATGGAAGGAAAAGCAACGTGTTTTCATAGATGAAGAAGATATCTCTGACAGCCTAATAAGCATGCTAAGAAGAATCTGAAACTGCATGTGGAAAAACAGAAGCATCAGTTGAAGCATGGACAGCTCTTCCTTTCTTGCCAGTATGAGTCCCTTCTGGCAACACATGTCAGATTATTTTGAATTTATGGATTTTTGTGTTATGTTGTTCAGCGATGTAGCTGTTATTGACCTTTTGTTGTAAACTCATGGCCGTGGGTAAAAATACTTATGTTTTCTTCATGTACCTTTGATTTTGAAATGTGTTGCTGAAGGCTGGCTGAACCAAAAAGAAAAAGGGGGGAACTGTGGATACAAATATGACTTTGACCAGCCAGATACTTCCCTCAGTTTGAATAAAGATGTTAGGGACAAGTTAATGCAGCTGGCAAGTTGCTGCCACTTATCAGAAACAGGTGCTGCAGGTTAATCAATTGAGCCCTGGGTGATCACAGGTGCAGAAGCAGCATAGTGCTCACCTCCTGCTCTCCTAGCCTGGGGGTCCTGCTGCCCAGTCGATCCTGGCTATATTTAGCACCGTGGTGGCAATAAGAGGCTGGTGCTGGCTATTTTTAGCCAGCCCTGCCACAGCTGCTGCGGGAAAGGGTCTGTGCGGGGTTGTGCTGTGCTGCCAGTGATGGATCAGTGGGGTTTTGGGCTGGTGGGTGCCATGTTCCAGCATGTGGGATCCTCATGGGGCATGGCCCTGGTGCAGTTCCCACTCCCGCAGTGACCTGCCAGCTCTCTAGGTCCCAACATGAGCTGATACTCACCGAAAGCTCAAGTACCCCCAAGCCTCCATCTGCTGCCTCAGTCCCTTGATTCCCACAGGCCCTGTCCCATAGTGGGTGGCCGTGTCATCCAGAGCTGCAGTCCCAGCACTGTTTCTGCTCCATGTGAAGCTCCTGGTGATGCTGGGATGATGATGGGCAGCACTGGGCTGCTCTGCTCCCTGGCCAAACGAGGTGCCCAAGGGACCATGGCTCCCTGGCTACTGCCTGCCAGGCTCCCAGATGTGTCCTGGGCTGGCCTGGGATTGGACTTGATTCAAGTCCAAGCTCCAGTCATGGACTGACCAGCTGGACCACCCTGAGTGTTGTCCCTATCACAGCCCCAGAGCCCCTTGGACTGACAGCTGTCCCAGTATGTGCTGACCTCCCATCCTGGTGAACCCTCACCATCTGCAGCACCCCAAGGTGTGAAACCCAGGACAGGCCAGGCTCCCGCTGCACCACCAGTTTGGCCCTGGCCCAATCTCCCTGCCTGGCCTGGATGGAGGATGGGGGTTTCCCCAGGGAGCACGGAGATCCCCAGAGTGTGCTTGGCTGTGTCCCTGCCTGCCTGTGCTTCCCCGTCACGTTTTTTTCCCCTAATTGAGCCAAGATCCAAACCACGTGCCTGATAAATGGTTTATCCTCCCCGAGCAGTAGGAGGACGGTGGTGGACAGGGCTGGGCCCACCCTCCAAGGGGAACTGGGCACCTGGGGCTGCTGCCATCCTCCCTTCGGCAACAGCAACGGCTCGGCCCGGTGTCATGCCGGGGCAAGCCCCGGGGCTGGTGGGCTGAGCCTCATGTGTACCTCGAGCAGCAGCCGGGGGGTCGTGATTCCCGGGAGGGGAGGCAGCGGGACTTCTCCCCGCTAAGCAGCCCAGGACCCTGCCTGGTAACGGCGGCCGCTCTCCATGGTCCTGGGCCTAGCTCCCTGCCTGGATAGGCAGTGCTGGGCTGCGGGGAGGAGCAATACAGCCACGAGGCCAGTGCTCTGCTGGGTCATCGGCCTCCCAGAGGGTCATGGGCTGTGACTGCAGCCTGGGATGGGCAAGGAGGTAGGGACACAATGATTGGGAGAGGCAAGAGGCAGATCCAAGGGTGCCCTGCTCCGGCTCTTGTGCCAGATGGTGCTGCCCCGTCTCAGCCCTTGCTGCCCCCCACTCATCTCCTGACACCCCTGGGCCAGGTGGAGTGAGGGGCAAGGGTGCTGTGCTGGGAGTGGGGTGGTTGGCAGGACCCTCAGCACCTTCCCCCTTGGGACAGCGAGTTTTTAGAAGAAGCAAATAGGAAATGAGTTGCCCTTGAGGACCACCACGGGATACTGGTGCCAATGGAGAAGAACAGGCCCTGCTGGGATGTCAAGGGGAGTGGATTTCCCCTCTGTGCTCCCCACAGACACCATGGGTGAGTGTTTGCAGGTGGGTAACACCCAGGATCAGCCCACTCTGACCTGGCGGAGAGCTCCCACCTCTCTCAAGGACTCACAACCTGCTAACTGGTCACTGTGATGGCAAATGGGGATGGAGGGAGCCACCATATCTCCTCTGCCTTCTCCCCACTCCTACACCACTGACAGGAGCCTGAATCTCCCCTAAAACATCTAATGTCCCTTCTTGACATTTCCAGTATTGAGCTGCAGATTCCTGGTGTTAGTAGGTGAATCATGGAATGATAGGGTTGGAAGGGACCTTTAGAGATCATCTAGTCCAACCCCCCTGCAGAAGCAGGTCAACTTAGATCAGGTTGCATAGGGACATGTCCAGACAGGTCTTAAAGACCTCCAAGGAAGGAGACTCCACAACCCCTCTGGGCATCCTGTTCCAGGGCTCCCTCACCCTCACAGTGAAATATTTTTTTCTTATATTTAAATGCAACTTTTTGTGTTCCAGCTTCATCCCATTACCCCTTGTCCTGTTGCTAGATACAATAGAAAAAAAGGGATGCCCCAACCTCCTGACACCCATCATTTAGATATTTGTAAGTATTAATGAGATTCCCCCTCAGTCTCCTCTTCTCCAGACTAAACAGCCCCAGTTCTTGCAGCCTTTCCTCATAAGGAAGATGTTCCAGTCCCCTGATCATCTTGTTAGCCCTGTGCTGGACTCTCTTCAGATGTTCTCTGTCCCTCTTGAGCTGAAGAGTCCAGAACTGGACACAGTACTCCAGATGAGGCCTCACCAGGGCAGAGTAGAGAGGGAGAAGAACCTCCCTCCACCTGCTGGCCACACTCGATGCATCCCAGAATGCCATTGGCCTTCTTGGCCATGAGGGCACATTGCTGGCTCATATTTAGTTTATTATCAATCAGAACTCCCAGGTGTCTCTCTCTGCAGAGCTGCTCTTCAGCAGTTCAACCCCCAGCCTGTACTGGTGCATGGGCTTGTTCCTTCCCAGATGCAGGACTCTGCACTTGTCCTTGTTGAATCTCATGAGGTTCCTCTCTCATAGGTCCAACTCTCAAGCCGGTCAAGATCCCACTGAATGGCAACACAGCCTTCTGGGGAATCAGCCAGTCCTCCCAGTTTTGTGGCATGGAGCTGGTGGGAACAGTGCTTGTGCCCTACAACAAGTGCCTACCTTCCCAGCACAGCCCAGGGGGCTTTGCCACACACAAGAATCTCAGCTCCACCCGCAGCCTAGGTGGCCCCTGGGCCCACAGTCCCACGGCAGCTCCCCACACCATCCAACTGACTGTGGAGAAAATGGGCCACCAAGCCACTGCCAGTAGCTGCATCTCAGCCCCAGGTGCTGTTCCCCTGTGGGCAACCCTGGTTGGCCACTTGTGCCCGCAGGGATGCCCAGGACCATCTGACCCCATGTGTGTTTTGCTTAAGGGACCTTTTACATTCTTACGTTATATAACAATAAAGTTGACTTTTACTTTGTTGCTGTGTGTGTCTCTGTGGCAATTACTGGGTGCTGTGGCTTTGGGACTAGGCAGGTGGCATCCCCCTCTGCCAGGGCCACCTGGAAGGAAGGGTGAAGGATGTCTGTTACAGCTGACATCTTCCTAGAGCCACATCTGACTCTGCTGGGTGCTCCCAGGCTGCCACTTTCAGAAACATGATCCTTGGCGCCTCTGGTAACTCCTGCCTTCACATTCAATAAATGAACACCCCGTGTCTCAGCTCCTGCCAGCATGGCTCAGGTCACTGGCATGGAGCCACATAACACTGGCACCCTGCAGGGTGATTTCTGGGAGCCAGAGTCTGCTCCCTGCCCTCCCATCCCCACCAGACTCGGGCATCATGTGGCACACAGGGCATGGATCACGAAGGCAATGCATGGTGCTGCAGAGGGTGAAATCCACGACCTAACGTGGCATGACAGCTCCTGCTCAGGGGACATTAATCTCATTTGTCACTCCTCTGTCTCCAGACACAGCACAGCCTGTCGTGGCCCCTCCCAGCCCACAGCTCCTGGGACTCCTGAGCAGATGGCCACCATCCCCCACTGTGCTCCCTGGGGACCCTCCTCCTGCCACTCTGGGAACAGCTGGGAGGGGGTTGGGGGATTCACAGGTCGGGCAGTCCCGGCTACCACTCCAGCTGTGGGGCAGTTGTTCTCTCGGCCTAGAGCCTGCCCCGGCCCTCCACACTGAGGAGTTATTTGGGTTGAAGCCACGGAGCTTGTTATAGCCTACACTAACGAGCCAAGGGGAAAGAATGTGGATTAAGAGGAAAGGCTGTGGGACCTAGACTGTTCAGCCTGGAGAAGAGAGGGCTGAGGGGGATTCTGTGTGATTCTGTGATCTCATTAACACAAGTACTTAAAGGGTGAATGTCAAGAGGGTGGGGCAGCACTTTTTTCTTTTGTCTGCAGCAACAGGACAAGGGGTAATGGACATAAGCTGGAACACAAAAAGTTCCACTTAAACACAAGGGAATACGTCTTTGGTGCTGAGGTGAGGGAGCCCTGGCACGGGCTGCCCAGGGAGGGTGTGGAAGCTCCTTCTCCGGAGGTTTCAAATCCACCTGGACACGTTCCTATGCACCCTGATCTAAGTGGACCTGCTTTAGCAGGGGGATTGGGCTGGATGATCTCTAAAGGTCCCTTCCAACTCCTACTGTTCTGTGATTCTGTGAATTCTGGTGGCAGTCCTCACTGTGAGGGATGTCAGAAGTCATGGAAGAGCTGCTGTCCTTTTATTCCCTATGGGGAATAAAAGCTACAGGAAATCCCATAAAAATCTTCAATAAGCTTTGCAAAGACAATGTTGTCTGACATGAGCTGAATCGTGTCAGGTTTACACTGTTAGTGACATTGGGTATTCAGTTGGGTGTTACAGGGAAGAAACTGGGATTACAGGAATGTTTCCAGGAGGGACCTGCAGCTGAGTCAAGGGGGCAGAGGCTCTCTGGCTGGGTACAGAAGTGGATCAGGGCCCATGTTCCAAAGAAAGATTTTTCTTGTCTCAATATGGAGCAACTGCCAGGGAGCTGAGAGGGTACAGGAGTGCTCGGGCCACTCTTTTCTTTAAGCAAGGAAATAGAATCACCCCATTTAACTCTGCATTTCCAGGTATTTTTCTCAATATATTGTGGATTTATCTGCTGGGATCAGCAATGGGAGGATTAGCAGCCTGAGCTCCTCCTGCGCAGGTCCTGCCCTGGGTGGGTGATGGCTTCACTGGGGGTGATGCCTCCACCTGATGTTTATCTCAGGTGAAGTGTGTTCAGCAGTGGCAGCCCTGGGGTTGCATCCTGAACTGTTAACTGATTACATTTCGAAGAGAGAAGGAAGGATGTCTAATTGTTTAATTTCCAGAGTGCCCACTACAAATAAGTATGAGGCACTGGCGACAAGGGTCTTCAACGAGCAAGCTCCAAAAGGGGAAAATGCATCAAACAACCCACCATCAGCTGCTCCACCTGCAACACGTACTGGACACCAAAGAAAGAAGCAACACGTGCTTGTTGTGGGTGACTCATTGCTAAGGGACACTGAGAGACCCATCTGTGGAGCAGGTAGGGAGTCAAGAGAGGTGTGCTGCCTGCCAGGAGCCAAGGTCAGGGATGTGGCTGAGAGAGTACTACGGCTCGTCAGGGATGTGGACTACTACCCCTTACTTGTGTTCCATGTAGGTATGAATGATGTCATGAGGCATGACACCTCCAGGATCCAGAAGGATTTTAAAACCGTGGGGGAGCAAGTAAAAGGGTAGGGGGGCTCAGGTTATTTTCTCCTCCATCCTGTTCACTAAAGGAGGAGTCTGCAATGGAAAAATCAGCCAAGTGAACTCTTGGCTGAGAGGCTGGTGCTGGCGGGAAGGTTTTGGATTCTATGACAATGGATCCTTCCTTGGTGACTATAGCTTGATAGGATACAGAATGGGATTCATCTCTCCCATAAGGGCACTGGAATATTTGGGAGTAGGCTAGCAAACTTAATAAAGAGGTCTTTAAACTAAGGGACTTGGGGGATGAGGGGAGAAGCAAAATAGAACAAGTTGTCCCCTCTAGCTGGGAAACAGGGCAGGACAGGGAATGCAATGATAAGTGCCCTTCATCTGCACTGGCTGAGATACAGAAGGCTGATAACCCTAAGGGAGAGCCAAACCAGGGAGGATTCTCCTGCACCCGCCCAGGGGAATCTGTGTGTTTGAGTAAGCCCCTGTGCAGCCTCTACACCAATGCACACAGCCTGGGGAATAAGCAGGAGGAACTGGAGATGTGGGCGCGGATGTGGGGCTACGATCTCATTGCAATTAATGTGTACCGAACTGTGCCTGGGTGGGGATGAGGGGCAGGTTGAGTGCTTATGGGTAAAAATTAATGGGCGGGGAAAGGAAGACGATATTGTTGTAGGGGTTTGCTACAGGCAACCTGATCAGGAGGAGGAAGTGGATGAGGCTTTCTACGAACAGCTGAGAGCTGCCTCATGATCACAGTCCCTGGTCCTCATGGGGGACTTCAACCACCCTGATATTTGCTGGGATAGCCACACAGCCAAGCACACGCAGTCCAGGAGGTTCCTACAGATTGTTGACGACAACTTCCTGTCACAGGTGATCGAGGAACCTACGAGGAGGGGTGTGCTGCTGGACCTGGTACTGACGAATAGAGAGGGCCTGGTTGGAGATGTGAAGGTTGGAGGCAACCTCGGCTGCAGTGACCATGAGATGGTAGAGTTCAAGATCCTGTGTGGAAGAGGCAGGACACAAAGCAGGACCGTGACCCTGGATTTCAGGCGAGCCGACTTTGGCCTCTTCAAAGATCTACTTGGACGGATCTCATGGGATATGATTCTAGAAGACAGAAGTGCCCATGAGAGCTGGTCAATCTTCAAGCACCACTTCCTCCAAGCCCAGGATCAGGGTGTCCCAAAACGCAAGAAAGGAGGAAAAGAAGTTAGGAGGCCTCCATGGATGAGCAAGGATCAGCTGGGTCAACTCAGGCAGAAAGCAGCCATCTATGAGAGATGAAAACAGGGGCTGGCTTCTTGGGAAGAGTAAAGGAACATTTCCAGAGCATGCAGAGATGCGACTAGGAAGGCTAGAGCCCTTCTAGAATTAAATTGAGCTAGGAAAGTTAATGGCAGTAATAAGGCATTTTTCAAGTACATCAGCAGCAGAATGATGACAAGGGGGAATGTAGGGCCACTGCTAAACACTGAGGGTGCCCTGGTGACTGAGGATGCAGAGAAGGCTGAAGTACTGAATGCCTTCTTTGCTTCAGTCTTTACAGTCAAGGCCGGCCCTCGGGAAGCCCAGTCCAGCAAGGATAACAGGATGGCCAGGACAGCAGAGTGTGCCCTGGGTGGAAGAGGAAGAGGTTAAAGATTTGTTGGCCAAGCTTAAGGCTCATAAGTCAATGGGTCCTGATGAGATGTATCCTAGAGCGCTGAGGGAGCTGGTGATGTGATTGCTAAGCCACTCTCTATCATTTTTGAACAATCATGGAGGACAGACGAGGTGCCTGAGGTTGGAGAAAGTCCAATGTCACGCCAGTCTTCAAAAAGGGCAGGAAGGACGACCCAGGAAACTACAGGCTGGTCAGACTCACCTCCATCCCTAGAAAAATGATGGAACAATTCATCCTGAATGTTATCAATGAACATATGAAGGATAAGATGGCTATCAGGGGGAGTCAACATGGCTTCACCAAGAGGAAATCCTGTTTGACCAACCTGATACCCTTCTATGAGTTCATAATCGAATGGCTAGATGAGGAAAGAGCAGTGGATGTCATCTACCTTGACTTCAGCAAGACTTTTGACACTGTCTCCCATAACATCCTCATCAGAAAGCTCAG
Source organism: Colius striatus (assembly GCF_028858725.1). Lineage (NCBI taxonomy): Eukaryota > Metazoa > Chordata > Aves > Coliiformes > Coliidae > Colius > Colius striatus. Next base: position 40,844,399 of record NC_084789.1, read on the forward strand.
GCAATGTGGCTTGGATGAGTGGACAGTGAGTTGAATCGAGAGCTGTCTGAATGACAGAGCCCACAGGGTAGTGTTCAATGGCAGAGAAACGAATTGGAGGCCTGTGGCCAGTGGAGTTCCACAGGGATCGGATCTGGGGCCAGTCTTGTTCAACATTTTCATCAACGACCTGGATGAGGGGACAGAGTGTACTCTCAGCAAGTTTGCTGATGACACTAAACTGGGAGGACTGGCTGATTCCCCAGAAGGCTGTGCTTGCCATTCAGTGGGATCTTGACCGGCTTGAGAGTTGCACCTATGAGAGAGGAACCTCATGAGGTTCAACAAGGAGAAGTGCAGAGTCCTGCATCTGGGAAGGAACAAGCCCATGCACCAGTACAGGCTGGGGATTGACCTGCTGGAGAGCAGCTCTGCAGAGACACCTGGGAGTCCTGATTGATAATAAGCTAAATATGAGCCAGCAATGTGCCCTTGTGGCCAAGAAGGCCAATGGCATTCTGGGATGCATCAAGAAGAGTGTGGCAGCAGGTCAAGGGAGGTTCTTCTCCCTGGTGAGGCCTCATCTGGAGTCCTGTGTCCAGTTCCGGGCTCCTCAGCTCAAGAGGGACAGGGAAGTGCTGGAGAGAGGCCAGTGCAGGGCCACCAAGATGATCAGGGGACTGGAACATCTTTCATATGAGGAAAGGCTGCGGGAACTGTGACTGTTTAGTCTGGAGAAGAGGAGATTGAGGCGAGATCTTATTAACATTTATAAATATCTAAAGGGTGGGTATCAGGAGATTGGGACATTCCTTTTTTCTATAGTAGCTAGCAACTTTCTTGTGCAGCTTTCCTGTGTGTCCTTAGTCAAAAGTCTTTGAGCATTCACCAGACTCTCATGTAAATATACTTGTTATATCCATGTCACCTTTCATCGGAAAAAGAGATCATAGGTATAGGAAATTTTAATGTTGTTTTTGCAGGATGGAGCCAAGGTGATTACAACAAGGAATTTCTACCTATATCTGTTTCTTTGTATTTCTAACCAGATGCCTGATGAATTTTAAATTTTAGATAAGACTGTGGAGATATGGGTGATAAGATCATGAACAAGAACCAGACATCCCCTGAGGGGATTGTAGGCGCCTCAGGGAAGTTGTAAAAGTTAGAGTATCTAATTAATGGAGAAAAAAAGGGAGAGACCTTGCTGCTGGGATAGGGAATAAAAAGCCGAATATTGTATCTATGAGGTGTGCCTGCTAGCTAGGACACCCGATCTTGCAAGAATGCTTAAAAGTGCTTCACTGCAGAGTCTGACCTGAGTCTTTCCGAGAAAACTTGTTTGTTTTTTACAAATGAGGGCTCGTCCAGGATCCTAGTTCATCTTCCTGGGGGACCTCTGTCACTGAAGGATGGGAAGACGCATCCCGTTGATTGCAACGGTCTTGTGGATCATCGGCAGGAGTTCCAGAGGAGACCGACCGGATCCTGAGACCAAGTTTGAAGGCAGACCCAGTGAACCACAGGGGGAAGAATAGGAATAGTAGGCACAATTATATTGACCGGGCAACTCTGTGCACAGACCAAGGTAAGAAAACAGACAATTAAGTATTACCTTGGTGTTCGGGGCATTCTGAGAGACTTACTGTATGTGTGTGTTTGAGATGTACAACAGGTATGAAGCGAATGAGGAGTCTGAATCCGTGGTTCTCTTGTTCCACGAGGAAAACGACCAGAGAAGGACAAAGCGAAAGCATGGAGCGACATAAAAAGTCTCGGGAAATCAGAATGGGAAATAAAAGTGCTAGGTCTAGGGAGAATAAAAGGGACAAGGGGAAAAGTCCCAGGAACATTCCTCCAGATAGTCCTTAGAGAGGATGTTGGAAGACATGTCTCGTACAAGGTACAGGGACAAGAAAAAGATGATACAATATTGTTGTTTAATCTGGACCAAAGGAAGATCTGTCAGGCAGTGAATTTCAGAATATGCTTCATGTTGGGTAGGCATAGTGGGAGTCTAAAGAAGTGCCCCAGCAGCTATGACGAAAGATAACAAATTTTGTTTTTAAAATTTTAAAATGTGTTTGTGGACCTTGACATTGAGTGAGCTCATCTGAAAACTCACATAATATATAAATAATTATGTGTGTCTTTTTGTTCTTGTTGTGTAGTGTGGTTTTTTTGAGTGTAGTGGGCTTTTTGTGGTGGCTGAATGCTTTGTCTTGTTTTCTGTGACATTTTGACTTAGACAGTAAAGAGGGACTGGTCTTTTTGTTGGTGTCTCTGTCTTTCTTGTCGTCCCTGTCATTTGACAAAATAAATGTAGTGTCACAGAGAGGTTTGTTTTATAAACTAAATGTATCAATTCAACTTAACATTCCTGAATGTAAAAAAAAAAAAATTGAAAATTGTCTATTGAAAAAGAAAAAGAACTTGTGGACCCAGGAAGATGGGAATTGATTTTGTTAACAGCATAGTGAAACTGTTGCAGATACAAGATTATTTTAATCAATAAACTAACACCACAATTACTTGTTAATGGTTTATGTTAAGTGCTTGTTAATGGTTTATGTTAATCACTTGTTGAGCACTTTGTAACAGTCTAATCAATTAACTAAACACTTGCAAATAGTTTGATCACCTAACAATTAAGTGAGTACTTGTTTAAAATGCAAAAGGCCCAAACTGCAAAGTTGTGAAAAGTTCTGTGCTTGCCCCAGGAGGGAGGGAGAGCACAGACCATGCAAGGGGGAATATCTGTACCTGGATGTGCTAGGAGAAGGGGCCAGGAGAGGCACATATATCTGGCAAGTCAGTTGAGCAAGGTCCTCTCCAATTACATATGTGCTAAGTAAATAGATTGCTATCTCTTCATTAGCCTAATGAAGACATTTAACCAATCCTTATGATATTGAGAAACTTTTACAATAATAAGAACCAATCAAGGTAAAGGGCAAATTAAAAGATGGACATTTTATGCATGCTTTTGTTGACAAATGTAGCTCTTTGTTTGAAATGTATAAAAACCTTAAGAATTGTAACTGAAGATGGAGCACAATTGGAGAAGATATCCTGTGTTCCCCAGTGCTGCATAATGAAGAAGTGCCTGCTTATCTGCATCTCTGTGTAGATAAGTTCTTTCGCGATTGGGGATCCAGATAGGACCTTGCGAGTGAGAGTGGACAGGATCAGACTCTGATCGGACTCCAGCCGACACTGAGGGATTCTTGGGGAGGACCGTCGCCTGTGACCCTTACAGCTCCTTGCAACGTTCCCTGGAGTGTGGTAAGGCACTTCTAATCGGGGGGGGGGGGGGGCAAACCTGATGAACTAGACTGTAAGTCGCAGTGTCGGATACCCCACTTGGTTGGGCCCAGGGAAAGCCCAAGGAGCCTGCCAGTAAGACGGAGTGAAAGTTCTGCTTGGTTGGGCTAAAGGATCCTCTGGTATTGGGAGCCTAGATGCCGCTCTTAAGGTGAATGCGAAAGTGATCGCAGGATTGGTATTGATATTTGCATTGGTATTGATATAAGTGGGCCCACATACACGTATATAGAAAGTTGATTGATTCGTGTATTGATTTGTGTATTAGTTTGTGTATACGTTCATATTATTGTATATTGTGTTGTGAGCTGTGTGTGTGCGATTGAGATGTGAAATTGCACACGAAGCGAGTGCGGAGCTTTGATCCACGGTTCTGTGATCCTGCGAGGGGTGCAGCCAGAGAGAAGCAAAGCGAAAGGATGAAACAACTGTTGAGAAAATATTTGTGGTTTAAAGGATTTTGAAATGGCAAACAAGGTACCTGGGAACTCACCCCTTGGATGGCTGTTAGCACACTGGAAAGAATTTAAGGGTGATTATCGTAAAGATCAACTTATAGAGTACTGTAATCATGTGTGGTTGTTATATGACTTGGATAGTGGGGAAAAGTAGCCCTTAAATGGGACTTTGAATTATGATACAATTTTGCAATTAATGTTATTCTTTATGTCATGGTTTGACATGATAGCCTTTTCTGGTAAGGGGGAAGGGGCTGTAAAGATGGCTCCTGTAAGAAGTTGCTCGCAACTCTCCCCGACTCTGAGCCAGACCCACTTCTGGGGCTGAGCCAATTAGACGCCTCCACGATCACTTTTTAAGAAGAAGCCGGAAGAGGAGATTTCTTCCTCCATCTTCCTCCATCTTCTTTCCTTCTTCTGCCCTTTCTTCTTCTTCTGGCTGGTGGTGGTGCAAGGAGTAGGAACAGTGAGAGAAACAACCATGCGGACTCCAAGGTCAGTGATGAAAGAGAGGAGGAGGTGTGCTAGAGCAGAGACTCCCCTGCATTCTATGGAGAGAACTGGTGAAGCTGAGATTTATTTTCATTTCTATAAAGACCCCGCATCAGCGGTACAGACTCATTTTGATAATGAGCCCATATCAGAGGCAGAGACTCAGTTTGCTAAAGCTGGCCCCAGACCAGGGGCAGCGATTCACTTCATTAAAGGCGCTGAGCCAGGGACAGTGACTATGGCCGGAGGAGGCCGTGTCCGGTGGGGGGGACCCAACCACTTCACTGCAGACCCCGAGCCAGGGACAGTGATTTTCTTCATTAAAACTATGGCCGGAGCAGGCCATGTCCCGAGGAAGGGACCCTTTATCCACAGCTGTAACTGTGGGGAGGAACCCATGACAAAGCAGATCATTAAACTTATGCCCAGAAGAGGCCTTGTTCCGAGAGAGGGACCCTGAAACTGCAGAAACTGCAGCCGTGGTGAAGAATCCATGCCAGAGATATTCACCAAGGACTGCGTCCCGTGTGAGGGACCCTGTATCTGCAGAAGCCACAGCTGTTGGGAGCAACCCACACCAGAGAAGTTTGTTAAGGACTGTGTTCCGGGGGAGGAACCCCATGTTGGAGCAGGGGAAGAATGCCAGGAGTCGTCCTCATCTGAGAAGACAGAAGCGGCAGAGCCCATCTGTGAGAGACTGACCACATCCCCCATTCCCTGCCCCCCTGAGCTGTTGAGGAGGGACGAGGTAGAGATATTGAGAGCAGTGAGCTGGGCCGGGGAAGAAAGGAGGGATGGGGGAGGGAGATCTTAAAGTGCTGGTTGTAATTTTCTCATCATCCTACTCCCTTTTTGCTTTTATTCCGTTCTGTTTCTTGTAGAATAAACTTTCCTACTTTCCTCTCTAAGTCGAGTACTGGAGTCTGTTTTGCCCAGAACCGTAATTGGCAGTGAGCCCTCCCTGCCCTTGTCTCAATCCACAACATCCTTGCTTATTTTTTTACTCCCATTTCGCTGAGGCCTCTGACATCCTAACGAGGGTGGGGGTGAATGGGGGCACCGAGCGAGAGACTGTCGTGGTGCTGTTGTGCTAGCTGGGCCAAACCATGACACTGTAAAAGAGAAAGAAAATGGGATGAGGTCCCATATGTAGACCATTTCTTTTATCTCCAAGAAAAAACAGATTGGCAAAAGGAATGTGGATTGGACAAACTGGCATGTAATCAAATACCATTAACAGTAAAAAGAACGGAGGCTCAAAAGAATTGCTCTGCCTGTACCTCTAATAAAATCTACTGTGTACATTTGGCCATAGAACAAAGGAAAAAGGAGTGTGATAATACGGGACCAGAATTGGACATAGTTCCATCTGCTCCCATAGCTCCTATTCCAGCCTCACGTAGCTCCTATTCCAGCATATCCTCCTCTTCCATCATCATCTGGTATTAGACCTGACTCAGAGGCTGTTCACCTGGCAGGGCGACAGGCGCTAGGACCTGATAATTTAGGTCCTTACGCAGATAGTAGCGGATTAGAAGGAGATGAGGAATCAGATTCGGAGTCATCTACACCCATATCTAGGAGAATGAGGCAGTGTACTCATTTGATAACTCCTCTAAGATCACGGGATGGGAGGCGAATAATAGCCCCCTTGAGACAGGGAATTGGACAACAAGGACCAGTGTACATAAAAGTACCCTTCACTGCCTCAGATTTAGTAATATGGAAAGAATTGGCTGGTCTCTATAGAGAAGATCCTGGTAAAGTGGCGAGAATAATGGGCATGATAATGAAAACTCAAAACCCTGATTGGGATGATATACAGGTGATTTTAGATAATTTTATGGACTCCACTGAGAAACAAATGGTTTTGAGAACTGCTCGAATGTGGGCAGAAGAAGATGTCCGTACTTGGACAGTAGGTGGTACCATAGATCAGAATTTCCCTACAGGGGACCCACAATGGGATCCGAATAGGGATGATCATATGCAGAGACTGAAAAGGTACCAACAGTGGATTTTATATGGGGTCCAAAATGCCATGCCTAAAACTATAAATTGGGCTAAATTATATGATGTTAGACAGGAGAAGAAAGAATCCCCAACAGCATTCTTAGAAAGGCTGAAGGAAGCAGTTTGTAAATATACCAATTTGCAACCGGAAACCGAAGAAACTAAGGCACAACTAGCCTTAATATTTCTGGGGCAATCACAGGAGGACTGTGATTAACTGTGCATGAGTTGAGAGCATTTTTGGGAATGACGGGATGATATAGGTTCTCCCTTTTACATGGGGGTAAACAGGAAGCTTTCCAGAAACTTAAGGCGGCTTTGATGACAGCCCCAGCCTTAGGCCTGCCAGATTTAACTAAAGACTTTCAATTATTTGTCCAAGAATGACAACATTTGGCTTTAGGAGTTCTGACACAGAGACTGGGAAGCTGGAAGAGACCGGCGGGATACTTTTCCAAACAGCTGGACTCGGTAAGTAAGGGATGGCCTTCTTGCCTATGAGCAGTAGCTGCAACTGTCACACTGATCCAAGAAGCAAGAAAGCTGACTCTGGGAAGGACTATTACAGTCTACGTCCCACATATGGTAGCCATATTTTTGGAGCAAAAGGAGGGACATTGGTTATCCCCGAGCCGAATGATGAAATACCAGGTAATTCTCACTGAACTGATGATGTGGTTTTGAAAACAACTAATCTTCTAAATCCTGCAGTGTTTCTGAGCACTTCACAGGAAGAGCAACAACCTGAACACGATTGCATTGTGACCATCGAACATACATATTCCAGCATGAAGGACCTGAAGGATGAACCTCTTGAGAACCCTGAATGGGAGCTGTTTACAGACAGCAGCAGCTTTGTTTTAAATGGAATTAGCATAGGGAATGCCACTGGGGTTCAGAAGCCATGATAAAACTTCTAAAGAAAAGTGTAGTGTCAGTATGAATGCTAGAAATGGCCAAATTAGTGACAGCAAAATGTGAAATTTGTTTAAAGAACAATCCAATAGTACAAAAGAGAGTACAGATGGGCAAAGTAAAAACTGGAATAGAACCAGGGGATTATTGACAAACTGATTTTACGGAATTACCTAAATGTAATGGATTTAAATATGTGTTGATTGGGGTTGACACCTTTTCAGGATGGCCAGAAGCCTTTCCCTGTCGCAGCAATCAGGCTAAGGAAACAGTTAAATGGCTCCTGCAGGAAATTATCCCAAGGTTTGGAGTCCCCTTTGGAATATCCTCAGACAGAGGACCACATTTTGTGACCAATGTGGTACAAGAGGTAAGCAAAGCCCTAGGAATTTCCTGCCCCTTGGAGACTGCAATCAAGTGGAAAAGTGGAAAGAATGAATGAGACCTTGAAAAGACAAATTAGCAAAGTTTGTCAGGAGGCTAAACTAAATGGCCTCAGGTACTTCTACTTGCACTGCTACAGATAAGAGTGAAACCTCCAAGTGGAATGTCAGTGAGTCCATATGAAATACTGTATGGGAAACCCTATGAGACTCCTGAACCCAATCCAAACATGTATGTAACAGGAAAACAAGATGTGTATAACTTTTTGCTTTCTCTTGGAAAAACTCTAGACAGACTCCGTGGTGGAGTAGTGTAGAACTGACCTCTGACCTTGGAAAATCCAGTACACAACATACTGCCTGGAGACTATGTCTACATAAAGACCTGGAACGAGGAATCTCTGCAAGGAAGGTGGAAGGGACCAGGTGTTGCTGACCACCTTCACTGCAATCAAGATTGCTGAATCAGATGCCTAGATCCACTACACTGTCAAACCCATGGAAGTGGAGAGTTACAGGAGATCCTGAGAAATTGAAGCTAACTCTGAAACATGACTAAATTTGTGCTCTTCTTGATTTTTCAGTCTATAGTGGTGGAAACATGGATTAAAATTGGATGGCTGAATGGAACCGCAGTGATATCTCACGTTTGGGCCCAAATTCCAGACTCAGAACAGGTAATTCAGATACCAAGAAAAACACAGGAGGAAAATTTGATTATAGGATTGATTAAGGAATTTGCACATTTGCAGAACATTTCCCAAATTACTGCTTGCTTACCTTGAGCAGCGGGAAACCCTTTTCCTTGAGGAATTCTAACAATGAATCTGGCTACTGTCAAGAAAAATGAGACTACACACTGCAAACAAAAAACAGTAGTAAACTGGCAAGAAAGAGTAGATCATATTTGAAAGAAATGGAAATACCCAGGAAATAGAGCAGACTGTCACAAATTACCAAACTATGCTTTTGAATCAATAGTAGAAGGGCCAGAGGTTATGATGCATTTTGTTTGCAGTGGTCCAACTTGTGGTGAAAGGGACAGAGGTGATGAATTAAAAACTAGAAATGTGTCTCGAATGGTCATGGAATGGGAATGTGGACAAGATAATAAAACAGCCAATGAGGAAAAAGTATGGGACTCGATTTGGGGTGTTAGTGTACATTTACGATTTAGATACATGACTAAAACATCCTAGTGTTTTGAATGAGACGGATTGGAATTTCCAGTAGATAGGCTGATATTGGACATAAGTACTTCAAAACGAGAAAAAACAAAAAGGGTCCCTTGGTGGAAATGTGAACAAGTATAAAATTGCAGTACGGTGAGCCAGGTAATTCAGTGAGTACTCCAGTTAGCAGCAGCTTTGAAAATTGGTTGTTTATGCAGAGGATTGAAAAACAGCTTAAATATGCACATCTTCTGGGGAATTAGTTGCCAAAGATATATGATTCCAGGTCCAGGACATCTGGTCTGGGCCATGAGTGATGGTACATAGACATCTCACCTACCAGTGGATGGGGAAGTCAAACAACTCTGGGATTACCTACATTATGCCCAATTTGGAAAAAAAATCTCCCTTCAAGGGCAGGTTGGAAAATTTGCATTTGGCACGAGTGAAAAGATCAAAATTAGATGATGATTGGAACGACCCAGGTACGGGAGTAAAAATTGACTGGGCACTAGAATCTCTCTTAAATTCTATAGCATCCTACTGAAACAGAGAGTGGCTGTATCGCTTAACTGGACAAGTCGAGCGGTTGGCAAACGTGACAAAGAAAGGATTTAAACAAATGGATGTACAATTACAGGCTACCTCCAGAATGGCATTGCAAAATAGAATGTCTCTGGACATGTTGCTGTGTCGTGGTTTTGTCTAGCCAGGGACAAAGAGCCACGAGGGTGCTCGCTCACTCCTCCCCCTCCTGGCGGAATGGGGAGGGGAACCAGAGAAAAAGGGGAAAAACCCACGTAGATTGAAATAAAGACAGTTTAATAGAACAACAATAAGAAGAAACAAGTTCAGGAAAAACAGTTATAACAGTAAATGAGGGGATATACAAAAGGAATGGTGGGTGCTGCAGTTGCTCACCACCCAGGACACGACCACTCCTGACCGGCAGCCGAACTCGTGGTTCTGCAGTGCCGCCCCCGACTAGCTCCCTGCCTATATGTACTGGACATGACGTCAGTATGGTATTGAATACCTGTTAGCTAGCCTCGGTCAGCTGTCCATGCTGTACCCCTTCCTACTTCCTCATCAAAGTTAACTCTATCCTAGCCAAACCAGGACAGTCCACCCCTTATTCTATACCATCTACTTCATGCCTAGTTTCACAATATACAAAATCTAAATGCCTCTCCCTGAAAAAAAAAACCCACAAATATGGACACACACAGAGAAGTATATCATTCCCTCAGTTTATAGGCCATCCCCCTAACGTTCCCGTTGAGTCCATTTAGTCCATAACTTCAGGTCTTATTCATCATAAATCTTTTGCAGCAGTGCAGATGGGGTGTGTGTGTGAGATAGGTCATTGCATGCAGTATCAGGAGTTTGCAGCTGGTCTATTCGGCGTGTCTTGTCTGTAAGTTGAAGGCACTGATCTTGAGGACGTCACTGAGTGCCAATTCACATTCCACCATTCTGTATCTTGCTTGTCCAGGTCCATCCATTAGTGATCTGGGTGGTTCTTAATGCAGTGTCAGTGATATGGCATAGAGCAACTACGGTAATGGTGACATACAACAGCAAAGTTATTTAACAACTAACATAATACAATTCAATTAATGGGATTCACGGGCTATTCTCACCCAAAATCAAATTTCCTTGAGGTACACACTGAATTTCCCCATCCTTGCGCATCACCCACCAAGTGTACCCAGGTCCCTGAGCAAAAACTATCCTATGAATGGGTTTACCTTTACCCAAGGTAGGACTCACCCATACTGCTTTCCCTAACAGATCTTTTACGTGCACCACAGGGACTTTATCCCCTTCTACAGTATGTAAAAGTTCTGATTGGGCAGGGCCAGATCTATTGACAAATCCTCTGGAGTTGACTAACCAGGTAGTCTTTTCTAAATTTATATCCCAATGTTTGAATGTTCCACCCCCCCATTGCTCTCAGTGTGGTCTTCAATAGTCCATTGTGTTGTTCAATTTTTCCAGAGGCTGGTGCATGATAGGGGATGTGATAAACCCATTCAATGCCATGCTCTTTGGCCCAAGCATCTATGAGGTTGTTCCAGAAGTGCATCCCATTGTCTGATTCAATTCTTTCTGCAGTGTCATGTCACCAGAGGATTTTCTTTTCAAGGCCCTGGATGGTGCTCCAGGCAGTGGCATGAAGCACAGGATACGTTTCCAACCAGCCGGCGGTTGCCTCCACCATTGTGAGCGCATGGCGTTTGCCTTGGCGAGTCTGTGGCAGTGTGATATAATCAATCTGCCAGGCCTCTCCGTATTTATATTTCTGTCGTCCTTCATACTCTGTGGGCTTCCACCGTTTGGCTTGTTTGGTTGTAGCACGTCTCACACTCATGGACAACCTGTGCAATTATGTCCAAGGTTAAATCCACCCCTCGATCGCGAGCCCATTTATAGATGCCATCTCTTTCTTGATGACCTGAGGTGCCATGGGCCCACCGAACTAAAAATAACTCCCCCTTGTGTCGCCAATCCAAAACTACCCGAGCTACTCCAATCTTTGCAGCCTTGTCCACTTGCTGGTTATGCAGATGTTCTTCTGTGGCCCTGTTCTTAGGTATGTGGGCATCTACATGGTGCACCTTCACAACTAGCTTCTCCAGCCCAGCAGCAATATCGTACCATATTGGGGCAGCCAAAATGGGTTTGCCCCATCGTCGCCAGTTGTTTTGCTGTAACCACTCCTACACAGCATTTGCTGCCATCCACGAGTCAGTGTAGAGATAAAACCTTGGCCCGTTTTCTCGTTCAGCAATGTCTGGATGGCTTTTACCTCTGCAAACTGGCTCGATTCACCCATTCCTTCTGTAGCTTCTGAAATTTTGCTTAGGGGACTCCACACAGCTGCCTTCAACCTCCGATGCTTCCCCACAAGACGATAGGACCCATCGGTGCACAGGGCATACCGCTTCTCATCTTCTGGAAGTTCCTCGTATGATGGGGCCTCCTCAGCATGTGTCGCCTCCTCTTCTGGTAATATTTCACTGTCTTCACACTCTGGCCAGTTTGTGATCATTTCCAGAATTCCAGGGCGACTAGAATTTACTACACAAGCTCGTTGTGTGATCAGTGCGATCCACTTACTCCATGAAGCATTAGTTGAATGATGTGTGGAGGAGGCCAATGTAGCTGGGGTCTGCCTTCCTGCTTTCTTGTAGCTCCCATTCGCAGTGGTATAACTTAACAGACACATATATTTTTTCAATGGGAGATGACGAGAAGAAGAGTTTTGTATTGAAGATAACTCCCACACGAAAGCAGCTGCAAATGTAACACCGTGCTGGCTGATAGACTGCATGGGGACCTACTTACTACTGTAGCTGGGGTCTGCCTTCCTGCTTTCTTGTAGCTCCCATACTCAGTGGTATAACTTAACAGACAAATGTATTTTTTCAATGGTAGCTGAAGAGGAAAAGTGTGGTATTGAAGATAGCTCCCACACCAAAGCAGCTGTTAATGTAACACTGTGCTGGCTGATAGACTGCATGGGGACCTACTTACTACTGTAGCTGGGGTCTGCCTTCCTGCTTTCTTGTAGCTCCCATATTCAGTGGTATAACTTAAAAGACACATGTATTTTTTCAATGGGAGATGAGGAGAAAAAGAGTGTGGTATTGAAGATAGCTGCCACACGAAAGCAACTGCAAATGTGACACCGTGGTGGCTGATAGACTGCATGGGGACCTACTTACTACTGTAGCTGGGGTCTGCCTTCCTGCTTTCTTGTAGCTCCCATACTCAGTGGTATAACTTAACAGACACATGTATTTTTTCAATGGGAGCTGAGGAGAAAAAGTGTGGTATTGAAGATAGCTGCCAACGGAAAGCAACTGTAAATGTGACACCGTGCTGGCTGATAGACTGCATGGGGACCTACTTACTACTGTAGCTGGGGTCTGCCTTCCTGCTTTCTTGTAGCTCCCATACTCAGTGGTATAACTTAACAGACCTATGTATTTTTTCAATGGGAGCTGAGGAGAAAAAGTGTGGTATTGAAGATAGCTCCCACAGGAAAGCAGCTGCAAATGTGACACCGTGCTGGCTGATAGACTGCATGGGGACCTACTTACTACTGTAGCTGGGGTCTGCCTTCCTGCTATCTCGTAGCTCCCATATGCAGTGGTATAACTTAACAGACACATGTAGTTTTTCAATGGGAGATCAGGAGAAAAAGAGTGTGGTATTGAAGATACCTGCCACAGGAAAGCAGCTGCAAATGTGACACCGTGCTGGCTGATAGACTGCATGGGGATTTACTTCCTACTGTAGCTGGGGTCTGCCTTCCTGCTTTCTTGTAGCTCATATATGCAGTGGTATAACTTAACAGACACATGTAGTTTTTCAATGGGAGATGAGGAGAAAAAGAGTGTGCTATTGAAGATAGCTGCCACACGAAAGCAGCTGCAAATGTGACACCGTGCTGGCTGATAGACTGCATGGGGACGTACTTATTACTGTAGCTGAGGTCTGCCTTCCTGCTTTCTTGTAGCTCCCATACTCAGTGGTCTAACTTAACAGAAACATGTAGTTTTTCAATGGGAGCTAAGGAGAAAAAGAGTGTGGTATTGAAGATAGCTGCCACAGGAAAGCAACTGCAAATGTGACACCGTGGTGGCTGATAGACTGCATGGGGACCTACTTATTACTGTAGCTGGGGTCTGCCTTCCTGCTTTCTTGTAGCTCCCGTACTCAGTGGGATAACTTAACAGACACATGTAGTTTTTCAATGGGAGCTAAGGAGAAAAAGAGTGTGGTATTGAAGATAGCTTAAAAGACACATGCTGTCGGTTCACTTATACCACTGCGTATAAGTGCTATAAGAAAGCGGGAAGGCAGACGCCAGCTACAGTAGTAAGTAGGTCTCCATGCAGTCTATCAGCCAGCACAGTGTCACATTTGCAGCTGCTTTCGTGTGGGAGTTATCTTCAATACCACACTCCTTTTCTCCTCATCTCCCATTGAAAAAATACATGCCCTCCCTTAACTTATACCACTGCGTATGGGAGCTACAAGAAAGCAGGAAGGCAGAACCCAGCTACAGTAGTAAGTAGGTCCCCATGCAGTCTACCAGCCAGCACAATGTCACATTTGCAGCTGCTTTCCTGTGGTAGCTATCTTCAATACCACACTCTTTTTGTCCTTAGATCCCATTGAAAAATTATATGTCTGTTAAGTTATACCACTGTGTATGGGAGCTACAAGAAAGCAGGAAGGCAGACCCCAGCTACAGTAGTAAGTAGGTCCCCATGCAGTCTATCAGCCTGCACAGTGTCACATTTGCAGCTGCTTCTGTGTGGGAGCTATATTCAATACCACACTCTTTTTCTCCTTAAATCCCATTGAAAAAATCTATGTGTCTGTTAATTTATACCACTGCGAATAATCCACTGTTGTTGTGTCATACACGCCAATACCTTAGATTTTAGGGACTGTATGTTTATTTTTTGGACAGATGACAATAAACTAAGCTGTAGAGGCTCCGATGTTGCTATGATCCATTCCAGATCTCTTTTCGCTATAGGCACATATATCGTTCCTGGCTCTTGGCCGTTCACCTGTAAAATTCGAGTGTGTCCCTTTCTAAAAAGCATTGCTAAGCCCACAGTTTTTTGTTCAATTGTCCATTTAGGCTGTAACGTGGTGAATAGCCATTCCAGGACGATTAGCCTCTCTTTTTGTTTTTTGCACTGTGTTAATGCACCAAGAAACTGTTCTTTGCCCTGCAAAATCGTCAAATCAATGGGGCAATCTGGATCATGACGATCGACTTGCCGAGTGGTAATAAGGTCAGAAATTTCAGCGATGGTTTGCAGTTGTTCTGCTGTCGGCTGTACTTTTGCCGATGGGTCTGTTCCCTTCAATAAGGGGCGCAGCGGTTCTAGCATGTCATTAGTGATTCCAACAATAGGGCGCAACCATTGCAAATCCCCCATTAATTTTTGTGCATCATTTACAGTTTTTATCTTGATATGAATATGGAGCATTTGCAGCCTAATATGAGCCTCCGTAATACTCCAGCCCAAATACTGCCATGCTGGACGTCTTTGTACCTATTCAGGAGCAAGAGTCAGTCCCTGTGCTTGTAATATGGTTTCTAGATCTCTCTCTTGATCTACAGTAAATGCATCCTCCTGAGCAATGAGGATATCATGCATACAATGATACACAAGTGCATGTCTAATACTACTTACATCACTAATAAAGCCTTCTAATGTCATTGAGGTTTGGTTACTTTGTTTGCTAAGCCAGCATCCTAATTTGCATAACTGAGTTAATAAAGCAGATACTCTTACACCTGGAGCAAATATACTAGTTGCTATCATTGCTGAGGGAGACCAAAGGTAACAAGGTCACCACAATCACCAGTAAATGCATGCACAAATTGTTTTGGACAATGATGTTTCTAAATCATTGTGCGATTAGGCATCAAGATCGTCAGTTGTCCCAAACTGCTATCTCCAATCCCACTCACTTGGAATGCTCAACTGCCATTGAAAAATACATGCTGTTGGTGGAAGTTATACACTGCATATGGGAGCTGCAAGAAAGCAGAAAGGCAGACCCCACCTACTGTAGCAAGTAGGTCCCCTTGTAGTCTCTTAGCCAGCACTGTGTCACATTTGCGGCTGCTTTCTTGTAGACACTATCTCCAATCCCACGGTCTTGTCCTCGTCAGCTCCCTTTAAAAATACATTCTGTAGGTAGAAGTTATTCCAGTGCGTATGGACGGTACAAGAAAGCAGGAAGGCAGACCCGAACTACAGTGTTAAGTAGGTCCCCATGTAGTCTATCAGCCAGCATTGTGTCACATTTGCAGCGGCTTTCCTGTGTGAGCTATCTCCAATCCCACTCACTTGGACTGCTCAACTCCCATTGAAAAAATGCAGACTGTCTGTAGAAATTATACCACTGCGTATGGGAGCTACAAGAAAGCAGGAAGGCAGACCCCCAGCTACAGTAGTAAGTAGGTCCCCATGTAGTCTATCAGCCAGCACTGTGTCACATTTTCAGCAGCTTTCCTGTGGGAGCTATCTCCAATAACACTCACTTGTACTGCTCAGGTCCCATTGAAAAAATATATGCTGTCGCTTAAGTGATGCTACCGCATATGGGAGGTACAAGAAAGCAGGAAGGCCGACCCTACCTAACATAGTAAGTAGGCCCCCGTGCAGTCTATCAGTCAGCACTGTGTCATATTTGCAGCAGCTTTCCTCTGGGAGTTATCTCCAATGCCACGCTCTTGGGTTTGTCACCTCCCTTTAAAAAAACATTATTTCGGTATAAGTTATATTACTGCGGATGAGAGCTACAAAAAAGCAGGAAGGCAGACCCCACCTACAGTACTAAGTAGATCCCCATGTAGTCTCAGGTCCCCTGTGCAGTCTATCAGCCAGCACTGTGTCACCTTTGAAGCTTCTTTCCTGTGGACGCTATCTCCAATCCCACTCACTTGGACTGCTTAACTCCCATTGGAAAAATACAGACTGTCGGTAGAAGATATACCACTGCTTATGGGAGCTACAAGAAAGCAGGAACGCAGACCCTAACTACAGAAGTAAGAAGGTCCACATGTAGTCTATCAGCTACATGGATGATATCCTCTTTTCTCAGCCTGCACCATTTACGGAACAACAGGTGGAGGAGATTCAACAGGCACTGGCTCAATGCCACCTTGTGATAGCTCCAGGAAAGGTTCAGTGTACAGCTCCATGGAAATATCTTGGATGGTCTTTATCAGAACAGATCATAGTACCACAGAAGCTACATCTCCAACTACAAATAAAGACCCCGAATGATGCTCAGAAGCTTTTAGGGGATCTGCAATCGTTAAAACCAATAGTGGGAATACCCAACGAGTTGTTAGAAAAACTACGACCACTTTTGAAAGGAACCAACCCCACGTATCAAATACAGGTAACACCAGAGCTTCAGGATGCGCTTCAACAAATTATGGACCGTGTCATACAAGGGCAGGTCCGACGTCACGATGTTGACTTACCTATTGACTTAACCATCTGGTATAGCACAAAGTATTTGCTTGGGGTCTTGACACAATCTCAAAAGAAAACGGGGGAGGCATGGGTTCTAGAATGGGTTTCCCCAGCCTTACAACAAAGAAAAACCCTTTTTCAAAATATTGAGATGTTGGCGGGACGAATAAAAAAGGGTCGTGAAAGAGCATTACAAGTAACTGGTGCTGAGCCGCATACCATAAGGATACCAATGAAAAAGGACTCTTTACAATGGTATTTAGACAATACAGAAGATCTTCAGGAGGCGCTCTTAGGTGGCGGCAGTATAGTAGCAACAGACAAAATAATAAAAGCACCATTACAATGGCTAGGAAAATGGAATTGGCCAGTACGACCCAAACGGGAGCCGGCCCCCATCGCGAATGCGTTGACAGCATACACGGATGCAGGAAGAAAGTCTAGAACGGTGGCAATAACCTGGCAAGAGGAAGGGGAGTGGAAGCACCAACTAATAAAAGCAGAAGAGAAAGACACATTACAAACCTTGGAACTGTTGACAGTAGTATGGGCCATGATGAACCTGGAAGGGCCCCTGAATGTCGTTACAGACTCGTTCTATGTCGCGGGTATCGTAGAGAGAATCGAGGACGCCTCCATTAAGGAAGTGCAGAATCCCAGACTATTTGAATTATTAATACAGCTGCAGAAGGCAATAAAGCTTAGGGAGCATGTTTATGCCATTACACATATCAGGAGCCATAAATGGGACACTGGGCTGGGAGAAGGTAATGCTAGGGCAGATAAGCTGGTCACAGTGACACATAACACGCCTCTGTCCAAACACATACTAGCCAGAGAAGCGCACTCCCTGTTTCATCAGAATGCACGGGGCTTACACCGAGAGTTTCAATTATCGCTAAAGGATGCAAAGGCTATTGTTAGAGCTTGTCCCATTTGTAGCCATCACAATGGAGGTGTTGGCTTAGGCTTGGGGGTGAACCCTAGAGGATTATCTGCAAATGAAGTTTGGCAAATGGATGTCACTCGTGGCAGAGTTTGGAAGACTAAAATATGTGCATGTAACATTGGACACATGGGGCAAATTCGTTTGTGCAACAGCACAGACAGGGGAGAGGGCCATACATGTGGAGCGTCATTTATATAGTTGTTTTGCAATAATGGGAATTCCTCAGAAAATAAAGACAGACAATGGGCCGGCCTATATAAGTAGAAGCATAGAACAGTTCACGAGTCAATGGGGACTTGAATATGTAGCAGGGATTCCCCATTCCCCCACAGGACAGACCATTATAGAAAGAGCTAATGGGACTCAAAAAAGATACCTTGGTAAATATGGGGATGTTAAAGACCCACATATGAAATTGTTAAAGGCCTTATTTGTTATGAACCACCTGTGTGTGTTTGGGGAACAGAAGCTACCACCTGTAATAATGCATCATAATCCAAAGGCACAAAAGGAGAGAAAGAAAGAAATATGGGTTAAATATCGTGACCCTAAAACAGGGATATGGCAGCCTCCGGCCAAAGTATTATACTGGGGACGTGGGTATTTGTGTGTTGATTCTCCCACAGGATCCATTTGGGTGCCAGCCAGGTGGACAAGAGCTGTCTTTGAAGCTGGGGAGATCCAACCATCTGACGAAAAAGGACAGGAAGAGATTGGAGAATAAATACACCCTCGTCTTGTGGTCATTGGAGGACTGGCTAACAATCAAAACACTGAAGGTTATATAACAAAAAGACACTGAATTTAATGAATAATAATGAGGTGTTTTGTTATAACCATAGCTTTTAGTATAACTATAATTGCTAACAGCTTGACGCATTTTAATCAGCCTAGAGATAATATTTGGATAACCTTTGCTAGTCAAACTGGTCAATCATCTCTTTGTCTTAGTTTGGGAGGGGTACCTAATCCTTTTAAAACGTGTTTATAGGATTGCCCGTGTGGAATCCGAAGGAATTTTGTGGACTAGTAGACAATAACACCTTGTGTAATAGGACGGGACTGAACACAATTAGCGATGATCACGATCATTCGGACGGGAAACGTCAATGTGAGATAATTAAGTCCCTTAATACCACATTAGCCTCACCCCCTGAGGAAATAGACATGTTTGGAAGTGCCAATGCAAGCTTCGGTACTAATGGAACTGGGGGAAATTGGATAAGTTTTATGCCACGGGATATCCACGACTTTAATAGAAATCGAAAATATTGGGCCACCTTAGACTCTTCTTTGAAGTCAGAAACGGTATTTAAGCAATTGTATTCCAGCTGTAATGGCTCTAGTATTACATCATCAAAGAAATTGCCCACGGGTATATTTTTAATCTGTGGAGAAAGGGCCTGGAACGGAATACCAGTAAATCCCCCGGGTGGACCCTGTTATTTGGGGAAACTCTCTTTATTCCACCCTAACTTAACCACGGTAATGCAGCTTGCAGACCATAATAATAGCTCCCGCAAAAAACGTAGTTATTATGAGTTTCATTGCACTGATATTGGTCCCCCACAATTTTAGAGTGAACTGAAGCAAGTCATAGTTGCCACCCTTTTGCCAGGAGGAGCAGCCAATAAGGCCATGAGTTTGGCTAAAAAGTTACGATGTTGGACTAAAGATGAGTTAAATAAAACCTCAGAAATGATTGATATGTTAACAGCTGACGTTCAAAGTGTAAATCACGCGGTGTTACAAAATAGAGCTGCCATAGACTTTTTATTATTAGCCCACGGACATGGATGTGAAGAATTTGAGGGCATGTGTTGTATGAACCTGTCGGACCATTCCACCTCGATACATGCCAAACTGAAAGAACTTCAACAGGGATTACATCAGTTGAAACAAGAAGGGGGATTAGGACTTGAAGGATGGCTTAAGGGATGGGGTCCTCTTGACTGGAGTACAAATGTTCAGTGGTTGCTGTGCTGTCATGTTCTTGTCGTTCTTCCTCCTGAGGGGCACTTAAGAAAGCTGCAGGATTCACAAGATTGGTAGTTTTCAGGACCACGTTGTTCTGTTCTGCAAAAATAACCTGATATTTTATCATTTTACTGGGAGAGAGCCAATGCCCCCTTTTCTGTTGCAATACTGTAGTAACTATGTACTAACTATGACTCTCTCGAAGGTAAGTTTCTAGACTTCTTGTTTCAGGATCACCATTGCTGCTAGTGTGCATAGACAGGAAGGTCATTCTCCGTTGTTGTTGAGTCTTTATTTCAGAATAAAGCTGCACCTTGTAGCAATGTACCTGAAGGAAAATGGACATGTGATGCACCCAGACTTTGGTTATATGAAACCATAAGCTGCATTAGGCTCAGACACAGGCCTCAGATGCAGGCTCTATCAGACAGTGAACAGTGGGCCTGAAGAATAGTCAAGGACAAGTTGCTTATTAGAATGTAGATATGAAGGCAGCTGTGTGTGGGAAAGAAACTGTGTAAGCTTAGAATAGAAATGAGATAGAGAAGGAATTAGGAAAAAAATAGATATTGACATAGTTAAGCTTAACAAATCATATTCTGCTATTAGGCGCTTGAATAGAGCATGATAGACTGAGCTATCCAATCATAACAGAATACATCATGTATTTAGAAAAGAATAACATATATAATGTGATTGAATGCTAAAATAAACGGCTTCTGCATTCATCATATTGGTCTGATGCATGGTCTGTGAATCCCGTCCCGCAAGGTGGTCCCTGCAGCACCTAACTTCCCACTCTCAGTGAGGAATGTTAGAAAGCAAGGGGGTTTGGAAGTTCCCACTTTGAATCAGTTTAGCACTCCAGATGGGACCCGTTCTGTTCAGCTGCAGGACCCGTTTAGAACAGGACTCCCTTGGTTACCCCCAGGGATTTCTCCGGAAGGACTCCTCACCTCAATTGGATTACTGCAGAAGCAGACAAGGACCATCTGGCAAAAGGTATTTCTTAATTTTATTCTGTTCTGGGACCAGTCATCTGGGAAAGCTGTCCATAAGTCATAAGACAAAGGAAAATCTTATGCAGGATGGCATATGCCGGGTAGCTAGCACTCCTGGTGTATATCTAGTTCGACACACAGTAGTGTGCTTCTGATATGATATTGATTTAATAAGTTGTGAAACTGGGATTTGTTACAAGGATTTTGAGTTGCTCTTATTGTTTCCAACTTTGATTGCTGGTATATTTTTGGGAGTCTGTGGTGTCGGTATGCTATAAAGGTATGCTGTTAGATTTTGTTAATTGTGTATATGAGAGTGAATGAGATGCAGTGAAACTGTGAAGTGAGTGTGGAGTTCTAATTTGCGGTTCCGTGGCACTGTAAAGGGCATGGCTAGAGATGAATGAAGCAGGAAATTCATTTATGTTTTGAAATCTGGGTTTGTCTATTATAATTGTGTTTGTGAATGTCACTATAAGTATGAAAGCAGTGTCCCATATTTGTGTGGTGTGAGAAGAAAAAAAAAAAAAGAAATCAGTCTAGCCTCAAAATTATTCTGATTGAGATTATAATAATCAAGCAGATAAACATAATTTGTCAAATGATGGTTAAAATCTGATATGTATAATCAGAGTTTTAAAAGAAACCAAAGTAAATGAAACTAAAGTACTAAACTGTAGACAGAGGCTAAAGGAACACCCCAGCAGCTACGGGCAAAAGCTTGCAACAGACTTTGTTAATGTGTCGGGGAATAAATATCCAGAATTTTAATAATGAATTGGCAGCAAGTGTGTGTGTAGACATCAGACTCTGTTGTCTCCAAACATCCAATTGCTGGCATCAGGTAAGTTCACCTGGGAACTGATACTGTACTTGTACAACGTGTAGATTTGTTAAAAAATCACCATGAATCTCCTTCTGTGGTTTAGTTGAATTAGATCCAGAGGAAGAGGCTAGTAGGAACTGTTTTGTAGAAAGATGGAATGTGTATGTTGCTGATGAAATGCAGAAAGTGATAATAGGGAGTGCAGGAAACTGGGATACTCCAGATGGCCCAAAAGGGAGTAAGAACAGTATTTTCTGAAAGGAAACGTTTAGGGCTTTTGACTTGTGGAACAGACTCTACAACTCAAAGAGAACCAGGGGATTGCTCCACCACAAATGTGGGTTAACTCAACTCCTAAAGAGTTACAAATTCATGAGAATGTATCATCCATCTATACATATACATAACCTGTCCAAACTTTGCATGTAAATTAGATCTCCTCTTCCTTGCACTTGTGCAGTGCCTCCTGGTGGTGATCCACAGAGGCCATGGGAGATGAAGGCTGAGAATCTTGAGTCTTTCTCATTCCTTCTTCACTCTGATGTAGTAGATCCAGGTATCTGATTCAGCAATCTTGATTACAGTGAATATGGTCAGTAACACTTGATAAGTTCTCTACTTTTCTTCTAAGGGCTCTGTTGGCCATGTCTTTATGTAGATGTAGTTGTCAGATTAGAAGTTATGCACGGGATTCTCCAAGGTTAGAGGTCAGTTCCACACCACTACGTTCCAGAGTTTGGTTCATGTTTTCTAAGAGAAAGCGAATAGTTATACACATCTTGTTTTCCTGTTCCGTACATATTTGGATTGGGTTCTGATGATTCATATGTTTTCTCCTATATTAATTCATATGGACTAACATTTTGTTTCTTGCCTGTACTCTAACACACAGTAATACCAGTGGGAGTGCCTGAGGCCACTTCAAATTGACTTCTTGACAAATCTTACTTATTTGCCGTTTCAAAGTTGATTCATTCTTTCTACTTTTCTGCTGGACTGTGGCATCCAAGAGGCATATGAATCCTAGGCTATTCCTAGGGCTTTGCTTCTGTCCTGCACCACAGCTACTATAAAATGTGGGCCTCTGATGATATTCTGAGAGGAATTCGGAACCTCAAAATTATTTATTGCAACAGCCACTTAACTCTTTACCTTGACTGGTGTGACAGGGAAAGGCTTCTGGCCATCCAGTAAAGGTATCAGTCCCTACCAGGATGTATCAATATTTTTTACATCTGTGTAGTTCTGTAAAATCAATTTGAGAGTAATCACCAGGTTTTAATCTGGTTCTTAGTTGGCCCATTTGAATTTCTTTTGCACAACTAGATATTTTTTAATATTTTCTTAGAATTAATGGAGACATGACAACCTGACCTTCAAGGTTGTCCACTATTTGTCAGAATTTTCTTTACATTCAATAAATGAGTGTATTTATTCTTTTCTACTATTTTATATTTTTCATGTTTGTTGTGTTGTACAGTGCATGATTGTTATTTGGGCTGGCTTTTTAATCGCCATCAGTAATCACAAAATTTTTTTTCTGATGCTTAATATTTGTCTCCTAGGAGGATAATAATCCTCACAATTTGGGCTCTATGGTCATAGACTACTCAAAAAGCGTGCTTTGAGTCTGTCCATTTTGGTTTGGTTTGGTTTAGTTTTTTTACTTAGTTCCAAAGCTCATACCAAAGCAATTAATTTTGCCTTTTGTGCTGATGTCACGTTGGGCAGTGCATTCACCTCTATTACCGTATTTATGTTTGTTACCGCACATCCAGTGGATCGGGTTCCTTTCTGCACGAAGCCACTGCCATCTGTAAACAGGTCCCATTCAGGGTCTTCCAGAGGGACATCCTTCAGGTCCTCTTGACTGGAGTACAAATGTTCAATGGTTGCTATGCAGTCATGTTCTTGTCGTTCTTCCTCCTGAGGGGCACTTAACTGCAGGATTCATAACATTGGTAGTTTTTAGGATCACATGGTTCTATTCTGTAAAATTCCCTGATATTTTATGATTTTGCTGAGACAGAGAGAGCCAATGCCCCCCCTTTCTGTTGTAATACTGTAGTAACTATGTCATGACTCTCTCGAAGGTAAGTTTCTAGGCTTCTTGTTTCAGAATCACCGTTGCTGCTACTGTGCACAGACAGGAAGACCATCCTTTACTTACTGTGTCCAGTTGCTTGGAAAAGCATCCCACTGGTCTCTTCCAGCTTCCCATTTCTGTGTCAGGACTCCCAGGGCAAGGTGTTGCCTTTCATGGACAAATAACAGAAAGTCTTTAGTTAGATCAGGTAATCCTAAAGCTGTTGTTGACATTAGAGCTTGTTTAAGCTTTCCAAAAGCATTTTGAAAGGGTGACCCCATACAAAAGGAGTAGATTTTTGGGCTTTATATAGCAGTTTACCTATTAGGCCATAGTTCATGATTCAAAGATGACAGCACCCAGCTATTTTCAGGAATGCCCTTAATTCTTGCACAGTTCATTGTTCAGAAATGGCACAGATTGTTTCATTTTGATTGGTTCCCAGCTTTCCTTCCGCTTCTGAAATTTCAAAGCCCAAATATATTATAGTTTGGGTTGCTATCTGAGCTTTCTTCTTAGACACTTTATATTCTTAAGACCCAAAAAGTTGAAAAAGTTCAATGGTTACCTGAACATGGGCTGAATTTTCTTTGGTGGCTATTCAAATGTCATCCACTTACTGCAGGATCAGGTGTTCTGGTCGTGAGGTCACTGTTTCTTGCTTCTTCCAGATTTATAGCTTCTTTGCTGACTGATTCTTGAAGATTGTCAGACTATTTTTGGATCCCTGGGGTAGCTGTTTCCATGTCAGTTGTACCTTGTGCCCTTTCTGTGGGTTCTCCCACTCAAAAGCAAACAATTTATGACTTTTCTGCTCCAGGGCATCTTTCTAAATCAAGCACTGCAAACCACTGGTATGTTTCTTTAAGAGCAGTTAACAATGTATACGGATTTCCCACCACTGGGTGGATGTACTCACCCATGGGCTTCCGTAGTCACAAAATAGGAGTATTATACTCTGATTCACACTCCTCTAGGATTTATCTTCCTTTAACTCAACTTTCATAGGTTGGGCCAATTTAGATTTTTTCGGAATATCAGTTTCCCATACTGTGAGGATTATTGCATGATCAACCTCTGGGGGAATTTCTTGTACCTTCGTTTTTTTCATCTATCATTAAAATTTCCCCTGTCTTTGATTCGGGTATTTTTAGCAATTCCCCACCTTCAAAATCAATTTGTGCATTTAATTTAGATAAAAAATTTCTTCCCATTAAGGGCATCAGACATTCTGAAACATATAAAAATTCATATGTTATAACCTTGTTTCCAAATTTCAGATCCAGGGGTTGCAGAAATGGCCAGTTTTTTCTTTTCCCTGAGGCTCTCTAACAATATTTGCTGTTTTGGTTCCTATTGCTCCTCTACATTTATTTAAAACTGAATATGCTGTTCCCGTGTTTATTGAAAAGTGATTTCCTTTTTTCCCAGCTTAATTATAACCAGAGGCTCATATCTGGATTTGTCTTCAGTCCCTATCAATCGGTATATTTTCCCAAAATTATTAGTTTTGCTGTTGCTCATTGGTTATTTAGTATTTTTGGGTAATTTTGTTTTCAGCGCTCTTCTTTTTTAAGAAAGAAGAGCACACTGATTTATTTCAAGAGGGATTTTATTCTCTGTTTTTTTCTTTCTCACTTTATCTGGGTCCTCCTTATAGGAGGCAGTTGATTTTTCTCAGAGAATTAAATTAGAAAGTGAGAAAGGCACTTTCATGTGTACTGGTTCACTCTGCCTAAGCCCTTGCCTTAATTGGGCAATTATATGCTGTTTGACTTTAGATTTTAAGGGGATCCTTAAGGTGGTTATTAAATGAGTACGGCATTGAGTGCTCATGGACACCAATGAGGAGGGTTCCATGTCCCAGGAAACTACAGGCCGGTCAGCCTCACCTCCATCCCTGGAAAGGTGATGGAACGACTCATCCTGAATGTTGTCACTGAATATATGAAGGAAAAGATGGTTATCAGGGGGAGTCAACGTGGCTTCACCAAGGGGAAATCCTGTTTGACCAACCTGAGAGCCTTCTTTGAGTGCATAACCGGCTGGCTGGATGAGGGGAGAGCAGCAGATGTCATCTGCCTTGGCTTCAGCAAGACTTTTGACACTGTCTCCCAGAATATCCTCATCAGAAAGCTCAGGCAGTGTGGCTGGGATGAGTGGAGATGAGGTGAATGGAGAGCTGGCTGAATGACAGTCCTCAAAAGATGTGTTCAGGAAGGGAGAGCATGCCGGCTGAATGTCAGAAACATTGATTCGTATTAGCATCTCAACATGTTTAAGAGACCATTCTGGGTTAAACAACATTTGTTGTTGACCTATATTCTTGGTCACATATGGCGCAATCTCAAAGGTCTTTAGTTCTAACCTCAGGTCAATTTCGACTTTATAGTGCAGTACCTGACCTTCCAATCCTTGCCATAGGCAGGTGACCAGGGCTGGTTCGGTTAGGTTAAAACTAAACCAGCACTCAGGTCTCCCTAGACACACTTCTCCCAAGTTCATTTGAAGCTGTCACCTTCCTTATACTAATCATAGTTTTCCCCCAAGTCATGGTCTCATCATCCTCATGATATACTTGACACCCCACTGTTATCTCATTTCCCATTTTTGCCCCTAATCAGGTAATCTCGTCCCCATTACCTTTGTCCCACTGACTTTCCTGGTATACCTCATTCCCATGAGAAACTACCATAGCCAGCCTTGTTCTTGGATCCACCTTTCCCTTCATCACAATATGGCTCTTCTGAGCATGATTCCAAGGCCAGTCCTTAGGCTCTTGGTTGCAGGCGAGGGAGACGATACTAAAACATATTAACAGCTTAAACTCTTCATTAATCATTTTTAAGGTCTGCTCTTGTGAGGACCTTTGTCAGAGTGAGAGTCTTAAGGATCCTGTCTCTGTTACCTCCTGTCATGGTTTGACATGACAGCCTTTTCTGGTATGAGGGAAGGGGCTGCAAAGATGGCTCCTGCAAGAAGTTGCTCACAACTCTCCCCAGCTCAGAAAAGGCTCACTTCTGGGGCTGAGCCAATTAGACGCCTCCACGATCACTTTTTAAGAAGAAGCCGGAAGGGGAGGTGTCTTCCTCCATCTTCTTTCCTTCTTCTGCCCCTTCTTCTCTTCTTCTGGCTGGTGGTGGTGCAAGGAGTAGGAACGGTGAGAGAAACAACCATGCGGACTCCAAGGTCAGTGATGAAAGGGAGGAGATGTACTGTAGCAGAGACTCCCCTGCATTCTATGGAGAGAACTGGTGAAGCTGAGATTTATTTTCATTTCTTTAAAGACCCCACATCAGCGGGAGAGACTCATTTTGATAATGAGCCCGCATCAGGGGCAAAGACTCATTTTGCTAAAGCTGACCCCGGACCAGGGGCAGCAATTCACTTCATTAAAGGCCCCGAGCCAGGGACAGTGATTTTGGCCGGAGGAGGCCTTGTCCCGAAGGAGGGGCCTTTTATCACTATGGCCGGAGCAGGCCCTGTCCCGAGGAAGGGACCCAATATCCACAGCTGCAACTGTGGGGAGGAACCCACGACAAAGCAGCTCATTAAACTTATGCCCGGAAGAGGCCTTGTCCCGAGAGAGGGACCCTGTAACTGCAGAAACTGCAACCGCGGTGAAGAATCCACGTCAGAGATATTCACCAAGGACTGTGTCCCGTGTGAGGGAACCTGTATCGGCAGAAGCCGCAGCTGCTGGGAACAACCCACACCAGAGAAGTTTGTTAAGGACTGTGTTCCGGGGGAGGAACCCCGTGTTGGAGCAGGGGAAGAATGCCAGGAGTCATCCTCATCTGAGAAGACAGAAGCGGCAGAGCCCATCTGTGAGAAACTGACCACATCCCCCACTCCCTGCCCCCCTGAGCTGTTGCGGGGGGAGGAGGTAGAGATATCGGGAGCAGTGAGCTGGGCCCGGGAAGAAAGGAGGGATGGGGGAGGGAGATCTTAAAGTGCTGGTTGTAATTTTCTCATCATCCTACTCCCTTTTTGCTTTTATTCCGTTCTGTTTCTTGTAGAATAAACTTTCCTACTTTCCTCTCTAAGTCGAGTACTGGAGTCTGTTTTGCCCAGAACCATAATTGGCAGCCAGCCCTCCCTGCCCTTGTCTCAATCCACAACAATCTTGCTTATCTTTTTTACTCCCATTTCACTGGGTCCTCCGCCATCTTAACGAGGGTGGGGGTGAATGGGGGCATCGAGCGAGAAACTGTCGTGGTGCTGTTGTGCTAGCTGGGCCAAACCACGACACCTCCCAACACTGCTTGTGAGCTCTGGTATGATGTATCCACGATGTCTGTTCCCATATCTTAACAGCTGTGTATGTTGTCAACAGAACCTGGAATGGTGCTTCCCATTTCAGCTCCAGGGGTGAGTCTGTAAGAGATCTGACATATACATAATCACCTGGTTCTGTGTTATGTACTGGCCCATCCAGGCCACGAGCACAGGTCCCCAAAACCAGTTTTTCTACTTTTCTGAGGTTTTTTTTGTAAGTTTATTACATAGTTAACACCTCAGCATCAACTTGTTTTGGGGTTCCTGCTTGGACTGAATAGGGTCTTCCATAAAGTATTTCGAAGGGACTCAATCCCTCCTTAGCCCTTGGTTTGGTTCTCATTCGCAGCATGGCTAGAGGTGGTGACTGAGGCCAGGCTAGTCCAGCTTCTTGGCCCAATTTTACAATCTGTAAATTAAGAAGGTGCTTCATCTTCTCCACCTGGCAACTTACTTGGGGTCTGTAGGGAGTGTGCAACAGCCGGTCTATCCCCAGAACCCCACTAATTTGTTGGGTAATTTTGGCCAGAAAATGAGGGCCTCTGTCTGAGGATATTACTGCTGGGACCCCAAACCTTGGTATTACTTCATGTAGTAAAGCCTTAGTTACCTCTTTAGCCTTGTTTGTTCGGCAAAGGAATGCTTCTGGCCATCCTGAAAAGGTATCAGTTAGTACAAGTAGATATCGGAACCCCCTTTTTCTTGGAAGTTCTGAAAAGTGAATTTGCCACCACTGTCCAGGGAAATTACTCTTCCCTATCTGCCCTAGCTCCATTATCCGGCTTACCTGTGAGTTATCCTGTAAACAAATCTCACATTGTTGTGTTACTTGTTTGATGGTTGTGTACAAGTTACAGGCGACAATGCGTTTGCTCAGATACTTATACAGGGCTTCGACTCCCCAATGAGACTTTCTGTGTTCAGCCATGATTATAGCCCAACGTAATGTGCTAGGCACCACTACTTTCCCTTGTGGTGTTGTAGCCCACCCATTTTCCTTTGTTTTTCCCCCTAAATCCTGAATCAATTTCTGGTCTTCTTTCAAACAGTTAGGAATTTGCTTGATTGGGATTTTTCCATCTGGAATCAGAGACTGTATCTCTGCTGTACCTTTTTCAGCTGCTCTCTTTGCTTCCCGGTCTGCCATGGGTCTTCCCTTTTGGTGAGCTTTGCAGTGCATAATCGCTACTTGCTTTGGTAACTGTACAGCTTCTAACAGTTTGAGAATTTCCTCTGCATGTTTTATGTGCTTCCCTTGGGTGGATAAGAGTCCTCTTTCTCTCCAGATTGCTCCATGGGTGTGAACCCATATTTGGAATCTTGTCTGTAGTGGTCACTGCGTACCCTGCTTTGTGCTGTCCATTTTTGACGAAGCTACTGCCGTCTGTATACCATGTGTCCTTGCATCCCCCAGCTGTCATTCCTTCAGGTCTGGTCAGCTGGAGTAGACTGCCTCAATGGTTTCCAGGCAATCGTGAGTTACTGGTTCCCCTGTAACTTCACTAAGGAAAGATGCTGGTTTGACAATGTTAGTTACTGTTATCTGGACATCATCCTGTTCTACCATAATGGCCTGATTTTCCACAGCAGCTCCTGCAGTGCTGTGCTTACTGTTGATATCAATATTATGACTACCGCTTGCACAACATCAGGGCTGTCCCTCCAGCATTCCTTTCCCCACCTTCACCAATAGCTGTGGGTGAGCACAATCTTGGGAGGGACTACAGCCAGAACAGCTGACCCAGGCTGACCAAGGAGATATTCCATACCATATGACGTCAGCTCAGGAATATAAACTGGGGGAGAGGAGCAGGAAGGGGAGGCGAGATGCATTTCTGGCCTTCCCAAAGCAACCACTACGTGTACTGAAGCCCTGCTTCTCGGGAGGTGGCCGGACATCGCTGCTGATGGGAAGTGGAGAGTAACAGCTTTATCTGCTTCTGCTTTGCTTCCCGCGCGCGGCTTTGCTGCTTCTTTATTAAACTGCTTTTATCTCAACCCACGAGACTCCCATCTTATTTTCTCCCCTTCCCTGGCTTGCTGAGGAGGTGGGGGATAAAGTGGTGTGGTGGGCACCTGGCATCCAGCCAAGCTCAAACTACCACAAAGGGCTTCCTCAAACTCCCCCAAAACCCAGCTTTAAAGAGTTCTCCCTCACCTTTGGATCCACTAAAACCCCAGAACTGTTCCTGGAGAGCTGCTCATTGTCCCCCAACCAGGATTCAAGGAGCTGAGCTTTGCAGCACCCTGCTCCTAGTGAATCCCATGCCAGGGGCTATTTCAAGTGCCATTTACTGGGCTCCTTTCAAGCTCTCATCATGTCTTGCAGCACTCACACCTTTCCTCCCAGTGTGAGGTGCCTGCAAACACATTCCACACCCTACTCTCCTTATTTTCAGCCACCAAACCCTCCATGTGCAGAAGTCCTTTGTTTGCTGGTAGCTTCTCCCTTCTTTCCTAGGTGTAATGAGGCATTTTTAGGTCACACAGCTAAAGTGGCATCACATCTACCATCTGTGACAGCCCACAAAAGCCTCACCCAAAGCAACTTTGTGTGGGTCTCCTGCAAGCTGTTTCCTTCCCCCCTCCTGAAAGCCCAAGCTCAATGTCTTTGTCATCAAGGAATAACTTCAGCTGGGTAATGAATTGCTTGAGAAATGAAGCTGGAAGGAGCCAAAGGCCTCCAAAAGAACAGCCTCCAGTGCTGTGCTATTAATGCTCCCTCTGAAATGTGTCAAAACTCTGCCAGCCTTCACTGTGCCTGCTCTGGGGACTTTGCCTCTTGACTAGGAACATGCAGAGACACTAAGGGAAGCAGACCTTGAGGTAAAACCAGCTCCTGAAGGCCAGAGAGCTCTGGCATGGCTGCTTCTATTTCCAGCTGACCACAGGGAGCCCATTGTGCTGTGCTGGGGGTTGAAATGATCCCTGAGAGCTTCACTGCTTTGTTTCCAAGCTGCCAGCAAGCTCCTGAGCACGAGCTCTGGGGTATGTACAGCCCCTTGTGCAAAGTCCTGCTGGGCTAAATGAGCTCTTGTACTGATTGCATGCTCCTACCAGCTGGAATCACAGCTTCAGGACCACCCAGGAGAAAGGGTTTTCCCCCTTCCCATCCCTTCTGCTGTGCTCATCAGATGAGCTGTGGAGTCTCCTTGTCTGGAGCTATCCCAAACCCCAGCTGGATGAGTCCCTGTGCTCTAGGTGCTGCTGCTCTGGCAGGGAGTGTTGGGGGGGAGGTTGCACTGGCTGAGCTTTTGAGGTCCCAGCTCAGGGTGGCAACTCAGGGCTTTTTACCTGTAGATGTCTGAGGCAAACTCCCTGCCCTGACTCCCAGCAGGGATCTATTTGCTGCCAGGGTCAACTCAGAGGAATCAGGAGCAAGAGCCATTAGAATGAGCTGCCCAGGGAAGTGCTGAAGTCGCCACAGCTGGAGAAATGCAGAGCTGAGGTGCTGAGGACCTATGGGCTTGACCTTGGGCAGGTGGGATGCTTGATTTTGGGATGCTCTTCTCCACCTGGCAGTGACCTGGCCACAGCTTCAAAGAGCTGCTCAACTCTCAGTGAAGGAGACACCATGAAGCAGCAAAGATGCTGCTGGCTCCTCCTGGAGTGGCTCAAGCTCATTGGGGGCTCAGGGTGCTGTGTCCTAAACCTCTTTACACCCTCCTTTTTGCCACATTCCCCCCCCCATTCCTGCTGCATGCTGATCAAAAGAACTCCCTGCTTTTCTTTTTGCCCCTCCCTTCCCTTCCAGGGCTGTGTTTGAGAAGGCAACAACCACACTGTGACAGATGGCCAAGAAAGCATCTCTCACCTTCATGCCTCCTCCTCTGCTGGAGGAGCTTTGGAGATGGAGCTGCTGGGGTGTGCTGCCAGCACCTCAGCAGGAGGCTGGGCCAAGGGGCTGCTCACCCCTTGCACCATGTTCTCTCATGGTTTGGGACATCAAGACCTTCTCCTGTAGGAATTAGGGGCAAAAATAGGGGGGCTTGGAAGCTGCCCAGTGCTTGAAGGTGATGCTTAAGGCACTGAACCTCCTCTTCCCCAAGCTGCCCTCAGTGGTTGCTGGTCCAAGCTGGTTTCTCTTGCCAGATAGGCCAGGAAAACCAGTTCAGAGTCTCCTTCTCCTGCTCAATACTGGCCCTTCCTCTCACAGCCCCAGTGCTAAGTGCACATAGAGGAGCCTGGGCAAGCCAAAGCTTTGGTCTGAGCCAGTTTCTGAAGCTCTTTGATGTGCCACTGACTCTGTTCTGCCTTTGCTTGTGTCATTCAGTGGCTTTGGGAGCATTTGCCAGCCCTCCTGGGGCCCAACCATCATGGCACTGCTCAAGGAGGGCTGGGCTAGTGAGAGATGGAGCCCCCACACCCTTGATGTACAGTGGGAATTGAGCAGGGAGGGATGCAGAGGAGCACAGGGATGTGTGAAGTGCTGCCACTTGGAAGCAAGAATGGCCCTGTGCAGGGTACACAGGCAAGAACCACCCCAGTGGCTATTGCTCCAGGCTTTGGGCTCTGTTTCCATAGCAGGGGGTGGGGGGAAGCTGCTTCTGCTTACAGTGCTTGGCTGCCAGGACACCAGCTCCTTCCAGAGCCTGCCTGGTGAGGGAAGGAGTGACTGACAGCTCTGTTTGGCACAGCATCTATCTGCCTCCTGCTTCTGCCTTGTTGCACTTGGCAGTTCTCCCCCTTCTCCCTCTGTTTTTCCATCTCTTTTCCATCTTGGCAGCAGACAGGCAAGAAAGGGGTTGGCCA
This sequence comes from Colius striatus, assembly GCF_028858725.1. Classification (NCBI taxonomy): domain Eukaryota; kingdom Metazoa; phylum Chordata; class Aves; order Coliiformes; family Coliidae; genus Colius; species Colius striatus. Next base: position 40,877,034 of record NC_084789.1, read on the forward strand.
GAGACATGGATTCAGAACAGCTCAGCCAGAGCTCTCCTGGCTTCTCCCTGTGATGGAGCAAGACACCCTGAATTCAGAGAGCCCTGAACTCAAGGCCAAGGTGCTATTGAGAAGTGAGGATCCTTGGTGTTTAAGGCAGCCAAGAGCTTCTTTCCCCAACATAGGGAGACTGAGTTCAGAGAGGCTGGTGACAAATCAGTGTGACACTAAGTGAGGGAGCTCTGAAGTGGATTCATCTCCACTGGGAGCTCTCTTAGGTCTGGGGAAGGTCCCAAAGGGCTTCCAGCCTCATAGCCCTGAGGAGCAGGAGACCACAAGTGCAACTCTGCTTTGGGCTAGTGCCATGCTAAAGCTCTGCAAAGGGCTCTTTGAGCCCCTTCCAAAGGTGAACAGAGCAAGAGTGGTGAGCAGGGAAGAGATGGTGACAGGAACACTCAGCAGAGGAGCAGCACAAGGTAGGAGGAGGCAGAAGAGGAGCTGGTCTGCACCCACACACCCAGGCCCAGCCTTTCCCCACAGCAGGAGCACTGGAATGGAAATGGTTTGCCATGTGCAGGGCCAGCATCCTTCCCCAGGCTGGGCAGGGAGGGCCCCAGGCTGGCTCTGTGTGGGGAGGAGGAAGGATGCTGACACTGAGGGGATGAACAGGGATGCTGTGAGGCTTAAGAGTGCTGTGGGGAGGAGCCTCAGCTCCCTCTCTAGGCAGCACCAAACCTGTGGAGATGAGCAGCAGGCTCATGAATCAACACCCTCTGCTCTCACCATCTCCCAGTGCCACATCCAGGAGGCTTGGGAGGTTCAAGGGCTGGGGCAGAGGCAGCAAGGGCAGGGATTGGGCTCATGCTGCTTGGCACTCCCATGAAAGCCCTACAGGGATGCTTGGATGGGGGGTGAAGGTGGAGCAGCATCACCAGCTCTCTCCTCCTTCCCTGGGTCCTCCCATCCCCTGGAGATACTGCAAAGCTGAGCTGCTGAGGGTTAGTGCTGGACTCTAAAAGGTCTTTTCCAACCAAACCCACTCCATGTTTCTATGTGGCTTTCTCCAAGTGCTCCAACAGGTCAGGAGCTACTTCAGAGCTCCCTAGAAGCATTCTGCAGCATGCTTCTGCTGGGCAGAGAGAGACACAGAATCAAGGGGTGTGTGTGGGAGCATGTAAAAGCAATGGCAGCCCATGAGCTGGCTTGTATTTACCCACAGAGGTGGCTTTGGCAACAGCAAAGACACTTGACCCCATGCTGGGGCTGCACCCCCTGGCCCCAGGGGGATTACTCAGCATTGTAGGAGCTGGGCACCAATCCAGTTCCTCAGGGTTTGCTGACAAGATGCCAGCAAGCAAGAGCTGAGGTCAAACTGTGCTTGAGAGCCAGCAACTTCCCTCCAAGCAGCAGCTCATGAGCCTTTGGAGACCTCCCATGTCTCAGAGAGCTGGTGGAGCTCAACCTCCTGACCCTACACTTCTCCTGAGAGTGGAGCAATGGCAAGGTCAGTCCTGTCACTGGCTTGTGCACAGCAGAGAGCAGAGGATGAGCCCTTTGAGAGCTGGGCTGTGGGGAACAGAGAGCTTCAGGGCAGCAGCCAGCTCTTCATCCCTTCACCCTGCCAAGGACAATTGGCCCAGAGCTTGAAAAGTCTCTGTAAAGACACAGAAAGTCTATGAGGGTGGCCTGTGGGACAATGAGATTGAGCCCTGAGTCCTTGATATATCCCATTCTTTGCCTTCATGAGGTCTGTGCAGCACAGTTGGAATCCCTGCTTGAGACTCCTGCTGCCTCCTCCTTGCTGTGCTACAGATTGAGCTCACCTTTGGGAGGAGATGCTCTGGACTTCTGGTTTCAGCCTCTTTGTCTCCCAGCAAGAGGGGATGAGGGAATGATGTGGGCTCTGGGTGGAAGCTTCTGGCAGGATTGAGAAGGAGACAAAGCTGAGAAGTGGGGAAGAGCTTCTCTGCTGAGATGGACTAAGCTAACCTAGGAAGCTTTAGCCTGGAGGAGAAGTTCCATGGAGGGAAAGAAATGGCTGAGGTTTGCAAGATCATCACACAAGTGCCTGGGGAGTAAATGACAACTTGACCCTCACTCCTCAGGGACAAGAAAGGTGAAGCTTGAGATGAAAAGGCAGCAGATGCAAAAGAAACAGGCCCCAGGGCTTTTGCAGACTGCAGGAGCCAAAGGCTCTGCCAGGCTTGGTGTGGGGTGAGAGGCACTCACTGAAATCTCCTCTCCAGGACTTGAAAGCCACTAAAGCAACCCCTTCATCTGCCCTTGGGGAGTCAACATGCACCAGCCTGTCTGTCTCTGCCTTATTATGATGGCTTGTGGAGTCTCCTTCTCTGAGCCATCCCAACCCCAGCTGGATGAGTCCCTGTGTGCCCTGCTCTAAGTGGTGCTGCTCTGGCAGGGGGGTTGCACTGGATGAGCTTTGGAGATCCCTTCTAACCCTTGAGAGCATGTGATTACTGATGTGCTTCAACCCTTGGCAGCTCAGCCTGGAAGGGAGGGTAAAGCATCTCCATGCCATTCCTTTCCCTCCACCTGATCAGTGGCAGCTCAGCTTGGAAGGGAGGGTAAAGCATCTCCATGCCATTCCTTTCCCTCCACCTGATCAGTGGCAGCTCAGCCTGGAAGGGAGGGTAAAGCATCTCCATGCCATTCCTTCCCCTCCACCTTGTCTAAGGCAGCTCAGCCTGGAAGGGAGGGTAAAGCATCTCCATGCCATTCCTTTCCCTCCACCTAGTCTAGGCAGCTCAGCCTGGAAGGGAGGGTAAAGCATCTCCATGCCATTCCTTTCCCTCCACCTTGTCTAAGGCAGCTCAGCCTGGAAGGGAGGGTAAAGCATCTCCATGCCATTCCTTTCCCTTCACCTTGTCTAGGGCAGCTCAGCCTGGAAGGGAGGGTAAAGCATCTCCATGCCATTCCTTCCCCTTCTACTCCACCTTGTCTAAGGCAGCTCAGCCTGGAAGGGAGGGTAAAGCATCTCCATGCCATTCCTTTCCCTTCAACTCCACCTTGTCTATGGCAGCTCAGCCTGGAGGGGAGGGTAAAGCATCTCCATGCCATTCCTTTCCCTTCACCTTGTCTAGGGCAGCTCAGCCTGGAAGGGATGGTAAAGCATCTCCATGCCATTCCTTTCCCTCCACCTCCACCTAGTCTAGGGCAGCTCAGCCTGGAAGGGAGGGTAAAGCATCTCCATGCCATTCCTTTCCCTACACCTCCACCTTGTCTATGCCAGCTCAGCCTGGAAGGGAGGGTAAAGCATCTCCATGCCATTCATTTCCCTTCAACTCCACCTAGTCTAGGCAGCTCAGCCTGGAAGGGAGGGTAAAGCATCTCCATGCCATTCCTTTCCCTTCACCTAGTCTAGGACAGCTCAGCCTGGAAGGGAGGGTAAAGCATCTCCATGCCATTCCTTTCCCTTCACCTTCTCTATGGCAGCTCAGCCTGGAAGGGAGGGTAAAGCATCTCCATGCCATTCCTTTCCCTTCACCTGATCAGTGACAGCTCAGCCTGGAAGGGAGGGTAAAGCATCTCCATGCCATTCCTTTCCCTTCACCTTGTCTAGGGCAGCTCAGCCTGGAAGGGAGGGTAAAGCATCTCCATGCCATTCCTTTCCCTTCACCTTGTCTAAGGCAGCTCAGCCTGGAAGGGAGGGTAAAGCATCTCCATGCCATTCCTTTCCCTTCACCTTGTCTAGGGCAGCTCAGCCTGGAAGGGAGGGTAAAGCATCTCCATGCCATTCCTTTCCCTCCACCTAGTCTAGGCAGCTCAGCCTGGAAGGGAGGGTAAAGCATCTCCATGCCATTCCTTTCCCTCCACCTGATCAGTGGCAGCTCAGCTTGGAAGGGAGGGTAAAGCATCTCCATGCCATTCCTTTCCCTCCACCTCCACCTTGTCTAGGGCAGCTCAGCCTGGAAGGGAGGGTAAAGCATCTCCATGCCATTCCTTTCCCTCCACCTGATCAGTGACAGCTCAGCCTGGAAGGGAGGGTAAAGCATCTCCATGCCATTCCTTTCCCTCCATCTAGTCTATGGCAGCTCAGCCTGGAAGGGAGGGTAAAGCATCTCCATGCCATTCCTTTCCCTCCACCTTGTCTAGGGCAGCTCAGCCTGGAAGGGAAGGTAAAGCATCTCCATGCCATTCCTTCCCCTCCACCTTGTCTATGCCAGCTCAGCCTGGAAGGGAGGGTAAAGCATCTCCATGCCATTCCTTCCCCTCCACCTAGTCTATGCCAGCTCAGCCTGGAAGGGAGGGTAAAGCATCTCCATGCCATTCCTTTCCCTCCACCTTGTCTGTGGCAGCTCAGCCTGGAAGGGAGGGTAAAGCATCTCCATGCCATTCCTTTCCCTTCAACTCCACCTTGTCTATGGCAGCTCAGCCTGGAAGGGAAGGTAAAGCATCTCCATGCCATTCCTTCCCCTCCACCTAGTCTATGCCAGCTCAGCCTGGAAGGGAGGGTAAAGCATCTCCATGCCATTCCTTCCCCTCCACCTAGTCTATGGCAGCTCAGCCTGGAAGGGAGGGTAAAGCATCTCCATGCCATTCCTTCCCCTCCACCTAGTCTAT